>NW_011494708.1:2593863-2651351 GCF_000754665.1 Bison bison bison | reverse complement strand
TCCCGCGCTTTCCCGTCTGCCCGGGCGCCACTTTCTCCCATGACAGCTGGTGCCAGCCTTTGGGGAGGGCCCTTCCCTCTGGGCAGGGCTTGGCCCTGGATTGGAGAGAGCGGCGCGGATCCGGGAGTGGGAGCCAAGCCCCACCTGCCTTCTCGGTTACCGCTGTTTTGGAGCCAAGCGATTGGACGCCCAGTGCCGAAGCGGAAAGGTGGTGCTAGGGGGGTGAATCCGGGTGGTGTGACAGGCGGAATCACCTACGGCGGAGGTTTGGGGGAGGGAGGGGAGATTCCATAGGGTCCTCCATAGCCTTCATTCATTCAGGTTCAGTTCAGTCGACATATATTTACCGTGGGCCACCTTTGTGTAAGGTGGCTGCTGCTGCTGCTGCTAAGTCGCTTCAGTCGTGTCCGACTCTGTGCGACCCCATGGACTGCAGCCTACCAGGCTCCTCCGTCCATGGGATTCTCTAGGCAGAGGTACTGGAGTGGGTTGCCATTACCTTCTCCAGTAAGGTGGCTGGCTATTTATCGAAGGAGTGAAGCACTGGTGCAGAACTCACTCTATTTGTGGAAGCAGAGAATGCCCTGCGCCCGGCGCCGCCGCACCCCGCCCCCCCTGCCCCGCAAAGATTTTGTCATAAACACCCCTGGGGTCGGCTTTTGCGCTCCTATAAGAGATCCCCTTCAGCCCACTCTAAGAATTTTGGGGCCTGGGAGTGGGCTGCCTGACTTCTCCAGGTGAGAGCGGGGTGCTGAGGTCTCATAGGTAAATTGCTTCTCCTGACTTACCATTATTTGTGATGGCAGTTAGTCATGTACCCAGTACCCAGTGCTGATGATCTCCCAGCAATTCTCCTTTCTTTCCCTCCTGAGGATCATCCCCACTGGCAAGGCCAGCTTGGGCCTTCTGTTTTCTGAATCCTACTGTGTACCAGTCGGGGCGTAATGGTTTGCTGTCTTCCTTTCTTGAGTATTGGAAGGGAAAACTTGTACCGTTTTTTTTCCTTTAATCATTTCCTGGGCCTCCAGCTCAGTCTACTAACAGTATTTAATGTCTAGTGTGCAAAACATTGTATTTCTGAAGAGGAATGGGCTGTCATAGCTTCTCCCCAAGTTTAGCTTGTCCACTCTCAGTCTGTAAGTAATAGCTGCACAGTATTACGATACATTGTCGTGCAGTCCGTCTGCATCTCCTCTGTCAGGGGACAGAGACTCTGGAGATCTTCTCTCCTGGCCCATGGAGAATCAGACCCAGTAGTGGAGGAAGCTGGAGGTGGTTCTTCTTGGAAGTCCAGTGCTGAGCTCTGAAATAGCAGAATGTTCACTACTCCAGCAAATGCTTGTTGAATGACTGTTAGGAGTCGGGTACATCGCTCTGTATTGGAATGCAGTGGCGGAGAAAACAGACAACCCCTTCTGCCCTCAGAGAACTCCTGAAGCATATAGTATAGTGTGGGAAGAGTGTCACACTGCAAACACTAAGAGAATCCTCAAAGGTGGAATATGAATGATGTGAGAACAAAGAAGAAAGTACTTCCTGGCATGGCTGTCCCGGATCAGGGTGCCTCTACCTTGCACTGACCACGTGGTATTGCAGCCTTCTGGTCTCCCCACTAGGCTATGTGTTTCATTTGGCTTTGTTCCAGGTGCCTACACACTGACTAAGCTCCATATACAGTAGGTCCTCAAAAGTATACTTGCAGAATAAGTCAAGATCCAGAAAGGGGTCTTTCCAGAGTTTTCCTGCCTGTCTTAGCTGTGTATCTCCAGGGCACTTGCCATCTTGCCTTCAGACATTTATTACAGCTAAGGACACGGAGGACACACAGCTCAAGGCTGTGGCGTGTGAAAATGAATGCAGAATGCTTCCCAACTTCATAATAGCCAAAAGCTGTTCCTTGAGTCCATCCACCATGTATAAGGTAGAAATTAGTTTTATTTTACAGATAAAGAAACCGTGATTCAGACAGGCTAAGGAACTTGCTCAGAGCCTCACATCTGAAGGGGGCAGAATTTGGTCTGTTTGATTCCAGAGCTCAGGATCACTAGGCCATGCTTTGTGTCTTAATCACCAGTTCATCTGTGTTTATCTTCATCTAGACAGCAGGTTCTCGAAGGGAGGGGTCTGTGTCTTATTCATCTTTGAATCTCCAGCAATTGGATAAGTATTGCTCAGAGTACAATCTACAGATTATCAGAGGCATATTGGGAACAAAGAGTACAAAGAATCACTGGAATTTGGGGGGAAAATGCAAGTTTCTGGGTCTCTCCTCAGATCCAGTGTAGTGCATTGAATTGTATTCTTTACACCATGGATATATCTAAGTCTTAATGTCCCAGTAGCTGCCATAAGACCTTTTTGGAAACAGGGTCTTTGCAGATAAAATCAGCCAAGGATCCCAAGATGAGATCATCCTGGACTTAGGAATGGGCCCTAAATCTAAGGACTGGTGCTCTTAGATTCGAGACACAGAGCTGCAAGGCAGAAGGCTGTGGGGAAGCAGAAACACACAGAGAGGAAGCCCTTGTGAAGATAGAGGTAGAATGGGGAGCTGGGCAGTGACAGTCCAGGAATGCCAAGACTGCCAGCAGCCACCAGGAGCTGGAGGAGGCTTGGAGTAGGTTGTCCCTCAGAGTCTCCAGAAGGAACCAGTTCTGCCAACACCTTGATTTTGGACTTCTGGCGTCCACAATCGTGAGAGATACATTTCTGTGTGGGAAGCCACCCAACTTGCAGTGATCTGTTGTGGCAACCACGGGAAACTAATTACCTTACTGCATGAAAGTGCCAGGGCTATAGCCCCCAAATCTGCTTTTCTCACAAACAGGGCTCCCCAGGTGTTTCCCTGACCATTTCCTGCCCATGGGTGTACACTGGGTCTGGTGTAGAGACATCGTCTGGGACTCACGCAAGTTGGATTCAAAGAAGAGTATGGTCAGTTTGTGGGACTTCCCTGGTGATTCAGTGATAAAGAATCCTCCTGTCAATGCAGGAGACAGGGGTTCAATCCCTTGGTCAGGAAGATCCCCTGGAGGAGGGCATGGCAACCCACTCTAGTGTTTTTGCCTGGGAAATCCCATGGACAGAGGAGCCTGGCCAGCTACAGTCCATAGGATTGCAAAGAGTCAGACATGACTTAGTGACTAAACAACAGCTACAATGGTCAGTGTCTAGTGGTTTTGAAAGTGACTTTGGAAGCCAGTGGGAGGAACTGGGGAAGACGTCACCACACATGTGACCCAGATCAAATGGGCTTTTCACAGGCGCCCACCTATTTCATCAGATATCCCTGGCCCTACCTCCTACCTCCACACCCCATTGCCCTTCCTGCCCAGGGCTCTGTGCTCTCTTTCAATCAGTTTGCTTCCTTGGTTTGCCTCTAGAAAGCAGTTTTCATTTAAATAACCCTATAGAGATCAGTTTTATTTTCATATTTTCAGTATAACAAGCTGAAATTACAGCCTTCTCTCAGGCCCTGAAGTAAACACGGCCATGCATATGAAAGAAGCGTGGCTGCTGTTCTATTCTGGAAATTAAATGTCTGGGGGGGTGGGGGGAAACCATCTTCTCATCACCACCTGAGGTGAGCTTTCATATCAAGAGGACATCTTGAAATGCAGTCGTGCAGACAATCCATAACTTTATTTCTAAGATAAAACTCCTGGTCATCTGTCAGCCGGCTGCTCTATGATAAACCATGCCCAATTCAATTTTGCTGTTTGAATTTTGGTTAATTAATTAGATAGCAATCAATCCTGTATTCCTTGAGCATGTTATATATTGAGTGACTGGGTGTGCGTGCTCAGTCACTCAGTCCTGTCTGACTCTTTGCAACCCTATGGACTGTAGCCCTCCAGGCTTCTCTGTCCATGGGATTTCCCAAGCAAAAATACTGGAGTGGGTTGCCATTTCCTCCTCCAGGGTATCTTCCCAACCCACAGATCGAACCTGCATCTCCTGCATGGGCAGGCGGATTCTTTACCACTGAGCCACCTGGGAAGCCCTGTTAACCCTGGGCCTCTACCCAAAGTTGAGCCACTGACATTTGGGGTAGAGAAGTAGAAGAGGCTTACAGTCTGAACCTGTGGTTAAGGTTGTGACTTTGGGTCTTGTTTGTTAACTGAGATCTGGACCTACGTCATGACTCTACTTCTTTCTTGGTGCAAATGGTCAAAAATCCAACCCAAGGAAGTTTAGCTCAGAAGGAATTTATTGACTAATGTTGTGGGCTGAAAAGTGTCCCCAAAAGATATGTTCAAATCCTATTCCCTTCCCCCAATCCCTGTGAATGTGACCTATTTTGGAAATAAGATCTTTGCAGATGTAATCAAGTTAAGATGAAGTCATTTGAGTGGACTCCTAATCCAATGACCAGTGTCTTTGTAAGAAGAAGGAAATTGGAGTGCATAGATGTGCAAAGAGAAGATGATGTGAAGACAGAGGAAGGAAAGCTGTGTGATGACAGAGGCAAAGGTTGGAGTTATGCTGCTATAAGCCAAGAAATGCCAAAGAATGCTGGCAGGCACCCAAAGCTAGGGAGAGGCAAGGAAGGGTCTTCCTCTAGAGTCTTACTGGGGAGACTGGTGCTTCCTACACCTTGATTTTAGTCTTCTGACCTCCAGGACTATCAGAAATTAATTTATGCTGTTTCAGGCCACCCAGTTTATGCAATTTGTTAACAGCTGCTGCTGCTAAGTTGCTTCCATCGTGTCCAACTCTGTGCAACCCTGTGGACGGCAGCCCATCAGGCTCCCCCGTCCCTGGGATTCTCCAGGCAAGAACACTGGAGTGGGTTGCCATTTCCTTCTCCAATGCATGAAAGTGAAAAGTGAAAGTGAAGTCCCTCAGTTGTGTCTGACCCTCAGCGACCCCATGGACTGCAGCCCACCAGGCTCCTCCGACCATGGGATTTTCCAGGCAAGAGTACCTGGGTGGGGTGCCATTGCCTTCTCCGTTGTGTTAATATCCTCTAGCAAACTAATTAGCAAACTAATACAGCTGACATGAATAATCATTCCAAGATGGTGTGGCATGGGGCGCAGCTGGATTCAGCCCTCAGACCACTCAAATGGATGCTTTCTGTCCATGTTTGGGTCTGCTTGTTGCCTGGTATCACCCTCCCACCCTTAAAGTACAGAGGGAGAGACAGAAACTCTCATGCCAGAGGCCCCATAAAAACTCAGGAATCACTCCCTTTGAACCCACTTATATCCCTCACCTGCCCTGGGAGAAGTTGCTCAGGGGTGTAATGATCTATCTGGGGTCTGCAGTTGTATATGGGGCCCTGCCCAGGCCACATGGACTGTGAGTGGACTGGGGCAGTGGGACTGTTTGCCAGAAGAAGGGGAATGGATGTAGATAGAATCACCACATTGTGCAACTCCTCCAAGTCTCATTTTTCTCATCCTTAAACAGGATCGTAAAGTACATGCCATATAGGTGCTCTTATTGTGAGGCTCCAATGAAATCATGCTTGTTAGTGCTTTGCTCTCTTTGTCAAGCAGTAAGTGTTCAGCAAATATCAATATCGTGAAGGTGGACCTCAGGACACCAACTTAGATGTTCATAAAATAAAAACTTCTTTATTTTTTTGTTATAACATTTTAATTTTGATTACAAACTCCCATTGTAAGGAGAGTGGAAACATAATCTAGATTGGAGTCATGCCTCTTCCTGAATTTGTGTTTGAGTTCTAGAGGGAGTTAGTAGTATTTAGCCATTGTAAATAAGTGGTGTTTACTAGCATATCACCCCATGGGCAGCAGTGATGGTGTGGAGGGGCACACGTCTGGTCTAGACTATTTTTGTTTAGCCATACTATCCTTATTTCAGTCTAGTATCTGGTCACTGGTCATTGCTGATCACTGTTGTATCCTCCCTTGTTCTGCTCTTCTGGCCCTTTGGTGTCTATACCACACCCATGATACCCTGGGTGAGTGAAGAGGGGGACTTTGCTCTCTTGCCCAAGATGGGTAGCTTTGATCATTTCTGCTGTCCCTGAATCACTCCTGAACTGAGGAAAATTTTGAGAAACTATGGTGCAATTTTCTGCATAGACATACCACACTATACCAAGCTGGGTCCAGGGAAATGGGGATTATTTTTACTTCCTAAGAAAGAAAAGTGTATTTGTTAGGGTAAAATCTAAACCACTTGAAAAAGATACCTACTCCCCAGTGATATTTAGGTCTTTTTTGTGTTACAGTATGTGGTCCAGTCCAGGAGGATAGCCCTGCGCCACGTGTCATTTAAAAACCTGGGTTTCTTCCATCTTGTTTCTCTACTATTTTTTGAGGGAGTGATCTTCAACTATATAGTTAAAGCTGGGTGGTTGCCATGATTTGTCCCAACCCATAAGTAGGGGAAAGAGAGAGAGAGAGAAAGAGGAAGCTCAGGGCAAAGGGCTTTTCTTTAATTAGGGATCACTTCTCATACCCCGTTTGTCTGAGAATCATCACATTGCTACATCTAGCTGCAAGGGAGGCTAGGAAATGTCATCTTAAGCTGGATGTACCCAACTTAAATTTGGGAGGGTTCTATTAAAAACTCAGAAAACACAAACTATAAAAGAAAAAAAAAAGTATAAAATGGGCTTTATAACAATTTAAAAAAGTCTACTCTTTGAAAGACTGTTAAGAAGATGAAAAGACAAACTGACTGAGAGAAATTAATGTGCATAACACATATCTTATATCCAGAATATATAAAGAACTCTTATAATGCAATAATAAGAAAACAACCTGATTTTTAAAATGGGCAAAAGAGTTAAATAGACACTTCACTGAAGAAGAGATTCAAATAGCAAATAAGCATATGAATGGATACTCAGCATTATCAGTCATCAGAAAGATGTAAATTGAAGCCACAGTAAGACACGACAAAGTTCTTCCTAGGTGGCTCAGTGGTAGAGAATCCTCCTGCCAATGTAGGAGCCACAGGAAACACGGGTTTGACCCCTGGGTGGGGAAGATCCCCTGGAGGAGGAAATGGCAAGTCACTCCAGTATTCTTGCCTGAATAATACCATGGACATAGGAGCCTGGTGGGCTACAGTTCGTGTGGTTGCAAAATAGTCGGACACAACTGAGCGACTGAGCACACACACACATGCAAGATGCTACAATACATCTATTTGAATGAAAAGCAGACTCACAAATAAAAAATGGAAAAACCAAGTGCTGACAAGGAGGCAGAGTGACAGAAAGTCTCCTGCATTGCTAGAGAAGTATAAAATGGTACAGCCACTTTTAGAAACAGTTTTGTAAGTTCTCGTAAAGTCAAATCGACACCTAACCCAACAACCCAGAAATTCTGCTCCTAGATGTTGATCCAAGAGAAATGAAGACACATGCGCACACAAAATCCTATATGTGAATGTTTATTTCAATTTTATTATAATTACTAATAACTGAAAACACAACAATGTTCAAAACTAGTGAGTGGATAAATTGCTACATCTGTGTCATAGAATCCTGTTTAGTATTATGATGGACTAGACTACTGATGCATACAAAAACATGGCAAGTAAAAGAAGCCAGAGACTCAAATGCCCTGGCTGTAATATTCCACTAAGATGAAGTTCTTGAAAAGGCATAACTAAAAGGACAAAAAAGCCAATCAGTGGTTGCCAGAGCCTGGAGTAGGTGAGCAGACTGACTGCAAAGGAACATGAGGCAGCTTTTTGAAGTGATGAACATAGACTATGCATTGGTTGTATTGATGACTGGATGACTATATAAGTTTGATAGAATCCATAGATCTGTATGCCTCAAAAGAATGATTTTTCTCCTCTATGTAAGCTTATTTACTTCTATGCAGAGTACATCATGAGAAACGCTGGACTGGAAGAAACACAAGCTGGAATCAAGATTGCCGGGAGAAATATCAATAACCTCAGATATGCAGATGACACCACCCTTATGGCAGCAAGTGAAGAAGAACTAAAGAGCCTCTTGATGAAAGTGAAAATGGAGAGTGAAAAAGTTGGCTTAAAGCTCAACATTCAGAAAACGAAGATCATGGCATCCGGTTCCATCACTTCATGGGAAATAGATGGGGAAACAGTGTCAGACTTTATTTTTTGGGCTCCAAAATCACTGCAGACGGTGACTGCAGCCATGAAATTAAAAGATGCTTACTCCTTGGAAGGAAAGTTATGACCAACCTAGATAGCATATTGAAAACCAGAGAGATTACTTTGCCAACAAAGGTTCATCTAGTCAAGGCTATGGTTTTTCCTGTGGTCATGTATGGATGTGAGAGTTGGACTGTGAAGAAAGCTGAGCGCCGAAGAATTGATGCTTTTGAACTGTGGTGTTGGAGAAGACTCTTGAGAGTCCCTTGGACTGCAAGGAGATCCAACCATTGGATCCAGCCATCCAGTGGACCAGATTCAGTCCATTCTGAAGGAGGTCAGCCCTGGGATTTCTTTGGAAGGAATGATGCTAAAGCTGAAACTCCAATACTTTGGCCACCTCATGTGAAGAGTTGACTTATTGGTAAAGACTCTGATGCTGGGAGGGATTGAGGGCAGGAGGAGAAGGGGGCAACAGAGGATGAGATGGCTGGATGGCATCACTGACTCGATGGACGTGAGTCTGAGTGAACTCCAGGAGTTGATGATGGACAGGGAGGCCTGGCGTGCTGTGATTCATGGGGTCTCGGGGAGTCGGACACGACTGAGCGACTGAACTGAAGTGAACTGAACTTATACCTCAATAAACCTAAATCTTTCAAAGGGAGGGGGAATGGATATTCAAGACAGCTATTGCTATAGAGAGACTGACTAATTCCCCATTTACCACGTTTCTGTCACAACTAGTTATGCCCCCACATACGCACCTCAGGCCTGCTGTTCTTACTCTGTTCTCCCCACACCAGGGTGATTAGCGTTCATTCTTAGACACCTACTGATATCCAGGCTCTCTCCTCCCTTGCACTCTGTCTGCCTTTTCTCAACTGGAGATCTTTTCTAGTCTTTTGGAGGACCATGGGGGAGGGAGAAACTGGAGAGACTCTTCTGTGCTCTGGTGTATAAAGGATCAGGCTTTCTAAGTTGAAAATCAGTTGCTTTGCTTCCAGTGTTCTGCTGAGTGATCTCTTCCTTGGCACATGAATGCAGACTGTCTGGTTTTTAAGAGGGAGACGGATATGTGGGGAGAAAAGGCGGAGGAGTTACAGAAATTTGAGGCAAGGTGGATAGAGTATCATTTAATATTTCAAAGCATCGTTCATATTGATATTATTAAAGAAGCAGTGCACAATAACGAACAATTGATCTTAGATACATATACAGGCAGTTGGTGAGGCTTGAAGAAGAGGGAAACGTCTTAAAAGAGAATTGGATCTGGGTCCCTCACCTTTGAGTGAAGAGGGTGTGGGCGAAGGTGACAGGAAGCAGCCCTGAGCACTGAACTGGTGGTTGGCCTTTGAGGGAATGCTCCAGCTAAAGGCTAAAACTAGTGCATTGAGGTCGGAGAAGGCAATGGCACCCCACTCTGGTACTCTTGCCTGGAAAATCCCGTGGACAGAGGAGCCTGGTGGGCTGCAGTCCATGGGGTCGCTAGGAGTCAGACATGACTGAGTGACTTCACTTTCACTTTTCACTTTCATGCATTGGAGAAGGAAATGGCAACCCACTTCAGTGTTCTTGCCTGGAGAATCCCAGGGACAGGGGAGCCTGGTGGGCTGCCATCTATGGGGTCGCACAGAGTTGGACACAACTGAAGCAACTTAGCAGTAGCAGCAGCAGTGCACTGAGGTATAGCAGAAATGGAGGTTGGATGGCCACAGTAGACCAGATGGCAAACAACTTCAAAAGCAAGACAGAAGGGTGTGCTCTGATGTAGTTGGCAATAGTCACTGAAAGCTTTTTTAGCTAGAGTGTAAGCTGATGAAAATACTTGGGAAAGATTTGTTTCCACTGAACTCAACAAGCTCTGAGCCTTTGTCATTCACAAGGCACTGTGCCAGGCAGTAAGGATATAAAGACAAATTTGGTAGCTGTCCTCAAAATCAGGGGAAGATAAGTGAAGATGAGCTACCAGCAATCTAGTCTTTTCTGTCACCATCAATATTCCCAATTACCTCTATTGCCCCTAAGTCATACCATTTATCATATGGTTCTTTAACCAAGCTTTGACTTGCCTCTCTCTCCACTGGACCCAAAAGATCTTGAACTCATTGAGGGTAGGGACCATATGTTATTGTGACCTTAGCACTTGCCACTAGATCTTGCCCTTTGTAGATACTCAATGAATGTAGAATATGTGACTGCTTAGATATTTGAATAAATAAAGTGATCAGAGGATACAGCATCAGTGAGGATTAGAGAAAAAGGGATGTCTATGAGATAGATTTTTAAAGGAACATACATACAGGATTTCATAGCCAAGTCGATTGGGAAGATTCAATAGAACAAGTCCCAGATGACCCTCAAGGTGAGGCTGGAGAGTGGTGGTGCTGGGTGTGACAGAGAGGTGAGAGGTGACCGGGTCTGGTGAGAAGCGGACGTGTTCCATTTAGAACTCTGCATTGTTCTGAGTTTCCTGGGAGTGCTTGAACTCCTGCAAGGCAAGCTTAGTGCTTCCTGGGAACATCTTTGATGAGCAGCTATCTTCCTAGTGGCAGGCTAATTTCAGAGTAAGTTTATTAAAATTAGCATGTGGGGGAAAGTGAGTACAACTGCTATTTTTAACTAATAGGATTCATGTTCTCTCCTGTGCAGGGAAATTCGCATCTGTGCTTCTAAAATTGACAATTTCTACTCATATTATGTTAAAAAATTAATTTAGTGGCTTTTGCATTGAATAAAATACATTGGCTGAAGATTAGAAGATGACTTTTGCTAGTCCCTGAATGAAAAATGACCAGAGAGAGCCAGGTTTCTTACCCACTGCCTGGTTTTCCACCAACAAAATCATAGTGGGGCTTTGGGCACTTCCGGCAGAGGACTTTGTGTAGTTGTGAGTTTGTCTCTCTCTGGTCCTTCGGGGAAATGGTGCCAGTGGTAGTAGATACCTGGTGCGCAAGGAACACAAACCTTTAGCAGATGTTTTATTTTGAAGTGTTCCTATTTTTATTTCACCTCTTCTAGTCTACTTTATTTCCATTATCTTATAGTATCCTACTGCAACAAACATCTTACGTTTGAAGATATCAGATCTTTTTCAAGCCAATATACCTTCTATACAACTAGCCTATTAAAATACCTTAAAAAAGATGCCTCACCAGGTGCTCTCACCCAGGGAACTGCAATGGATCCCCATTACCGGGTATCTGAGACCCACCCCAAGCTGGTCTTGACCTATCTTTCCAGCCTTATCCCTCAGTTTTCCTCAGAGATTGGCTGGTCCAGCCAAAGGGATCTGTTCTCTGTTCTGACTTTTGCCTGATTATCCTGACCTCAACTGGGTGGGTCTTCCACTTCTTCCTTTCTGACCAAACACAGCCTTTAGCACTCCTCCAAGGTGGGATGGATGCCCACAGCCCTTGTAAAATCATCCATGACCATCTGAGCTTGAAGTGAGCTCTTCATCATGTTGCCTTATGTAGTACAGGTTACAAACTACTCATGTAGAACTGCCAGCTCCCTGAGAAAGGAAAGGCCCTTCTCTGTGTGTGGATCTCAACTCTTAAACAAATTAGTAAGCACCTAAGAGAAGAAACTGTGCCCACCTGTGCTGAGGTGGAAGACTGGAGCTCTAAAAATGATGAGGCTTTATGCTATGGCTCCGGAGGTGAGGACCTGAGTGAGGATACTGAGAGAGCATCCCTCAAGTGACCTAGTTCTGGTCCATTTGTAGGGCCTTGACTTTGGTTTCACATTCTCATTTATGGGGAGACACTCACGGACATGCCTGCCCACCTAGTTTATTCCTGAGGGACATACAGGTGGGGGGTCATTGACATCAGCATGGATCCATCACTGTGTTAGATTGGTCAGTTGGCATGTTAGCAGGAAAAGAAGAATGAAACACAGCCCAGGGGTATTTCAGTGGGACAGGTGGATCACAAAGGAGAAGGTAAGCATTCAACATAGCAGACGCATAATTAACACTGTTGTGGGCAAAGTCTTGTGCTCTGCAGAGAAATTCATTTGGATTGCGGGATTGAGAAAGATTTTTGATGAGGGTGAATCTGGGACCAGAAAGGTTGGTAGGATTCCTGTAAGTGGAAATGTAAAGAAAAGGTGTTCTAGGCAGAAGGAATGGAGATAGTGTGCTGAGGTGGTAAAACACAGGGCTTGTTTGGGAAATCCCAGATGTCTTTTTGTGATTAGAGACACACATCAGGTACTATTTGTTGGGCTGACCTTGAATGCCCAGAGAGTTCGGGGGTCCTGAGTGGCCTTCATTCTGAAGATGACTCAATGGGCATGACTGTACACCTTAAAAGGGGAGAGCTTGCCTGGGGATGAAGGTTGAGCAGGACCCACAAGGCCCCCTGGATGCCCACCTGCACCTGGAAGGCATATTTTCTGCTTTGATTGTTGTTGTTCAGTTGCTCAGTCAGGTTCAACCTTTGTGACCCCATGGACTGCAGCACACCAGGCTTCCCTGTCCTTCACCATTCCCTGGAGTTTGATCAAACTCTTGTCCATTGAGTCGGTGATGCCATCCAACCATCTCATCCTCTGTCATCCCCTTCACCTCCTGCCTTCAATCTTTCCCAGCATCAGGGTCTTTTCCAATGAGTTGGCTCTTCACATGAGGTGGCCAAATTATTGGAGCTTCAGTTTCAGCATCAGTCCTTCCGATGAACATTCAGGCTTGATTTTCTTTAGGATTGACTGCTTTGATACAATTCCTTAATAAGGACTCTGTGCTACCTTTTCTACTAACCTCTCATGGCCCAGGTTGTCGTCTACTCTTCTTGAAATATTTGCAACACCCTCTACTGCTGCTGCTGCCAAGTCACTTCAGTTGTGTCCGACTCTGTGTGACCCCATAGACAGCAGCCCACCAGGCTCCCCCGTCCCTGGGATTCTCCAGGCAAGAACACTGGAGTAGGTTGCCATTTCCTCCTCCAATGCATGAAAGTGAAAAGTGAAAGTGAAGTTGCTCAGTTGTGTCTGACTCCTAGCGACCCCATGGACTGCAGCCTATCAGGCTCCTCCATCCATGGGATTTTCCAGGCAAGAGTACTGGAGTGGGTTGCCATTGCCTTCTCCGTGCAACACCATCTATGATCCTCTTTTTTCCATGCAGTTACTAGAGTTGTCCTTCCAAGCACTGAAACGATTTACCACTGCTTTGCCTAGAGTTCTCTGATGGCTTTCTAGGGTCTGTGGAGTGAGAGGCATTCCTTAGGTGATTTCCGAGGGCCTGTTCTCTCCTCGATTTCCGAGGGCCTGTTCTCTCCTCATCTTCAGTAGCTCCTCTGTACCCTATGCCACCACTGGCCCCAAGCTCTACAGAACTCCTGTTACCAGAGCATTCCACGCCCTGAGATATCTCTAAGCCTTTGCTTGTGTCCAGAGATTACCTGCTACTCACACTTTAAGGCCAGCTCAGATGTCATAACGTCCACTTGAATATCCTCCCTCCTGTGGATCTCAAGAGGCTGAGAAGTGAATGGTGGTGTGTTTCAGTTGGGAAGACAGTGTGGGAGACGGTGAGCAGGATAAGAAGGCAAGGCAGTGGGGTTCTTGGGGATAGAGACCTTTGGAGGGGTGAGTGGGCACGTGATCCTTGGCAGGTACTTGTGGAAGAAAGGGATGGAGGGTAGGAATGAAGGAGGGAAAGACAGTTCACCGTGCCATTTTCCACATTCTCTTCGAGGCCAGCCCTACTTGTCTGCTAGTGTACCCCACTTCCAACCTCTCCCCAGGCTGATCATGGTTCTGAAGGAGCTGGGAGGGAACGTCTACACGGCCAGCAAATGCCTGGTGTTCTGGGCAGCTTGCTGTCTCAGGCTGCAGTGGCTTACGTAGGTCATCAAGCTCCGCCACTACATAACTACACTGTTGTTGTTCAGTTGCTAAGTGGTATCCAGTTCTTTGCGGCCCCATGGACTGCACCACCCTAGACTTCCCTGTCCTTCACTGTCTCCTAGAGTTTGCTCAAACTCATGTCCATTGAGTTGATGATGCATAGATATGTAGCTCCATGGTCTTAGACAAATCTCCTGATTTGTCCAGACCTCAGTTTCTCTGGATTACAATGAGGATAATAATACCTGCCTTGTGGCTCTCACCTAAGATGAGAATAAAGTGAGATGATGTACGTGAGAGTGTGTTTTATTTTTCTTTATTTATTTTTTAAAGTCCCCCACGTTCTACAGGCAAGGAGGTGGTCCTGTCCTTGCCTTGGCTTTAGGAAAAGCCTTCCCAGGGCTTCAGAGATGCTTCAGCAGAGGGTGGTGATGTGTCAGCTGCTGGCTGTCAACATGATGCCATTGAAAATTCATATTGATGGAGCACAGATTGACATACCTGCTTGCTCTGCCATCTGCAGACCCCACGACCAAGGCAATATTGGAAGTGGCAGTGATGGGAGTCTCTTTTATTTAAGCCAGTTCCAATTTGCTTTTTAATTTGCTCCAGACTGGTGAGTGCTGCTGGGGTCACTCTGTAACCTCTCTTGCTTTCCCAACAGTCTCTAGCTCTGCCAGGCCTCCATGTTTCCAGGCTGCTCCATCAATTCCTGGGCAACTTCCATTCTGTGGCCTCTTCTATGCTTGCCTCATTCACCTTCTGACTTTGCACCCTTCTCACTCCCCTCGGTTCAGTCTCCTGTTGACCACTCTGCCTTCCCTGTTTCCTGGGGTTTTGAATAAGCCTCCTATCCAGCTGATTTCAGTGCTCAAGACTCAGCGTGTGTGCCCAGTCATGCAGTCGTGTTTGATTCTTTGGGACCCCATGAACTGTAGCCCAACCAGGCTCCTCTGTCCATGGGATTTCCCAGCCAAGAATACGGGAGTGGGTTGCCATTTCCTCCTCTAGGGAATTTTTCCGACTCAGCTATCAAACCCATCTCCTGCACTGGCAGGTCAATTCTTTACCACTGAGCCACCTGGGTCCCTCAAGACTCAGCACTTGCTCACAAAGAACTAGCAGTCAGCTCCCCACCCTGGATTCTTGCAGGTGCCTTCCTGCCTCCTGCATCTCTTTCTGCCTTTCCTTTTCATCCATCCTGCCTGGTCAAGAGTCTGGAAGCAGGACCACGATCCCTACCTTCCTCGCTTAGAGCCCTCCACGGCCCTATTAGTTCTGCCTTTGGCTCAGACTGTTGTCATTTAAAGTCTCTCTTACTTTCATCCAAACCAGGCCTTTTTTACATTTCTCCTTTTCATGTGGCCTATTAATATGTTCCTGGCAAATATAACTACTTTGGGGTCTTTGTTCAAAGCCTATGTTTCCACGCACTTGGCCTTTATTCAGGCCGTGCCTTCTGCGTGGAACTCTTGTTCTCTAAGTTCTCCTCACTCCACTTTCAGGTTTGGTCATAACCACCTTGACCCTGAACTAACAGGTCTTTTGCCTTCTGTGATGCCAAGCATCTAGACACACTGCTGTGACCAATGTCTCCCTGGCTGCCTCACACTGGAATTGCTTAGGTACATACCTTGCCTCCAGCCTGGAGTTACCCAGTTAGGAGGGGTAGATTCAGTTTTGAATTTCCCATTGTGTGCAGAACAATGTGCTGCATGTAATGAATAAATCTTAAAGAGATGACAAACCCATTGGATTCTCAGCTAATATTTGAATTGAAAAACTACTGGATTAAAACAAGGATATCCTTTTTTGTTTGTCAAAATAACATTCTTATCTCTTTCTCTCCCCCAAAGTCCCCTTATCTCCATTTGGTCTCACAGGCCTTCTGACTCAAAATTTATCAGTAGATTGTGATCCTTTAAAGGTAGTAAGTCAAATCTCCTTTTAATAAGCTCTAAGGGATTTGTGAATTTACTAGAAGTCAGTTCCTCCCTCCCACTCTCCCTCCCACCTTTCCTTCATTTTCCTCCTTTCTTCCAACTGGAATTTTATTCTATCAGATATATTGCTTGAAAAGAGCCAGGCAGAACCTGCAGGTGGGAAATCATTCAGTTATAAAGAGCTACTTTCTGCAATGGACTCTGACCCGTTCTATAGTGTATCTGAACAGAGGCCAGCCTTTAACTCTGCTCTGGACTAGAATTTAAGTTTGTTCCTAGGTTATTTGCAACCCACAGTTGACTCTCATGCAAAAAAATTGTGATTTTGTGTGTATGTGTGTGTACCTATGGCCATCTTCTTACCAAAAGCAGTAGTAAATAAAAGTAATTCCTTACATTTGTCTTTCCTCCACTAATATTTAAAGAGGATTAACTATGTCCCAGACCCTTTGGGGATACAAAATCCAACATGATGTTGTCACCTTCCTCTATATCCCTAAATCAATTTCTTGTAACCACTTTACCAATTAGAATGAGCAGGGGGTAACATCTTTATAGATGAAGAAATATGAAGAAATAGAAATTCAGATTGGTTATGAAATGTTCAGAAATTCAGAGTCTTTCTTTTTGGTCACTCAACAGGAAGCAAGCACTTGGAACTAGACTTTTAAACTGAAAAGTTAGAAGATTTTTCCTCTGGGAGCCTTGGGTTCAGATCTTCTGTATACTCATGCCAGCTGTCCTAACTTTAAACCTAAAAATCTGAGCTAAATAAGAGACATTTGGGGTCTAGCTCCAGGCCCCTGACAAGACTTCAGTTTAGGCTGGAAGTTGAGCTAAAGTGGTGTCAGGAGACCTACAGCTGTGACCACATCCTGAAGGACAGGCAGGACGTCTCCTTTGTTCTGTGGACTGCAGGCAGGCAGGTATGCCAAGTGACCCAGCTCTGTCCAGGCACTGGCTCCATGGAAATTAGGGGACTCTAACTTCCCACCCCTGCCTGGCCACCCCCATCACAGTGTCCTTCAGCCATGGCAGGTTCCTGTCCTTGATGGCCTGAATCTGTGCATGAGAAAAGGTTGGGGTCAAAACCTGAGTGGCTGAAGGTATTACCTAGAGATGGTAAAAGTAGGGTTGTGATGGATGTAACTTCAAGTATCCAAGTACTATGAGTTCACTGCCCCTCCCACCACCCCCGCCAAATTTGGAAAATGTAGATACATGCATATGGTGGCCCACCATTTGTCAGGGATCCAGGCACCTTCTGTTTCTCTGCTCAGTCACTCCATTCCAAGAGTGAGTAATGCCTGTGTTGTCTTCTAGAAGTATCATGGTTTCAGATCCTATACTTGTCTTTAATCCATTTTGAATTAATTTTTGCAAATGGTGTGAGAACATAGCCCAGTTTGATTCTTTTGCATGTAGGTGTCCTGTTTGCCCAACACTGATTATTGAACAGGCTGTCTTTTCTCCACTGTAGATTCTTGGCTTCTTTAGTTATAGATTAATTACCTATATAAGTGTGGGTTCATTTCTGGGCTGTCTATTCTGTTCCATTGATCTGTGCGTCTGTTTTTGTGCCAGTACCATATAGTTTTGATGATATAGCTTTGTACTGTAGTTTGAATTAGGAAACATGGTCAGAAGCTTTCTCTATCTCTTTTATACTTTAATAAAACTTTATTACACAAAAGCTCTGAGCGATCAAGCCTCGTCTTGGCCCTGGATTGAATTCTTCTCCTCCAGAGGTCAAGAATCCTGGCATCTTTTGTTGTTCAGTGGCAACCTTTCATCTTGGGGGCTTGTCTGGGATTCTTCAGGACAAGGTAAGGATGCTTGGAGCTCTAGTTCTTTGTTCTCCTAGCAAACATGTTTTCTGCTGTACTTTACTAACTCTACACTGTGCTTGTGTGAATAAATGACACGCCCTGCTCAAAGCAAGTGAGGAGCCCTGCTCTGCGGTTCTGTAGTGACCTCATACGGCTTATGGCAGAACCCCTGTTGGGGGTTTATACCAACCTGCCAATGGACTTCCTGGTGGCTCAGATGGTAAAGTGTCTGCCTACAATGTGGGAGACACAGGTTCAATCCCTGGGTCAGGAAGATCTCCTGGAGAAGGAATTGGCAACCCACTCCAGTATTCTTGCCTGGAAAATCCCATGGACAGAGGAGCCTGGTTGGCTATAGTCCATGGGGTCACAAAGAGTTGGACATGGATGAGCAACTTCACTTTTATTTTTACTACCTTGTTCTTTCTCAAGATTGTTTTGGCTATTCAAAGTCTTTTGTGTTTCCTCATAAATTTTAGAATTATTCTAGTTCTGTGCAAAATGCCATTGGTATTTTTGCAGGGCTTGCATTGAATCTGTAAATTGCTTTGGGTGGTAATCATTTTAACAATGTTGATTCTTCCAATCCATGAACACAATATTATCTTTCTAACTGTTTGTATTATCTCCAATTTCTTTTATCAGTGTCTTATAGTTTTCCAAGTAAGGGTTTTTTACCTCCTTAGTTAGATTTATTCCCAGGTGTTTTACTATTTTTTTTAATTATTTTTTTATTGAAGGATAATTGCTTTACAGAATTCTCTTGTTTTCTGTCAAACCTCAACATGAATCAGCCATCAGTTCAGTTCAGTCGCTCAGTCGTATCTGACTCTGCAACCCCACGAATCACAGCACGCCATGCCTCCCTGTCCATCACCAACTCCCGGAGTTCACTCAAACTCATGTCCATCGAGTCGGTGATGCCATCCAGCCATCTCATCCTCTGTTGTCCCCTTCTCCTCCTGCCCCCAATCCCTCCCAGCATCAGAGTCTTTTCCAATGAGTAAACTCTTCACATGAGGTGGCCAAAGTACTGGAGTTTCAGCTTCAGCATCAGTCCTTCCAATGAACACCCAGGACTGATCTCCTTTAGGATGGACTGGTTGGATCTCCTTGCAGTCCAAGGGACTCTCAAGAGTCTTCTCCAACACCACAGTTCAAAAGCATCAGTTCTTTGGCGCTCAGCTTTCTTCACAGTCCAACTCTCACATCCACACATGACCACTGGAAAAACCATAGCCTTGACTAGACAGACCTTTGTTGGCAAAGTAATGTCTCTGCTTTCTAATATGTTATCTAGGTTGGTCATAATTTTCCATCCAAGGAGTGAGCATCTTTTAATTTCATGACTGCAGTCACCATCTTCAGTGATTTTGGAGCCCCAAAAAATAAAGTCTGACACTGTTTCCACTGTTTCCCCATCTATTTCCCATGAAGTGATGGGACCAGATGCCATGATCTTAGTTTTCTGAATGTTGAGCTTTAAGCCAACTTTTTCATTCTCCTCTTTCACTTTCATCAAGAGGCTCTTTAGCTTCTCTTCACTTTCTGCCATAAGGGTGGTATCATCTGCATATCTGAGGTTATTGATATTTCTCCTGGCAATCTTGATTCCAGCTTGTGCTTCTTCCAGCCCAGCATTTCTCATGATGTACTCTAGGTATACATATATCCCCTCCCTTTTGAACCTCCCTCCCATCTCCCACCCCATCCCACCCTCTAGATTGATACAGAGCCCCTGTTTGAGTTTCCTGAGCCATACAACAAATTCCTGTTGGCTATCTATTTTACATATGGTAATTTAAGTTTCCATGTTACTGTTTCCATACCTTTCACCCTTTCCTCCCCTCTCCCCATGTCCATAAGTCTATTCTCTATGTCTCTTTCTCCACTGATGCCCTGTAAATAAATTCTTCAGTACCATTTTTCTAGATTTTGTACATATGCGTTAGAATAAGATATTTATTTTTCTCCTTCTGACTCACCTCACTCTGTATAATAGGTTCTAGGTTCAGCCACCTCATCAGAACTGACTCAAATGTGTTCCTTTTTATGGCTGAGTAATATTCCATTGTGTATATGTACCACAACTTCTTTATCCATTCATCTGTCGATGGATGTCTAGGTTGCTTCCATGTTATAGCTATTGCAAATAGTGCTGCAATGAACAATGGGATACAAGTGTCTTTTTCAGTTTTGGCTTCCTCAGGGTATACGCCTAGGAATGGGATTGCTGGGTCATAAAGTGGTTTTATTTCTAGTTTTTTAATGGATCTCCATACCGTCTTCCATAGGGGCTGTATCAATCTACATTCTCACCAAGAGTACAAGAGTGTTCCCTTTACTGCACACCCTCTCCAGCATTTATTGTTTGTAGACTTTGATGATAGCCATTCTGACCAGTGTGAGGTGATATCTCATTAGTTCTGTTTTGCATTTCGCTAATAATGAGTGATGTTGAGCATATTTTCATGTGTTTGTTAACCATCTGTATGTCTTCTTTGGAGAAATGTCTTTTTCCCACTTTTTGATCGGGTTTGTTTTTCTGGCATTGAGTTGTATAAGCTGCTTGTATATTTTGGAAATTAATCCTTTGTCTGTTGTTTCATTTGCTATTGTTTTCTCCCATTCTGAGGGTTGTCTTTTCACCTTGCTTGTAGTTTCCTTTTCTGTGCAAAGCTTTTAAGTTTAATTAGGTCCCACTTGTTTACTTTTGTTTTTATTTCTGTTACTCTAGGAGGTGGGCCATGGAGGATCTTGCTTTGATTTATATCATCAAGTGTTCTGCCTATGTTTTCCTCTAAGAGTTTTATAGTTTCTGGTCTTATATTTAGGTCTTTAATCCATTTTGAGTTTATCTTTGTGTATGGTGTTAGGAAGTGTTCTAATTTCATTCTTTTACATGTATCTGTCCAATTTTCCCAGCACCATTTATTGAAGAGGCTATCTTTGCCCATATATTCTTGCCTCCTTTGTCAAAAATAAGGTACCCATAGGTGCATGGATTTATTTCTGGGCTTTCTATCTTGTTCCATTGTTCTATATTTCTGCTTTTGTGCCAGTACCATCCTGTCTTGATGACTGAGGCTTTGTAGTATAATCTGAAGTCAGGAAGGTTGTTTCCTACAGCTTCATTCTTCTTTCTCAGGACTGCTTTGGCTATTCGGAGTCTTTTGTGTTTCCATGTGAATTGTGAAATTTTTTGTTCTGGTTTTGTGAAAAATGCCATTGATAATTTGATAGGGATCACATGGAATCTGTAGATTGCATTTGGTAGTATAGCCATTTTCACAATATTGATTCTTCCTACCCAGCAACATGGAATATCTCTCCATCTGTTTTTGTCATCTTTGATTTCTTTCATCAGTGTCTTATAATTTTATGTGTACAGTTCTTTCATCTCCTTAGGAAAGATTATTCCTAAATATTTAATTTTTTTGTTGCAATGGTGAATGGGATTGATTCCTTAATTTCTCTTTCTGATTTTTCATTGTTAGTATATAGAAATGCAAGTGATTTCTGTGTATTGATTTTGTATCCTGCAACTTTGCTAAATTCACTGATTAGCTCTAGTAATTTTCTGATACTATCTTTAGGATTTTCTATGTACAGTATCATGTCATCTGCAAACAGTGAGAGCTTTGCTTCTTCTTTTCCAATCTGGATTCCTTTTTTTTTCTCTTCTCTGATTCCTGTAGCTCGGATTTCCAAAGCTATGTTTAACTGTGGTGAAAGTGGACACCCCTGTCTTGTTCCTGATCTTAAGGGGAATGCTTTCAGTTTTTCACCATTGAGAATAATGTTTGCTGTAGGCTTATCATATATGGCCTTTACTATGTTGAGGTAGGTTCCTCATATGCCCATTTTCTGAAGAGTTTTAATCATAAATGGGTGCTGAATTTTGTCAAAGGCTTTTCCTGCATTTATTGATATGATCATATCATTTTTATCTTTCCATTTGTTAATATGGTGTATCACATTGATTGATTTGTATATATTGAAGAATCCTTGCATTCCTGGAATAAACCCAACTTTATCATGTGTATCAGCTTTTTGATGTGTTGCCGAATTCTGTTTGCTAAAATTTTGTTGAGGATTTTTTCATCTATGTTCATCAGTAATATTGGTCTTTAGTTTTCTTTTTTTGTGTTGTCTTTGTCTGGGTGATGGTGGTCTCGTAGGATGAGTTTGAAGGTGTTTCTTCCTCTGCAATTTTTTGAAAGAGTTTTAGAAGGATAGGCATTAGCTCTTCTCTAAATGTTTGATAGAATTCTCCTGTGAAGCCATCTGGTCCTGGGCTTTTGTTTTTTGGGAGATTTTGGATCACAGCTTCAATTTCAGTGCTTGTAATTGGGTTTTTCATAATTTCTGTTTCTTCCTGGCTCAGTCTTAGAAGATTGAAATTTTCTAAGAATCTGTCCATTTCTTCCAGGTTATCCATTTTATTGCCATATCGTTGTTTATAATAGTCTCTTATTATAATCCTTTGTATTTCTGCATTGTCTGTTGCAACCTCTCCTTTTTCATTTCTAATTTTGTTGATTTGATTCTTCTCTTTTTTTCTTGATGAGTCTGGCTAAAGGCTTGACAATTTTCTTTATCTTCTCAAGGAACCAGCTTTTAGTTTTATTCATCTTTCTTATTGTTTCTTTCATTTTTCATTTATTTCTGCTCAGATCTTTATGATTTCTTTCCTTCTATGAATTTTGGGGTTTTTTTTATTCTTCTTTTTCCAGTTGTTTTAGGTGTAAAGTTAGGTTGTCTATTCAATGTTTTTCTTGTTTCTTGAGATAGAATTGTATTGATATAAGCTTTCCTCTTAGAACTGCTTTTGCTGCATCCCATAGGTTTCGAGTTGTTGTGTTTTCATTGTCATTTGTTTCTGGAAATTTTTTCATTTCCTTTTTGATTTCTTCAGTAATCTGTTGGTTATTTAGAAATGTGTTGTTTAATCTCCATCTGTTTGTGTTTCTTACAGCTTTTTTCTTATAAGTAATAGCCTCTCTTAGCATTGTGGTCAGAGAAGATGCTTGATATCATTTCAATTTTCTTAAATTTACTGAGGTTTGATTTGTGACCCAAGATGTGGTCCATCCTGGAGAATGTTCCATGTGCACTTGAGAAGAAAGTGTATTCTTCTGTATTTGGATGGAATGTCCTGAAGTTATCAATGAGATCCATCACATCTAATGTATCATTTAAAACTTGTGTTTCCTTATTAATTTTCTGTTTTGATGATCTGTCCATTGGTGTGAGTGGGATGTTGAAATCTCCTACTATTACTGTGTTACTATCAATTTTTCCTTTTATGTCTGTTAGTGTTTGTCTTATGTATTGAGATGCTCCTGTGTTGGGTGCATAGATATTTACAATTGTTATGTCTTCCTCTTGGATTGATCCCTTGATCATTGTGTAGTATCCTTCCTTATCTCTTGTAATCTTCTTTATTTTAAGGTCTATTTTGTCTGATATGAGGATTGCTACTCCAGCTTTCTTTTGCTTTCTATTTGCATGGAATATATTTTTCTCTCCTCTCACTTTCAATCTGTATGTGTCTTTAGGTCTGAAGTGGGTTTCTTGTAGACAGCATATATATGGATCTTGTTTTGTATCCATTCAGCCAGTCTGTGTCTTTTGGTTGGAGCATTTAATCCATTTACATTTAAAGTAATTGTTGATATATATGTTCCTATTGCCATTTTCTTAATCGTTTGGGGTTGATTTTGTAGATCTTTTTTCTTCTCTTGTATTTCTTGACTATATAAGTCCCTTTATCATTTGTTGTAAAGCTGGTTTGGTGGTACTGAATTCTCTTAACTTTTGCTGTCTGAAAAGCTTTTTATTTCTCCATCAATTTTGAGTGAGATCCTTGCCAGGTACTGTAACCTTGGTTATATATTTTCCCTTTTCAATACTTTAAATATATCCTGCCATTCCCTCTGGCCTGCAGAGGTTCTGCTGAAAGATCAGTTGTTAAGTATATGGGGTTTCCCTTTTATGTTACTTATTGCTTCTCCCTTGCTGCTTTTTAATATTCTTTCTTTGTGTTTAGTCTTTGTTAGTTTGATTAGTATGTGTCTTGGTGTGTTTCTCCTTGGGTTTATCCTGTATGGGACTTTTTGTGCCTCTTAGACTTGATTGACTATTTCCTTTTCCATGTTGGGGAAATTTTCAACTATAATCTCTTCAAAAATTTTCTCGTACCCTTTCTTGTTCTCGTCCTCTTCTGGGACCCCTATAATTCAAATATTGGTGCATCTGATATTGTCCCAGAGGTCTCTGAGACTCTCCTCAATTCTTTTCATTCCTTTTACTTTAGTCTGCTCTTCAGAAGTTATTTCCACCATTTTCTCTTCCAGCTCACTGATTCGTTCTTCTGCTTCAGATATTCTGCTATTGATTCCTTCTAGAGTAGTTTTAATTTCAGTAATTGTGTTGTTTGTCTCTGTATGTTTATTCTTTAATTCTTCTAGGTCTTTGTTAATTGATTATTGTATGTTCTCCATTTTGTTTTCAAGGTTTTTGATCATCTTTACTCTCATTATTCTGAATTCTTTTTCAGGTAGTTTGCCTCTTTCCTGTTCATTTATTTGGACTTACGTGTTTCTAGTTTGTTCCTGCATTTGTGTGGTATTTCTCTGCCTTTTCCTTATTTTCTTTTAAGTTATTGTGTTTGAGGTCTCCTTTTCCCAGGCTTCAAGGTTGAATTCTTTCTTCCTTTTGGTGTCTGCCCTCCTAAGTTTGGTCCAGAGGTTTGTGTAAGCTTCATATAGGGTGAGATTTGTGCTGAGTTTTTGTTTGTTTGTTTTTCCTCTGATGTGCAAGGCTGAGTGAGGTGGTAATCCTGTCTGCTGATGATTGGGTTTGTATTTTTGCTTTGTTTGTTGTTTAGATGAGGTGTCCTGCACAGGGTGCTACTGGTGGTTGGGTGATGCTGGGTCTTGTATTCAGGTGGTTTCCTTTGTGTGAGTTCTCACTATTTGAGACTCCCTAGGGTTAGTTCTCTGGTAGTCTAGGGCCTTGGAGTCAGTGCTCCCACTCCAGAGGCTCAGAGCTTGATCTCTGGTCACAAACAAAGTTTCCACAAGTGGTTTGTTATGGCATTAAATGAGATTAAAACATATATCCAAAAATGAGAAACCAAAGATGAACCCCAGACAAATGTCAGTTACAAAATCAGGCAAATAATAATTAAAATAATGGAATATACACATACACATATACACCCATGAGCAAAGTGAAAACAGTCCAACAAAAATAAAGTACAGTAGATTGACCTGGCAAAGGAAGTAAATCAAAAGCTATATTTACCAGTTAAGAACAAAACTAACTAAAGAACAACCTGGAAAACAAAACTAAAGCAAGTTGCCAAGTGGGAGATAAATCAATGAAAACAAAACTAACCAATATGTTGAGAGGAAAGGAAAGAAAGAAAAGAAAGAATAGATATGCAAAGTTAAATAGAGGTAGATGAAGAAGATTTATATACATTAAAGATTCACTGCAAGGAGAAAAGGACAGGAGGAAAGGCAAACAAAGGAATACATATAGAAAAAATATAGTAGGTTTTTAAAAAAATTAAAATTATAAAACAAAAAAGAGAACAGAAGAAGAAAGAAAAAAAAGGAAAACTCCACAGAGCTGCACAAGCTCAATGTAGAGGCAGAGGTTTATAGCAACAATAAAAAGTGTGACTGAATATACACATATACATATACACCCATAAGCAAAATCAAAACAGTCCAACAAAAATAAAGTGCAATAGACCAACCCAGTGAACAAAGGAAACCAAAAATTATATATGCCAGAACAAAATTAACTGAAGCACAAACTGGAAAGCAAAACTAGAGCAAGGTGCCACTTGGGGAATAAAGCAATGAAAATAAAACTAACAAAATGTTGAGAGGAAAGGGAAGAAAGAAAAGAAAGAAAGGATAGATATGCAAAGTTAAATAGAGGTAGATTAAGAAGATTTATATACATTGAAGATTAACTGCAAGGGGAAAAGAACAGTAGAAAAGGCAAACAAAGGAATAAATATAGAAAAAAATAACAGTAGGTTTAAAAATTAAAATTAAAAAAAGAGGGAAAAAAAAGGGAAAAGAACTGCAAAAGCCCAATGTAGAGGCAGAGGTTTATAACAGCAATAAAAAATGTGACTGAGAAATAAAAAGCTCAAAAGCCTAATTAGATTTCATAGTGCCAATAAAATTGACAACTACAACAGAGGGGGGTAAAAAGGAAAGAAAAAGAAAAAAATCAGAATCTACAGAGCAAGTCAAAAGATAAGAATAATAAATGTTTTTCTTGAGTCACTGCTGTCAGAGTCTTTTCCCTCGCTGGCAGTCATAGTCCACCTCACCTCCCTAGGATGCCCTCCAACACTGTGCTGATCTCTGGACCTGCTGTGCGGGCAGCTCAGATGCTAATCTGGTCCTACTCCTGTGTGTTCTTGCCTCCAATGTCCACAGCTATCAGAACTAGTGTGTTTTCTTTTGTGGGAGTTCTCAATGACCTTTTATATATTCCATAGACACAGAGTCTGCCTAGCTGATCATGTGGATTTAATTTGCAGGTTGTACAGCTGGTGGGAAGGTTTTGGGTCTTCTTCCATAGACTCACTGACCCTAGGTTTCAATTGTGGTTTTATTTCCACCTCTGCATGTGGGTTGTCTACTGGGGTTTGCTCCTGAGGCTGCCCTGGAGGACTTGAGTTTGCCCCTGTGAGGGCCAGGTGTGGAAGTGGTGCAGCGTCTTGGGTCACAGGGGTTCTGGCAGCACCAGGTACTCAGGGGGGTTGGCAATTAGGACAGCAGAAAATATAATGTTCTAGAAGGGTATGAAAACCAGTATTGGCCAATACGCTCCAGTCTTTCTCTGTAGCTCCACTCATTTAGGCACTTAGAGGGCTCCCTTTCCTGGTGTCCTTCTCTGTTGTTTGGTGCTTCAGGCACATAGAGGGGTCCCCCCAGCTGGGGTCCTACTCTGTAGTTCAGTGAATCAGTCACTTAAAGGAGCACCTGGGTGGGGTCCTGCTCTGTACTTCAGTGCCTCAGGCATTTGATGGGCCAGCCTCTCTATTGTTCAGCTGCCGATCGATGCTGGCATGTGGGGAGAGAGAGGCTATGGTGATGGCTCCACCCCCTACACACGACTTATCAATATCACCTTGCTTCCGTGGCTGCCCGGCCTTCTTCCGCAGCCATTTCCCACCACAATCTCCTCCCTCACCTCCCCTCAATCTGTCTCTCCACAGTCAACAGCAGCCCTCACCTTGTGATCCCTCCATACTCCCCAAACTCCAGCTCCCAGCTGCTGCACCTTCCAGGGGTCCCCCGTCCCTGTCTGGGGTATGTATGGCTGCGGCAAGGACTGTCTGATTCTCATTCCATTTCGGCTGCCACAGATCAGCTGTTTCACTCTCACCCTTAAATGTTTCTCTTCTGACTCAGACAGTTGCTCTGATGTGGGGATCGGACCCCTGCCTTAGTTCCCCCACCCGCCGAGGGCAGGTCCAGTCCTACTAACACTCCTGTTTTTCCCCCTGGTTCCTTGTTCTACCAGGTTTTGCGTGGTTCTATATATTCTTTTCCTCTGGTCAGGCACTCCTGTCTGCTCTCAGGTGGTGTTCTGCATGAACTTCTATGTCTGAAGGTGTATTCCTGATGTATCCACGGGGAGAGATGTACTCCACGTCCACCTACTTCTCTGCCATCTTGTTCTCTATTTTACTATTTTTGATGGGACTGGTTTGTTTCTTTCTGTAATTTCCTCAGTATCAGTTGTTTGGGGGCATATCAGTATATTATTTAGTATTACTTTTAATATCAGAAATAACAGTAGTTTAAATAAGGTAGAATTATCTGTATTTCTCACTTACATTGTGGAAGGACAGAGGGAACTAAAAAGTGCCCACCAAACTGAGAAGGCATCTTGAGACCAGAAAATGAGACAGACAGTTCCATGGAGTCAATGAATCAGTTTAAGTAAGTAAGTGTTAGTTACTCAGTCATGCCCGACTCTTTGCTCCTCTGTCCATGAGATTTTCCAGGCAAGGATACTGAAGTGGGTTGCCAATGGATCAGTTTATTATAGGGTAATTTACTAACAGGGTGGGATAAGGGAGATGATGATCTGGAAGCATTTGCAGCTGCACCTGTACCACCTCGGGGCCAGGGGACAATTTCATAGTTAAAAGGGTTTTGGGGTAGGTGCTGGGAAACAGGACATGCATGAATGAGTAACTAATTTCGTGGGCACAGGGAATACGTCAGTGAAAGTCTTCATCATTGTTTGGGGACTAACAGAGCATAGAGGCCAGCTGGTCCCAATGCTTATTAAACAATATCTATTAACTGCAAAGCCCTTGATGACAGAGAAGTGACTTATTGCACAGGACAGTTCTGGGTAGGGTCAGCAAAAGGACAGGAGAAACTTTAAGGACTCAAGATGCCTCCATTATGCTAACAGCCATACACACAGTAAGTCTGGAGGTAGACTGAGCTGATATGGTGGCTCACTACTTGTCAGGGGCCCATATAAAGGAGTGTATCTTTCCTCTTAAAGAAACTTCACAGAAGTCCCAAAGGACGCTTCTGCTTCCATCTTACTGATAGCACTTTATATGTATAAAGGGGATCGCAGGGACTTTCCAGGTGGCACTAGTGGTAAAGAACCTGCCTGCCAATGCAGGAGATGTAAGAGACGTGAGTTCAATCCCTGGGACAGGAAGATTCCCTGGAGAAGGACATGGTAACCCAGTTCAGTATTCTTGCCTGGGAAATCCCATGGACAGAGGAGCCTGGCGGGCCACAGTCCATGGGGTCACAAAGAGTTGGACTGAAGCAACTTAGCTGGCATGCACACACAGAGGATCACAGAAGTACCTACTCCTGGGGTCTCATTGTGGGACGAATGAGCTCACATGTATCAAGTGCCTGGTACACAGTCACTACAGGACACCTGTGTTTTGACTGATGCTTCTGTGGTAGTACCTGGTCTCAAAGTCAGAATCTTACTCAGCATACCCACTGCCCTCCATATCCTTTTAGGCCTCGCTGCCTCTGAAATGTTATCTCCTTTTGGAGTGGTCAGCCTGATCTTATATCTAGCAATTAGCAGTTTGTTGCTTCTGTCCGTGGTGATACTGATTATCACCGAATTTTCTTTACTAAAAGAGAGATGTCCAAACCTTGACATTACCTGTAACAGTAATGTCTGGGTGTCCTTCTTCAAGGAATCTCTTAAGTGTCGGGTTTTAATTCTGTTCTTGCAGAAGAGTAAACACGTTATTATCATTTAAAGGCTATCCTGGTAAGCGGTGATGACAAAAGTAGTGCTGGTGGTGGACAAACTGACTGTCAAGAAAAGCCAGTATCGATACAATTGTTCCCAGCACTGCCTTGTGGTTCACTAGTGGTTTGTAGCCAGTGAGGGTTTTGCCATCTTCCCTGAAAGCCAGAATTAACTCAGGTCGCCCACAGGAGCCCTTCACTAACATAATCAACTCATTTGCCCAGTTATTAGTCAGAGAAACAGACCTGGACAGAGTCCCTGCCTTAACAAGTGTTTACAATTTAGTCTGGTCTCTGAATCTCCGGTAATTTGAGTCACCAGGATTGCACACCCACTCGTGTTCCAGAATGAATCTACCTCACTTTTTGCTGTGGGGCTGAGTTCCAAGCTGACAGTTCTTGTGGAGGAAAATTTCTCACTAATCAGTACTGCCTGGAGTCAGTGGAAAGAAAGAATGATGAGGATAGTTAATTTGAAGGAGGAAATTAACGGTGCTCAGAAAAATATGAGCAAGAAGTAGAGAGGAGGAAAAAAAAAACACCTTCCAGCCATGAGACTCAGCTGAGCACACCTTCATCCTGTAGGCAGAAATTTGGGCCCAAGTGGCTCTTTAGCAATGACTCTGTGGTTCTCATCCAGAAAGAACCACTGGGGGAGCTTAACGATCACAATTGGTTGAAATCTTGGCAGATGGCGGTAAGAGCTCTATTTACTTGGATAATTAAAATGGTGATGGATTTGCATGGCTGATTTCAAGATTTCTAGTCTGCAGATGACTACCTTGTGGGGCAGATGGGGATGGAACCCCTCCTTGCTTTAGAGTATCTGCACCTGACTCAAGTTTCAGAGCGAAGGGAGCCAGGGAATATTCCCACAAAATGCTCCATCTTGAGTTGAATCTTCATCTTGAGGTCTCTGACCCTCTTATGGAACTGTTCATCCCATCAGGGAGATACTATCTTTCAGAAAGGCAAGGTCTGCTGACAAACTTAGAAACAAAGATTATTTTCTTTCTTTGAATGGGACAGACACAGTTCTCTTGATTCTTCCTATACTGTGATAATTAATGATTGATCCCTTTGGATTTTATTGAGTGCTCTTTTTTTTTTTTAAACATGTGTTGTCTTATGAAATCTGTGGACTCTTCTGTAAGAGAGGCAGGGCACTGCAGCAGAAAAGGCATGGCACAGGCCTGTGTTCAAATCCCACCTTTGCCACTTACAGGCTGCATCCTTTTTTTAACCTCTTAGCATCTTGATTTCCCTATCTGTAAAAGGGGGTAATGATGTCTACCTTTTGGAGTTATGATAGGGATTAATGATTTATACATGAAAAATGATGAATCATCTTTGGGCAGAGAGTAGCTTTCCAAATGATGATGGTTATTCATACCGATGTTTATAAAGGAGGAAACGGAAGCTCAGAGTGGGTACAGGGGTTTGCATAGTCCAGCCAGTGGTAGGTGACGGCAGTGAACCCACTGCTGCTGCTGCTGCCAACTCGCTCCAGTCGTTTCCGACTCTGTGCGACCCCATAGACGGCAGCCCACCAGGCTCCCCTGTCCCTGGGACTCTCCAGGCAAGAACACTGGAGTAGGTTGCCGTTTCCTTCTCCAACGAATGAAAGTGAAAAGTGAAAATGAAGTCATGCAGTCCTGTCCGACTCTTCGCGACCCCATGGACTGCAGCCTACCAGGCTCTTCCGCCCATGGGATTTGCCAGGCAAGAGTACTGGAGTGGGGTGCCATTGCCTTCTCTAAACCCACATCGCGCCCTAAATCTCACCTGCCATGTTGCTTTTATTAATGGCACCTTTGCATCCCCCCAATTCCCTCTTGCTACATGATGGTCCAGGAAGCAACTCTGTTAGCAAATGCCACCCCTTTGTACTCCTGGCACATCTATAAAGTGAAGGCATTGCCACCGGTCCCTCTGCTTCTGATATTTGGAGTCAGAGCTGAGAGGTTAAGATCTGATAGGTAGGGATGGGGGTGCCATATTGGGGAATGTTGGGGTCTTTTTATGATTTCTTTTTTGAGAGAAAAGGAAGTGGAGCCACAGCATCTTTACAGCTTTTAAAGATAGATTGACCGAAATGTTGTCCTTGCTTGGCTGCCTTTTTACTGTCACCCAGCCCACAGGGGGAGCCCTCTGCAACTGAATCAAATTATCATCATATAATGGGGTAACCACAGAACCTACTAATATCATGACTTTCCCAGGGTGACTGTTATGTGTTATAATATCATTGCGTAGCCTTAGCATTAGCGTGTGAGGCTTAGTGACGTGGGCTGTCACCTGTGCCCAGTGTATCACAGGTTCAAGAGAGAACCTCAGATACATGGGTAGTCCCCCGCCGCCCCACCCAAGAGAGAACCTCAGATACATGGGTAGTTCCCCCCTGCCCCGCCCAAACTTTAAACTTTTTATTTTGTATTGGGGTGTAGCCAATTAACAATGTTGTGATAGTTTCAGATGAACAGTGAAGGCACCCAGCCATAATATATAGATGTATCCATTCTTCCCAGGACCCCCTCCCATTCAGGCTGCCACGTAACACTGAGCAGAGTTCCAGTACATGGGTGGTTTTAATGCTCCATGCTGAACTGCAAACCAGCATTGTATGTCCCTCAGCATCTTGGCCCGAGGTAAAGTTAGAAAGATAGCCTAGCATGAGGGAGAGAGCACATTCACTCCAGGCAAGCAATGGTTTTTAAAAATATTTGCTCTCTTCAGCAAATTCAAGGGGGTTTCCTAGCCCACGTATGGCCAACTGGAAGGAAAGCTGATCTTTTTTGCTTTTCATTTTCTCATCTTTATCAGCCTTAAAAGAATAAGGTTATATTCTTTGGAGAGCGAGAAGATGGGGAGAAGGGAGAAAGGATAAATAACAGGAGTGAAAGGATTGAAATAGATATTCAGACGAACCTTTGTTATTCATAACTCCAGTTAACCAAGACTGTCAGCGAATTTCACATACCCCCCAGCTACTATGGATCACATTATAAACTCTTCCAATTACCTGAAATCTCACTTAACTTAAATTTCAGCACATCCCCTAGGGCATGTAATAATCAAAGTTTGCCTGTTGAAAGTAATACCGGAGAGGGGAACCGCCATGGTAACTCTGAGAAAGATAAATCATTAAAAAAAAAAAAAAAGAGTCATCTTAGAGAATGGCTTTAGAATCATTAGGTTACAGACTTGAAATTGCTGAACTGTTATCTAGAAATTACAGAGGCGAACACAGATTTAGAAAAAGACTGGAAATGCACAGGAAGCTGTACAGTTGCACATGGTTGGGAAGGACTCTCATGAAGGCATGGGTTCCTGGTACGTGGCTGGGATTGCGGAGGCTGGAGGACTTCCGCCAAGTGAGCATCAGTTGTGTGGTCAGCCCCACATTGCATGGACCCTATAGATGCCCACACTCAGTCTGGGGAAGTTCTAAGTATATGTGTATCTCCAGGTGACAGTCCTGTATGTCCGTCTGGAGCAGCGATTCTGCAAGACCTCAGAGGATGGCAGTGCTGAATGGAATATATGCCTAGATGATGAAGGAAGTGCTCATTTTAAGTGATAAAAATGAGCTTAAATACAAAAACTATTTTGATAACTCTATAGGAGCTATCCTGTGCCCTCTCTGTACACATCAAGTTTATGTAAAACTGGTCTTTTTTCGCCCCTAAACGTGATGCTAAAATGGGATTTAGAGATTTAGGTTTAATAATAAATTGATGGCTATCTTACTACAATTTTGTATTACAAATATCATATTTTTAGACAACATGTATATATATTTTTTGGATTCATAGGAACTGAAATTCCTTTATTTCTCAAATATTTGGGGGGCACCCACTCTGGTTGAGGAGCTGTACTTGGCTCTGGAGAAGCAAAGGTGAATGAGGTGGACTCTTGACTGCAAAGAGGCCTCAGTCTGTGGGGAGGCAGGTGATGGTGATGCAACATATGGTGTTCTAATCAAGGGGTACCCAGAATGCTGTGTGACTGCCAGGCGCCAGCTCTTACTCTGCTCTGGGATGGCAGGGGGCTTCCCAGTCAGGGACTTGTGAGCTCGGGCCAGGAGCCGACAAGAGAGAGGTGAGGGAGAGCGGGTATAGGGTAGCAGTAAGTGGGACTTGATAGAATCATGGCTGGCGAGAAAAGTCAGGGAGGTGGATTGCAGCCAGATATCAAAGGGCTCTTGTTTGCCACTTCCTTTAATAGAGATATTTTTAAAGAAGAGTGACAGTACCGGATTTGTGGTTTTCAAAGGGACCAGTACCTGGCCTAGACAGGTGAGCAAACAAATGATGATCCCAGCTAGGAATCACTGGGAATTCTGGGAATGGAGGGACTAGCTTATTTGAGGTTGGAGAAGTCATGTTGATTGTTGAATACTGTTTACCTGGCACTGCTGAGTGGATGGGGAGGAGGTATTCCTGGATGGGGAGAGAGGGTAGGGTAGGAAGAGGGTGATAGCAGAGTAAAGTGCAGCGGGGGACCAGGGAAGGAAATCCCTGTAAGAGTGAGCGCACTGTTGAGAAGTTTCTAAATTATTCCCGAACATGAACCCTTCAGCCATGTGTGTTTATCATCACACCAAGAAACCTTTCTGGAATAGCAGGCCATGTTCTTGTAGCAGCTAATGAGAGAGAGCTAACCCAATCCCATCAGTAAAAGCCGCCAAGGACCACGAGGCACTGTTTGACAGAGAGGGTCACTTGGTGGAGAGGTCCCCTCCCTGACACCCCGGCTACCTTCATCTCTCTCAGCCGTTATCTGGTTGTAAAGCCATCCAAATAGTAATGTAGTATGTCAGATAGTCATTTTATCATTATGATCTTACTTGTAGCAATTATGACTTGCTTTATTGCAGATAACAGTAAATGGGTAGATAAAAGTCACTCAGTGATGAAAACTGTGGGTCTGAGTTCTTAAGATGAGAAGCACAAGCTACCTTCAAGTATTTGTGTGGGGGTATGAATTAACATCAACAAATGAGCTATGAGCTCTGCTTTAAAATTGTAATTGAAATGCAATTCAAAAGAAATCTATTTTTGAGAGGATAATAAAAACATTTCATGGTGTCTAATATACATGCCAAAAACTGGGCATATTTTTCCAAGTTTATTCCATTCATGTTTCACTGATTACCCAGTATACTTGGTGGGTGTGTGTTTTTCCTTCCTCCAGTTGGTAGGTGTATGTGCCCTGCAGCTGTGTAAACTTCACCACCATGTATGTATTTTTGTGTGTGTGTGATGAGTAGAGGCTCAAAGGTTAATTCAAATAAAAGTTGGTATTTAATGCCCACCATTTCTTTTTCAGCCTTTACTCATGAAGCACTAGAAGGCAAACCTTAGTGAGTCTGAGAAATAAGCTCAATAGAATGCATCTACTTAGGTGTATGTATGGTTAGGCCACTCAAGATGGCTGTGCTCTTGCCTTCTGTACAACCCCTGCCTGACCAGTGCCTGCTTCACCTACACCTTTCTCACCAGATTGACCTTCCTACATACTTGCCCCAGGCCCCAGCTAGTGACTGGTCTTATGTGTCCCTCTGCTAGTTTCCCTGGTAACCTGACATCACTTCACCCTATAACCGGCAGTCTTCCCCTCCCCCTGGAACGAGGCCTGTCACTAAGTCCTGCCTGCCATCTGCCGCACACCGTGGGGTGTTGCTCTAGGACCTTGCTTCAGACGAGTAAGCTCCCCATCCGTTAAACCACTGATGTCTCTGTTGCTGACTCCAGGGTCTTTACTTGGTCTTATAGGCCTGCAGGGAGCTGCCCAACACTAGGTTATTTGTGGTGAACACTTGCTGTTTTCTCACTTCCCTGCATTCATTTCTCTTTCTCATCAGCACCCCAATTTGGAAGGTGTTACCACTGGATACGGTCTAGACAGACAGGTCAGAGGGATACAGTCTGGCTATCCTGTCCCCTGGGCCTAGAATGACTCGTGATCAGCTTTAGGCCAGTTGGAAACACTCTTGACCTGAGACATAAAGAATCTGAAACACAACGGAGTTCATTTCTACCCTGTTCAGTCACCTCTAACCTGGCCTTCTTTGCATTGAGACCTGGTGGTTCCTGGCCCTGCCTCCAGCCTCCAGAGCCACCTCACTGCCTGCCTGTTTCCAGGTCTTCTCTGTCTTCCTGCCAATTCCATGAGTCCCAGTATCCTTGAGCTTCCCTGGTGGCTCTGATGATAAAGAATCTGCCTGCGATGCGGGAGATCTGGGTTCGATCTCTGGGTTGGAAAGATCCCCTGGAGAAGGCAAAGGCTACCCACTCCAGTATTCTTACCTGGAGAATTCCATGGACTGAGGAGCCTGGCGAGTTATAGTCCATGAATCGGACAAAGAATTGGTCTCAAGAATTGATCTCAAAGAATCAGACACGACTGAGTGACTTTCACTTTCATTTTTACTTTTTCATCCTTTCAACACATTCCTAGGAAAGAGTGTGGATTACCGTTGCCTGCAACCAAAGGATCCTAACAGATATGTGCAGAGAACAGTCTGCCTTCACTACTTATGACCTTCATGATGAAGATAAATTAACCTCTTTGGGCTTCAGTGTCCTTATCTCTAAAATGGGGCTGATCAAACAAGTTATTTCAGGGTTAAAAAAAAAAATGTTTAAAGCAGAGCTTTTGGCATGATTTGGAAACTAGTAATTTTCACTCAGTAGTGGCTGTTCCACTTACTCTTATAATCAAATAAAGGTCTTCTTCACATTATTATTATTCCTAACAGTGCCTGGCACATAGTAGACATTCAGAGACTACTGCTTTTTTTCCCTTCCCCTCTCTGAAAACAAACTTACCTTTTCTGAGGTAGAGAGCAAATATCCCTGGTGTGTACACCACACATGAACTTGATAAGCAGAATCACACCCTGACTGAAGAGCGGAAATGGGGGCCTAAGGAGAACCCAGTGTGTATCCCTTGGCCCCACCCAGGTGACCAGAAAGTGGGGCATTTGCCAGTGCCCTGTTCAGCTCAGCCCTTTGGAACATGGCTGGGTGGCCTTGTGACCCATTTCCCAACCCCTCATGTGATTGTGATACCAGCTGCTAAGGCAGAGGCTAAGCCCATGCATGCATCTGGTTGCCTAGGTAGCACCTTGCTTATCAATATTGCATTATGCAAGGTGATCACAGACCCCTACATTAAGAAATAGCAAAGCCAGTGTGTTCTTTGTGGGCCTGACAGTTCAGATCAAAACAGGATTCAGAGGTGTAGACACAGGGGGCCCCGAACCCCAGATCCTTCCCCTCCCCCATGGGCTTGGTAGCCAGTTCTACCCAAGCTGTGGAGTCTAAGATAATGTACACTACATGCTGTCAGAACAAAACTGTCTTTCTAAAAGGATTCTTAATGTCACTCCTCTATGCAGAAACCCTTGGGGCTCCTGCCTGCTGAAAGAATGAAATCTGAACTCGTCAGCAACACTTCCAGGCCCTTTCTGACCCGGCCACCATCTATCTCTCCTTCCATCTTCATCTCACACAGCTTTTATCCCCACCTCTCCACTGGAGCCAGCCCTGGGTGCTGCTTGCTGTGCTGACAATGTGTCTTCCTGCTGCTCACCTTTGTGTTTCTCTGTGGCTGTTTCCCTGCTAGGAGTATTGTTTTCCCATCACCACTCCTGTCACAACTCCATCTATCCCCAGACAAAATTTATCCATCTACTTATTCTTCAGAATCCATTTCAAATGTTCACATCTTCCTCCAGCTCTTTGAGTACCTTCTTTGATCACTTGGCTCATGATAAAAATAGTAGTAATAACAATGAAGGTGGATACAGCACTTACTATTTTAAATGTTTTACATATGCAAGTGCTTTTAATGCTCACATCTGCCCTGTGAAGATACTTTAATTATACTCATTTAATAAATGGTATAACTGAGGCACAGAGAGGCTGAGTAATTGATAACTAGTGAGTGGTAAAGCCAAGATTTGAATATAGGCATTCCAGCTTTTTCTGCCATGCTGTCAGCTGTTACTCTGAACTGCTTTTCTTTGTGTTCTGGGAGTTTTGTTTTTGCTTCTTTATAGCATTTAACATATTATATAGTTAGTAACTATTCATGAATGATGATGAGGCTACTTACTATCATCTATTATTATCTCTTTTCTTATAATAATAATTATTATTACTATAAAAAGTACTAGGCACTATTCTAAGTTTATAGGCATTTGTGACTCCCTAGCCAGGAACGTGTGCCTTAATTAGGTAATGTGAAAATGGTGCTAAACTTGGAATGAGAAGAATCCTCAGTTTAGATTTTAGCTCTGGCATCTACTTGCCAGCCTTGGATAAGTCAATTTACTATTCTGAGTCCCAGCTTCCTCATTTATATAATGATGGGCTTGTCTTAGACCATCCCTGAGGTCTTCACTAGCTATAAGTTTGAGAATCTGTAAAATGGGTCCAATATCACATGGGTCACAGGTGTGTTGAAGATGTAGTAAGATTAAGTTTTCTCATTCATTAGCCATATACCATGTGCTGTTCTTGGCTTTGGGGATCTGGATAAAACATCACATTCTTGCTGCTATGGATGTGGAGATGTTAAAAGTAAATCAATAATTAGTCCTATAACTCAAGGTCAAGTGGTAAGTACTATGAAGGAAGGTAACACAGTATTAGGAGATTGAGAATCTCTTTCCTAAGAAGGAGACATTACAATAGAAATTTGAATAAAACCAGGGAAGAAGCCACGCAATCCAAGCAGAGAGCAGTGCAAAGGTCCTGAGGTTGGAATTGGCTTAATGTGGTCAAAGCTAGCAAGGAGACCAGTGAAGATGGAGAGCACTGTGCAAGGGGGAATAGAAGGACTTTGGACTTTGTTTCAGTGTGATACGAGCTTTTGAACCACCATTTGGCACCATGGAAAAGCATCTTTCTTGTTACTATTTGGAAAATAGAGGTGGGTAGAATGAGGAAGTAGAAATAGGAGGCTAGGGCCACAGTCCAATCAAGAGATGATGGTGACTTGAAGGAGGATGATAAGGGTAGAAGTGAGTGAGAAGCATTTGAATTCAATATGTCTTATGAAGATAGCACCCATAGGATTTGCTGATGAATACATGAGGGCTGGGAAAGAAAAGGAGGCAAGGGCGAGTCCAGGGTTTTCATGGAAAACCAAATATGGTTTGGTTTACCAACAGGGCAGGTCTGGAGCAGGACAGGTCTGAGAGAATATCAAGGGCTCATTTAAAATGCCTCTAAGATGCTCAAATAGAGGTACACATTGGCTAGCAGAGCAGGAATACAGGGGAGTGGTCTGAGCTGGGATATCAATTTGGGTAAAATCAGCACAGAGATGACAGCGAAAGTCATTGGACTGAACGAGATTGCCTGGATGCAGGGTTGTTAGGGGTAGAATTGGAGTTAGCCAAGAGGGCTAGGCCTGAGTTACGACTTAGACAATTATGAGTTCGACTGCTCTTTGAAAAATAAAGTGTCTTATGCCCACGATTCAGCTGGTGAATACCCCAGTGTGGTGAACTGACTATCATCTGACACTCCACTAGCAGAGCTCTTGGGAACATGGACTTGGCTGAACACTGAGTAGGACTGTAGGTGGCCTCTGCCTCTTCAGCCACTCCCCGTGAAATGCGACTGAAAAGGCCCCGGGATAGAAAGCCCAGAGATACATCCACACACCTAGGTACCCCTATCTTTGACAAAGGAGGCAAAAATATGGAGAAAAGGCTGTTTAACCAGTGGTGCTGGGAAGTCTGGTCAACCACCTGTAAAAGAATGAAACTAGAACACTTTCTAACACCATACACAAAAATAAACTCAAACTTGACTAAAGATCTAGATGTAACACCAGAAATTATAAAACTCTTAGAGAAAAGCATAGGCAGAACATTCTCTGACATAAATCACAGCAGGATCCTCTATGACTGACCTTCCAAAATAATGGGACTAAAAACAAAAATAAACAATGGGACCTAATTAAGCTTCAAAGCTTTTGCACAATGAAAGAAACTATAAGCAAGGTGAAAAGGCAGCCTTCAGAATGGAAGAAGATAATAGCAAATGAAACAACTGACAAAGAATTAATCTCCAAAATATACAAGCAGCTCATGCAGCTCAACACCAGAAAAATGAATGACCCTATCAAAAAGTGGGCCAAAGAACTAAACAGATATTTCTCCAAAGAAGAAATACAGATGGCTAACAAACACATGAAAAGATGCTCAACATCACTCATTATCAGAGAAATGCAAATCAGAACTACAATGAGGTATCATCTCATGCTGGTCAGAATGGCTGCGATCCAAAAGTCTACAAAAAATAAATGCTGGAGAGGGTGTGGAGAAAAGGGAATCCTCTTACACTGTTGGTGGAAATGCAAGCTAGTACAGCCACTATGGAGACCAGTGTGAAGATTCCTTAAAAAACTGGAAATAGAACTACCATATGACCCAGCAATCCCACTGCTGGGCATACACACCAAGGAAACCAGAATTGAAAGAGACACGTGTACCCTAATGTTCATTGCAGCACTGTTTACAACAGCCAGGACATGGAAGGAATCTAGACATCCACTGGCAGACGAATGGATAAGGAAATTGTGGTACATATACACAATGGACTATTACTCAGCTATAAAAAAAGAATGCACTTAAGTCAGTTCTAATGAGATGGAGGAAACTGGAGCCTATTATTCAGAGTGAAGTAAGTCAGAAAGAGAAACACCAATATGGTATATTAACGAAATATATGGAATTTAGAAAGATGATAACAATGACCCTATATGCAAGACAGCAAAAGAGACACAGATATAAAGAACAGAGTTTTGGACTATGTGGGAGAAGGCGGTGGGATGATTTGAGAGAATAACATCGAAACATGGGTATTACCATATGTAAAAGTGCAAGTTCGATGCATAAAGCATGGCACTCAAAGCTGGTGTTCTGGGACAACCCAGAGGGATGGCGTGGGGAGGGGGGTTCAGGACTGGGGGACACATGTACACCCATGGCTGATTCATGTTGATGTATGGCAAAAACCACCACAATATTGTAAAGTAATTAGCCTGCAATTAAAATAAATACATTTTTTTAAAAAGAAAAGGCCCCAGGAGGGCTGCCTGTCTTCCAAACAGGGTCTCAAAATACTATGAATTAAAATGGTTTTCAGTTACACAATTATCTCTAAGAGTGTCTTGTTAAAAATATGGTTTGACCCAAGAGAGGTGATTTGTGGAATTGCTAATAATTTAATTGGTACCAATACAGAATATTAAAAAGAATCTGAAATTCATAATTAAGAGCCCTAGTTTGAACTGACAGTTGTTAGCATTGTGACTTTGAAAAAGACGATTAATCTCAGCTATCTTGTCTATAAAATGGGGAAAGCAGTTTTTGTTAAAATTGCCATATAATGTTGCCTATCAAACGAGAGTCTCTGGGAAAATGTTTTGTAAGCTTTAAGTGCTGTAAAAAAATAATGCCTTCAGTTTTGAGAATGTTTCCAAAGCCAAATATTAACATCATACCTTGCATTTCAAGCTCCCAGTAATCTCATTGAGGTAGGCAGCTGCTGCTGCTACTGCTGCTAAGTCGCTTCAGTCGTGTCCGACTCTGTGCGACCCCACAGATGGCAGCTCACCAGACTCCTCCATCCTTGGGATTCTCCAGGCAAGAACACTGGAGTGGGTTGCCATTTCCTTCTCCAATGCATGACAGTGAAAAGTGAAAGTGAAGTCGCTCAGTCGTGTCCGACTCCCAGCGACCCCATGGACTGCAGCCCACCAGGCTCCTTCGTCCATGGGATTTTGCAGGCAAGAGTACTGGAGTGGGGTGCCAGAGGTAGGCAGAGCAGGTATTAATTAATCCGAGTTACACCTCAACCCCAAAGAACTGGTTAATTCTATTACATAATGGCTTTACCCCCCAGCTACATTCTTGCCTCTCTTGCTGTCTTTCACTAAATATTTGTTGAATGAATGAATAAATGTATGGAGTAACTTATTGTAGAAAAGTCATTTCCAAACTTTAGAATGGCAGTCCACAGAATATGTTGAAAATATGCATAGAAAGTGTGTTTGTTCCTACACACATATTAACAGACAAAAGTTTCATGAAATAATACTTAATTTACTGCATGGGATCACGCTATTTTCTGTTCTATTCTGGTTTTGTTTTTGTTTTAAAGAAAACGAGGGTAGCAGCTGAATTGAGTTCATTACACAAACTGATGTATTGTGACCCACAGTTTGGAAGACACTGTTATGGAAGATGCTGGCAGCTGGGAACCTTGTTCTTTGCAATTGGGCAAGTCACTTGGGTTATCTGGGAGGTTTATCCCTGCTCCAGTGTTCATGCTAATTTTCAAGAGTAAAGGCATTATGAGGTGATGGGAATAGGCATGTAAGCATTGTGACAGCTTGAACATTTACTGCATGTAATGTATTTTCAGTTTTTCCTTGCCTATATAAGGAAATAAAAAAATCTAATAATGTCCTAGGTTTGGATAATTAACTGTTTGAGAAAGATTTGATTTTCATCACAAATGTGTCTTTGAGACTATATAGAGATTTGCAAGGGTGACTTTGAAATAAAAGGCAGTTTCTGTATCTGATATCCTTGGCCCCCAGATATGTTTCTGAGGCAGGATTTTTGGCATCTGAAAGGAAATGCAGTAAGTGAAGTGTATATTGTGTATCAGCCCCAGTAGACTTCTGGGCGGCAGCAAATAATCAAACACATTGATTTGTCTTCAGCAAATGTATGAATATTCACAATCTGTGGCATAAGACAGTAAAAACCCTCACATCAGCTGAGGTCACTAACAAACTGTGAACACGTTTTCAGTTTTCAAAACTTTGGGCGTTTCAGAAAAACCCATAAGGGATTGTGGAAATTGCGTCTTGTTATCCAGGTATCATGTTTTTCCTTCTCAAAATCCCCAGGACCATTTATCCATTTAGGAGACCAAATGCTTGGCTTGGTGCCTAACACATTGAAAGACACCCAGAAAATATTCCCTGAATGAATGATTGAGACCAACTACAATTTATAGAAAATTGTTGCAACCAAGCCTTTTGAGAAAACAGCCTCTAGTCTTATCCCATTTCCTTTAAGTGGATGGAAACCTTGTTGCCTCTACTTGGCTCCCTCACAAGGAGCAGAGGAGAGGGATGCTCATGAATTCTTTATTTTTTCCTTCTTCCTTCAGGCCTTGTATCTAGTTTTAGAAGGGGGTGGGTGAAGAGATTCTAAACATAAAAGGAGCCAAATTTAAAATTCCCCTTTCTTAGCTTCCCTATGCTGAAAATACCAACTAGATGTAGTAACCAACTCCATGAGTATTCTGATTGTTTTTTCACGGAATGCTTGGTTTGTCAGAAATTGGGGTTTCACAAGCTTGGCTATACAAAGACTTGGGTTCAGATTCTAGCTCTACTAAACCCTTAGCATATAACATAAACTCTTTCAGTCTCACTTTCTCATTTAGGAAATGTACATTGAAATAACACAGTAACTCCACTGCAGTGCTGTGGGGATTAAAGGAGATCATCCGTGGAAAGCATTTGACATAAAACTTTGGTTTTGTTGTTGCTAACAGCAATAATAATAGTGATAATATCAGTCCTCCTCATCATTGTGGCAACTCAGTAGAAGCACAGAGCAGGGCAGATTTGATCTCCCCAATCTGGCTACCCTCATCCTTTGCTATGGATCGTGTTAGTCAGGATGGGCTAAGATGTGCTCTGATAACAAACACCCCCAAATCTTTGTATCTTAACGGTACAAAAGTTTATTTCTGGATCACACAGATTACTCTGTGGACCCAAAAGATTCTTCAGAGCAGTTGTCTGCTGTGGTTCCATGATCCAAGTTGTGCTGGTGATTCATACCTTGACCCTCGGGATCTTCCACCCTGGAACTGCCTCGTAGTCCTCTGGTTCCCCTTTACTGTATAAAGCAAGTTACATGGTTCTGCCTTACTCCAAAGCAATGGGGGGAGAACAGTCCGGCCAGATGCCTGGAAGTAAAGAAGAACGAGAAATACTGGCGAGAGGCACTAACGACGACCACGCAGACATTTAGCCTTTTCTCACTCTGTCGTAGATGGTTATCACAAACACAGTGGTTATTGCTTTGGCCTGAGCACCCTTTCCAACCAGGTGGCTGTCCTGAAGTTACTGCTGCAAGTGATCTTTAGAAATCATTGAGCTAACTCTGCCCTAGGTGAGGTAGAGGAGGCACTTTCTAGGCACCGGAAGTGAGTCATGCCTCCTGGGTTGGAGCCCCACCCTCAAGTGTTCTCCCCAGCACCCTGCACCCCAGTGATACTGGATGGGATGTTGAAATCATGGGTTCCTCATGTTAGGAGGCACTCTGGGGAACCCTGCTCATTTTCCAAGAGTGGAAACTGAGACCCAGGCAGCATGAGTTTGTTTTGTTTCCTGTTTTCTGGAGCTTTCCCAGGGTCCCCAAATTCATGATTACCCCATCACTTAACCTACATCTGGACAGAGGCCTCCTGGCTCTGCCTGGTCGTTTTCTACTGTCCACCGCTTCCACCAGCCATACTTATCCTCCTTTAGAAGCGGAGACGCCCCACACGCAACGACTGGCTTGTCTCGCTTTCTGTTCTGTTTCTGGTCCCTTGTAAGGCTGAGGCTGGACCTGTGCATTCCCTGGTTGTTCAGAGCGACCCATGGAGGAGGATCTTCAGCACCTTTTTCTTTCTTTTTTGTCATTTGTTTTTTGTTTCCAATTGGAGGGACAGAAAATGGGACCATTTAGCAGTTGCTACCGCAGGGACTAAACTGTCACCATTTTAGAAGAATGAGAAATTCTGTCTCATTCCCCAGTACACCCCACCCCCACCCCCAAATACCTCCCAGAGTTTCTATTGATATTTTAATGAGACTGCATGTAGAAGCTCTTTGGCCAGATGGTAAAATATGGTCCCTGCTTGTACTTGTTCAGAACCCCTCTGTGCTATAAAAAGGGGGCTCAGACAACCCTGAATGGCTCTGAGACTGAGGCTTGCCTGGAAATTCTGGGCTGCAGCTGGCCTTTCAGTCCCTCCAGACTATGTTCATTGTTTCTAACTTCACAGTGGGAAGCTGAGGCCTCCAGAGCCTGGGTTTTCAAAGTACAGGTGGAGTAAGAATCACCTGTGCCATGTGCTAATAGCAGACTTCTGAGCCAACCACCAGAGATTGACGATTTGGGCAATATGTGAGCTGGGGGTGAGCAGTCTGAGCCCAGGCTCAGAAATCTGCATTTTCACAAGCATCCCAGGGTAACATAGAGCAGGGCTCTATGTTGATGCCAGTGCACCAAGGTGGCAGAACTACAGAGGAGGTGTCCCGTCTTCAGCCAGAGCAACAACACTGGAGCTATTTTATAAATAAGGCTTAAGCCTAAGGCTTGTTCTGCTGATAGAAACAAATGACATGGAATAACATTTTTGCAATTCACTATTCTAGACCACAGTAAGCAGAAGAAAGAACCATCCAGCAGTGGCTTTCTCAAGACCAAACTTGAAGTGGCTTCATCTTTATACAGAATGGGTTTCTTACGCTTTGATGAAATTTATAATTCTTGTTTTCCACACCCTAAACACAGCCAAACAGCAGCAATGCTGCTCCTCAAATCCTTGGTCCCTGGGTCTTAGGCACCCCTGTGTCTGTTTGCTACCAAGTGTCTTAGACAGAGAGGGAATGGATGTCTACTTCTGCTCTTTACAGCTTCCAAGGCCCAGTTTGTGTCATGCTTTGGGAGAGAAGCGGCTTCTCTCTTGGACCCGCACAGACTGCAGTTCAAGGTTAGGGAACTTGAATTCCATTTTGCCAGTAAGTGGTGGCCCTTACCTGGTCGCCTTCAATAGACCAGATGTGACTCTAACCTTGCCTGCTTCAGCTTATAACATCTACACATGATTGTGATCTTCTTCCCCAAAGTGGGAAGAATCGGAGTATATGTGGGCCCTTAGCTTTGGATCTGAAGGGACAAAGGCTGTCTTTGTGCCATCAGTACTAACACCACTGCCAGCCGAGGCTGCTGATCACAGGCAAAGAACTGAAGGCACAAGGGTAGATCTGTTAAACTGTGTGTAAATGGTATTTTTTCCTGTGAAATCTCAATACCTCCCTGAGGACACTGCTGTTCAGATTTTTGAGCTACTCTTCTCTGATATTTACACGTCGGGGATTTTACTCTTGAGAAATCACTGTGGCAACAGAACCATTTGCCTCCACGAAGACGATGTCAAAGTCTTAAAATCTGGGACGTTTTAAGGCAGGATTCCAACCTCATTACTGCCTGGAATAAGATTCATCCAAGGTGGAAGTGTCCTCTCTTAAAACTCCAATCATCTCAGAATGGCTTTTCTTTCCCCTTTGTTTTTGAAGCTAAGCAATTACTTTTTTTTTTTAAGGAAAAAAAATGTGCTAATGCACAAAACTCTCTTTTACCCCTTTCATTTATTTGAAATTGAACTTAACAAAGTCAGTTCCAAGCAAGCACTATATATGAGTAATGCTTTTTGTCCATAAAAGAGCATTGACTCGAATGGTATGGGAGTGCTGATCCTCTGTCTGCTTTGTGTGAGCGTCCGTAATGACAAAGTGCTCATGTCAGAGTGTATAATGAAACTATAAATTGTTTTCATGAATGCTCTGAATTTGGTCTTTTACGGGGCAAATTCAAAAGGTATTTAGTGCCACATCTCACATATGTGAATAACACCAGATGGTACAATAGACCCAGTTAAAAGGACAGAATCCCAGTGGGGCTTCTGGCCCAGGTGGTGGGTGATTGTCAGGTGAGGGTCTGTCATAGTGGGGGGAGTGGGGTGATGGAGGGACGAAGATATCCTGCAACTCTGAGGAAGAGTTCCAGCAAGATGGAACTTGACTTTGAGGGGATAATTTAGTGTGACTAAAATACTTCACTCATAAAATTGGTCTCTGGGTGGTGGGTATCTGCACTTGAATCCTAGAAAAAAGTGCGCACCTCTGCCTGATTTTAGTGAACAAAAACTCTCAAGTGAGAAAATGTCTGCTAGGTTGCGTGGGCAGGTGCAATCTGTTGTAGTAATGTATAGTTTGATCAAATTATTTTTATTACATTTTTTGTATTTTTTAAAATTATAGAAACCATATAGGTGTATTCTAGAACATTTGGCAAACATAAAAAAAGTATAAAGATTAAAGAAAACATGCAAATAATTGTGCTACCAAGAGATAATTATTAGTAGTATACAGAATTTTTACTAAATGTGTGTTACGTTATTTTGTAAAATTTTAATAGAATTTTACACAGTCTTATCAGGATATATAAATGCCTTTTGAAACAAAATTTGGCATCCTGTTATCTATTTAACTATGGAATTGTTTAAAAGGATTGTGCTCTTTAACTTACCAATTATTTTCCCTGTCTCAGTTGGCCAAACTTCATGAACGTCCACGGTTCTGGTTCTGTCACAAGGGTACTGTGTCCGGTACTTTAGCAGCTTTTGGGCTCACGTGTCATTGAATGACAAATGTCTCTGGGTATATGATCTCTGAAGACAAAAAGCAACAAAGCAAAATCAACCCTGCGGAGTGTGTGAACTCCAACGCAGGTGAAAGGAGGGCGGCTTGATGACAGTTCTGAGTCACGTGGGTGTGTTTATTCTGCAGTACCTGGTGTGTAAAAGGAAGCTGGAGAGTAAGAAGGAAGCCCTGCTGATCCTTTCCAAGGAGCTGGACACATGCCAGCAGGAAAGGGACCAGTACAAACTCATGGCCAATCAGCTTCGAGAGCGTCACCAGTCCCTGAAGAAGAAGTACCGCGAGCTCATCGTGCGTATTACGTTATGGTGATGTCCCTGTTCCCTTACGGAGATAGAAAGAGGGGCTTTAAACACGCGATCTCTTCTAAAGAGGGCTGAATCCAGACAGTTACCAACTGGAAAGACATGAAAGTCATCAACCCTACTTCCTCCACACCCAGTACCATTTGATACTGGTTGATAAGTATATGCTTCTGGATACTTGCTCTGGCACCCGTGAATGTACATACATACCTGAATGTGTCTGCATGTGCCATTTTTACTTATTAATGAATTGTATGAAGGGTTTATTTTTCTGGAGAATTCATGTTATAAATTGATTCTAATACAGAACCCACTAACGAGCTGCATGCGGTTAAGTTTCATTTTGAATTAATTAGAATTAAATAAAATTGAACACTCAGACTAGTCATATTTCATGTGCTCAATTGCTATAGTTGGCTGGGGCTACCGTATGGGATTGTGTTTATATAGAACATTTCCATGCTGGCTGCTATATTGGACAGTTAGCTGTGGGACATGTCCCTCATTGCAGAGAGTCCTATTGGACAGCTTTATGTAAATGTTACTCTAAAACTTGCTCTTTTCGCTCAGCACTTTATTTTGGACATGTCTCTAGGCCATATATACAGATTTAACTCATTAAAAAATATTTGCATAGTAGTATTGCCATAATTTTTAAACCTTTCCCTCTCCTGGGCAATTAGATTTTCTCTAGTTTTCATATGGCACAATTTTTAAGGATGCAAATTAAAATGAATTGGAGGATACCAACTGCATAGTGCTATTTTGCATTCTCACTTCGTTTTTTCTCACTTATGCCATCTCTTTTTTAAGTGCTGACACTATTGCTTACGTTTAACCAGCTTTGCTGGGGTCATTGAATTGTCCTCAACAGAATACAATAGAAAGATTCCTAAGGTTAAAGTAATGTTGACTTACATGAGGACTGCATCAGATATAGGAATACTGTTTCCTGAGCATTTATCATTTACCTGAGATATTTATGTATTCCCAGATGGCACATGAGGGAGAGAAATTAAATCCTTTTAAGACAAAAATCTGATAGGGCTATAAGTTCTCAGTTAGTTTTCTTGTATTTTGGGCATATCCTGTCCCCAAATTGTTCTGCCTATAGAGAAAATTCAAGTGTGTATGTATATGCACGTGTATATGTGTGTCCGTTACTATTACCTTGAATCTTAATTATTTAAAAGAGGAACGCAAACCAAATGAAATACTATTTGTTTAGTCTGCTCAAAAGTAATTTTGATAAATCTAAGTAATGAATTTATTTGGCTCACATAGGTTTAGAAAATATATCAGTTCAGTTTAGTCACTCAGTCGTGTCCGACTCTGCGACCCCATGGACTGCAGTACACCAGGCTTCCCAGGCCATCATCAGCTCCCGGAGCTTGCTCAAACTCATGTCCATCAAGTCAGTGATGCCATCCAACCATCTTATAGAAAACATATAAATTGGTCCTAATTGAAAGTGATTCTTTAGAGGTTTTCCCAAAATAACTCTGGTTCAGTTTACAGTTATCAGTTTTTAAAGTATATTTTAGTTTGGTTCAGAACATTGCTGGTTGCAAGGGGCAGGAGTGTGGAGGGTCTGAATTTAGTTCATAGTTCAGTACAGTTCCTTGAAGCTACGTATATCTGATTTTTTAAAAAATAAAATGTAACATTGGTTTCTTTGTAGGATGGAGATCCATCACTTCCCCCTGAAAAGAGGAAACAGGTAAGACTTTCTCCTGATCTTTGGTAACTCTCAGGATGTTTGTATTGATGTCTTACAACAACTGGAGGATCAGGGAATCCCAAAATGTGTAGAGAAATCTTTTAATTTCTCAGAGGTGTTTGTATTACTGGGGGAAGTGTGGTTCAGAAACACTGACTACAAAGAGGAGCTAAGGGTTGGGTGAAGGGGACACAGTGAAGTCTAACAGGATAGAAGAGGACACCCAAGTTGACCGTGTTCCCTTTCAACAGGGGACCCTGTTGAAAAACCACAAGTTGAGGGCACACTGCTAGCGGGCTTTAGTTCACTGTTCCATGGATGAATGCCATTCTGCCACTTGAGACTTTTAAAGACATCTTCCCAGCAAAACTCATAAGCCATTTATGTTCTCTCCTAAATGCTAACCAGCATTGTTTATTGATGAATCCATTTCCCACAGATTGTAGGTGCCTACTTTTATCAATGAACAAATCCTTATCTTGAGTATATGTGTGTGTGTGTGTTTCTGGACTTTCTGTTTGTTCCATTGAGCTTCCTGTACCATCCTATTTGTACCACATTATTCTGTTTTGTTTATACTTTCAATACCTATTTGGGCTATTATCCTTTGCTTTGCTCTTTCTTTTCAGATTTCTTTTTTTTTTTTTTAATATAACTGACAAATATTTTATCAAGTCCTCCTCTGATCCCCACCCCACCCAAACCCATTCCTGTTGGTATTTTGATTGGAGTTTTCTTAAATTTATAGATTGATGTAGGGACAGTTAACACTTTTATAGCATTATGTCCAGGAATATCATACATCAAATTTTTAAAATCCAGTTGCATGCATACATATATATATTGCTTTTTTCAAAGATATCTTGTTAGCTGTTTCCTTAACTTCACAGTTTTCTATACTGACACACCCTGACTGGTAGCCTTTCATGGGCCTGAAGGTAGCCTGGATGATGGTGATATTAATGCTATGTGTTCCATGTTATGGGAAACCCTCTGCACCAGAGCAGGGCTTCAAAACTGGTGGATGAAAATAAGGACTCAGGAATTGTTTGCTGTCCTCAGAGCTGTAGTGGCTCAGCCAACATCCTGTTTTTGTTCATTGGTCATATACCTGGCACAGCATATAAACACGTAAGCTTCATAACTGTGTAAACTGTAGACACACACACATACAACATTTACCCTTAAATAACAATTCAGTCCTGCGGTTACCCTTTCAGGCATTCAGTTCTGGTCACTCCCATATTCCTTTCCTATTTTATTTGATTATTTTGTAATGCTCCAGCTTTGAGCTAATATCAGATTCTTCTATGGAGCTAATTGATGTTTTTTTCCTAAACAAAATGATGTGTAAATTTATCATAAGTGTTTTAAAATTGGGATCCTTAGTGTGGGATCACTTATGTTTTTGTTTTTGGTGTCTATGAGCTGTCATCTTTGCTGCGATTTTAGGGTTTGTTAGTATTCATGAAGGAGTTTTACAGTGTAAGTGAATTCACGTTCCGTGACTTTATAATAAAAAATTTACATTGACTGAAGAGAATCTGATGAATTCCAGTAAGTCTGTCAAGCTGTATTCTTACAACTCTGGGGAAACAAACAGGTTCAATGTCCTAAGTTCTGGTTTTGTAGCTTTTAATATGGCATTTAGTTTCTGTCCCTTTAGGATTTAGTGTGGTGGTTTGAGCTTGGGCTCTGCACCCTTCCTGCCTGTGATGGATGACATAGAATGGACTAGGGTACCAGTGACAGACATTCTAAACTGCTCAAACAGTAAAGGAGTTGATACCCTTGCATAACCGCAAGTTGAGAGGTAGTGCGGGTCTCAGATGCTGCAGTGTCATGTACTCATTCTCTTTTCTCTACCATACTTATCAAAGAAAAATACAGTAAATCAAATCTTGGATTTCAGATGGACCATGAACACCTTTTTAGTATAAGAGTGTGGGACTTTCCTGGTGGCCCAGAGGAGATGTGGGTTCGATCCCTGGGTCAGGAAGATCCCCTGGGGAAGGAAATGGCTACCCACTCCAGTATTCTTACCTGGAGAATTCCATCAACAGAGGAGCCTGATGAGCTACAGGGCGTGGGGTTGCAAAGAGTCAGATACGACTGAGTGACTAACACTTTCAATTTCATGTATCATGCAATAATATTTACTTAACTAAAACAATATTGACTGTTAATCTGAAGTTCACATTGAGCTGGGAATCGTATATTTTATCAGACTATTCTATCACTGTGCCGATTTTAACATCAGTTTCTTCTTGAATTTAGCATCAGCTTTCTCCTGAGGCCAGTTCCTATAAGCAGGAAAGACTGAAAACCCAGCCCTGGAATATAAGTCCTTCCCTCCAGTCTCACTGGGCCAATGTAGGACATGCTCTCCTTCCTGGTCTGTTAATATTCACTGCTAAGTCGCTTCAGTCATGTCTGACTCTGTGCAACCCCGTAGATGGCAGCCCATTAGGCTCCACCATCCCTGGGATTCTCCAGGCAAGAACACTGGAGTGGGTTGCCATCTCCTTCTCCGTTAATATTCACTGGGAGGATACTATTCATTAATTGGCTTAGGTTAATCACCTGGGATGGAAAGGCAGTGATACCCACTGAACTAATCATGTGCCTTGGGAAATTTCCTTTCTGGGCCTGAGACTTGGTGTTTCCATCTACAAAATGGGAATAAATATGGTGCCCACTGCATGGTGTAGCTGTGAGAAACAAATGAGATAACTAAAGTAGAGTCTTCAGCACAGTGCCTGGCACAGGGTGAGGATCAATAAATATTTATCATCCTCTTCCCCTCCTGATCATCCCTTTCTTTTCTAATCAACTATATATTTGTGTGCCTTTGTCAGGACTCTTCTGGTTACACTCGGAAACTTGAAATAGCTTGGGCCAAAGAGGAAGTTACTGGCTCATAGAACCTCAGAAGGGTTGGGTGAGCAGCCACCTTGGGAGGCAGAAATACAGCCAGGCCTCAAGACCAGCTACCACCAGCACTCAGGGGCCCCCAGGTTTTTCCTCTGCCTTCAGCATTCTCTGGGTCAGCTCTCATTTCTTTTTCTGGACCTGCTTTCTCTATAGAATAGGAAACATGACTGCTGACCACATAAGGGCTACAGATCCCACGTCTTTGATCTCTAGGAAGAAGCTGCTCCCTGAGTCCCAGGAGATAGCTCCCCTAGGCCAGGCTCAGTCCAGGAGTCCACTTCAGGGTCAGCTGGGCATGGCCAGGCATACTGTAGATATAAGGCAGCTTCTGCTGTTGTCATGGTGACAGGATGCTGGGTAGACTGTGTCTTAACCATCTGCTCTACGTGCCTTCCTGAGCAGTCTTAGAATGACAAATCGTAATGATGGCAGCCAGTGTTTTTGAGTGCTCATCCTTGCCATATCAGACCCTATGCCCAACATTACACCTTGGAGGATCCCATTTAATTCCCACACCACCATGGGAGGTGGGGTTATTATTATTATTGCCATCAGACAAACTAGGAAATTGAAGCCAGTAGCAGTTAAGTAAATTACTGAAGGGAAATAACATAAGGAATTGGTGAAGGAGAAAGAGTATAAAGTCCTGCAGTCTACTCAGAGCTCATTCTTAGAGCCACCATGGTTCAGTAAGAGTTTATGGAACACCTTATGTGTATCCTGTGCTGATTAGGCACTAGGAACACAGGAGTGAAAAAAGTCAGACCCAAATCCTTGAGCGTGTGAAACCTAAACGGCTCAAGAGCATTGTCATTTGCACCTCTTGTCCTGGCATAATTTTATTTTTATGTAAGATTTTTTTGATGTGGTTGTCCTACTCTTTTTTGTGAGCAGCCTGCCAGGCTCCTCTGTCCATGGGATTACCCAGGCAAGAATACTGGAACGGGACCATTTTGAAAGTCTTCATTGAATTTGTTACAATATTGCTTCTGTTACACACACACACACACACACACAGACACACACACACACACACACATATATAGAGATAGACCAGGAGGCATGTGGGATCTTAGCTACCCAACCAGGGATGGAACCCACACCCCTTGCTTTGGAAGGCAAATTCTTAACCACTGGACTGCCAGGGAAGTCCCTGTTCTGACATAATTTGTATTAGTGCTCCCTTCTCTCTCCAGAGTGTCTTGATTTGGATGATAAATAATATAGTTACCTTAAGTTACCTAAGCATCACAGTAGAGATGCTGAGAGCAGACAATAAACAAAATAATTAAAATACATAGGATGTTAAATGGTTTAGTCGGTGCAATGGAGAGAAAAATATAGCCCAAAGCCAGGGAGGGAATTCTGGCTTAGTAATGGAAAAAATGTCTTGATAAACAATGGGGGGAAATAGTTCTAGTATTTGTGGGAAAATTCTTACCTGTTTAAAATATAGGTTTTCAAATTTTGTTTACCTTTAGTTGATTTATAAAAGTATGCTGTTGGTTTTTGGATGGGCAAGGGTGTTCAGATGCCCTCTTCATTAGCTCAGTGTGGGGAAGAAAATGCACTGTTGAATTTGCAGGTGCTGGTTACAGTGAAACTTTCCATTTAGCCAGAAGCAGACAGCTTTGGCATCTGTGTGCTGGTACTGGATGAGAGAGGCACAATTACCTTCTTCGCTTTTTCCTCAGCAGGAACAAGGGGTGGAAGTGTGCACCCTGACCTAGTGTCTCCTGTCTTATATCGCGTGTTTATCCCAAAGGCAAAACAGTAGGTGAAGTATTTACCCCTCCAGCTGCAAAGCAAATGTACCTGTGTTAGCAGAAGGCATTGGGATGAGAACCAGCTGCCGGGGTAACAGATGGGACATGGAAGGGGGTCAAGAGATCCCCACAGTGGAACAGGGGAAGATGCAGTATTGAGGACCTCATTGGCCACAGGCCTCGAAACTGTGGCTTCAGTTTCTTGACTGAAGGAGGGATTCCTATGGCTTCCTCCCCTCTTCAGCTCAGAAGGAGAGATTACTATCATCACTGTCTTTTGGACTGAATGTTTACTTCCCCCCCGCCCCCAATAAATTCACACGTTGAAACTCCGCTCCTCAGTGTGGTGGTGTTGGGAGGTGGCGCCTCTGAGAGGTAGTTAGGATGAGGTGAGGTCATGAGCGTAGAGTCCTCATGAGCAGATTCAGCGCCCTTCGGAGAGTTATGAAAGAGCATGCTTTGTCTGCCATGTGAGTACAAAACCAGAAACCTACCACCTGAAAGGGGGCTCCCCAGAACCTGTGCTGGCACCTTGATCTCCAATTCCCTGCCTCTAAAACTGTGAGACATAAACTTCTGTTGTTTATAAGCCACCCAGTCTGTGGTGCTTTGTTATAGCAGCTCGAGCTGGCTACAAATGTCTTGCGAGTTCTTCTCAAATATAGGCAGAAGCAGTACCGTATCCGCAGCTTTGCAGGGCTTTGCGCTTTTCAGAGGCCGTGTCCGTATGGTGTGCCTGCACACGGGTATCTGTGTATGTGTGTCATCCGCCAGCTGGCTTCTGCGGCCTCACGGCAAGTTAGATCTTTCCTAAAGTTGAAAGGTAATATATAAAAGCTGAGGTTCTGGCATCCAGCTTGGGGGATTCAAGTATAATACTTCCACTTGCTGACTGGCTGATCTAGGGCAAGCTGTGTAACCTTTCTGAGACTCAGTTTCCTCCTCTCCAAAGTGAACGTAATCATGAGATAGATTCATAAAATTTTCATAAAGAATTACTGTGATAACCTGTATAAAGCCCGTTGCCTGTGCTTGGTGAGTGCTCAGTGTTGTTGTTCAGTTGCTCAGTAGTGTCCGGCTCTTTGTGATCCCATGGGGAGCTCACTGGGTGTTACCTAAGTCTTTCATTTTTCTTGTGACTTGTCCAAGGTCATACAGCAGGTGAACAGAGCAGGACTAAAAATCCAAATCTGCTAGTGTGTTGTTCAGTGTTCTAATTTAGGTTTTTGTTCCTTATTTGACTCTGAGGCTGTTTGAATTGGAAAGAGCACGTGCTCAGTCACTCATTCATGTCTGACTCTTTGCGACCCCATGGACTGTAGACCTCCAGGCTCCTCTATCCATGGGGATTCTCCAGGCAAGAATACTGGAGTGGGTTGCTATGCCTTCCTCCAGGGCATCTTCCCAACCTAGGGATTGAACCCAGGTCTCCTGCATTGCAGGCAGATTCTTTACCATCTGAGCCACCAGGGAAGTCCAGGAAAAAGCATAGTCAATATTTAATCCAACCCGTTTTGGAAGTTCAAAGATGAAGTGCTTTATCTGAAGCCTTCTGCGTAAGCAGTGGTTGAGAACCAGAAACTGAGCTAGAAATCTGTATCTGTTAGGCCAGTGTTCTTTCTTGTGGCAACCAGTGTCCGGTCATAATATCTACCTGTTTTTTGTCTCCTCCTCTCAGGATAGACAAGAACATTCACGTTTGTAGTTCTAGAAATATGGTTGTCAATCGAGGCTCTCTTTTAGAATTTAGAATCCTTTTTAAAACAACTCAATTTCCAATGGCAAATCATCTGTTAAAGAAGCAGTGAAGACATCGTGACAACAGTGATTTCACTAATAGCTTCTCAGGGGATATTGAAATGAAAATTTCTTCTTGATACTCCAGGCAGAACTATACACAGAGCACCTCTCTGCAGTGCAGTGCAAGATCACCAAAAGATCTCAGATGACCCTTTAATATTTTTCTTTTGCTAAACAAGTAGTTCCTCCAAAGGAGATAAAGGGGAATTTAAATGACCTGGGGTTAATCTTCTTACAGGTTGGGATTCTTTGGGGTCATGGCAACACAGTTTTCCCCTAGCAGACTCCTCCTTGAATAAACAATCAAACACATCTTTGTCTTTGCCTGTTTTGATTTCAAGTGGAGGTACCAGGGGAGGTATTCCTCTTAGTTCTGGGAGGGGGCCTTTGCTTTCTTCCCTTAAAAAGTGATGGCTTATTTGGATGATGACATGCGCCAGAATGACAACCCTGGAGAAATCAGAGCACGGAATGACCCTTTGTAGAATGGGAGGGAGCCTTTTGCTTCAGCAGAAAATCTTCTTGGTCAATCTTATTTTAGTCCCCTGTGACCACAAATCAGAGCAACTTTGTATATGCATTCCAGTTTGATGCTCAGAACCTAAAACTTCCTTCAAAGGTCTTGAGTGCTTTGAGATGTTTCTTTTTATAACACTTTGAACAGTACAGCTTCACTGTTACACCAGGGAAACTGGGAAGAAATCCAGGGTTCAGCCTGTGGGAACCGCCCCCCCCCACTTCCTTCTGAGTGCTACCGCCTCCTGCTCAGAAGCCCTTCGAGTCCTTGCAACAGCTTTTGTCAGAAAGGTGAGGGCTTCCCCCAATCTATAGATGGAGGGATTTAAGCTCAATGAGTCTAAAGAACTTGGGAGCTATTACAGGAGCCACTAAAGTGGCAGATGCAGAACCATAATAGCCAAGATTAAGCAAACATTTATTTATATAGCAATCTCCTCAGCCCATAGAAGAGCATTTGCCTGTGGGCCTGGAAATGCCTGCCTTCGCCAGTGTGTGTTTGGAGATTGTGAAGTGAGAGTAGTTGGGCCGAGGGCTCCTTACGCAGCCAAAAACTGTGTGACTGTGTGGAATGAACTCTCTTTCGGGTGGTTGTTTTTTGTAAATAAGAAAGCTGTTGCTGTAGCAGAGGTTTGGCAGTTGCTGTGAACAGGGGGCCATTGCTCAGCAAAGCAAGTTGCACTCTGTTAACACAGGAGTCGCTGTAGACCAAAGCAGCGGAGTAGAAATTGCAATTAAATTTGCTATCAATCACACCACTCAAGTATACTCCACATTTTCTCAAACTTTTTTTTTTTTTTTAACATATTCTTGCTTAATTGAGTACTTTGCACGACTGGAGGTGTGAGTTTAAAGGGTTCAGGTGATAAACACCATGTAGTTGAGGAGCATTTTCTAAATCTGGTCTCTTTCTCACAGTTTAAAAAAAAAAAAAAAGTAGTCTTCCTGAGGAAGTGCCTAGGCCACGTTTTTACCTGCCTCTCTCTTATTTTTTTTCCCCTCCAATTTTTAAATCCTGGTTTTGATATGTCAGCTAGCTGAGAAGGCAGTTACAGGATTTTCTGGTACACATCACTTTTACGTTATGATGGAGAATTATGAGAGTCATTATGATGACTTTTCCATGGCTAGGTTTCTGAAGTGGTGTATATCTCATAAATTACAAAGTTTTCAGGATAACTCAAGGGATCATAACTGAAATGTTGCTCCTTTCCCCTCCAGGTGGCTGAATTATTTAAGAACTTGGGTGAAAACATGTGGCCTTCCCATTTTGCTGCCCTTTCCAGTGTCTGGTTAGCACAAGGTTGGAAGGTTAATGTTAAACTTTTCATCACTTTCTTTCATTTTGTTTTTATCTGTTGGAGAGGAAAATCTTTTCCTCTACCTTCTTAGGTTCAGTGCATGGGGGCCTGCAAATTTAACTGACAAAAGCAGATAACAGGAGAAAAAAGCAATTTTACAAATGTTTTATGTGCATGGAAGTTCACAGAGAAGAAAAAAAAGTAAAAGTGTTAGTCGCTTAGTCGTGTCCACCCCTTTATGACCCCATGGACTGTAGCCCACCAGGCCCCTCTGTCTATGGAGTTCTCCAGGCAAGAATACTGGTGTGGGTTGCCATGCCCTACTCCAGGGGATCTTCTGACCCCAGAGTTGAACCCAGGTTTCCTGCATTGCAGGTGGATTCTTTATTGTCTGAGCTGCCAGGGAAGTAAAACTCAAAAGAATTATTTAGACTGGGGTGGGAGGGGTTTACATACCATTTTAATAAAAGAAAAGGGCATGTGGGCTTCCAGGGATGATAAATTGTGGGACAGTAACTAGAAAGATATATAGGAAAACTAACAGAAGATAGGGTTATTTTGGTAAGGTTTGTTTGTGCAGACTCATCATGGTGCCCGTTCT
>NW_011494708.1:2572740-2593763 GCF_000754665.1 Bison bison bison | reverse complement strand
CCGTTCTCTGTGTCCGGTGATAAGAGATGCTCTTCCCTTTCTGGTACTACAGAGAGGATACTGGTACTACTGATCCTCACAAATAGAAATTTATGCCCTGTTTTTAGGCTGAAACGGGGAAGGGAGAACATTCTCAGTGTTTGTTGATTCTCAATTGCCTTCAGATCAAAATAATTCTCATGGCAGAGGAGTATATTTTGGGGTGGCATATACTGATCTCATGTCCAACTTTTCATTTCTTACATCAGTGAGAAAATTGGTAAATAATGGATCTTGTCTCCCCACCTAAAAGATTTAGGGCTGCTTCTTGTAACAGATATCCTGAATTCCCCTCCTTGTAAACCAGTCTTGGTTACTTGATCTTAAAAAACAGGGGTCCTTCAAAGAGATTGTCATTGCCAATGTGATATACCATTAAAAAAAAAAAAAACCTCCCACCACTTCTTATAAGTTTAAAAAATGTATTGCATCTATAGTGTAAATTTCTATGTATTTTCTGACATTTATGAAGGAATTTAAACACAGTGGTAGAGGCAAGAGCCAGAGTTTAGGATGCAGCAGGACTTGAAGAAAGCAACGACAGCTCCCCTTGTCCATGTGACCAGTCTGCCTCACTGAGAATTTCTGCAAAAATAAAGCAGAGAGTTTGGGGCAAGATGCACACAGCTCTCTCAACTCCTAGACTTCTGCATTTATAACAACTGTCAGGATGTGTAGTCTTCATCTCTGTGCAGAGAGAATTTCCACAAGCATCATAGTCCCCACACCAGGGGCTGGCCTTGGCTGGCGCTTTTGTGAACATCCATTGTAACTGGGGGTTGACTGGATCCTTGACAAAGGAAGGTGTGTTGGAATAGACAACTGCAAAATCCTTTCAGCCTCGGGTCTCCCAGCCATGTTTTCATCACATCTGTCTTCTCTCTTTTCCTCATCACAATTTTAATATAGAAACTCCGAACTAGAAGAGTGACTTAAATATATAGCTTCTACAATATACTCTAGTATATTCAGCATCCCACTGTTATCAGAGTGAAAATGTCAACCTTTTAACATCAGCCCTGGCTATATCTGAATATTAAAAGAGGCTTCTTTTGAAACCTTTTCATGTTTTGCTATTTATGCTACTCCCTGCCCCAGAGACTTAGAGGAAATAATCTCTCGGTTTTGTTTTCTTCCCTGTGAAATCCTTTCCAGTGTTAGACGGTCTGCCACTTTTTCCCTGACATTTCCTTTACATCGTGCAGCTATTCTAAACTGATGGTCACAGAGTCCTTCTCAATAACACAGAGACAAACGCTCTGCATAGCTGATAAATTATAAGCAGGCACCGCGTGTTAGCTTGATGGATGCTTATAGTGAATGTGTGTGAGTCATGGGTGTTATTTTTGGTCAAAAGAATTGTGTGAACTTTTCTCCTCTATTTTGAGTGCTTTGAAATGTACTACTTTTCTCTCTCTCTCTCTCTTTTTTTTTTGTTCTTTAAGGTGTTTGTCAAGGAATTAGGCACTGTAACAGAATAGTCATTTTCTAGTTTTCAAAGTTATCGTTTGGGAGTTGAGGAGGCGGAAGGACTGCATAGAAAAGAACTGTGTATTGACAAGTAAGCCAGCCTATGAAATGGGAAAGAAAATTACAGTCACCTGCTTTAGAAGGGGGATCTCCCCCACCCTTCCCTACCCCAAGGGTCAGTTTGAAAGCTGGGGTAGATTATGGTGAATTCCCTTGGAGGAGATATGATTCTAATTAACCACTGTTTTGCAGTTACTGTCGAAACGCTTGACTTTATTTTAGTAGATTTCTTTTCAGCCAGGCTGCAGAGTAAATAATGTTTGACAATCACATCACTATGTCTCTGAATCGCTGTTTCCTAAAGCAGCCCCGTCCTCTGCTTCACATATCACTGGAACCTTTGATATATAAACTGAGTGCCTGCCTCGCTCTGACACCCAAATACCAGGAAGTATCTCTGGGCTGAATGCTCTTCAAAGCAGGGCCTAAGGACCAGTGAAAGGCTGCAAGCTGCCATTTCTCGTCCCTGTGACAAAGATAAGTGCAGGAATTGAGAGCAGGTGTTAAAATATTTTTTTTAATTAGAAGATAATTAATTTACAGGATTGTAATGGTGTCTGCCATACATCAACATGAATCAGCCATAGACATACATGTGTCCCCCCACTCCTGAATCTCCTTCCCACCTCCCTCCCCACCCCATCCCTCCAGGTTATCATAGAGCACTGGCTTTGGGTTCCCTGCATCATACATCAAATTCCAACTGGCTATCTATTTTACATATGGTAAATGTATATATTTCCTTGCTAGCAGTCTGACAGTACGTGTGATTTTATGTCAGGTGAATCTAAGGAACACTTGGGGCCTTGAGGTCTCCTTCAATTTGTTTTCCTAGGAGTTGATCTCCTTTGTATTTTGCACAAATACTGATCTGTGACAGATTGGAGGTTAGGGTCTTTCACCACCATGAGTTCAAGCTGTGTGGGTTAAGCTATTGTGGTTACATCTGCGAACAAAGGTCAGGGTCTTCCCACCCACCTAAGGGGCTCAAGCAGTGATTGATTCAGAAACAGCAGGTCAAGGACGTTGCAGATTTTTGTTGTTGTTAACTTTCACTGTTGCTCCCACAAGCGTTTCCTTCTGAACACCTCTTCCACTGTTTTAAGAGAAGCCGGCTCCTGTGAAGGTGAATTTTGCTGTGTCTCCTGCAGATGGGGTGCTGAGATGCTGCGTGCAGGTGCCAGCAGACTCCCTGAGGACACTTTCAACCACGCACCAGCCAGCACTGGGCTGCTCCTTGCACCCTGCCTCTGGGCCAGTCCCTGTGGCGTGGGGTGCCTGTCCCTCCATCTGCTGGGGAAGGATTATGCTTGCTGAGCTAATGTCTGGGAAGTGTTCTGGAGTTCCCTGGAGGAAAAGGAGAGGCTGCCCGCTTGTGATACTTTGTGCTAGCACAGGAGAGCTGCAAGAAGGAGGGGAGGAACCCAGAAAAGAAAATCAAGAATTGAATCATCTCTCTACTGCAGTCCCTGGGGTTAACCTGCCCTAGTGGTTTTGAACTGTTTTCCAAAGTGGACATCTTGTGATATGAGAGCGAGAAGGAAGCCGGTTGCCTTCGCCCTACCTGGAACTTTCCCCAGGATATCCACAAGCCTCAAGCTTGCTGTTCCTCCTTTTCCAAGTCTTGGTTTAGACGTGGCCTTCCTTGCGACACCTTCTGTGATCTTTCCCTGGCACACGCCGTCCCTTTGCCTGCTGTGTTTGTTTCACATAGTACTCATCATTTAACTCATCAGTCATCATTCATTTTGTTGAAATATAATACAGTGAATATAATGTCATCTATTAAAATGTAAGTTTACAAGGGCAAGGGGCTGTGGACTAAAAAATTAGTCACAACTTTGAAAGTCGAGTTATTTGATTTGGTGGGAATGTTAAGGAGTCTGAGCCCTGGAGGCAGCATCTCAATAGCTCTGAGAAAACTGCTCCGAGGAGGCAGGAGAGAGTCAGGCTATATACAAGTTTGCAATAAAGGGGCCAGGCAGTCAGTCTGAGCATCAAAGATTATTGTTAAGTAGTTAGGAAAACCAGATATCAAGCTAAGAATTTAGTGTTCTTCTATGTATGGGAAGATGCAAGCCTCTGGGCTCACTGAATTCATTCCTTTCATATGCACCTCAACTATCTGGGGCCAAATCCTGATTCTAGAATGTTTACATCCTTAATTCCTTGTTCACCTTAAGGGGTGGCAGGTGTGGCGGATGGCTGCTTCTTGCAGCCCCCTACCCCCACTCCTCAGCAATCGCCTTTGGGGGATGGCGGCATCTGCCGGATCGCTGGCATAGTGTTCCCTTTTGGGAGCCCCCATTCACATTAGGAGGCCAGAAATCATGGATGGCTGTGACATTTCTTGCCCACCGATATGGCAGGAAATACTTCATTTCACAAGACTTTGTATTGCTCACTGTTGTATCTCCAGAGTCTAAAAATTGTGCCTGACACATAGTGGGCACTCCCTAAATTTGTTGTCTAAATGAATGGGTGACTGAGTGCAGTGGCAGGATGACAAAGGAGACAGCTGTATCCAAGGAGCCTTTCTGCCAATCTGCCCAACTGTCCACTGAGTGAGTGAGTTGGAGCCACTGGAAGGGCAGAGTCAACGAGAGATGACCAGCCTTTAACCAGTGTCTACTATACATCAAGCACTGTAGAAGATGTCCTAGGTTCATTATTCAGTGAAAGTATCAACTTATTACATGAACTATGTATGGTTAGCTCCATTTCATAGGTGAAGAAACTCAAGAGGTTAAGAGACTTACTTAAGGTCACCCAGTCCAGTTAGTGGCAGAACTGGGACCCAACTTAGTCTATGATTCCTTCTGGAGAAATTTCCAAAAGTCGTCTGTTGATCATAGTATCTCTTGTTTGTTTGCTCTCCTGCCTGCAAAGTGGGGGTGAATTTTCCTTATCCTTCACCAAATTTTTATCTGATAAGGACAGGAATCTGGGAAAATTGGAAAACAACTATTACAAGATATGAGCTTTGCAAATATGGGGTTGAGAATTAGATAACGTTTTTGAATAATGTTCACAAATAAGCAAGTGGAAATCAGGGCTGGGTTGAATCCTGCCAAGTGGGGATGAGCGGGGTTTCTATGCAATGTTACGTTCTATGAACTGGTTTCAGTTTTTTATTATTCCAGACATTTCTAGGCTAAGACCACAATCTTCAGACTCAACCTATTATCTTTAATATAAGAAATATTTATGGAGCATCCACTAGGTTCTCGAGGTAGACCAGTAGAGAGAACAAGGTTCCTTGCCCTTAACAGAACTTATCTCTTACTAGGGAGAGAGAGACGGGAAATAAACACTGAGCAATAAACATATGTCAACATATGGCAATAAACAAGAAAGTAAATTACATGGTATGTTAAGAGATGGAAGTGCCATGGAAATAAAAAGTAGTGCAGGGGAAAGGGCTTGGGCATTCAGGGGAGGTGGGCAGTTTGCACCATTAGACAGTGGTCCACATGGGCCTTTTGAAATGATGCACTTTGAACAAAGACCTCAAAAAGGTCAGGGAGTGAGCCAAGAGGTATCTGGGAGGGAGAGCATTCTAGTCCAAGAGAACTGACAGAGGGAGAGATGCTGAGATGGGTCCTGCCTGCACTATGCGGGGAACTGCCAGAAGGTGGGCTTGCGAGGAGCTGAATGGGGCCTACCTTGACAGTAGAGATGCTGGATATTCCAATGGCTGGAATATGGGAGATGAAATAAAGCGAGGAGTCAAGCGTGAGCCAAGGTTTAGTCTTTCACTTTCATTCCCCTTTAATTACCTAACATAACTGAGTATTCCTGGAAGTATTAGCATTGAAGTCTGGAGATTTAGCCAACTGCATTTGCACTCATCCACAAAGTCTCTGGATTTGAGTTTCTTCAGCTATCACAGGGCAGGAATCTAAAAGATGACTCTCAAACCCCTTGTATGACTGTTTCTGAAAAATGCCTCTTCAGGAGTCATATTCCGATTGCTGGCTTGCTTGCCTCCCTCCTTCCTTCATTCATTTATTCATCAGGAGTCTTTAAAACATTTGCTGAAATGAGAGCACTTCCTGGAGCAATGTCCTTGGAGGCTTAGGAAAGAGGAAAAAGAATCTGTACCTTTGAATAGTTCGTTTCTTCTTGTTGACGTTAGATAAGAGCACAATAAGCAAGGTGAGAATTAGAACAAATTAGCAAAATTTGAATAGTATAGAAGCAGCAGCCTTGGGAGGTAAAGTTGAATAGTAAGTTACAAGCTTGAATAGATGAAAGCATGCACATAGTTTGGGAACAGATGTAAATTCAAGTTCAGGGAACCTGAGAAGGGTGGGAGCATGGTAAAGGATGCTCAAGCGGTCCAGAGGAACTGGCTATGATGTGTTGATGAAGCTGGACTGAAGGAGGGGAGAACTGCCCATGTGGGCTAGCGGGATCTGGTCTGAGCAGGAAGAAATCTTAAGGAAGCGATGCCATTACAAAGACTGGACTGGAAGGCGCTCATCCTGGCTGTTTGGTACTCTGGGAACTAGAACAGGGGAATAAGGAGGTGAGCAAAGCAGCCTAGGAAGTTGTTGCATTACCCTGGATCCTGATTTCTGTAATCATGATACCTTACCAGTCTCTTGTCTGACTGATTTTTTTTTTGATCAAAATTCTGGGCATTAAGGTGGCAAAGAAAAGTTCATTAAACATGATCTATTTGAAGGAAAAAACTATCCAAACAAGGAAATGAAACTTTTCCATTATTGTTGGCCCAAAGTTAGCATTGAACTCTAGGACTGCTTGTAAGAGTTTTCATGAGGAGCTCTTTTAAAAAAAACGTCAAGTAACACCACGTCCTCCATCACTTGTCTGTGAGCCATTCTGGAAATAAAGAACATTCCCAAATTGAGGTTCATGGCCAATTTTATTTCCCTCCACGCGGTTGTAGTGGCATGATTTTCACACTCGCTATATTCGTACATGTGTTTACTCTAAAGGGCTTTGTGTGCTTCAGCTGGGCTTGGATGCTGACTGCAATAAGCCTAATAAAACGTCACATTTCTCCACTCCTCCATTTCTGATTATATTTCATAATGTGTTGATATTTGCAGGCTAATCTTGCACAACTATTGAGAGATTCTCAGGACCGAAATAAACATCTGGGAGAAGAAATTAAAGAACTTCAGCAAAGGCTCGGAGAAGTCCAGGGTGACAATAAGGTACTGTGAATATTTAAAGACAAGAAGCTCTCCTGAGTAGTTTTATGCCATAGGTTTATGTATGGTGCATCAGAAAAATGTAATACAGCATTTGTGTAAAAATTTGTTATAGATTTTTACATTTACAATGGAAATTCAGTTCAGCATTTCTTATCTTTATTACATTCCCTTTGCATGTATGCGTGCACATGCCTCTGTGTATGTTTCTGGGTTGCTCTAAAATATTGTCACAACCCATTGTAGAAGTTTCATTATGTTCAGCTTGGTGCCGAATAACATTGTGGTTGAGGGCAAAATAAAACCCAAATGTTATACTTTCTCCCTTCTATACAAATAATGGATTTGTGGCTCAGATGATTTGGAATTATTCACATTCGGTTTTGAATTTTAAGTAGTCATCCTACTAATTATGTTCACATAACCAATTTATTTTATTGCTAAATTTGGCAATTTGTATGGAACATTGCTCAAAATCCACTGCTTGGTATTAATCAAACTCCCCTGTTGGCAACGTTAATTATAAAATATGAACTCATAAACTCCAAACTAAATGTGAACACTCTCTCTCCCAGCTGAAGCTGTGAACAAAAGTACAATTGAGAAAAGGAAGAAAAACTACCCAAGTTTAATTCTGTCCCCCGCCCCCCAAATAATTTCCTGTTTTGCCAAGATAACTTCAATTTTAACTTCTTGCTAGAGGCAGCTTTCACAGCAGGGATGGCCTTTGGAGTTTGACTCAAGAAAACTACATGGAAGGAGGTGCTTTCTTGGGAAATGTCTTTTGAATGGCACCAAATCCCCTGACAAATGATGGGCATGTTCAGCGTTGCTGGGAGTCATTGGTGATCAGGAGGTGCCATTTTGAAAGATGCTCATTCTTTTTTAAAAAAATGCACGGAAGTGTCTGGATCATCCAGAGAACCCTTCCATGACAAAAGAGCAGAGAGGATTGTGTGTTTACTGCTGGCTGAAGGGGCTCAACCTAAGGGCGTACTGGGGAGTCCTCTACGCAGCCTCTTCTCCACTTGCTGCTGCTGCTGCTAAGTCACTTCAGTCGTGTCTGACTCTGTGCGACCCCATAGATGGCAGCCCACCAGGCTCCCCCGTCCCTGGGATTCTCCAGGCAAGAACACTGGAGTGGGTTGCCATTTCCTTCTCCAATGCATGAAAGTGAAAAGGGAAAGTGAAGTCACTCAGTCGTGTCTGACTCTTTGTGGCCCCATGGACTGAAGCCTACCAGGCTCCTCCTTCCATGGGATTTTCCAGGCAAGAGTACTGGAGTGGGTTGCCATTGCCTTCTCCACTTCTCCACTTAGTCTGCCTTTAAAATTTTTTAAAAAACTCTTGGATTTAACATACTATATTTGCAAAAGTAAGCTCTACTATTCTCAGTCATGAAATAGGAGGGGGATGAGAATGCCTAAGAAAGGTACTAATTAACCTTAGACAAGCTAATCAGGCCTTCCAAAATGATTTAAGCTCTGTAACCTAGGTGTTTGGTCAAAAATTAAAGGCCAGGCCTTCTTAGTCACTCCCACAAGTTATAACATCAGAGTAAGTTTTTCCAGAGACTAAAATCAGGCATGTACAATCCTGTCCTTTAAATGTGTAAAAATATTGCAGGAATTTTGAGATGAAATGGGGCTTCCTTGATGGCTCAGACAGTAAAGAATCTGCCTGCAATGCAGGAGACCTGGGTTAAATCCCTGGCTCCAAAAGAAGCCCTGCAGAAGTAAATGGCAACCCACTCCAGTATTCTTGCCTGGAGAATGCCATGGAGAGAGGAGCCTGGCGGGCTACAGTCCATGGGGTCGCAAAGAGTTGGACACGACTAAGTGACTAATACACTTGGAAGTGATATAAATCCACAAAATACTAAAACATTTTGAAACGTGATATTTGGATTCATGGTTCTTCTTGACTGATTTTTTTGCTTCTTTTCTTTTTTATTTTCTGGGCTACCCCCAACTCTCCTAAACACACCTCTGTCTCACCTTTTGGTCACTTATAATTGTATCACTTTGTAGGCATGAGATATTCTAGGCATTGACATTTGCAACTGATATTTCAAGGAAAGAAAGGGAGGGGGTGTGCACGTAAGTGTGTGTGTGTGAGTGTGTGTGAAATACTAAGTGCAGGTCTGGGGCTGCTTTTGCATTGGCACCATCTGAACTTCATGATTTGCCTGCATTCTGGGTCTTTATTCCAGTAGCTGAACACATTTATCAAACTTGCTTTTCTCAACCAAGGTTTAGGATTTAGTGACTCATTTTCATGGCCTGTGAAGTAATTTGCTTGCCAAAAGGTGCAGGGAAGATGTTATAATGTTCAGTAGACCCTGTATCTCAGTATCCAGACCTCTCCTCCTCAAAATAGACCAGCTACAGTGAGCCCCAGAAATTCCATTTATTCTCATTTGCATCTAAAGTAATAGGGCTGGTTTATTTTCAGCCCCCTGTGAGTCATGTTCATCCTCCCCGCTACCCTCACCCCCAGTCATCAGCATTAAGGCCAGATGACTCATTCAGTAATGACACCAGCCATCATGAGAAGCTTAGAGGCCTCTGTTGAAGGGTGGCCATGAGTGTGGTAGGAAATGAGTTAACCCCACCTTTGCTTTTTATTCATTGCATCACTCACAGCTCCAACCTTCCCATCACCTTCTGAATCCAGTCCGATCTCTCTACCTTGGTGTGCTGATCCCTATTATCTAGCCCCTCCTAATTTCTCCAGCCACATCTCTTGCCATTAGTCGCCTCATACCTCCACCCTGCAGTGCTCATTTCAGCCTCTTTCTGGAGCCATACTGCCGTGTGCCTCAGGGCCTTTGCACCTGCTGCCACAGTCTGGAACACTCTTCCCCTTTACTTCCGCAAACTCCCGCTCATCTTTCAGGTCATAGGTCAGATGTAGCCTTCTCCAACCCTTAGGGGCTTTCCTGCACACACCAACAGTGTCCTACTCTTTCCCCTCTGCTTGTACTTTTGTGGCTCTCCACCCATAAGCGCAAACCCTTTGCAGGCCAAATTCCTGGTATCCGTAGGAATTAGCATTCTTAGTTTGTGATGCATAGATTTTATTTAATAGATCTTTTAAAATTTTTAATCGTAGGATAATTGCTTTACAATGTTGTGTTGGTTTCTGCCAAACAACAATGTGAATCAGCTATAAGTCTACATAAATACCCCCTCCCTCTTGAGCCTCCCTCCAACTCATACTCTATCCCACTCCTCTAGGTTGTCACAGAGCACTGGGTTGGGCTCCCTGTGTTACAGCAACTTCCCACTAGCTATCTGTTTTACACATGGTAACATATATGTTTTGAGGCTACTCTCTCAATTCATCTGCCCTCTCCTTCATCCGTTATTCTCTATCTGTGTCTCTATTCCTACCCTGCAAATAGTGTGATCAGTACCATTTTTCACCCTGCAAATAGTGTGATCAGTACCATTTTTCACCCTGCAAATAGTGTGATCAGTACCATTTTTCTAGATTCCATATATATTTGTTCTCTTTGACTTACTTCACTCTGTGTAACAGGCTCTAGGTTCATCCACCTTAGTTCAACTGATTCAAATTCGTTCCTTTTTATGGCTGAGTAATATTCCATTTGTATATGTACCACAACTTCTTTATCCATTCATCTATTGATGGACATCTAGGTTGCTTCCATGTCTTGGCTATTGTAAATAGTGCTGCAGTGAATGTTGAGATACATGTGTCTTTTTGAATTATGGTTTTTCTCAGGGTATATGCTCAGTAGTGGGATTGCTGGGTCATATGGGAGTTTTACTCCTAGTTTTTTAAGGAGTCTCCATGCTGTTCTCCATAGTGGCTGTATCTATTTAATAACAGATCTTTACTGAAGCAATGGAATAGGATAAATAAATGAATAAAGGAAATGTAAAAAAAAAAGAGCAAAAAAGTTCAAGAAAGAGGAAGAGAAAAAGAAAAAGAACACATGAAAATAGCAGACGGACTGCCCGTCTGGTTGTTGTCACTAACTTGCTTTGTGGGGTGAAGACTAATTTAGAAATCTGGAGAAAGGAGTTAAAAAGCAAACCATTCCATTCAAGAAAAACCTGAAGAAAACCAAACCTAACCTGTGAGACCTTGGGAAACCCCTGGAGAGGTCAGGGAGAGCTGTGGCTGAGCCTAAGTAGATGTGGGATGAGACTCCTGCTCCTAGACTGGCTCAAGCCTATTCAATTCAAGAAATAATAATTGATGTTGTTTGATTCCTAACTCCCTATATTCTGAACAGAAGGGCTGATGGCATCAATTAGAAGCAACTATTAAAGTGGAATTTATTTTTTTTTTATCTTCAAGTTGCCATTTTAACTGATGACCCTTTGCCATATTTTGGGAAGCCCAGATTCTAGACGTTAAGTACATTTAAGAAACAAGGTGATAGAAAATTACTTGCCTTGGTTATTTTAAGGTAGACTAATTTTTCCATTTGTTCAGCTAGAGCCTTGTAACCCTACGTGCCATAAAGCATTTTCAAACAGCCTCTTGAGAGATTTGTTGCCACCCTGGTTTACAAGCAGCTTGGTACTCACACAGGGCTGGCAGGTGGATGGTGGGCTTCCATGATCAACATCACCTAGTATTCTCTGAGCATAGCCCAATAATTTCTCAAGGCTCGCAGACAGATACAACGCCCCAGTCCAAACCAGACGAGAGGCAGGAAAAGGGAAGCCTAGTAGATGTCCTCCCCTTTCTTGATAATTATACCTCTGAAAGGTTAAAGAAGGAAGGGAGGACTTACACCTCCACAAATCTCCCTGGGGAAAGCTCTTCACGAGGGTGGATTGCCCAGGGTTCTTTGTGTGTCCGTCTGTGAGGAATAAGGACCAATTACATGGGAAGACCCAGCAGTGCTAGGACCTCAAGTCTGGAAAGCAGCCTACTGAGAGAATTACAGCTTCCCTTCCTGCCCCCACCATACTCCTGCTTCCGCTTCTGAGCAGACATTAGAAAAAGAGAAGATTCAGGGAAAGGGGACTGGGAGGAAGAAGGAGGTCTTTGAGAATTTAAGAATCAGTAAGAGGCACAAAGGTCCCCAGTGGCTCAGCGGTAAAGAATCTACCTGCAATGCAGGAGACCCAGGTCTGATCTTTGGGTCAGGAAGATCCCCTGGAGAGGGAAATGGCAACCCACTTCAGTATTCTTGCCTGGGATATACCATGGACAGAGGAGCCTGGCGGGCTACAGTCCACGGGGTCACAAAGAGTCAGACACGACTGAAGCAACTGAGCACATGTGCACACAAGAGGCACGAAACCAACCAAGCATACTTGACTCACAGATATCCAGAAGGGGGCTGGTGAACCTGCTGCTCCTAAGAGGGAGCCTGGCTGGTAGTGCTGTGCCAATTTCTGTGGTATAAACACTGGTGCCATGACATTTAAATATCAGGCCAGCAAATTGAAGTCACTGAATTGGAAGTTAGAAAGCTTGGCACTCCAGAAAGAGCCAGCTCTAGCCTCCCACTGCCAAATGGTATAGTCTAGAGTAGTCCAGAAGGTCCATCTTTGGAAACTGCTAGACCAGATTTATATTCTAGCTCTGTCAGTTACGATCTGTGTGCATGTTCTTACCTTGTGCAAGTCATTTGTCTCTCTGGGCCTCAGTTTCCTCATCTGTAAAATGGGAGTAATGATATCTCACATAGACTTGCTGTCAGTTTTCATCATTATTCATCAATACATAATTGGGAACTCACTGTGTGCTGATTAATGTTCTAGGTGCTATGACTACATCAAGGAATAAGAAAGACAAGGTACCCAGTCTCACAGATATACAGTCTAGTTGGGGAGATGGAGGGTAAGAAAATTAAGTAGTTATATACACAATCATCAGACAGTGTTTAGTGCTAGGAAGAAAAGAAAACAAGAGATTTAATGATTAGAATTGTGTGTGTCCATCAATATTGTTTATAAAGGGTGCAGTATGGTGTCTGGCATCCAGTAAGCACTCCATGAAGGGTAAACATTGCTGGTATCTTTAGCACAACCTGGGCCCGGATCAGCTTAGAGTCCGCTTGTATAAAATTTCCACCAGGAATCTCAAGGTCGTTTTACCTGTTGATCAGCTGTTTCCAGTGGACCAGGTGGGCATATGCCTCCCATTAGAGACACAGACTGGGGGTGAGAAGCCTGGCACCTTGCATTTTATGTACCCCTTGTGGAATAAGCACCTAATGGAATATACCAGGAGTGGCATCTCATGTTTCTGTTGGGTTTTCTAGTCCACTTGCTTTTATGTTTCCTTCATTTTACAGGTTACAGCACTTTTAGTACAGAAAAACGATAATGCAATGTGAGGCACTCAAAACCAAGGAACGTCAGGTGGGCAGTGTCAGGCAGTCACTTTTACTGGGCCCCTGCTGGCCAATTTAAATGTAACTGTTTGCAATTGTGCATAAACATGAGGTTTTGCCCTTAATAATGAGCTTTATGTTACACCAGCTGACAGTCTTTAAATAACTCTGTTTTATCTGGTATTGGCACCATAAAATGATAGACCCTTTCAGTGAATGTATCTCTATTGACATGGGACTTTTGGATAGATTCAGCAAGCAAACCAATTGAGCAAAGCCACCAGCGAATAAAGATTGACTAATGAGCATGCAGGTGATTTATTAAAGTAGACTTTGTTTTTATTTAAAAAAAAAAAAAAAGAGTGCTCAGCTGTGGATGTTTATAACAGTCCAGGATGAGGGATCAGAGAGCTCTTCATAAACATTTCCTCTTTATGCTTCAAAGGAGCACTGAGATGTCCTAGCCTGTGGGAAGCCCACATGAAGAGGGCACTCTAATGAAGAGCTCTAACCCTGGGTAATTAGAAATTAATTACCAAGAATCAATCTAACTCAATGCAACTATGAACCATGCCATGTAGAGCCACCCAAGACGGACGGATCATGGTGGAGAGTTCTGACAAAACGTGGTCCACTGCAAAGGGGAATGGCAAACCACTTCAATATTCTTGCCTTGAGAACCCCATGAACGTTAAGAAAAGGTAAAAAAAAAAACAGGACACTGAAAGATGAACTCCCCAGGTCGGTAGGTGCCCAATATGCTACTGGAGATCAGTGGAAAAATAATTCCAGAAAGAATGAAGAGATGGAGCCAAAGCAAAAACAACACCAAGTTGTGGATGTGATAGAAGCAAAGTCTGATGATGTAAAGAGCAATATTGCATAGGAACCTGGAATGTTAGGTCCCAAAATCAAGGCAAATTTAAGTGGTCAAACAAGAGATGGCAAGAGTGAATGTTGATGTTTTAGGAATCAGTGAACTAAAATGGACTGGAATGGGTGAATTTAACTCAGATGACCATTATATCTACTACTGTGAGCAAGAATCACTTAGAAGAAATGAAGTAGCCATCATAATCAACAAGAGTCCAAAATGCAATACTTGGATGCAATCTCAAAAACAACAGAATGATCTCTGTTCATTTCCAAGGCAAACCATTCAATGTAACAGTAATCCAAGTCTATGCCCTGACCAGTAATGCTGAAGAAGCTGAAGTTAAAAGTTTCTGTGAAGACCTATAACACCTTCTAGAACTAACACCCCAAAAAGATGTCCTTTTCATTACAGGGGACTGGAATGCAAAAGTAGGAAGTCAAGAAACACCTGGAGTAACAGGCAAATTTGGCCTTGGAGTACAGAATGAACCAGGGCAAAGGCTAATAGAGTTTCGCCAAGAGAACGCACTGGTCATAGTAAACACCCTCTTCCAACAACACAAGAGAAGACTCTACACATGGACGTCACCAGATGGTCAATATCGAAATCAGATTGATTATATTTTTTGCAGCCAAAGATGAAGACGCTCTATACAGTTAGTAAAACCAAGACCAGGAGCTGACTGTGGCTCAGATCATGAACTCCTTATTGCCAAATTCAGACTTAAACTGAAGAAAGTGGGGGAAACCACTAGATCATTCAGGTATGACCTAAATCAAATCCCTTACGATTATACAGCAGAAGTGAGAAATAGAGTCAAGGGATTAGGTCTGATAGAGTGCCTGAAGAACTATGGACAGAGGTTCATGACATTGTACAGAAGACAGGGATCAAGACCATCTCCAAGAAAAAGAAATGCAAAACAGCAAAATGGCTGTCTGGGGAGGCCTTACAAATAGCTGTGAAAAAAAGGGAAGCGAAACTAAAGGAGAAAAGGAAAGATATACCCATTTGAATGCAGAGTTCCTAAGAATAGCAAGGAGAGATAAGAAAGCCTTCCTCAGTGATCAGTGCAAAGAAATAGAGGAAAACAATAGAATGGGAAAGACTAGAGATCTATTCAAGAAAACTAGAGATACCAAGGGAACATTTCATGCAAAGATGGCACAATAAAGGACAGAAAGGGTATGAACCTAACAGAAGCAGAAGATATTAAGAAATGGCAAGAATATACAGAAGAACTATACAAAAAAGATCTTCATGACCCAGATAACCACGATGGTGTGATCACTCACCTAGGGCCAGACATCCTGGAATGTGAGGTCAAATGGGCCTTAGGCAGCACCACTATGAATAAAGTTAGTGGAGGTGATGAAATTCCAGTTGAGCTATTTCAAATCCTAAAAGATGATGCTGTGAAAGTGCTGCACTCAATATGCCAGCAAATTTGGAAAACTCAGCAATGGCCACAGGACTGGAAAAGGTCTGTTTTCTTTCCAATCCCTAAGAAAGGCAATGCCAAAGAATGCTCGAACTACCCCACAGTTGCACTCATCTCACACGTTAGTAAACTAATGCTCAAAATTCTCCAAGCCAGGCTTCAATAGTACATGAACTGTGAATGTACAGATGTTCAGGCTGGTTTTAAAAAAGACAGAGGAACCAGAGATCAAATTGCCAACATCTGTTGGATCATTGAAAAAGTAAGAGAGTTCCAGAAAAACATCTATTTCTGCTTTACTGACTATGCGAAAGCCTTTGACTGTGTGGACCACAACAAACTCTGGAAAATTCTTAAAGACATGGGAATACCAGACCACCTGACCTGCCTCCTGAGAAATCTGTATGCAGGTCAGGAAGCAACAGTTAGAACTGGACATGGAACAACAGACTGGTTCCAAGTAGGAAAAGGAGTACATCAAGGCTGTATATTGTCACCCTGATTATTTAACTTATATGCAGAGTACATCATGAGAAACGCTGGACTGGATGAAGCACAAGCTGAAATCAAGATTGCTGGGAGAAATATCAATAACCTTGGATATGCAGATGACATCACCCTTATGACAGAAAGCGAAGAAGAACTAAAGAGCCTCTTAATGAAAATGAAAGAGGAGAGTGAAAAAGTTGGCTTAAAACTCAACATTTGGAAAACTAAGATCATGGCAACTGGTCCCATCACTTCGTGGCAAATAGATGGGGAAACAGTGGAAACAGTGACAGACTTTATTTTGTTGGGCTCCAAAATCACTGCAGATGGTGACTGCAGCCATGAAATTAAAAGATGCTTACTCCTTGGGATAAAAGTTATGACCAACCTAGACAGCATATTAAAAAGCAGAGACATTACTTTGCCAGCAAAGGTATGCTAGTCAAAGCTATGGTTTTTTTCAGTAGTCATGTATGGATGTGAGAGTTGGCTATAAAGAAAGCTGAGTGCTGAAGAATTGATGCTTTTGAACTGTGGTGTTGGAGAGAACTCTTGAGAGTCCCTTGGACTGCAAGGAGATCCAACCAGTCCATCCTAAAGGAAATCAGTCCTGAATATTCATTGAAAGGACTGATGCTGAAGCTGAAACTCCAATACTTTGGCCACCTGATGCGAAGAACTGACTCATTTGAAAAGCCCCTGATGCTGGGAAAGATTGAAGGTGGGAGGAGAAAGGGACAACAGAGGATGAGATGGTTGGATGGTGTCATCAACTCAATTGAGATGAGTTTGAGTCAACTCCGGGAGTTGGTGATGGACAGGGAGGCCTGGCGTACTGCAGTCCATGGGGTCGCAAAGAGTCGGACATGATTGAGCAACTGAACTGAATCAAGAATTAAAATGAGCCAGAAGGTCCCTTCACCTGTTCTGGCCCTGTCATATCTTACTTTAACTGAGATCTTGACAGTGAACCATAGGCAACACTCAGTTAGTTCAGCAAGCAGCCAGACTAGTTCAACATTTCCTAATGCTTTATTGTCAGATGAATTAGACAAATGAATTTGGTCTCAGAGACCATATTTAAGCTTGTTCTGGTTTGTATGAGCTTATAGCCTGGGCAGAAGACTTATTTTACAGTACACCACCCCCAAATTGGGATACTCTGGTGGCCCAGCAGTAAAGAATCTACCTGCAATGCAGGAATCCCTGGGTTGGGAAGATCTCCTGGAGAAGGAAGTGGTGATCCAATTCAGTATTGTTGCCTAGGAAATCCCATGGACAGAGAAGTTTGATGGGCTACAGTCCATGGGGTTGCAAAGAGTCAGACATGACTTACTGACTAAACAACAACTACAATGTACCCAAATTACACTAAAATCAAAACAAATTGAAGCAGCTTTAAAACTGCTTTGTACAACTCTCTAAATTTTGTCCCCCTGGGAACAATGTGTTCTGAACTATCTGAAGATAAGTCAGGAGCTTGCTAGCTGTGTGATCTTGGGCCAGTTCCTTGGCCCAACTGACCTCTCTCTATCTCAGTTGTTCTCATCTGTACAGTGGAGGTAATAGTGGTACTTGCCTCACAGAGAGTGGTTCGGTTCAATTCAATTCAACACATCTTCATTGAAAACCTGACTCTCTGGTCTGGAAATAGGGTAATAAACCAACCCACTGAATTCCTGCTGTCATGGAGCTTCTATTCAAGTGGGCATAGAAGGACAGTGAGAAAATAGATAGATATATGGTATAACACTGTTTGAACATCTCTGATGTAGTTATTGGTATCATGTAGTGATGACTGGTATTTTCCAGCCTTTTTAGAGTTGCAAAATGGTAGGTCTTAGAGTTGACAAAATCTTATATTTGATTGAATACAGTAAAATATGTCAGACAGTGCTAAGTACTAAGTCAACAAGTTACAGCAGGCTAGAGAGCTGTAGGGCTTCCCAGGTGGCCCTAGAGGTAAAGAACCCTCCTGCCAATACAGGAGACATAAGAGATATGAGTTGGATCCCTGGGTAGGGAAGATCTCCTGGAGGAGGGCTTGGCCACGCCAGTATTCTTGCCTGGAGAATCCCATGGACAGAGGAGCCTGGCAGGTGACAGTCCATGGGGTCACAAAGAGTTGAACATGACTGAGCGACTTCACAGGCATGGAGCTGTGTAGACTGCAGCCTGGAGGGCACTGCTTACATTGGGTGTCAGGAAGGCACTCCTGTCCACACGCCCTTGGTTCCGAGGCCTGAAGGAAGTCAGACGGGAAGTGCTCCAGGCAGTGAGTGCTGTCATCGGTGAGGAGAGAGGCTGCAGAGTGCTCCCTCCAGGACCCTCACCACCAGGGTTCAACTCCCAGCCCTGCCATTTCTAAGGTCTGTGAGGTGGTCAAGTCACTCCACCTCTCTGTCTCCACGGGGATCGGAACAGTACATCACGGGATGCTTGTTGGACTTACCAGGTCAGTGTGTAAGCACTGAGGACAGGGCTTGGCATGTGATGGTGAGGGGAAGTGTACACCCCAGTCTGAGCGCAGGTCCCGGGCAAGGACCCTGGCTTCAGGGCTCTGCTGCAGCCCCTCCACGGCTCTCCCCTGTGAAGACAACAGACAGTGTCTGCCTCCTGGGCTTGTGGGAAGCCGCAAACCGGAGGCTTCCTGTATCTAAGATGCATCTGAGGACTCCCTGAGGCTAGCCGGACCCTGCTATGAGCACTAGATATTTCTGTGCATGTGGCCAGAGAGGTCCCTGAGGTGGAGCTGACAGTGGGAGGGATAAGCATATGAGCGAGTTGATTTCTGGAAGCACAGTGAAGGCATTGGGGCACTTACTTGAAGGTGAACGCTTCAGCAATGGTGTTCAGGGAAGACCTCCTAGAGGAGGTGACATTCGATCTGTGACCTGAAAGAGACAGAAGACGTGGGTTCTGCACAGACCTGTGGGGAGAGCAAGTGCTGAGGCCCAGAGGCGGGCAGAAGCAGGGGCTGAAGGGAAGCCAGTGAAGCTGGTGAATAAGAGAGGTGGTTAGAGTTGGGGTCGAGAAGCGGGTGGGGGCAGTTCATACATCATCAGCTCTCAGAAGGGCTTTGCGATTTATCCCAAATTTATTCCATTGCAGTGAAGTCACTGGAGCTACTGTGTGTAAGGAAAGCTTCTAGCATGTTGTTTGGCCCAAACTGGGTGCTCATTAACTGGGAAACATTCACTGATGCACACTAATGAGTGTGTGCATGGTGATCTCCAGAGCCTGGGAAGAAGACAATGAAAACTGCTGTATTATGTTTTTTTGTTGTTCTTTAAGTGACAAATTCTTTTGTTTAAAGCTAGAACTGGATTTGTCATATAGGTCTAGGAATTTGAACTTTGGTATACACAATAGAATTGCCTACTTGGAGCCATTTAAAGCTCTTGTGTCTAATTTTATCAAGGGTATTTCAGAAGGTCAGGGGGCAATCGGAGAGGATGTGGAAAAAACCGATAAAGACAAGAGAGGCAGGAACTTGTTTTTTAAGTCACCCAGCACAACACCGGCAGCTGAATGTTTAATAAATGGCTTTTGGTGCTGACCTCTCCCTAGGCATGCTATTTGCAGAAGTATGCAAGGACCAGGGTGAGGAAGGGCTCACATCTATTTCCTGTTCACTTTTTCATCTAGTCCTCCCAGTAATTCTGGCAAATAGAGAGTCATTGGATGAGGATTATAGCCATACCAGCTATAATTGGGGATTGCACTTTCAAAGCTCTTCAGAGAGTGATCATTGCATTGTATCTTTGCATTGCAAGGATGGAGACCATCCCCAGAGTTGGAGTTGTGCAGTGCACAGGCTGGGCAGCTGTACTTAACTGTCCTGTCTACAAGATAGCTCTTACCCTCACTATGGACTCACTATGGAATATGCCCCCCACCAAAATTTGTACATTGGAACCCAGTCTGAAATGAGATGGTATTAGGTGCTGAGGCCTTTGGGTGATTAGGTGATTTGGGTGATTCAGGGTGGCAGAGCTGACATGAATGGAATTAGTACCCTCGTAAAAGAGACCCCAGTAAGCTCTTTTGCCCCCTTGGCCAAGTGAGGACATAGTGAGAAGACAGATGACTATGAACCAGAAAGTGGGCCCTCACTAGACAAAATATCTACCAGGGCTTTGATCTTGGACTTCCTAGCCTCCATCTGTGAGAAATAAATGTTTGCTGTTTATCAGCTACTCCGTCTATAGTATTCTGTAATAGCAGCCTAAATAGACTGAGACAGAAATTGGTTCTGAGAAGTGGGGTGCTGCTACAACAGTGTGGAAGCAGCTTTGGAACTGGGTAGTGGGTAGAAAGGTTGCAAGAATTTTGAGGCCCCTGCTAGAAAAAGCCTATTGTCCTTCACAGCATTGCTATGAAGTAGGGGCAATTCTGGTGAGGACTGAGAAGAAAAGAGAGAGAGGGAGCTGTAGAGAAAGCTTCAGTCTTCGTGGAGATACTTAAGTCATCCTGAACAGAATGTTGGTAGAAATATGGACGGTAAAGGCCATCCCGATGAGGTCTTACATGCAAATGAGGAACATGTTATTGGACGCTGGGCAAAGGCCATCTTTCTTGTGTGTTAGTCACTCAGTCATGTCCGAATCTTTGTGAGCCATGAACTGTAGTCCACCAGAGGCTCCTCTGCCCATGGGATTCTCCAGTCAAGAATACCTGGAGAATAGTGGGTAGCCATTCCCTTCTCCAGGGGATCTTCCTGACCCAGGGATTGAACCTGGGTGTCCTGCATTGCAGGCAGAGTCTTTACCATCTGAGCCACCAGGGAAACTTGGTTGAATTGTGATTAGGTCCTGTTGCTTTATAGAAGGTAAAACTTGTAGGTGATGAAGTTGGATATTCGAAGAAATGTCTAAGCCGAGTGTTGAAGAAGCAGCCTGGTTTCTCCTGACTGCTTGTGGCGGATTCATTTTGATATTTGGCAAAACTAACACAATTTGTAAAGTTTAAAAATAAAATAAAATTTAAAATAATTAAAAATAATAATAATAAATTAAAAAAAAAAGAAAAAAAAATGTGAGAAGAGAGAGATGGTTTGAAGATGAAATTGTTCAGCAAAAAGGGATCAGAATTTAAAGATTTGGAAAATTCTCAGCCTGTTCATATTTCAAAAAC
>NW_011494708.1:2557963-2572640 GCF_000754665.1 Bison bison bison | reverse complement strand
CTATATTGCAAAAAAATGAGAATGCTAAGGGTGTTGGCCTAACAACACTTTGATAAGGAGGTTAATACTAATTAGTATTAGTAAGAGGCTGGGCACTATTTTTCAGGACAAGAGAAGAATGACATGGAAGGTGATTCAGAGACCAGCAAGGCTGTCACTCCTGCCACAAGCCTGGAGTGCGTGGCTCTGGAGGACAGTTGCCTCCACTTGAATTAGAAAAGAGGGGGCCTCCCAGAACCCCAAGGCTGAAGACCCCAGCCCAGGAGAGCTACAGGGCCCTGGCAGAGCCATCCTGCCACGCCTTGGGGGCGATGTTACCAGTGGGGCTGGAAGGTAGAGCATCCATCCAAAGAGGATTAGTCCTGAGCCTTACAATTTAATGTTGTTTGCTCTGTTAGGTTTGGGGCTTACTTGAGACCTGTCACCCTTTCCTTTTTCCTGTCTTCCTGTTGGAATGGTAATGTCTCTCCTGCCTGTGTCCCACCTTTGTATTTTGGGAGCACATAACTTGCTAGGTCTCTCCGTTTCACAGCTGGAGAGGAGTTGGCCTCAGGATGTATCTCACTTCCAATCTCACTCATGGGTGATTTAAACAAGGTGAGGTTTAGATGAAGCTTTGGACTTCAGACTCTAGAGTTGATGCTGGAATCAGTTAATTCTTTGGGAGGTGTTGGGATACAGTAAATGTATTTTGCATATGAGAAGAACATGAATCTGGGGGTGATCATGGGTGGAATACTATAAGCTGTATCCCCAACACACACACAAAATTCATATGTTGAAGCCTAGCCCCCAATGTGGTGATATTTTTAGGTTCGGCCTTTGGGAGATGATTAAGTCATGAGGGTGGAGCCCTAATCCATGGGGTTAGTGCCTTTGTAAAAGGGACCCTAGAGAGCTCTCTCAGCCCTTCCACCATGTGAGGACACAGCCAAAGGACAGCCCTCTATGAACCGGGAAACACCCAATCCACTAGCATTTTCATCTTGGACTTCCCAGCCTCTAGAATTATGAGAGATGTTTATTGTTATAAGCCACACAGTGTATGGCAGTCTGTTATAGCAGTTTGAACGAACTAAGACAGTCCCCACTTTCAAAAACACTGATGTCACCCAGGGCTCCGTGAAGGTTAGGTGACAGCTGAGGACACGTGACTAGAATGAGCAGATGCAGGGGCTGAACACAGGTAACACCAGGAGAATAATAGCTGCTCCTGCCTCTGGCTACTGGGGAAAATTGTTGTTGTTCAGTTACCGAGTTGTGTCTGACTCTTTGTGACCCCATAACTGCAGCTCACCAGGCCTCCATCCTTCACTATCTACCAGAGTTTGCTCAAACTCATGTCCATTGAGTTGGTGATGACTCATTGGTGAGCTGGGGAAAATGGATTCAGGCAAATGAAAACAAGATGAGGGAGAGGCTGTTGAGGGCTCTGAGGGATGAAGCCAGAGAAGAGATCAAGGAGGAAGTGAGTCATTCCGACTGGGGGGCCTTCTTGGCACCCGAGTTTGAGCAGGGCTTTGGCAGAGGAGTCAAACTCTGTCGTCGGGGTGGGGGAAGGGCGCCCAAGAGCCGTTTGCCACATCGTTTTGCAGTCTTGTCCCTCGGCCACATCTCAGCTGCAGCTGCACCTCATCCATAAGCGGACGACTCACACCCGTAATTCATTCATAAGCATTTATTTCCATCTAAATCAGCAAACGGACATGTCTCCTAATGGCCATGCACGCGCCTCTCAGGGCACTGGTCCACTCCGAGGGTTGGCACAGGGAGGCTGGCTGTGCAGTTTCGATAGTCCCATTGGAGGAAATTAAGTGCTCAGAGCAGTTGCTTCCTAACAGCTTCCAAGGTGGGAAATCAACCCCATTGCCTGTGGTCTACAGATAACGTTGGCTCGGCAGCTCACTTTCCTCCAGCTTGGAAGAAAATTGGGACTTCCCCAGTGAGTGTATGTGTGGGGAACCTCACGTGGAGGGGGACACCAGTGGTCACAGCCATGACTGTAATAGCAGCTAACATTGATCGAGCACTGTTTATGTTCTGGGGCTGTGCTAAGTATGGTAGAGAAATACCTTCTCTTACGTGGGACTAGGTTCTAAAATCAGCATGTAAGAGGCAAAAACTTGGGTCTGGCTGAAATTCGCCTTGAAGTTCCCTTAAGTTGCCCATAATGTTCAGGCACATGGCCATGCAAGCTCCTGAACAGCAGTCTTACTTATAAACATGAACAATATGATTTTGCCTAAATGCATCATCAGTCTCTCTCTCACCTTGCCCTCAGTCTGGGACATTGAAAGTAGGGATGGTGGGAGCCACCAATTTTTAAAATTATTATCTCTCCCATCCCCTTTTCTTCATCCTGCTCTTCTTCCCCTTGGTTTTCCCCCTCATCTTTTCAGAAACTGGACACATCAATTTGAATTGCCCTAAGTTAAATTCTCATTTAATACAACTTCACTCTGACTTCATGCTCAGTGCTGGGGAGGGGAAATTGCCCCCTCCACCCCTCTTGACGTCTTGTGTTGGACACAAGACAGATTAGCAGGAGAAAAAGAGACATCTTTGAAGTTCATGCTGGTCCCTCAGACATGGGATCTAAGAAGTGACCAAAGCAGGTAACTTTTATACTTTCAGAGAAAGAAATAATATATTTAGGAGGAATTGACAGGAGAGAGAACCTTAGGTTTTGGGTGCCCAATTAGTGAAAAATATAAACTGAGTTTTGACTTGGGGTAGTAAATAGAAGCAGTAACAGAGTTTGTTTAGATTTTGGTTTCTTGCCTGAATTCCCTACCTCTGACAGTAAGGGTGTCCTTCTACCTTCAGATGCAAGGAGTACACCTTTCGAATGAGAGATTTTTTACATTTATTTTTTAATCTGAATATAATTGCTTTGGGCTTCCCAGATGGCTCAGTGGTAAAGAATCCACCTGCCAAGCAGGATATATGGGTTTGATCCCAGGGTTGGGAAGATTCCCCTAGAGGAGTGCCTGGCAAACCCACTCCAGTATTCTTGCCTGGAGAATTCTGTGGGCAGAGGAGCCTGGCATGCTACAGTCCACGGGGTTGCAAAAGAGCCAGACCCAACTGAGCAACTAAACAACAACGATACAACACAACAACAACAACAACATAATTGCTTCACAATGTTGTATTCATTTCTGCTATACAACAATACGAATCAGCTCTACGTATGTCCCCTCCCTCTTGAGCCTCGCTCCCACCCCATCCCCATTCCATTGCTCTAGGTCATCACAGAGCACCAGGCTGCATTCCCTGCGCTATACAGCCTCTTCCCACTCGCTCTCTTACACATGGTAGTGCATATGTCAACGCTACTCTCACAGTTCATCCCACCTTTTCCTTCCCACTCTGTGTCTACAAGTCCATTCCACATGAGAGAGATCTTTTCCTGCTCTCAGGGTGATAGAAAGGAGGATCAGAGTCCCTCTTGTTAAGGGCCAAGTGTCCCTCTTGGCCATTTCTTAAGTAACTTTAATTCAAAATAATCAATATGGCATTGAGGCACATTTGGGTGCAGCCTACTCTGGGCCCGACAGTTACAGGCACTCTGGAGAGTAAAAAGCTGGACTGTTGCTGTCGTACTCTTACAGTAAAAGATACTAAGAGAAGTTTAGGCATAAGCCTGAGGTTGCACAGCTCTCAAACTTGGCCCCAGGACACCAGCCCCCAGGCAGGCAGACTCCAGAACCTGTGAGCTATTAGCTGGGAGGACAAGAGCAGTCTCCCTGGGGCTTCTGTCCCTGCTCTCATGGCCCCTTTGGGCCCCTTCAGCCAATTGAACGTTGAGTGTCAGACCCAACCAGTGATCCAGCTATCGCCAACTTGGGCCTCACTTCTTAAAAATAAGTGTTTCATCCAGCCCAGCCCTCAGATTTAATAGCCGATATTGTATGCACATTAAACACCAAATGATTGTTAACATGTTTATTGAAGCTTAACAGGCATCCAGTATATAAAAGATGACTCTCTTCTATGGCTGTCAGACCTCAATAAACATGTTTAATAATTAATTGGCATTAAGCAAACATAATTGTGTGATTCTAAATTAAGTGTTCGGCGAAGCGTACTGTGAATGGGAAACCACAGTGGTGTTTTATTACTTAAAGTTCAGGCTGTCAATCTGGCTTTTCACATACAAGGAAAAGCACCCTGCTTTCAAAGCCATGTGGCATGCTGGTTGCCTCATGCCAAAAAAAAAGCCACAGGCCTTCCTGTTCCTAGACTCTTTGATCTGAAAGTGTTTCTTATTTGGTTAGCTGTTTGTCTTTCACTCACTTGGGGTTCTGAAAGTCCTGAGTCAAGAATTTGTGTTTTCACGTTATCAGCTTTCAGGTGAATTAACCAGTTCTGACACAAACTCCATTCTCCCCCAAGTATAGCCAGTGCTTGACACTTGCTGTAGTTACATTCTCTAAAATCCCTCCAAACACTGATTTAGGGAATACGGAACCATTGTTCCTAGGGGAAATAGGAGATTAGGCTCCTCTGAGCCTCTCATCACAACACTTTTGTCACCTGATCAATATATGTTTTACACGTTTCTGTTTAACTTTATTTAACTTATATTGTTCATTCTTTACCATTGAACTCACAGCCAATAGCGCTGTGACTCGTGCCTGGATGAAACTTATCTAACACACAGATATTCTCTGTAAGGCACATCATGACCTCTTGTGCTCAGAAACACCAAACAACACTCCAGCACAGCTCAGGGGGCCTTCTTAAACAGCAAAACAGTGAGAGAAGGTGCAAAAATGTGAGGGAAGAAAAGGGGCACAAATGAGACCATGAAAAGGTCACTTGTTTATAATATGAGCTGAAACAAGAAAGTATAATGATCTTAGCTGGGAACTTTCCTGTGGGACACTTCCCATTGTTTGCAACTCTGCATTTGTTTGCCCATATCCACCTACAAGGGCTTCCAGGTGGCTCAGAGGTAAAGAATCTGCCTGCCAATGCAACAGATGCAGGTTCGATTCCTGGATTGGGAAGATCCCCTGGAGGAGAAAATGGCAACCCAGTCCAGTATTCTTGCCTGGAAAATCCCATGGACAGAGGAGTCTAGTGGGCTAGGAGTCTAGTGGGAGTCTAGTGTGACTCTAGTCACAAAGAGTCAGACATGACTTAGTGACTGGGCATGCAAGCATCCACCCATGCAAAAGCACCATGAATGTTGATTCCAAGGCTACAAGTAAATTTGCTTTATGCACGTATACAAAGATAAAATCCTTGAGTTTTGAAATGAGAATTCCATCAAACATGGCCATCTGTATACTAAGTGCCGTGTATCCTCTGCTAGGCCTTTGTACAAGCTGTTCCACCTGCCTGTAACGTTGTCTGCTGAGCCTCATGATGCTTTTGCTCACAATAGTTGCACAATAAATATTTGTGCAGTTCAGCTGACTAGTTTTCAAATAAGGACCCCAAATATATCATAGCCTAAATGTCAAGAATGTGGGAGATTGCCCATCTTAGCAGATTCTTTGCAACATTGTGTTATCATTTTTTTACACTTTGCTAAGTTTAAAAGAGACCCAGAGTTTTTTCCCTCACTGTGTTAGGGCTACACAGGACATCCATCTTCAGATGCCTAGCCCTGTGTTCCCATTAGCCTTATAGGTGAATGCATGGACATGTGTGTTTAGGCATGCCTGTACAGAATACAATATGAATTTTTTTAATTGAATTAATGATATTGGTAAGAAATTTCTTTGTCTTGTGCCTTTCCCCAGTATTTCTTGAAAAATGTTTTCTTCCAACACTTTCTGCCTAAGTAGGCTTGGGGTTTTGTTTAGATCTATTCATTTTCACTCTCTCTCGCCCTCTTCTTTTCCTACCAATGGAAAATGCAGCTGTTGAGGATGACAATTGCCAAACAGAGGCTGGGAGACGAAGAAATTGGCGTGCGGCACTTTGCAGCCCATGAGCGTGAAGATTTGGTTCAGCAGCTGGAGAGAGCAAAGGAACAGGTTATCGTCAACATCTGTTAAGAGTTGGGGGTGTGTTCGCACAGCTGGGCACGACACAGAGAAGAGTAGACTGTGCCCTGTTTCTATGAGAGTGTGGGGGTGTCTGGGATGTGGTCAGAGGAGGAAGAAGGATACAGTTGGAATGCATTTACTGCCTTCGTTCTCTGCTAAGTTCTCAAGCGATCTCTTCTGTTTTGGCTTCGAGCAGATCTGCTGTCTTACTTTGGGTGTCATTGTTCTGAACATAGCAAGAAACATCCCCTGTACCCAGGAGAGACAGGGAGCGAACAAACGTGATGAACTGGCCTAATTTGCAAGTTTCAGCTGAAATACTGAGCAATGCTTTTTAGTCTAAATCTTAACAGGTACCAAGCCCTAGTTAGGGAGCAGCTTAGAGAGCCTCAACTTTGTTTTTCTTCTCTTATTAAGTGATTTTGAAGAACAGAACAAGATTTCTGGGTCTAGAGTGGTTTAAAAAAGTATGTAGTTGTAAGACACTGGCTGCTGTTATCAATGTCTGGATTTGCCCTCTCTGAGCCTCTGGCTTTAGGGCAGGCTGCAGTTGGTAAGCAAGAAGTTCTGTGCTTCCAAGATGCCATGTCTGTCTCATCTTGGATATAGTAAGTGACTGGCTAGAAGCCATCTCCTTGTTTTTAGCTTTCATCATAGTGGCGCTTATGGTTTTATAGAAGGTGGCTGGCATTAATAAGCTCTCTAAAAGTCAGTCAGCAAAATAGACGATTCCCTCTCTAACCCTCAAGCCAGTGTCTGCAGAACTCCTTAAGTAAGGGTGCTTCCTTTGCTTTCAGATTGAGTCTCTGGAGCATGACCTACAGGCTTCTGTGGATGAGCTTCAGGATGTTAAAGAAGAGCGGTCTTCCTACCAGGACAAAGTCGAGAGGCTCAACCAGGAGCTGAACCACATCCTCAGTGGCCATGAGAACCGTATCATTGATGTGGACGCCTTGTGTATGGAGAACAGGCAAGTGCCCAGGCCCTGGCCTGTAGTCATAGGGTGCTGGCCCTCCACTTGCCTGCAGGCTGGGAGTTATTTGCAGCCCTATTTACATTTGATAAAATTGTCTTACAATGAAAGGAAAGTCCCAACTCTAAAGCAATGATATTAATGCCACCCATTAGTTGTAGAAGTACGAAAAGAACAACCAAATGCTCACAGGCTACATACGCGCAGTCTTTGCCTGCCTTCTCTGGTTGGGTGAGAAGGGTAGGGAACAGTGGAAGCTGCTTGTTATTGCTATCAAGAAGACAGAAAAGAATAAGAAAATAAATTGAGGAATTCCCTTAGCTGTTTCTTTTCCTGGAGGCAAATTTCCGTGTCTGAATATGACTAACTTAACAGCGTGTCTGGTGTCGCCTCTTCCTGCTTTGCTTCCCAGTGGAATCATCTTAATGAGAATTATTTGAAAACTGTGTTGATACCCCTTAGGGGATCTCTGCAGAAGGCTGTTCTGAAGTGAGGTTTAGGTGACTTGGGAATATTTGACCTTCATCGCATCCATTTAAGAAGAGGTCACCAAGATGCACTTTACCTCTTTTGGGTGGTGGGAAGGCATTATATGTAAAAGGTGGTTCTTCAGGTGTGTGGTTTTCCTTTTTTCCCCCTTATTGTTGAGTGTATGGTTTTTATTTTGCTCCCAAACTCTTTCTAGTTGTATGTATTCTTTTCCAGGTACCTTCAAGAGAGATTAAAGCAACTTCACGAGGAGGTCAACCTCTTGAAATCTAACATTGCCAAATACAAGGTAGAAGATTATGACAGTGACGGTGATGATTCACGATTGTACATCTAAATGTCATTCTATTTTAATTCTCTTTTATGTGCCAAAGATATTCTAGTGCTTGCCTGCCCTCCAGATAGTGCAGTAAGAATGCTTAAACTGAGGAACCAGTGAGAATTAAGCCCCCAAGCAGCAAACACAACAGAAACAGGTTTTGCAAGAGCTCCTTCTATTACCTGGACAGGGCACACTGAGACCAGCAGAATCTGGCTGCAACCACTTTACAGCCTCGGTCCATATGAAACTGAATTTCCTCTCCAGCTTTTCTGTACGGTGTTTTGTGATCAGATGCTTTGTCTCTTAATCATCCATAAGACAATGATTTCTGAGCGATGAGGAAACAATGATTGGGAAATCACAATTAAACGATAATGTTCGCGTCACACTGAAAGGACAGAATGTTTAAATTCTCCCCACTGTTATTTAGTCTAATTCCAGCACCATCAGTTAGATAATATCTATTTCTGCAGATGTTAGTTGTAAGTGTTATAATTAGCAAAATCTCCTGGGTGTCTCTGCTTTGAAACTAGATTGACTTCTCTTCCTGAGGGTGAAGGTTTACAGCCGTCTAGATGCTGGGGAGAGCCGGCTCATTTTCCTGACTTTTGACGTTTGCTTTATTCTCGGAAGTCTCTATGCTGTCCTTCCTTTTCCATTCTGTGGGGGCCAGGCTTGAGTTTATACCCATCTATATATACACATAGCTCTTAACATTGTATAATTAATACGTAATTTAAAAAACTTGTGTATGCATTCACTTAACAACATTTATTCAGTTCTTCCACGAAAGTGAAACCCAGCCTCTATCTCATGTCTGTTCAGAAGGGGTTTCCATAACTAGTGACTTCACACATTAGACTGAGTTCTTGTTTCAGATTTGATTTAATTTAACGCATATGCATTGAGTATCTTCTATATATAGGAGGATGTAATTGCTGTAATTATGCTGGGCACCAACTGAAAAAAAAACTCTTTACCAGGTCCGTAAAAATCAGAACTCTTTGGCAAGGACTCTGAATTTTGAAAGTTAGGCCAGCATTTAGAGTTTGCAAAGAGTTCTTGTGTGCTGGAGGGGAGGATGCATCTACCGGAATTAGGTATTTTTCCTTTATTGGCTTTTCTGACAGAGGTTTTTGTTTTCTCCCAATGCTGCTTAGAATGCTCTTGAGAGACGGAAAAACTCAAAAGGCCAGAACAAATCCAGCAGCAGTGCTCTGACTGGAGTCCTGTCTGCAAAGCAAGGTAAGGGTCATTTTCTGGGAGGGACCATGTATGATCACAGAATGCTGGTGCTGTGGGTCCACATCTCAGTTTGTGAATTAGGAACCAAAATGATCCTTAGAGTGTGCATGCATGCATACTAAGTTACTTCAGTTGTGTCCGACTCAGTGCAACCCCAGGGACTATAGCCCACCAGGCTCTTTCTGTCCATGTTGATTCTCCAGGTAAGAATACTGCCTGGAGGGCATGGGTTGCCATGCCCTCCTTCAGGGATCTCCCCGACCCAGAGTTCAAACCTGTGTCTCTTACATCTCCTGTATTGGCAGGTGGGTTCTTTATCACCAGCACCACTTGGGAAGCCCAATCCTTAGAGTGGTCACCCCCAAACCTCCCCCTGCATCATCATTGCCTGGAGGGCTTATTAAAACACAGATCACAGGGCCTGGCCTGAGAGTTTCCAATTTAGTGGGCCTAGGGTAAGCCCAGAAAGTGTGCATTTCTAAAAAGTTCCCAGCTGATGCAATGCTGGTTTGGGTACCCTGCTTGGAGAGCTGCTGCAATGAAGGTTCCTCCAATAACTGAGCCCCATTTGCATCTATTCATCTAACTGTACTCTCCTTTCTGGATTGTTTTCCCTTCTGTAATCACCAGGTCAGCATCCCCAAGTGTCTATTCCATCCTCATTGAATTTCTCCTTTTTGTGGCCTCTGAGATCAGACTAGAAAAGTCTCCTAGCTACTGAAATCATTTTATCATGGCACGCATGCCTTTTTTCAAAGAAGTTTTTATTGATTGCAATCTTGTTCCTTTTTCTTGTCGATTCCGATGAAAAATAATGATCTTCCATGAACAGTCAGGGGAATAAATAGCAGAGCGCTTGCTTCTGACACTTAATATTTGGGGATTCAGTTTTAAACATGAGCCTCAAGTGGGCCGTGCTGGGCTGGCCTGTTTTGGGCTTGTTGGCAACGCAGACCAGCAAGGATCACGTGGTAGTCCTCATAAGAGATATGGTGAATTAAAAAAAAAAAATGTGCTGAATCCAGCCTGCCTAAGCAACTCCTTTTTTTCCCCCTCAACTAGAAAAGACACCCTAGAATTATTTTTAAAGAGAAGACTACAGTATTCTATAGAAATGTGGAGTAGCCCATCTAAGTACAGCTGTGTATACCCTTGATAGCCAAACATCTCTGAATGTTGAGACCCAGTCCTGTCACTGTTGTGGGGAATGCCAGCCAAGCTCAAGCACACTGGCAGAGCAGTCAGCCAGCCAAAACTTTCTAGAGAACCATTTGGCAGTCTGTTACAAAAAGCCTTAAACCAATCCCCTTTGAGCCGATAAGAAATGATTACAGACATATGTAAGCACTTAGCTTTAAGAAAGTTCTTCTTCATTAATTATAAGGAAAAAAAACATTGAAAACAACATAAATGTCCAGCATAATTAAATAAATTTCCGGTCCCTGATAGCTCAGTTGGTAAAGAATCTGCCTGCAATGCAGGAGACCCAAATTCAATTCCCAGGGGAAGGTCTGCTGGAGAAGGCATAGGCTACCCACTCCAGTATTCTTGGGCTTCCTGGTGGCTCAGCTGGTAAAGAATCCGCCTGCAATCTGGGAGACCTGGGTTTGATCCTTGGGTTGGGAAGATCCCCTGGAGAAGGGAAAGGCTACCTACTCCAGTATTCTTGCCTGGAGAATTCCATGGACAGAGGAGCCTGGCAGGCTACAGTCCATGGGGTCACAAAGAGTTGAACACATCTAAGCACGCATATGCACCACAGCCCAGTTCTCAGCATAATGCTAGGCATATAACAGGCAGATAAGAAAGAGTGAAGAAGGGTGGCTGAATGAATAGACCTCAAAGAAGGTAACCTTCAGCTAATGGTTTTAATCCATTAGCACCTTGCTTTTTTGTCCATGAAATGGGAATAAATAACATTTTCCAGGTTCATTTTAAAATTTGAAGTCTCGAATTAGTATGAGCATTTTGAAGTATAAAATACTAGAAAAATACAAAAGATTATTACCTTTTTTTAACCATTTATCATTTATTTATTATTATTATTATTCTTTTTACTTTACAATATTGTATTGGTTTTGCCATACATCAACATGAATCTGCCATGGGTGTACACGTGTTCCCCATCCTGAACCCCCCTCCCACCACCCTCCCCATACCATCCCTCTGGGTCATCCCAGTGCACCAGCCCCAAGCATCCTGTATCCTGCATCGAACCTGGACTGGCAATTCGTTTCTTATATGATATTATACATGTTTCAATGCCATTCTCCCAAATCATCCCACCCTCTCCCTCTCCCACAAAGTCCAAAAGACTGTTCTATACATCTGTGTCTCTTTTGCTGTCTCACATACAGGGTTATAGATTATTACCTTTTAAAAAAATGTTGCAGAAGTCCACAAGGACTCCTCCTTTCTGTTTAATTCTCACACTGATTTTTATTTCATTTTACTTTTGACACTTGAAGTGGATTCTTCAATTACAACACAGTAGCACATAGAAGTCAGGAATTGATCCCAGCTTCGTTGTCCAGGAAGAAGTAACATTGGTTTGCATTTGATCATTCCAGAAGGATTTAAGACTGAGATGTAATTTTATATCCCTCCTAGTTCAGGATCTGTTATCTGAGGATCACGGGTGCAGTCTCCCAGCTACTCCACAGTCCATTTCTGATCTGAAATCTCTGGCAACAGCCCTGTTGGAGACGATCCATGAGAAAAACATGGTCATCCAGCACCAGAGGCAGACCAACAAGTAGGTGGCCAGACCCTGGGGTGCAGGGTGGGCAGGAGATCGGTGGGACGATGGCTGTCAGCAGGCAACCAGGTGGCAACCAGGTGGGCTGCAAGCCTTAAGGGAAGGAGAGGAGAACCCTCGAATCTAGAGGGAAGCTTACCTGGATCAACAAGGAGAGAATACCGGCTATTCCTCACTGAATGCTTAGTCTGAGCCACTCACCAAGCCATGCATGTTGCCTGGCTGATTTTGATGGTATACGTGCCTGGGGAACTTAACCTTAACTTAATCTCCAGTCTCCTCTAGGGAACTCACCTCCTCATGCCGTTTTAACCTCATGGCACGGCTTTCTGGGGCTCTGAGAGTAGAAACACCAAAGCATCAACTTACAAGCCTATGGGGCCTGGAACGGAGTCTCATGCCATTTTTCCAAATCAGCAAAAAAAAAAAAGATGGTGAAAAGGAATAATATCTAAGAGAGCATGTCTTCTTCTGTTACTATAAACATGTTAACTACATTGGACAAAATCAAGCAAGTTAAAGTGGCATGTAGAGATGACAGAAGCAAAATTGGAAGTGTTCAGAGAATGGTGAATAAACCATAAATCAATGCAACAAACGTTGCAAATAGAGCCAGCTTCGAGGACCAGCGACTCATGCAGTCACACACAGCCCAGTGTTCAGAAGGTCCCTGCACTTGGTCTAATGCTCTGCAGTCACCATCTTCAAATTCTTGATCGTTTTTTAACAAGAGGGCCCCGAAGTTTCATTTTGCACTGGGCCCTGCAAATTACGTAGCTAGTCCTGCTTTTATGACCTACACGTGGAAGCAAAATTAAAGTGTGCCGTGTAGGAGCAGCTTCCCCAAGACTGGGCTTCCAGCAAGAACAGGGAGCAGTCAGGGAACTGGGGGCCTGGTGAGGTGGGGGTTTGCAAGGGGAGAGGCAACCGTGAAATGATGGAGAGTATTGTAAAAACAAAATAGCAAAAAGAGAGGCTGGGAGTGAAGGGAAGATAGCACAGGAGATTAAGATATATATAAAAGAAGGCGGAGAGCAGTGGAGGGAGTCTGGGCAATCTCAGAGGGATGACAAGGGTGATTTATTGACAGAAGGTTTTTTAAAATTCTTTTAAAAGAAATATTAACCAAGGACTGAAACAGCCAGATGCTAAAATGGAGATGCTCCTCAGGGGAGGACGAAGAAATGGGGATCTCCTCAAATAGGTACAAGGTCTGTTTTATTCCGCAGCTGGTAGTGGTCCCAGGAGCCTTCTCTGTCCTCTCCAACTCCCTATAAAGCATCCACAGAGGCCCTTTCAAACCTCCTCGGGTCTTCTCAGCCCTCATTTGTTCTCAGCAGGTAGCCTCAGCTTCTCTTTTACTGAGAAAACAAAGCCTGCCTATCAAGAGCCCGGAGGCTCACTGCTCCCCAGTGTCTTCCACCCTCTCCCTCTGGTCTCTGGGAAACACACTGACCCACTGACCTACTGGTCCTTACCCTGCTCCCTCCTCTGGGGCCTGGCTCTCCTGTGAGCTCCTCTTTCAACCTTTTCAATTTCTGCCCCTCCTGCTGCGTCTGCATTTTCACCCAGAAACCTTCCAGATCTTTTTAAACATCCACCCCAAAAGGGTTCCATTCACCTCCAATCTTTGTGAACAAGAGGCCATCTTTATTTCTTCATCAGCCACCTCCCAAATGTGTGTTCTAGGGGAGGGGACACCTATGGTAGAATTACCTGAAGGGGGTGATTGTTTAGAAATGCAGATTTGGGGGCGTTCTGGAAGGAATGTCGGGATTCTGAATTTTAGCAGGTGTCCAGTGATGCCAGGGACAGGCTTGAATACCTCCCAAGACCTCTTCTGAATTTTCCATAGCAATCTTCCTGTGAGGGTCACCAGTACCCCAGACCTCACTTTCTGAGTCTCTTTCTTCTATAATTTCTCTTCATCCCAATTCCCATCTTGAAAACCATCTTCTTGGATTCCTTCTGCTCTCTCTGCTGCCTCGTTCCCTCTCCCTTCTCCTCTTCCTCCTTCCACCCTAGGCTTCTCCCTCCTCTTCCTCTCTTCTCTGATCTTCCATCTTCTTACCCCTACTCAGGGGACCTGTCTTTGCTTCCTGTTCTTTACAGACGTCCTAGAACTCTTGGCACCTTGCCATCAAGAGCAAGACCCACATTTCCAGCCGCTCAGTTGACAGTTTCTCCTGAATTTCAGCTCTTCAAATTCAATGAGTCTAGAGTCTGGAGCACCCATTCCTTAGTATGTTTTCAGATCAGATCAGATCAGATCAGTCACTCAGTCGTGTCTGACTCTTTGCGACCCCATGAATCGCAGCACACCAGGCCTCCCTGTCCATCACCAGCTCCCAGAGTTCACTCAGACTCATGTCCATCGAGTCAGTGATGCCATCCAGCCATCTCATCGTCTGTCGTCCCCTTCTCCTCTTGCCCCCAATCGCTCCCAGCATCAGAGTCTTTTCCAATGAGTCAACTCTTCCCATGAGGTGGCCAGAATACTGGAGTTTCAGCTTTAGCATTACTCCTTCCAAAGAAATCCCAGGGCTGATCTCCTTCAGAATGGACTGGTTGGATCTCCTTGCAGTCCAAGGGACTCTCAAGAGCCTTCTCCAACACCACAGTTCAAAAGCATCAATTCTTCGGCGCTCAGCCTTCTTCACAGTCCAACTCTCACATCCATACATGACCACAGGAAAAAACATAGCCTTGACTAGACGAACCTTTGTTGGCAAAGTAATGTCTCTGCTTTTCAATATGCTATCTAGGTTGGTCATAACTTTCCTTCCAAGGAGTAAACATCTCTTAATTTCATGGCTGCAGTCACCATCTGTAGTGATTTTGGAGCCCAGAAAAATAAAGTCTGACACTGTTTCCACTGTTTCCCC
>NW_011494708.1:2555140-2557863 GCF_000754665.1 Bison bison bison | reverse complement strand
TTCTGAATGTTGAGCTTTAAGCCAACTTTTTCACTCTCCCCTTTCACTTTCATCAAGAGGCTTTTTAGTTCCTCTTCACTTTCTGCCATAAGGGTGGTGTCATCTGCATATCTGAGGTTATTGATATTTCTCCCGGCAATCTTGATTCCAGCTTGTGTTTCTTCCAGTCCAGCGTTTCTCATGATGTATTCTGTATAGAAGTTAAATAAGCAGGGTGACAATATACAGCCTTGACATACTCCTTTTCCTATTTGGAACCAGTCTGTTGTTCCATGTCCAGTTCTAACTGTTGCTTGCTGACCTGCATACAAATTTGTTTTAATATATGTTTTAATAAAACATAATAGTATGTTTTAATGTACTTTAAAATGCTTGTGCCCTTTGACCCAAAGGGTCAGTTTCTAGAAATTTATCTGAAAGAAACAAATCAGAACAATACTCTTAAGATTTATACATGAGGTGGTTCACTGTAGATTCATTTATAAGAGTGAAAATGAGTGGAAACAACCAGAATATTTTTAAATTGGAGAATAGTACCGTGTGTACACGCTAAGTCGCTTCAGTCGTGTCCAGCTCTTTGTGACCCTGTGGACCTTAGCCCGCTAGGCTCCTCTGTCCATGGAATTTTACAGGCAAGGATACTGGAGTGGACTGCCATGCCCTTCTCCAGGAGATCTTCCAGACCCAAGGATCGAAGCTACATTTCCTGTGGCTCCTGCATTGCAGGTGAATTCTTTACTGCTGGGCCACCAGGGAAGCCCTGGAGAATGGTTAAGGTTATAGTAAATCCATAAGGCAGAATATTACACAGCCCCTTAAAGTGTGACTTGAAGAATATTTAACACGTTCTGGCCACCATCCTAATGCCTAGGTTTGACGAACTTCCACATCACTTGGGTTGCAGCTGTCCCAAGGCCAGAATGTTCGTCCATTTTGGTCACCATCCTCTCTAGAACGTTGGACAGCGCTAGGCCCACAATGGGTGCTTATAATTATTTGATAATGAATAGATGATTGACTTAGTCTAACCCTTTATTCCTCTTCCCTTAATACTCATGTGCTAATGGGCATTAAGTTTTATGATTTTCATGCATGCATTCGTCTACTCAATATATATTTCCTGAATGCTTGCCAGGGCCCTTCTGTGTTCATCTCCTACCTGCTCCCTCTGCTTGTTCCCCACCAGACCATTCATTATCTTGTCCTTCGGAAGACCATCCCATGAACCCTTGATCCTCAGACCCCTGCCTGCCTCCTCTGCTGTTTACCTGGGCACACTACCTGCCGACCTTGGTGCTGATCACAATGCAAGCCTCCACCGAAAAGCCCAGCTGAGTCCCACCACCTGCTAAACTCAATGATCCCAAGCTGCTGGCTGACACTCCCATCTCTTGTGATGGACTGATTTCCTAATACATGCCCACCATACCCCACTGCAACCACACGCATCTCCAGGTTTCAAGGACCCTTGCTTTCTATTGAGAAAGATAGACGTTTTCATTTTGCAGGCTTTGTTTCTTTAACGCACCTTTTTGTTTTGAATGGTTATTTAATCATTTTGAGGAGAAGGTGATGGCACCCCACTCCAGTACTCTTGCCTGGAGAATCCCAGGGATGGGGGAGCCTGGTGGGCTGCCGTCTATGGGGTCACAAAGAGTCGGACACAACTGAAGCGACTTAGCAGCAGCAGCAGCAGCAATCATTTTGAACCATCTGATTCACATTTTAAAAGGTTAAACAACAGTATATCTCCAAACCATTGTCTCTCAGCCACCCAATCCACCTTCCTGGAAGAAACCACCGTTCCTCATTTTTTATGTGTCCTTGCCAAGGATACGTATATAAGCAAATGTATAATATAATACATTTATATAGACACACATAAATACTCATATATTTTATATACATATAGATTTTCTTTTGTCTCTCTCCCTTTTTATCTTTTTACAAATGGTAGCTAGCATTCATCAAAAAAGTTTTTTTCACTGTCTTCCACCTTGCTTTTTTCTCATTACAATAGATCTTGAAGATTGCCTCATATCAGTACATAAAGTACCTAATGTGCCATTTTTAATACTTTGAGGGTCTTAAGTTTCATACTTTCAATAAGTGTTTTATTTGGGGGTATGTGAAAAAAACAAATTATATAACAGATGGAGGGGGGCTAAGAATAAAATGTGAATTTGGTCTGCTTGCTCTTATCCCCCTTGATTTAGCCTTTTGTAACTAAAATTTTAAAATGGCTTTGTTGAGGTGGAGCATTAGCAGTAGGAATGGATGCAGGTGTCTGTTCTGTAAGAGCGTGTGCCCCCTACTGGGTTTCCGCTGCCTGGCACTACACCCTCTACCCCTTGCCCATCCCCACCCTCCTCTCCCTTAATGCTGCTGCTGCTGCTGCTAAGTCGCTTCAGTTGTGTCCAACTCTGTGCGAACCCATAGACAACAGCCCACCAGGCTCCCCCGTCCCTGGGATTCTCCAGGCAAGAACACTGGAGTGGGTTGCCATTTCCTTCTCCAATGCATGAAAGTGAAAAGTGAAAGTGAAGCTGCTCAGTCGTGCCTGACTCTTAGCGACCCCATGGACTGCTGCCTACCAGGCTCCTCTGTCCATGGGATTTTCCAGGTAAGAGTACTGGAGTGGGGTGCCATTGCCTTCTCCTCCCTTAATGCTAAGAAGGCCCAATGGGAGCCAGCTTGACAAACTGATGAATAAACCTAGGACT
>NW_011494708.1:2550645-2555040 GCF_000754665.1 Bison bison bison | reverse complement strand
AGAATATTCAATTAATAAGCATTTTGCTTGAGGTACTTGTTGCGAGTTTGCAGCTGTCTAGCTATTGTTAAAGAAGGGATGGGGTTCGTGTGTCTTATAAACAGGTTAATGATGAAGAGGCAAATATTAAGAGCATGTCTCATGGAACACCACCTTCAGTTCTCCAGCCTTTTCCAACGAGCCCTCGCTCTGCCGGTGGTGGGGTGGTGGCAACAGTGGTTTATACGTGAGGACATCCTGGCCTTTCACCACCCTCTGTGCTTTGCCTAAAACTCTTCACTGCTCTCTCCCTTACCTGGACAATGGTAAGTAGCCTGGAAGTTCAAGATCTTGGAAGCAGCAGGAGGTGTCCTGGATCAGAGCAAAGATTCAAAAGAAGATCTCCTGGGGTGAAGGTGGGGGGCGAGGTTATCTGCAGTTTGTGTGGGGCCACTGCCAGCTCTTCCTCTTTTAGGGATCAGGCTCCCCCCGAGACCCTCATTCAGGATTCCTGCTTCCCATGTTGTCCAGAGAGAGAGGACAGGGCAAAGTGGTGGCTAGTTCCTGAGTTAGTTCTGTCTTTTGCAGATCCCCTGTGGGCTCCCCTGGTGGCTCAGAGATGGTAAAGAATCTGCCTGCAATGCAGGAGACCTGGGTTCAATCCCTGGGTCAAGAAGATCTCCTGGAGAAGGGAATGGCTCCCCACTCCAGTATTCTTGCCTGAAGAATTCCATGGACAGAGGGGCCTGGCAGGCTACAGTCCAGGGGGTCACAAAGAGTTGGACACGACTGAGCGACTAACACACACAGTGTTTTACTATCAGAAACTACTACTGAAAATCCTATCTAGAAGCCCAGTGTCTTGAATTTTTTTCTAGGCTATCAGGTAGACATATGCTAAAATTTTCCCTATTCTAAAACAAGCCACAGCTAAATAAAAACTTTATTTTAAACACCACCCCCCTGCCCCACCCCGCATCTTACAAAGAAAAAAATCCTCTCTCAAGCCTGTTTATGCCTCAAGCTACTACCCTGACTGTCTCCTTGGATTCCCTGCTAAACTACATGAAGAGTCATCTATATTCACCGCTTCAGCTTTCTCATAGGCTGCTTTTCCAACCCTGTCACTTGGGTTCTGGATTTCACCCCTTTGTCTGTCTTGTAACAGCTCTCTCAAGGGTTGGGCACATCTCAGCGGCCTTTTTCATCCTGTGTGACCACCTCCTAGAATAAGATGATACAGACCATGCCACCTGACCTAGAACCCTCTCTCCCTTCCCCATATGGCCCTGGTGCCAGGTGGTGCCTGTTCCCTTTCCACCTGTTCCTCTGGTCCCTTCTTGCTTTACGCAGGTGACACTGTGGTCCCCAGTTCTCCTGACTTCTCTCTTTCCATTGGGGAGTAGACCTGCCCCCAGCATACACTCTCATCCTTGCACTCCTGGATCTTCCTGTCTCCCAGAGACGTCCATCTGTCTCCTCAGGTATCCCAAGGTCACCTCCTCCCCTGCCTCCTTCTTATGACTCTTCCTTTGGCTTCCTACATCCCCACTGGCTCTTGTGGGATATAGCTTCTCATCTTTGTTCCTTACAGCCTCAATAATTGTTGGGTTGGTTGAACTTCACTGAACGGACCCTGTTTTTACTTCTACTTTCTCGATCTGTGTGTCCTGCCAGCTATGAAGGCTCTAATAAGCCTCTCCTCTCCCTGGGCTGTGTTACATCACATTCACTGGACCACCTGCTATATCTGTTCAGTGTGAAGCCAACTAGAAGACCATGTGTCATTTGAAGGATCTTGAGTTATATTTTGCAGGTCCAGCTGTGGCTGCATCCATATTTCAGTTATGCATAGTTTTAAAGAGAACTTGCTTTAGGCATGTGAATGCTGGTTTTCTAGTGTCGTGAGGGTGTTATTGGTTAAGAACATGAACTTGGGAGGCAAAGGTTAATCTACCTGAGGCATAGGTTAAAAATCCATGCTCATCACCAGCTGAGTCCAGCATGTGGTTTTGGTTACGCTGACTAATTTCTATGCCTCTGTTTTCTAATGGGAGTAGAGGGTGCTGGGTGAGAACACTGGGGGGTGGGAAAAGACATAGATTTAGGATGAGCTGTGTGTCCTTAGACAAACTGCTTGACCTCTCTGTTTGTTAGGGCCCACATATATAAAAGGAGGATAAAAATACAGTCTACACTGCAGAGTTTTGTCAGGTCAGAGAAGAAAGTGTACTTTTGGTAGATGTTTGGCATGCACTCTGACTCAGACCTGGGATTCAGGAAAGATTAATTGCTATTTGTGTTAACCATAGAATAGTTGTTATTGTTATTGATGATGTTATTGTTGCCATTACTACTACCACAACTTCTACTGGGTCCATTTTACTACCTCCAGCCCTGCATCAGATGCCTGTGTCAGACTAAAGAAAAAAAGCAGTCAGCACCGACAAACTAAGGCAAGGTCCCTGAGAGTAGATTGTTCCAGACGCCAGCAAATTCACATCAGCACGTTTCTGGGAGACGTGCCTGCGTTATCCAGGAACATCAGCAAAAATACAACCAAATGTCTCTTCACCACGCCTTTGAGCGTTGCCCTGACGGCATCTTTCATTGTACACAGAAGAGTTAAGCCTTATCTTTTGTTTCCAAGAAGCAGCCACATACAGATGATCTGATCATTCTAAGAAGCAGGCATCAGCTTGAACACCAATGTGATTGCATCTCAAACCCATCAGCTGGTGAAAAGGGAGCTCAGATCGGAAGGTCTGAGCAAAATATTGAAAGCGAGATTACGAAGAAAGGTGTTTATTGAGGGGTCAGAGACATGAAAGCCGAATAGACCCAACAAATGGAGTGAAAATTGAAAGTAATTGATAAAGACTATGCAGAATTTAAGACTTAAAGAAAAGAAGAAAAGAAAAAAGCTCTAAGTACCTAGATGAACAAAACCACATAGAGTCACGTCAAAGAGTTTTCTGTGAACTCAAAGGGAATATTAATTAAGAGTCTGCAAGTCAATTCAGGTAAAATAAGGATGCATTAGAAGCAATACACATATATGCAGATATATACATATTCAGATCTTGGTATGTATGTGGGTGTGTGCATCTATGTCTAGAATATAAAGAAGTATAGAAGAACAATTCTATCATTCTGGTTTCTCCTGCTGAAAGACTTTGAAACATTGTTATTAAGGTGATTTCCACATCATTTTAGCACAGCAGTGCCAAGAAAATCCCCCAAAGATAAAGACTGGTTTTTCAATTTCCAGGCCAATGAAAAGCGATTGAAGTTTCAGATGACTATCACATCATTTCCCAACTATATTTAATTTTGTGTAGAGTGAAGGAGGGGAAATATGTGGCCACATTTAGGTCTCTTCATGCATAGAGATAAAGTTTGGCTTCTAAGTAAACAGAGTAATCTGTTAAAATACACATTCAAGATCTTATACATCATAGTGAATCAGAATAGTCATCCTGGAAAGCAGTGTAATTATTTTAGTGATTCTATAATTTCTGAAAGTTTTTCAAATGTGTATTTTTCAATTCCAGAGATCATTACAAGCTATGAAAAATGCATTTATTTAATGAAATATATTTATTGAGCACCTACTACTACCAGGCATTATGCTAGATATCAAGGATATGGCCGTTCGTAAGTCATAGGTTAGGTCTAAGAAGGTGGGTATTATTTTATTGACTCGAAGTAACATCACCAAGCATGTTCTTTCATCTTATGTGTTCGACTTGGTTGCTTCTAAAACTCAGATCCACCCTCGAAGAATCAAGTTGTGACACTTGTAAGAGTGTTCAAAACTAAGTGTCATCTTTAGCCATGCTCCTCCTGCCGCTGCTGCTAAGTCGCCTCAGTCGTGTCCGACTCTGTGCGACCCCAGAGACGGCAGCCCACCAGGCTCCCCTGTCCCTGGGATTCTCCAGGCAAGAACACTGGAGTGGGTTGCCATTTCCTTCTCCAATGTAGGAAACTGAAAAGTGAAAGTGAAGTCGCTCAGTCGTGTCTGACTCTTCGCGACCCCATGGACTGCAGCCTACCAGGCTCCTCCATCTATGGGATTTTCCAGGCAAGAGTACTGGAGTGGGGTGCCATTGCCTTCTCTGCTTTAGCCATGAGGAATTCCCCAATAGAAATGATGTAAGATGCCTGGGTAATGATAGAATCATTGTTTGTCTTCCCAGCTACCTTTGTGGGAGAAGATTCACTTGAATGGCAACACTTTAGTAAGGTTTAAATCACTTTAAATCATTCACTTTATATTTTCATATGTACTTGCAGTAGAGTCTGTGTATGTTTAGCACGTGGGTGCGTGCTCACACACACACACACACACATGCACCACTGTTTTTAGCACGTGTCTTAAGTCTCAAAACATTTTCTCTCTACTAGTGCATCACC
>NW_011494708.1:2529797-2550545 GCF_000754665.1 Bison bison bison | reverse complement strand
TCACCAGCCTTCCCAGAGAGCCTGCTCACAGCCCTAAGAGCTGATGAGACAGATGCTTATTGATCTGTCTTTTGCCATTTTTCTCCCCTTTTCCAGAATCCTAGGGAATCGGGTGGCTGAACTGGAGAAAAAATTAAGAACTCTGGAAGTTTCTGGTTTGTGGAGTCTCCCAGGTAAGTAGAACTTTATAAAAATTTCTTTTTTTGAAAATTTGCAGAGCAGACTTTACCTTTTAACGTTCTTTAATTTGAAGATTATTGCTGAGACGTCTATAAGTGTTTGAAACTTAAAAGCCATGATTTTGGAGGAAATCAGAAAAAACCTAATAAATATACAAAGTGAACTATGAAGTTTGCTAATCTAAATTCTGAAATTGTCATTGTATATGTCTGTATGTATGTTATTTTTAACTTTTGTGAGTATGGTAAATTGCTTCATTTTTTCCCTGTAGGTGTCTTATAGAGATGTGTTCAGTTTAATCATCACCCCTTAAAAGGAATATAAGAACTCACAAAAATTTATTCTATTTAATCATTCGTTCTAAAAATGAATGTACGAACTTACAAAGACGTATTCAATTTAATCATCAGTCTTAAAATTGAATATAAGAACAAACAATTGTTCTAACCCAAATGCGCTTTACAACCTTCTTCCCTCTTCCCTCATTCCATTTGCTACATAGCTTGAAAATAAAAATTTCTGCTGTAGATTTTTTTTCCGCAGTGGTGCCGGGTGTGAAGAAACTGATGTTTCACATTAATTAGCTATATTTATCCCATTTGTCTTGGTAAAATACCCCCCTTCATGAGACCCCCGTCAGCTTTCTTCTTTCTCTTTACATTCTCCAGAAACTTGTATTTATCATTTTCTACCACCTCCTCTTTCCCTGGAAGCAACTTTGTACATATATTTTTAGTTACTTAACCTTTCTGCACAAACCCTTCTCTACCCTTGAATCATATCCGTTGCTTCCTTGTAATGTATGAGAAATGAACATTGCCACAGGGACATGGACAAAACCACATGTTTTCTTAATGTAAATCTGAATAGCCGCCTCAGGTTGCCTGGAAGTGTATTTCATAAATTGCAATTTTTAGTAGAGATTCCTTGAACTTGATGTCAGAAGACCTAACAGACCTAATTAGTGCCAAGTGCCATCCTGGGGATTTGAATGATCCATTTTGCACAAGAATCTTTTGATGCAGTTAAAACCTTATCTCTTTTGAAGGCCTTTCTTTTATTGCATTGAATTTCAACACAGTCAGGCAAATTTATCGTTTATTTGTGCAGTCGGATTGCTATTTCTGTGCATGTTCTAGCGTTTGGATTTTTTTTTTCTCTCCAAATGACTTAGTGAGATTTCACAATGTTTTATTTCTACAACTTATGTAAAAAGATGGAAGTCAAATAAATGAAAGAATGCTGAGAATTTCCTATCTCTGCTGTTGTTTGGTCTAGGTTAGAATGGCTATTATGCAATAACAATTGTTTCTTTCCTTTTTTTTTTTTTTTTTCCTCCTGCTGCCTGAAGGCCTGAGCTACAATGTTTCCATAGGATTTGGGAGTATGTTCTTTTTGAAATATCTGTGTTTGTGGCTAATAGCAGTGCATTAATGTCATCCCTGCATGTAAATAAATAGAAATGCATTCTCTTTGTATCCTTGCACTTTTCTGATTAGAATAGTCAATTGAAATAGAGAATTCAATTAGCACAAAGCAAATATTAAATGGTAGCATTTGCTTGGAGGGCAGCGACTGAATGAATTTTATGCCCCAGCCTGTTTGTTCTAATCTCTGGCCTCCACGTGGGTACAAAGTGGGAGGACAAGAAGAAAAGAACGGCAGTTCCCCCAATCTGACACGGTTTATATGACTGTGGTAGCACTGCCCTGATGCAGTAATAAAGGATGTTACAATGAGGCATCACCTCACTATCATTTTCAAACCATGTGGGGGGAGAGGGGCCTCTTTCCTGCAAATCAGACCAGTCCCTTCTATCTGCTCATCATTGTATGGTCTCCATTTGAGCTCTAATAGGCAAGCAAGCGGAGAAGGCAATGGCACCCCACTCCAGAAAATCCCATGGACGGAGGAGCCTGGAAGGCTGCAGTCCATGGGGTCGCTGAGGGTCGGACACTACTCAGCAACTTCACTTTAACTTTTCACTTTCATGCATTGGAGAGGGAAATGGCAACCCACTCCAGTGTTCTTGCCTGGAGAATCCCAGGGATGGGGGAGCCTGGTGGGCTGCCGTCTATGGGGTCGCACAGAGTTGGACATGACTGAAGTGACTTAACAGCAGCAGCAGCAGCAGCCAAGCAAGAGGAAGTATGTTATTTTTTTTCTTCTCCTCTTCCTCCTTCCTCCTCTTACTTCCTCCACTTCCTTTTTCTCTTCTTCTTCCACTTTTCTCTTCTTCCTCTTCCTCTTTCGCTAAGTAAGGGAATATTTACTATTTTAGCCAAGTAGAGGGGATTGAGACCCAGTGGTTTCAGAGAATTGCTAGCTCTCAGTTATTTACCAGTCTTGAAAGGATCTGTGTCTCCTCTAAGAGATCAGTCCATAACATGTTGATACTTTCTGAGTATAATCTTTGTGAATTCAGTCCTGTACCAGGCGTTCTAGACATGCCCCTCGCCCCCTCCAAGAATCAACAGTCCCACTGCTGCTGCTGCTGCTAAGTTGCGTCAGTCGTGTCCGACTGTGTGTGACCCTATGGACAGCAGCCCGCCAGGCTCCGCTGTCCACAGGATACTCTAGGCAAGAATACTGGAGTGGGTAGGAAAGTGCGATGAATATGCATCATGCAGTGAAAGGAAAACACAAAATGATACAGAAGTGTCAGTGAGGTGATAAAGATGTTAGTATGTGAGGGAATAATGTGACAAGTCATTGAATACTGGACCTGGAATGACAGTTGAGAGCAAAAAGTTCAAGGATGACAAATACTTGGTATATATTACACAGCATCATTTCCGTGCCAGTGGCAGACATAGCTAATCAATCACATCGCCCTTCCTTGCTAATCTCACATGTGGCCCTCAAAACAGTCTTTTACATTGGCTTTCCAGGAAGCTACCTCCTGGTCAGAGTTGACATGTGAGAGAAAACCTTCTTCCCTTTCATGAACTAGTCTGATCCCCTCATTTTAAGGAAACAGAAATTTCCATAAGGAAACAGAAATTCAAGAAGTTGGGTAATACCTAAGGCTACAGAAGCTGAACTCAGGTGTTCAGATCTTCATTTCAGTGCTCCATCTGCCCAGGGAAAGTACAGTTCAGGAAAGAGAGACACAGAAGGCAGGGGGCTGGCCGATAGGAGAGTGAGGGAGGGTAGGGAGGGTAGATCAAATCAGCTGGGGACTGGTTCTCAAAGCAAGCTGAATTGGAGAAGAAAGATTCAGAAGCTGGAACAATCTCTCCCAAGACTCTAAAGGACCGTGGTGAAGAAGCCCACCTCTCATGACTATAAGGCAGAATTTCTCTTGGCCTTGGAGCATGCTCTTTTTCTTTGACTCTCTTCTCCCTCCCTCCTCACTCTCTCAGCCAACAATATTCAGCTCTTGGTGGTGTTGGATAGAGTTGGGGCAAATGTGTGATCTTGCCGGGAAGCAGGCAAGTCTGACAGATGTCACAGCCCATGTGGAGAAATCATCTGGAAAGCAGCAAGTCCTCCAGACTGTTTAACAGTCCCTGAGAGGTGGGGGAGACACAGGGCTCTGTAGAGAAAGCCACAGGGTGGGCTGGTTGGCCTTGCTCTTCAGGAAGGAATGGCCCTCCACTCTCCCCAGCCCCCCATCTGTCAGCCTTCTTCTCCCGGCAGTTTGCTGGCATCTGCGGGTGAGAATGATGCTTGGAGGGGGCGGGGGAGGGGGCAGGCACTGAGAGAAGGCTTCCTGGATGTGCTTCTGCTCCGAAAAGAAACACTGAAAGCCGGGAAAAAGTCTGGCAAGAGCAGAGCCTGGCTCTTTGAGCTTTTTATTTGAATTCTGTGTTTTCCACTCTCAACATCAGTCTGGGGAGGAAAATGTGCATTCTGAAAGTAACTGGCACATTTTGGAGAAAGGAAGGAGTGCTGTTGTGTTATAGGGAATCAGGAGGGCTTCTGGAAACTCAAACACCAGTTAACAGAAGGGCCTGTGTAACCTGCGTTGATTGTGGTTTGAATCTAGTTTGTGGATCGTCCACACCCCATTCCCCAGTCCCAAGGACCAAAATGGAGCTGGGAGACAGCAGACCATCAGATTAGAGTTCAACATAGTCAATACAGAGAGAGCCTGGGCTTAGAAACAACAGAACTGAGAGCCTTCTAAGGAGGGTCTTTGAATTCTTCAAATGTTTTGCAAAAACCAATCTTGACATTTTACCATCAGATAAGGAAGTAATCTTTGCAGGTGGGGATTTTGGAAGGTGTTTATCTTCTCCTCCAACCCCTACTTTGATTAGATACGGATTAATTTATGGACAAATGGTGGTTTCTGTTTCCCATGTCTGCATGCCTGTTGCTCAGATTCTTGCAGAAGTTTAGGGCTTCCCAAGTGGCTCAGTGGTAAAGAATCTACCTGCCTATATAGGAGATGCAATAGATGCAGGTTTGATTCTTGGGCTGAGAAGATTCCTTGGAGGAGGCATGGCAACTCACTCCAGTATTCTTGCCTGGAGAACTCCATGGACAGAGAAGCCTGGTAGGCTATAGTCTGTGGAGTCGCAAAGAGTCAGACATGACAGCACACCCACACATACCCCAGCATTTTTGAGGAGCCATTGTGGAGTGGATAATTCACTGTGGTTGAAGAGGGCCAGGAAGTCATTCTGCCCTAGAGGATTCCTCACAATAGGAAGACGCGAGGGTCTCCCTCCCACTGCCTTACCCACTCAGCTGCAGCCAGCTCCCAGCTCCGCCCATATTCTGATTCCTTGACCACAGGACAGAGTGGACTTGGAAGGCTTGTTGGAGCACAGACAATAGAGTGTGCCTCTGCTGCCAGCGTATCTGCTGGAAAGATGGAACAGGAATTGCAATTCTCCCCCTAACTTAGGACAGTGACTTACTGAAGAGAAACAAAAGAAGCCCACTTGAGACATCTGGTATGGCTTCATAACAACCATTATTGCTTCATGGTGTTTCTAAATTGTATCTTTGCAACACAAGGGGAGACCTGACTGGGTTGACTTCATCCTGTTGTTCAGTTGCTCAGTTGTGTCCGACTCTTTGCAACCCTATGGATTGTAGCACACTAGGCTTCCCTGTCTGTCAGCAACTCGTGGAGCTTACTCAAACTCATGTGCATCGAGTTGGTGATGCCATCCAACCTTCTCATCCTCTGTTGTCCCCTTCTCCTCCTGCCTTCAATCTTTCACAGCATTGGGGTCTTTTCCAATGAGTCAGCTCTTCGTATCAGGTGGCCAAAGTATTGGAGTTTCAGCTTCAGCATCAATCCTTTCAATGAATATTCAGGATTGATTTCCTTTAGGATGAACTGGTTGGATCTCCTTGCAGTCCAGGGGACTCTCAAGTGTCTTCTCCAACACCACAGTTCAAATGCATCAATTCTTCGGCACTCAGTTTTCTTTATAGTCCAACTGTCACATCCATACATGACTACTGGAAAAACCATAGCTTTGACTTGGTGAACCTTTATTGGCAAAATGATGCCTGTGCTTTTTAATATACTCTCTAGGTTTGTCATAGCTACATCCGGAGAGCCTCTTAAAATATCCAAAGCTTCAGTTCAGTGGTTCTCCTTGGGAAACCTCTCCAGATTGTGATCCTAAAGACTCTGGATTTCTTTCAACTTGAGACAATATCTATACTCCTGGAGAACTTCAGGGCCAGCTCATATCAGATCCCTCTTCTTCTGGGATGACCCTCATGAAGCAGAAACCCGAGAGTGATGGCTGCTAATAACAAGCTCCACCTGCCTGAGGGAGCCACAGGCATCCATACCCACCAAGTAAACATCAGGATTCCCAAGGATGCATCAACCATTTATTCACAGTTATCAGCTGTTTATGAAGCACCTACCGTATGCCAAACTCTCTACTAGTTTTGGAAATCAAGTTAATAAGATTACATGTATGGCCAACAGGGAGGGTAGTATTACAAACAAGTTAAGGGCTCAGAGGTGCAGGCCAAGGTTCACCTCGTTCTCCAAGGCAGTGGACATCTTGACCCAAGTACCATTCTGTGCTCCACCAAACCTGAGTAGAATCATAGAACTTTAGAGCCCCAGAGACATTCAGTGACTTGGCTTCAGATAAGGTTTCATTCAAAGCCAGACAGCTGAGGCTGGAGCATGGGCTGGGCCATGGTCCTGGGGTTCACTGTTGGCATGGTGGTACCCACCAAGAGAATCTTCGGGGTTCATGGGCAGGAGTTGGAGATGAAATCCTCCCTCACCTGACCACTGGGCAGCATCACCTTCTGTGTACGTGTTTTGTGTCCATGTGTACAAGCTCACATTTCAAAGCCACACCTCCCTGCTCCCCACCTTCATACCTTGCCATGGCCTCAAAAATAGAGTTGTAATGGTTTTCCTTTCCTCTTCCTCTTCACCTCAGGCTTTCTCTGCCTGGTTAGGGAGCTCATATGAATTGATAAAAGGGTTTGGCTGGGATGTGTCTTTATATCCTAAATAGAGTCTAGCTGTGATCATTTGGGGAACCTGATACTACCTGCCTTATGACATACTTATGATTCAATTTAAATGACCAAATCTAATTAAATCAGACCCAGTGTGTATGGCAGTTCTACTGGTTCCATAAAACAGTCATTTCAATCTGTGAAATTTCTTGAGTGCTGACGAAATGCCTAAATGTTTTACATGAATCAGTTCATTTTATCTCCACCACCCCCTGAGGTGGCTGCTGTTATTCTTCCTCACTGTACAGATGAGGGCTCTGAGGCTCAGAGAGGCTCAGTGACTTGTCTGAGGTCACCCGGCTAGCTAGTGATGGGCTCCAGGACACAAGCACTGCAGCATCGCTCCAGAGCCTGCACTCAAAGTGCTCGACTACTCTTGTTAGTATTGCTATTGTCTCACCCAGATGAAAGCCATTCAGTTTCTGATAGATACAGCATGCTACCCTTTCACGGTGGCATTTATGGGCATCTGTGTTCTGAGCAGACTTTAGGACTCATAGGCAGCTGGCCCTGGACCCCTCTGCCCTGCCTTCACTGCGGAGAGGGTAGGCTGGCCCTTCTCCACCATGGCACTGTCTATGATTGAAGAAGGAGCCTTGCTCACTCAAAGAGCCAGTCCCTTGGGTGGGCTGAGTGTTGCCACCACTCCAGTGGTGACATAATATGTCCATTTTCCTCTTTTCTGTGACAGGGGGCAAAGACACCATACTGTTCAGTGACCCGGCTCTTCCCACCATGCAGAGGTCAAGATCCCCACTGCTCAAGTTTGTGGAGCAGCCCAGTGAAAACAAAGCAAGTCCCAAGCATGGTAAGCAAGCCCTTAATTTCTTGACTCTTTCCTGGCCTGTGCCTGGTGCGGGGATGAGTGGACACCAGTCCTTCACGTTTCTGCAGCATCTGCAGCACTTTTGGGTCATCCCTCATGCTTCCTCTTATTTGGAGTTTCCAGCAGAAGAACACTGGTTCCTGCACTCTCAGCACAGTGGAACGAGGCTAAGAGTGAGGGTGCAGGATTTAAGCAACCTGGGTTCATATTGCAGCCTCACATCACACTGGTTGTGAGAACTTGGACTGGTAACTTCAGCTTCAGTTTCCTTTCCTATAAGACAATGAGATGAGACACTGCCAACCTCGGGGAAATCTTGACACATTGCCTGACATGTGGTAAGTAGCCTGGGAATCAGTTGAATGAAGGAAAAATCTTCCTTACCAGGCACACTTTCTGGAGGCAGTGTGTTTTAAAGGAGATCAAGGGCCCATTTAAGGTGCCAGATGAAGCAACAAGGTGAGAACCAGATCTCTTCCAAGGTGGTAGTCTAATTTCTCTAGCTAAACTATCCTTCACATCTTTCTGAGTTTTGCTTAGCTTCTTCCTACAGCCCCAATATGGTTGCCAGCTTCCAAATGATCCCCACTTCCTGGCATTCATGCCCTTGTATAGTTCTCTCCCACATTGGTCTATGTGACTGATGGGTTACAACAGAAGTGATGGTACATGACTTCTGAGGTCAAGTTATAAAAGGCACATGGTCTGCCTTGCGCTCTCTGACTTGGATCACTCACCATAGAGAAAGATGGGTGCCACATCACAACGATTCTTGACCATCCCTACATGCTCTTCATGTGGCCTGGAACTGAGGCCTCCAGCCATCAGCCACGTGAGTGCACCATCTTGGAAGCAGATTCTCCAGCCCCAGGCAAACCTTCAGATGACAGTAGCCCTTGTAAAGGTTTTGATGACAACCACATTAGAGACCATTAGCAAGAACCACCCAGATAAACTTCTACAGGCTCCCAAGTCATAAGCTGCTAAGTTTCAAGATAATTTGTTGTACACCATTAGATAACTAATATACATCTATTTCTGCTTTATTGAGACTATGCCAAAGCCTTTGACTGTGTAGATCACAATATACTGTGGAAAATTCTGAAAGAGATGAGAATACCAGACCACCTGACCTGCCTCTTGAGAAACCTGTATGCAGGTCAGGAAGCAACAGTTAGAACTGGACATGGAACAACAGACTGGTTCCAAGTAGGAAAGGGAGTACATCAAGGCTGTATATTTTCACTCTACTTATTTAACTTATATGCAGAGTCCATCATGAGAAACGCTGGGCTGGAAGAAGCACAAGCTGGAATCAAGATTGCCAGGAGAAATATCAATAACCTCAGATATGCAGATGACACCACCCTTATGGCAGAAAGCAAAGAAGAAGTAAAGAGCCTTTTGATGAAAGCGAAAGAGGAAAGTGAAAAAGTTGGCTTAAAACTCAACATTCGGAAAACTAAGATTATGACATCCGGCCCCATCACTTCATGGCAAATAGATGGGGAAACAATGGAAACAGTGACTGACTTTATTTTGGGGGGCTCTAAAATCACTGCAGATGGTGACTGCAGCCATGAAATTAAAAAACGCTTACTCCTTGGAAGGAAAGTTATGACCAACCTAGACAGCATATTAAAAGCAGAGACATTGCTTTGTCAACAAAGGTCCACCTAATCAAGGCTATAGTTTTTCCAGTAGTCATGTATGGATGTGAGAGTTGGACTATAAAGAAATCTGAGCGCAGAAGAATTGATGCTTTTGAACTGTGGTGTTGGAGAAGACTCTTGAGAGTCCCTTGGACTGCAGGAAGATCCAACCAGTCCATTCTAAAGGAAATCAGTCCTGGGTGTTCATTGGAAGGAGTGATGTTGAAGCTGAAACTCCATACTTTGGCCGCCTGATGCAAAGAGCTGACTCATTTGAAAAGACCCTGATGCTGGGAAAGATTGAGGGCAGGTGGAGAAGGGGACGACAGAGGATGAGATGGTTGGATGGCATCACCGACTCAGTGGACATGAGTTTGGGTAAACTCCGGGAGTTGCTGATGGACAGGGAGGCCTGGCGTGCTGTGGTTTATGGGGTTGCAGAGTCAGACACGACTGAGCAACTGAACTGAACTGATACCCAGCACATGGGTATCAAGGTTCTTTCCTGTGTTTCTACAATTTCCTCTACATGTTCTTTTGCTGAGAATCATGTCTTCAACCATCACCTCTACCAAAATATATTTGAAATATTTTTTCCCAGTGGGTCTCATATACAGAGTCATTGTCCTATCTTTCCCAAAGCACAGCCTGTCCCACCAACATACTCTATGGACTTTTCAAATGTGACATCACAGCCCTTCCTGCTGCCCTTCTTCTTGTCACTTAACTCTCCAGCAACCCTCAGAGTCATCATCAACCACTCTGCACTTTCCTTCTCCATCCATATCTGGTCTGTTGCTACCATTTCTTCAGAGTTTCTTGCATCTCCATTCCTATCACCTCTGGCTTGGTTTGGGCCCTCCTGACCTCCTGGGAAAGGCCTCCATTCTGGTTTTCCTGCCTCCCAGAATCTCCTTACTCCCTTCCCATCTTTATCCTGCTGCTATAGGATAAAGCTTCTGGAGCACGTTTTCCATCATAGTTGTACTGTGCTCAGAAAATGTCAAGTGGCTCCCCAACTGTCTATTATTAACTGTTGTGTAACAAAGCACCCCCAAACTTAGAACTTAAAGCCACAGCCGTGTATTATTTATCATGAGTCTTTGGATCAGATGAGTGGTTCTGCTTATCTGACCTGGGTTCAGCAAGGCTCAGTCACCTCTGCTTTTCACAGCTGTGTTTTGAAGCCCATTCTGATCACTCATACTAGTGCATGGAATCATAAGAGGAAAAGCCAAGACAGATCTGAGATTTCAACAGAGAAGTCCTCCAAGCACAAGCAGAATTCCTGGAGAGAGCCCCTGACTCGGGTGGTTTCCACGGTGGCCGGAAGACAAAGCTGGGACTTTCTAGCTTTGACTTTCCAGCCAGCAGTGTGTGGCTGTTTGCAAGGCTGTCCCGTAACACACCATAGCCCACTGTGCCATCTGGGACATGTCTTGGCAAGTGGTCATCCCATTCCAGCATCCAGTGCTCCCGTGGACATCTAAAGCCCTCTGTCTGCTGTGGGCTCGCTGAGCTCCCAGGCCTGCTAACCTGACATGGAGTCTGAGCCTGGCTTGATTTTCACGAGGGTGGCATAAGGGATGGTCTGATTCAAAATGATAGCTTCCAGAGTCCCATCATTAGCTTTCATTGTTCCAGCCCCATCCTTTGCCAGCACGCGTGGCAACAAGGAACGTTTATGTAGCTGCTGTCAGTGTCTGGGGTGGCCTCATCACCGCTGTATCTCTGATTAATTCCAGCTGAAAGCAGCTCGCACTCAGGAGGACAGAGCCCATCAGAGACCAGTTCACAAAAGAAGACGAATGTGCCCTTTGGGCCAGTGTTTGGGGAGGGGGACATGGTTTTTAGGAGACTTGCAATCTTTTCCACAAAGAGCTATTTACTGTTTTTCATCTTTTAGAGAAAGTGTTTTTTTTTCTTTACGCACTATTTGTGTCCTAACGCATTTTTATCAGTTGATTGCCTCATCATTATTGGTATGTATGTTGTTATTAATAAGTATTAATGATGCTAATTCTGTTTGCTACAGCAGCACAGATTAATTCCTATTTGGGGGTAACACTATTTTCCGATTCTGAGCTAATTCAGAAATCTTTCTTTTATGGAAATGGGCATGCCATGTGTCTGTTCTCAAAGGAAAAATAAAACTCCCACAGCTTAAGATCAACATTCCAGAACCACAGAGTTAAGGACGATTTTGTTCCCACAGAGAATAACCAGAGGCCCTCATTATTAGCTCAAGCGTTGTGGTATTTTCAGTAACTTTTCTTAGTCTTCTGATCATGACTTGAGTATACATTTTGGATATCTTTGGGATAAACAAAAGGGAGAAGAGGATTTGTGGATCCCGCTGTTGACCCATAATCCTGTCTCAGAGCCTGGTCTCTGTATGGTCTGAGACTCCGAAAATCTAGGCTTTCTCAGGAAAAAAAATAATCTGCACTGCTGCTGCTGCTGCTAAGTCGCTTCAGTCGTGTCCGACTCTGTGCGACCCCATAGACGGCAGCCCACCAGGCCCTGCCGTCCCTGGGATTCTCCAGGCAAGAACACTAGAGTGGGTTGCCATTTCCTCCTCCAATAATCTGCACTAGGACCAAATAAGAGAATTACAGCCTTGTTCATCCCCTCATTGTGGCTGTGTCTTGCTCGATAATGATGACAGCAGTGTAGCTCCCCTCCCCTCACCCTCCAAACATTGAAAAGTTCTCCCTGGTAATCTCAGAGGTTTGCCATTTTAAAAGATTCATACATTTGAACACGAGTGGAATGTCACCTAAAGAAATGCCATGAGGCAGGGGACTGGTGACCAGAAGGCCTCAGTGTAATTTAGACCACTCTCCCTTAGATGCAAATTAAGATAGAGAAGATTAACCTGACCCACAGTAAAAACACTGCAAAAGGTTTAGGGGTTAGGTTGTTACAGATAAGGTTAATTAATTTTTCAGGGGTGCCAGAATATACTACTAAGTGTCCTGGTAGAAGTAATTTCATAAGAGTAATTTCCAGAAGGATTTTATTCATTTCTCACTGGTGAAAATTTTCACTGTAAAAAGACCATAATTTACCCCTTTTGAGTAAAGTTTCTTGCACTGTGCTGGAAACTGGCTCATTTTGGCTCTGTTTCCCTTGTCTCCTGTACAACCACTATAACATTTTTCACTTGTTTATACAAAAATTATGTGATTGCCTCCCTGAGTTATCTCAGGTGTAGCTAAACGCTTGAGTGAGTTAGAAATCTTTTTTTTTTCTTCTGAAAGTGCCATTTTAAGAACTTTTAGGGTGGCAACCTGAACCTGGAATAAATTAATTTGAGGATTGCTTTCATTTATTAATGGATAGTATTGAAATATATGTACTAATACGTTCATTTATTCATGCACTGATGTAAATGTCCATAGATTCAAATGTTTAATAAGCTATTTATTGAGCCCCCAGTGTAGAGCACTGGCCAGGGTAAAAGATTAATTGGGTAAGATATTAAACTTCAGGTGGGTTTTATAAAATAGTTATATGTAAGTAAGAATCTAAGGGTTAAAAGCACAAAGTTCCCTTGGTGGTTCAGACACAGTTTTGTGGGGATTAGGACAGTAGGGAGATTACCTCTGGGTAGATTTATCAAATAGGCTTCATGAAGGAGGTGGAGGGTAGGACTCACTCTTGAAACTGGTCATCTGGATGCATCAAGAGTGATGGTCATAGAGGCATCAAGCACATAAGCAAAGGCACAGAGGGCAGGGCCGGGTGCCCTGAAGGGTTCTGTGTAGCTGGAATGTAGGGATATGAGGAGAGTTGGTATGGCAGGTAGATGGATGTGGAGTCACTTAAGGCCTTGAATGTGAGGAGAAGCTTGGGCTTTGCTCCCTGGGCACAGACAGCTCTTAGAGATTTGAAAGCTGGGGAAAGGCATGGTCAGATTTGTGTTTCAGTTCTAGTGTTTCTCACACTGTAACATCCACCCACATCACCTGTGATCTTATTAAAATGTAGGCTCTGAAACAGTAGGTCTGGGGTAGGACTCTGCATGTCTGACAAGCTGCCAGGTGATGCTCCCACTGCTGGTTCACAGACCCCACTTGGAGGAGCAAAGTTTTAGGGAAGGTTCCTCTCCCAACAGGTTGGATCTGAGCAGAAGGAGTATGGGAACCTATTAGGAACTAACATACACTATCCTGGCTGAACAGATCTGAATAGTTACTTTTTTAAAAATCAAGACTTGCTTTAGTCACTCATTTATACATTCAAGAATCTCATTGTAAACACAAGTAATGGTCTCATTTTCAGATACAGTACTTACTGTGGTCAATGAGTTCTCAGGAGAGTTGTCCATAACTAAAACACAGGCTTTAAAGTATATATGAAAGAATTAAATTTTTGTTCCTGGGGGATTTCTGTGGTCATCCAAAGAGCTAAAGAGAAAAAAATGGCTTATTTTGAAAGGTGAGATGCAAATCTATATCAGAAGAACTAGAGATCTGGAGTGTGGGGACAGAGGTCAAGCTCTGTCTGTTGAAGGAGACCACAGTCCTCTTCCCCAGGGACCAGCCTGTCAGTTGTCACACCCACCACTCTCTTTGCATCATCTCCTCTTCCGTCATTCTTCCCACCCTTCATCTTAGCTGTTTCATTGCAGTCTTATGGTCCATCTGATTTCATCAGTATTTCATCTCTTCTAGAGTTTCTCAGAATTTTTGCCAGGGTTCAGCCATGTTTAAATTTCTTAAAACTTTTAAACATTTGATTGGGTAAATAAATGTTAAAAAACACATAGTTACTTAATTCAGTAAGTGAAATGTGATCAAACAAGTCAACTTTCTTTCAAACCTCCTACAGTTCTCCCTTCAGTTCAGTTGAGTCGCTCAGTCATGTCCGACTCTTTGCGACCCCGTGAACTGCAGCACGCCAGGCCTCCCTGTCCATCACCAACTCCCGGAGTCCACCCAAACTCACGTCCATCAAATCGGTGATGCCATCCAGCCATCTCATCCTCTGTCGTCCCCTTCTCTTGCCCCCAATCCCTCCCAGCATCAGAGTCTTTTCCAATGAGTCAAGTCTTCGCATGAGGTGGCCAAAGTATTGGAGTTTCAGCTTTAGCATCAGTCCTTCCAAGAACACCCAGGACTGATCTCCTTTAGAATGGACTGGTTGGATCTCCTTGCAGTCCAAGGGACTCTTAAGAGTCTTCTCCAACACCACAGTTCAAAAGCATCAATTCTTCGGTGCTCAGCTTTCTTCACAGTCCAACTTAGCTCCCCCAAATTCCATCTTTCAGCTTGAAGTTGCACCTGCATGTATCTGATACAGGTCTGATTGTGGTGGGTTCTGCTCTGGCTCCATCTGGGGAACCAGGAAACATGCCCCAGCCCCCTTACCCTTGCAATCTGCCCAGCAAGCCTCTTCCAGACACTTTATCCCTGTCTGGCCTGAGGGCTAAACCAGTCTTGACTTCTGGGAACCTTGGTGTCTGGTGTTGAATGCACATGTCCACGTGCTAAGAGTTCATTCCCCAAGTGCTTCTTCCCAGGCACGCAGAGCCCCTGTGGCTTGTTAGGTTCAAAAGGGACATTAGAGAGCCCTGCCCTTTATTTTATGTCTGAAAAAAAGGAGGCAGAACAGGTTGTCCTGATTACAAAGCAAGCAAATAGGAAAATGGGGGCAGGAGGCTGGTTCTCAGGGGCCCACGTTCTCTTTCATCCCCCTCTAGTTGCAGCTGGAGAATTTCTATTATACAAGTTTAGGGAGAACAGTTTAGTTAGGAGGGGTAGGGAGCTTGAAGCTGCTTTTGCATATAACCTTTTATTAAAATTGAGGAAGTACCAGCGGTTGGCATCAAAGAATGAGGTGCTGATGGAGATTGAGGGTGGGGGGCACTCAATCTCTCCTAACTACTCCTTTTTCCCACACTGAAGAAGCCAGAACCACTTTGTATTACTGAAAAGCCCCAGATCTTCCCTGAGCTACACAACGCACAAAACCTTTGTCCTCAGTTTAAATATTTCATGAGCTCAAGAAGTCACCATCAGTGAGCGAAGCAGGTGATAACCAGGCTCCTGGAAAGGAGGGGTTACAGACACGGCCCACGTGACCCCTTTCCTTCAATTAATGACACAGGAGTCACCAGAGTGGCTGCTTTCTTTTTTGTGGGCCCTGTGTTGCCTTCGGCAGCATTTTCTACCTCGGAGGCCCGGCCACAGTGGGCTGGAGGTTGGGAGGAGAGGGGAAGTGAGGGCTGAATTCCAGCTGGAGGTCTGATGCTGATCCCCCCACCCGCTGTCTGTTTCAGGGGAGGCTCAGAAGCAAGATGAAAGTTGTGCTGCTCCCGAGGCGTTGGCAGTGCGGGAAGATGCCGGGAGGCTTGCTGTCAGCTCCCCAGCAAGTCAGAGCCACAGGAACCAAACCAAGCCCTTTCATCCCTCATTACTCCAAATACCTTCTGAGGAAGAAGAGGTAAACAGGCTTGGGAGGGAGACCGTGAAACTGACAGAGGAGCAGGCAGCTGCAGGCCCAGAAGGAGTCAGGAGAGAGAGTCCCGTGGAGGGCCAGAGGGAGGAGATGGGGCCATCCCCCCCAGGCCTGACCGCCGACGGGCCCTGCCCCAAAACTTGCCGGGACTCCTCTGAGTCCAGCCAGCCAGAAGCCAAAGTTTCCACCCTGGAGGATGACAAGGACACTGCAGAGGGTGGAGGAGGCACAAGGAGCACTGTGAAAACATGAAGCGGAAAGAGATCAGGCACGATGCCATGTCGAAGGTACTCCAGACGTAAAGAATTACACATCAGAACAGCTCAGCGAAGAAGTCACTTTCTCCTAAAACACCTCCAAGTCTGCAAGTGAGAAGGGACACGGATCCGGTTGCAAACTGTGAATATTCTGATGATGCCAGCAGAGTCTGATTTATTAAACACAGGTCCTCAAGCTTTTCAGTGTCTCTTTCTGTGGAAGCCACACTGCTGTAAATGTGGCCAGGCACGGGTTCATGTCAGCCATATGGCTGGTTTTCAGCATCGGTCTTTTCTGTCAGCGTTAGTTTTATTTAGAGATAAGATGTTTTTCTATTATCAATTAAAGTTGTTGGTCAAAATTATGGAAAGGGTTTGAAATGGGTGGGGTTTTTAATCAGGTGCCCGTCTTTGTCATGACTCAGTGGCTGTAGAGTAAGGAGTGGTTGAGCATAGTGGATCCAGAGGGCCCACAGCTCCTCTCTTCACATCAGGGCCGGGTGGGACCTCCCAGCATGGATGTTCTTGGCATCCTGCCTGTAGCACTGTCTGTCCTGGCACAAATGGCAAGTGGAAAGGGGCTTAAGTGGGCTCAGAAGACTAGGCTTTTGGTTTGAAATCCATAACGCCTGTTGAGACCTGTCTGCTGACTACTAGAGCTGAGTTTTCCAGCCTGGAATTCTAGAGGATTAATTGACCTGGAGTGATGGCGGGTTGTGGAGAAGCAGAGAGGAAGGGGACTCCAATGGTGTTTTGATTTTTTGTTTCTGAGATGATATGGGAGCCAAAACCTGGGAATGCTGGTTCTCTGCCTTCAACCCAGGTTGCATTTAGGGCTTTATGGTCCTGTGGGTTGTGGCAAGTGTAGCTGCTTCTGGGCCAATCCAGGTTTCCCCACCGCCTGGAATCTCTAGCCATTGCTCCTGCAGCAGAATGCTGCGGCCACCCGCTCTGTGGCACCAGGCACTGAGGTTTTAAGGGCAAGGCAGAGCTTGTCGCCCTAGAGTGGAAAGAGAGGGAAAAACAAAGTCACTTTATTACAGCCTGGGGAGGCAGAGTGTGGAACCAAATTCAAGCTCTAAACGCAGGAAAGTAGAGAGTGGTCACCCCCACCTGCGGCTTCCCTTGGGAATAAAATTAGCTTTTCGAGGCAGCATCTGGTGCTGTAGGGCGTTCAGGGTTCATGAAATGAGACCTTTCCTTGTGCCAAATGCAGTTTGTTTCCCAGGAATACCTAAAACCAGATCCCAAAGCTCAAAATGTCCCTGAGAACTGGAATCACTCCTTTGAGAGAGACTCCTGAAGAGAAAAGAGAAGTTCCCAAGGTAGGAAAGGTAGAAAATTCATCAATTCATCCTAGAAATCAGATATATTTAGACCAGGCTTGCGATCCCAGGTGTGAATCCCACATGTACATGGGTGGCCAGCAGCTCCTCCCCCAACACCTCCCTTCCACATTTTACCTCCTGGCATCACTTGGCCAGCAGGGAAGGTTCCATCACACTTGGCACTGTCTCAATCTGAAGGAGGGCAGGGTGCAGACTAGAGGGTCCTGTTTTTTTACCAGAGGCACCTGGAAAGACCTCCAGCTGCCTCGCCCCACTCACCTGAGGTCACCCCCACTAGCAGGATGCAGGCACACCCGAGTCAGCACACCGTGGTTCCTGGTGAGCTGGACACATCTACCCCTGCCCTCCGGGGCCCAAGGCCCCAGTCATTCATCCTTCTGTGCTCCAGCCCCTCCCTAACCCTAACCCTAACCCTAACCCTAACCCTAACCCTAACCCTAACCCTAACCCTAACCCTAACCCTAACCCTAACCCTACCCACACCTATTCTCCCCGCCTTCCGCTCCAGGGAGTCCACTTATGCAGCTGCAAAGCTTCCTGCTCAGGCCGGCAGCCACAGCAATTGTTTGCCTGCTGCACCAGGCCTAAACTCCCTGCAAATGTTTAGCTCTACTGTGTAGGACGCCAGAGCCACCACAGGAAAACATGGCCAGATTTAATACTGGGATAATAAAAAGAAAAATCTCTTCCCTACTATAGCCTTGGTTTTGATACACAGTTGGCCAGGTGCATGTCTTTAGGGCCTCCATCACCTGCTGAAAAGCAGGGCTTATAATAAGCTCCAGCACATTCCATCATGGATAGGAAAACTGCTGTGAGTCCCAGAGAGTGAGGTTCAGGGCAGAGGGTCATAGGAAATGCTCACCTAAATTCTGTATGTCCAATCAGCTTGGGGTTGGGGGTCTTGTGTTATTAGATGAAACTGTAGCCAATGAGTTGATCCTGTCATATTTGTAATCTGAACATTGCCCTGTACACATGTGACACTGTCCCTCCTTTGCTATTCTAATCCAACATGATTCCAAGGACATTAAAGAGTTTCAGCAATTACTTAACAGTTGTCTATTGTCTTTTCATGAGTCATTGTGAAAGTGTGCTTCATTCTGTCTTCTACTCCACCGAATAACCTTGCATCAGTCAGGATCCTCTCAGCTACAGTTCACACTTTTAAGAAACTTAAACTATAGGGAAATGAATTATATTGCATAACAAGAACTCAGAAGTAGGGCATTTCAGGGCTGGTTCATTCAAGAAAGTTATCAAGGAACTCATTTTGTCTTGCTGCCCTGCCTGCCTCAGTGGCAGATACTTCCTCATGCTAACAACATGGCTGCAACGGCACCAGCCATCACTTGTTCTCACATATTGTCCAAAGGCAGAAGGAAGTTGTGTGTATGTGTGTGTTTTAAGAGCGAGTAACCCAATGCTTGTCAGGGCTTCCAAGGTAGCTCAGTGGTAAAAGAATCCGCCTCCCTGTGTAGGAGATACAGGTGTGATCCCTGGGTTGAGACGATGCCGTGGAGGAGGAAATGGCAACCTACTCCAGAATTCTTGCCCAGAAAATTCCATGGACAGAAGAGCCTGGCAGGCTGCAGTTCATGGGGTTGCTAAGTCAGACACGGCTGAGCAACTGAGCACACATTCATGCAACCTAGGACTTGCCACATTTCATTGGTCAAAATTGTCACATGCCTGTGTGATCATGTCACATGCCTATGTCTAAACAGTCCTTAGCAAGGAAGATGGATTTTCTGTGATGGGTTTAGGTCTATCGAGGAAGCCTGTCCCTGGACATGGAGACTCCAAAAGGGTGAACACTGAAACAAAATCAGGTATTGGGAAGTGTAGAAGAATTGGGGGTAGATTCGAGTAGGCTGCCAACAGAACTGTCTCTGAACCACACATGTCTGTTCTTGTATTTTTTCTCTTAAAAACCACAATATTACATTACTGGCAAATGTAGAGTTGGAGAGAGGAGCAGTTGTTGTTTGTTAAGAAAAATGTCATCTCATCCCTCCCTTCCCCTGGCTTCTGCATCATCGTGTCCTATTTTGTAGCTAGAATGTTCCCACCTCTGTTTACCTCTTCAAGTATGTCTGTCCTTCCATTATTTTTTTCCAGCTCAGTTGCCAGCAGAATGCAGAGCAGTCTGGATAAATGAAACTGAGCTGGCAGGTCTCTTAATGAAGTGCACACATGGCATTTCTTGCGATTGCTCTGTACCTGAGAGCCTTTGGGTGTAGATTTTTACATGTGAGTGTTTGTCATTCTTCTAATGAAGGCTCACAGAAATGGGTTGGCTTTTGTAAACCAGGCATTTCTCATCCCTAATCCTCTTCTCTTTCTGTGCCTCCTCTGCCCACCTCTTCTCCCCCTCCCCTTCTTCTTCCCTTGAAACATCTATTTCGGATGCCTCTCTAGCTAGGAGCCCTCTGATGGCATTCAGCTCAGGCCCTGCTGGAACTTCCTCCCCGCTGGCAGTCTTAAGGAAGCTAAATTCATTTTCCAGTTACTGTTCCTCTTTCTTTGCCCTCACTCCGAAATACACACCACATCATGAGGTGAAGTTCTAAAAAGAGTTCTAGTGTCGGCCATTCATGTGTTGGAGTGAATTGGGGGATGTGTTATCCCTACTGGAGCATTTGCACCCCAGTTCACCATGTGAATTGGTCCAGATGGAAGTCCAATCTTCTCTCTAAAGAATTTCAAAGACCAGCTGCTTGCTCATTGGGGTTATCTTTTTCTGTCTCTTTCAAATCACAGCATGCCTTTGCCCCACTTGGTTTCCTCCAAAACCTGGGGGGCTCTCCTGGCTGGATCATTTCCTGTTGCCCCATGAGCTGGTGCCCTCTTTCTCTTTGGCTCTATTTGAGCACATTCCCCCCTGCCCTTGGCTTTCATTGTGGAAGCCCCCATTTGGAACAAATGTTCCTCCTTAATAATACTGAGGGTACCTTCACACGGCTCAGTTAGGATGTCTAAACGCCAAAGGGTTTCCCTCAACTCACTATTGTTATATATTCCTTGTCTTCCAGATGTCTTTCTGAACAGAGAAAAATTTGAAGATCATAGAGATGCAGTAGAGAGCTCGGCAGTGAATCTAATTAGAAATGAGAAGCAGAAAAATAAGAAGGCCCCGTCTCTCGATATTATGGTTGCTCACAAAAACAAAATAAGTTGATACAGCGTGATGGCAATTTAAAATGATAGATATAGATGTGCTGCCTTACTTTTCACATCACCTCTTTACTAAATGATTTTTTTCCGATGCTTAGGCAAAGTGTGCATAATACTGACAAGTATGACTTTCTGAAATCTATATGAGCCCAGGAATATATTTTGGGATCGTAGCGAAGGCCAGTGATAGCCTATTAAATTTAAAACAATAGACTTAAAAAAGCACACCAGCTGCTGTTTTGTACTTTGATTTAAAGAAAGAAGTAACTTCTATTCAGGTGTAGACCTTGTTTTATTGGATTCTACCATCATCGTGTATCATAACTATATATTTTTTGTTACCTGAAATTAAAATGTAATTTTCCCAATGTAGGTGATTG
>NW_011494708.1:2524548-2529697 GCF_000754665.1 Bison bison bison | reverse complement strand
CCCACCCACCCTCGCTGAAGGCCAAGCCTGGGCTGAGCATAGTTTCTAGCAAACTGTAGCAGCTTATCACTTGCAATCTGTCACCTAAAATTATTAGATCATATGCTAGTTGTGAAAAATATGGAGAATGTAAAGATTTTATGCAATCAGCCAAAAACGCCAGATCTAAAATCAGTTGGTTTATTTCCTGCCATCTTTCAAGTTGACCAAAGCTCTCACTGATTTGCTCTATTTTCTTACGTTTTTAGTATTTCTGTATATACATGCACTGAAAAGCCCCACTTGGAAAAAAAATGCACTGCAATTCTGAGAAAAAGCTTATCCTAAACATCTAAAGATAGCATTTCTAATTATTGTCGACATTGTGTTTACACTGTGCAAACTTGAGCATTATTCTCACTTTACCAGCTGTGTCTAGGTAGAGTCATTACATCAAACGCTTCTAATTTTACAAAAAGAAATCAAAACAAGTGTGTGTTTAAGTCTCAGTGACAAACGCAAACCCTGTGAGTCAAATAGGCAAACTGATTAGCAAGCTGGCTGGGAAGTCAAAACAGCAACTATAAGGAGATTAACAAAATAGATCTGTAAGAGTAGAGGAGTGAAAATAGCCTCAAGGGGCCAAGTGGGGTCCTGTAGGCGGGTTGGTTGTACATATCCGGTTCTGTGCCGGGAACCAGATGCCTGCCCTTATGGCCGCCAGTCTTTCCCTCATTTAGAGCTGTGATCACAGAATTCATCTCAGCTGGCCTCCTAATGGATGTGGAACTCCTTCTTCCAAACCAAAGAGGTAGCAGCCTTTCCTTTACTTGAATCCTTCTAGTGACACAATCCTCACTACATTTCAAGGTCATTCAGTCCACTGTGCAAGCGTGCCAAATCGCTTCAGTTGTATCTGACTCTGTGATCCCATGAACTGTAGCCCACCAGGCTCCTCTGTCCATGGGTTTCTCCAGGCAAGAATACTGGAGTGGGTTGCCATACCCTCCTCCAGGGAATCCTCCTGACCCAGAAATTGAACCCTTGTCTCTGGTGTCTCCTGCATTGGCAGGTAGGTTCTTTACCACTAGCACCACCAGGGAAGCCCCCATCCAATCCATTACTGCTGCTGCTGCTAAGTCGCTTCAGTCGCATCGGACTCTGCGCAACCCCATAGACGGCAGCCCACCAGGCTCCTCTGTCCCCAGAGTTCTCCAGGCAAGAATACTGGACTGGGTTGCCATTTCCTTCTCCAATGCATGAAAGTGAAAGTGAAGTCACTCAGTCGTGTCCAACTCTTCGCGACCCCATGGACTGTAGCCTACCAGGCTCCTCCGTCCATGAGATTTTCCAGGCAAGAGTACTGGAGTGGGGTGCCATTGCCTTCTCCGAATCCATTACTAGGTAACTATTTTTCTGACCTTAAGCTATTATTATTAATTAATCATTCATTAGATCCTTAGGCCTTAATGCTATGCTATACACCTCTCAGTAGTAACAATTTAATCACTACAACAAGCCAATGTAATAATCTTGTTTTACAGATGAGAGAACTCAGGCCCAGAGAGGTGAAGTGACTCACTTAGGTCACAAAGTTTATAAGTGTGGTCCAGCTGGGATTCCAAACAGGCCTTCCTACCTGAGCCTGAACTGTTGGTCACTGTGCTACACACATTCCTTGTCCTTACAGTGAACCGTAATTTGCCCCTCTAATATTTCCTTTTTTTGTTTCTTGCCTCAGGAACCCCATAGAGCAGTTCATCAACCCCATGTCCATGAATGGACAGAACAGAAATGAAGCGGATCTGCCAGGGTATCTTTTCAGTCTAGCGGAGTCAAAGGTAGTGAAGAGAGAAACTGAAAACAGAAGGTGCTGTGGCCTGAATGTTTGTGTTTCCTGCAAAATTCATGTTGAAATCCTAACCCCCAAATATGATGGTGTTAAGAGGGGAGACCTTTGGTAGGGGTCCCAAGTCATGAAGGGAGAACCTTCTTGAATGAGTTGTTGTTGTTGTTCAGTCACTTAGTCACGTCTGACTCTTTTCAACCTCATGGACTGCAGCTGCCAGGCCTCCCTGTCCTTCACCAACTACCAGAGTTTGCTCAAACTCATGTCCATTGAGTAGGTGATTCCATCAAACCATCTCATCCTCTGTCATTCCCTTGTCCTGCCTTCAATCTTTCTCAGCATCAGGGTCTTTTCTAATGAGTCAATTATTCGAATCAGGTGGCCAAAGTATTGGAGCTTCAGTTTTAGCATCAGTCCTTCCAGTGAATATTCAGGATTGATTTCCTTTAGTATTGACTAGTTGGAGCTTCTTGTAGTCCAAGGGACTCTCAAGAGTCTTCAACATCACAATTCAAAAGTGCCAATTCTTCAACACTCTTGAATGAGATGGGTGCTTTAAAAAAGGCTCGAAAGAGATCCCTTCCACCACGTGAGAACACAGCAAAGAGGTGCAGGCTATGAGACCCAAAGAGGCTCTCATCCACCATGTTGGTGCCCTGATTTGCACTCCCAGCCTCCAGAACTGTGAGAAATAAATGTCTATTGTTTATAAGATAGCCAGGCTGCAGTATTTTGTGATAGCAGCCCAAATGGACCAAGACAGAAAATAAACAATGAGAGGCACCAGCCCCTTCTGAAAAACAAGTACAAACTTCCATTGACAATCCTGAATTAACCTGTAATCTGGGCAGCAGTGTCAAAGATGGGGTGCTGGCTTTTTATTCTTGCCCTTTGTGTGTTCCTATGTAGTTGCTGCCTATTTTCACAACTTTTATTTATTTTTTTTTTTTAACTTCTTTATTAAGGTGGATACACATTCTCATATTAACAATTCTTGTGAACAAAAGCAACCAAAATAAGACGATAGTAAGATGTGCTTCACATAAAAACAATCAAGTGGCTAAGAGGAGATCTGGCCCTGTACAACAGAAAGATTAGGAAGCAAAACGTGAATAAGTCCTATATTCCAGAAGCTACCCAAATGTATGATCACAACTTTTAATTGTGGGGATAGGCAAATGCATCTGAGATCAGGATATTTAAATACACGGTTTACTAATCCCTTATCAGTGCCGACCTGTACAGTTTAAAATAATATTTCAGACTGTTACCAAACCAAACTGGGGTCTGCTTGCCTGATACTCAGTAAAGCCAACCTACTTACACCGGGCTGTGGTGATGGAAAGGGCACCCAATGTGGGGCCAAGCGAGAATGGACAGCTCATTGAAAAGATTCAAACTCCCTGATGGTTTTCAGTGAAGGGTTTCTTAAGATGAAGGAGAAGGTCACAGGGTGCATGAGCCACTCAAGAACATCCTTCTGGTTGGCTGGTGATGAAGACAAAGTGATCTTTCAGGAATCTCAGTCATCAACCTTCTGGTTCCAACTGGTCTGGGGTCTACATGGTTGTCACCACGCCATGAACCTCTTTCACCTGGTAGGGGGTTTAGTATCTGCCAAATGGCTCAAGGATATGGCTTACGTTCTCTATAGCCCTTGAGGAGGAACTAAAGGTCCTTGACTGTTTTATAACTAAACATTTATTTAAATATAACAAAATATAACTATTTTACATTTATAAGTATTTGATAACTGAACATTTACTTTGTCTTGCTTGGTGGTTTTCCTTTATTTCTGCATTTTCTCACTTCTCTGATTCCATTTGCTCTCTAGAACTCGGGGAAGGCCCAGCAGGCTAGAGTTCTTCTACAGACTGGGGGATGTGGGGATGGTAACACAAGGAGTCTGTCCCTGGGAAGGCCTTGCAGAGTCCTATTCAGTTTCAAAACCAGTGAGAACCAGTTGGTGGAGCAAATTCACCAGGCAATAGTCTTTCTTCCCAGTTGTCACTTGGGTTCAAGGAATGGTTTTTAAATAACAAGTCAGTCCTAGTAAGAGGTAAAAATAACCACTGGGGATGAGTTTTTGGCTAAAGTTCTGTTTGACTCTCACTGCCTCAAGAGTCTGAGAGAAACAGAAGCTGCCTATAAAGAACCAGGGTGGAAAACTCACAGCTAGGAAGTGGGTCTATCCCAGGAAGCTAAAAAGTTAATATACTTTCATTAATAAATGAAAGTGAATACACAGGACTGATCTAGTCTGTGTGTAGATTATAATTTTCAAGAGCAGAGGCAGAACCGTTCCCCCATCAACCCTTGATCAAGACCAACCTACCTTTGGACTCCACTGCTTCCAACTGTTTTTGTAATCAAGAAATTAAGAAGAGGGACTTCCCTAGTGGCCCAGTGATTGACTCCACACTTCCAAAGCAAGGGGCCAGGGTTTGATCCTTGGTCATGGAACTAAGATTCCACATGCCATATGGCATGGCCAAAAAAAAAAAGTCAAGAAGAGCATTGTCCTGGTTGTGGAGAAGGCTGACAACTTCAGATACCAACACCAACTTCCCTGCAACTTGCCCAGTGACACTGCCGCAGTGGCCCTGTCTCCGCCATCTGGAAAATGGACCTCAGGCTTCACACAGAGGCAGCTGTGAAAGTCCACAGAGCCCAGCAAGTTGGTGCACCCCTCATGCCAGGCCAGTGGCTCCAGCACCAGGATCACTGGGAGTGAAAGTGCTAGTCGCTCAGTCATGTCAGTCCCTGCAACTCTACGGACTGTAGCCCACCAGGCTCCTCTGTCCACGGGGATTCTCCAGGCAAGGATACTGGAGCGGGTAGCCATTCCTTCTCCAGGGGGATCTTCCCAACCCAGGGCTTGAACCCACGTCTCCTGCATTGGAGGCAGACTCTTTACTGTTTGAGCCACCAGGGAAGCCCAGAATCACTGGGAAGGTTGTTTGAAATACATTTCCTCCTCTGCCTTTGAATTCTACAGCTCTGGGATGTAGCCCAGGAAGCTGTTTTTTTGTTTATTTTGCCACTTCCCTAAGTGATCTTGGTTTCCTCCCTCTTGCGAGCTCCACCCAAATGAATAAGGATCAATAGGTGATTAAATTTTGCAGAGGAGCTATGCAGGGAAGAAAGAGAAGTCCTGCAGGGATTTGGGAAACGTCTTTACCATTCCTCAAAAATAGCTGAGCCAGGAAGAAGCATCAAAAAAGAAAAAAGTAACCAAGGCCCCCATGAAGTACTGATTTGCTGAGTTTTTAATGTGCAATGCAAATATTGTCAAACAACCCCCAAAGGAGCTGCTTTCTT
>NW_011494708.1:2522960-2524379 GCF_000754665.1 Bison bison bison | reverse complement strand
AAATACCTGGAGACACCTGGAAGAGGCACCTAAGTGCAGGGTGCACAAGCTACGGGGGCAGAGGTGGGGGAGTGGTAGGCAAATTCTGGAGGGGTCTCAGAATGCCTAGAAGGAGCCCATAGGAGGTGGGGGTAGGTGGGTGATTAGGGCATAGAGGGATCTCAGGGCTCACAAGGTAAAGATGTGGGTGTCAAGGTGGAAAGGGACCTCAGAGAGTCTGGAAGACCCTCAGGGTTCATGCGTTTACTTCGGTATCTCTGGGGGTTCCTCAGAGCTCGGGGTGCCCTCAGGATGAAAGGGGGGTGTCTCAATATACACGGTTGAAGACCTCAAAGTGAAGGGGATTTTCAGTTAGATCCTAGCCATGGCAGAAGTGGTACTCCAGAGTACAGAGTGTCTCCGGGAGGGGAAGGAGAAAACTCAAGGTGAGCGGGTAGGCGGCTTGGGGTCTCAAGGAGGGGATCGTGGGCCTTGAAGAGGCGTCAGGATGTTGAGGGGTCCCAGGGTTCCCCAGGATGCGTAGAAGGGGTCCTGGGTCACATAGAGAGCATCTTGGGTGCTTGGAGGAATGTCAGGGTATAGAAAGGTCTGGGGTCCTTGGGAGAGATGTCACAGCGTACAGGGATACTGGGGTACGTTGTGGGAGGCGGGGGGGCGGCGCTGAAGCACACAGAGGGGATCTCGGTAGCCTGGAGAGAAGTCCGGGCGTGGAGCGGTCTAGGGGCACTTAGAGGGGAGTCGGGGCATGGAAAGGCTCCCAGAGCGCATAGAAGGGGTCTGCGGCGCGCGGTCGGAGCTCAGGGCCACCTAGGTGGAGCGCTCAGACGGCCTTACACTCGCTCTCGCGCCGCCGCTTCTTGCGCTCCACCTGCTCCTGCGTTTGGCGTGCCCAGGGCCCGGGGCCACACAGACCCACCACGCAGCAGGCAAGCCGGCGGCCGGCGTTACCGTTCTCCAGACTGGCCTGATTGCCGCCGCGGCCCATGTCGTCCTCGCCCGCGTGGACCACCACGGCACGGCCGGCTATCGAATGCGGGCCGGTGAGCGAGGCAGCCAGGCCGGAGCGGTACTTCCAGACCTGGCCATCGCGCACGGCGAAGTTGCCGAAGTCGCCCGGGTGCTGCGGGTGCGGCACGGACATCGGGTTGTAGTGCGGCCCGGTGGAGTCGCAGCCCTGGCTCAGGTCCCCAAACTGGTGCACGTGGATGGCACGGCTTGTGCCATTGGGCTCGTTCGGGAAGCCCTCAAGGTGGAAGAAGGCCTCCAGCAGGGCGCCAGGCCGGAGCTGCCGGAAGAGCACGAGGCCGCTGACCCGGGGCTGCTCCGCCTCCAGCGTGGCCGACGGCAGCACCCGGCAGACGGCATGGAGCGCCGCGTCCGGGTCGATGGCCGCCGCCTGCCGCTGCATCATCTCCTGCC
>NW_011494708.1:2513370-2522860 GCF_000754665.1 Bison bison bison | reverse complement strand
GGGGCGGAACGAGGCTTAGTCGCTGCAAACCTGGAATCCCAGACCCTCCGGGGTCCTTGACTCCAGACCCTTCCTGCTGTGAGGGGCTTTCTTGCCCAGCGTGCTTTTTTTGTTATTTTGGCCCCTGTCTCTCCAGGGCCTGCTGTATTCCTGAAACTGGGCTAGGTGCTGCCGTTGTAAAGATGGATGAGGAATAATCTCAAGAAACTCACAGGGATCTTTCTGAGCCACAAGTCTTATCGTGATCCTCCCAACTACCATCTCCATAGCAATGTGAGTCCGGGACATTAGCCTAGGGGTGGGCTTCCCTGGTGGCTCAGACTGTAAAGAATTCGCCTGCAATGTGGGAGACCTTTGGGTTCCATCCATAGGTTGGGAAGATCCCCTGAAGGAGGGCATGGCAACCCACTCAGTACTCTTGCCTGGAGAAACCCCATGGACAGAGGAGCCTGGTGGGCTACAGTCCATGGGGTCATGAAGAGTCAGACACAAAAGAGCCACTAAGCACAACAGGGGTTGTCTCAGGCTACCTGAGGGAGGCTCTTGTGGCCCTTCCAGATCTCCTTCTTCTCAGCATCTCTGCCCCCTCATCTCCTGCCACTCTTTTCCTGCATCCTCTTAGACTGGCAGCATAAGGCTTGCTGCCGCTGCTTCTTGCACTTGCTATGTGCTCTCTGAAGTGGCCCATCCCCTCCTCTCTGCCATGTTCTGTAGACTTGAAGCCAGAAACTCAGTCTTATTCATCTGTATCCCCAGCATCTGGGCCTGCACCTGGCAGTAGGAGACATTTAATATGTGAATTCACATCCCATGTGAATGTGGGATGAGGAGTTCACTGAGAGACAGATGTGTCATCAGATCATTCCAATGCTATCCTCTGATTGAAGATGGAGCTTTGTGCAGGGCAAGGCCAGAATAAGCAATGTGCGTCTCCATGGGGGACTCCAGGAGGGCTTCCCAGAGGAGGTGACTTCTGAAGGTCCCACAGGACAAGTAGAAGCTTTTCAGCCAAGCCAGGTCAGAAGCCCATTTCAGGCAGGAGGCACAACATGAGCGTTCACAGACTGTGAAGGGACACAGTTTGTATGGGGCATGGGGGAAATTTAGTGTGGTTGGGACACAGCCTGTGCCACCAGGGAGGAGTAGAGGCTGAAGAGGGAGCTTTGGGCCAAGGAGGGAGGGGCTGGGTTTGCTCTGCTAAAGTGCGTGGTTATTAACCAGGAGGCTAGTGCTGGTAGAAGTTTTTAAGCAGAAAAGTGAGTTTTGAGATAGTTTTTAGTCTGGCAGGAGAAAGGATGTGGGCTAGACTTCGGGAATGGAGAGGACAGAGGAGAAGGGATGGGAAGACCTCAGGGAGAAATGGAGACAGGCAGAGGGTGATGAATTAGGGGGCAGCAGCAGCAATCCAAACCAAAAATGATGAAGGCTATTACCAAAGTGGAGGCAACACGGTTTCAGGAGTGCTTCAAACGGTTTCACGGTTTGGGTACCACTGGCAGTGGAGAAGAGGAGCTGGAGATGACTGTTCCCAGCAGGGGAGACTGGATGATGGATGGTGTACCAGGCCCTGAGAAGACAGGAGAGAGGGCAAGTTTCGCCCAAGCTTGCTAAGGGTAAGATCCCAGGTGAGATGTTGGGCAGACGGTTGTAAATGGGAGTTCTGGCCCTTGGAAGAGGCAGTGTCAGTGGAAGGGGTTCTCAGTGTTTGTTGGCTACACATCAGATTCTGAATCTTAAAATTCAGATGCCCAGGCTACACCCTAAGAGAGTCTGATTCAGTGGGCATGAGTTGTTTAATTTTTATTTTATTTATAGCTCTGGTACCCAACCAGGAATTTTAAAGCAAGACACATATACTAACCGCAGTATTGTGGGGGAAATTTCTGACTCTGCCTTAGCTATAAGACAAGGCTGTAAGACCACCAAGGATCACTAGGAAGGTTAAATGAGATACGAGATGACAGGCCATTTTCACATTTTTAAGCCTGCCCACAGGGATCAATGCTGCCTCTAAAGAGCTGGTTTGAGCGTCAACTGCATTGTCAAAGGCCTTCTCCAACCTCAAAGCAGATGCCATTTTAAAGTTAAAATCTGGGATTGAGTGTGTATTCCTTCCATAATCATTACAGAAGGACAATCTAGTATGGTGATTAAAATCATGGATTCCAGAACTCCCTGGATCTGAAGCCTGACACTGCCACTTTACTTACTCCCTTAGAGTTAGCATACTTGTTATTTTTGTTACAGAGTACCAGAGAAAGTGCTGGACTGCAGAGTCTAGTTGGGCTCACCCTCCTCTCTGAACCTTCTGTTTTCTTATATGCAAATAGAGATAATCATACTTACCTTAGAGACTTGCTGTAATGCTTGAAAGACACAATTAGAATCGCTAACATTTACTGAACACACATACAGGCACTATTAAAAACACTTTGCAAATGTTAATTCATGTAGCCTCCCAAGAACCCTCTGGGGTGGTTGTACTGTTACCCCCATTCTAGAGCACAGAGAAACTGAGGCACAAAAAGGTGAATGTTGTACAGACAACTAAGTCATGTCCAACTCTTTGTGACCCCATAAACTGTAGCACACCAGGCTCCTCGGTCCTCCACTATCTCCCAGAGTTACACATTCAATAATAGCTGAGGCAGGATGTGAAGGGGTGTGGTCTGCCCCAAGCCCAGGGTTTAGGCACCACACTGTATAGCTCTCATCAGAGGCAATTAACCCAGAGCCTGGTACATAAAACATTCCCAGTAAGTGGCAGCTCTTAGCTATCAGAGAAAAACTGCTGATAAGGATTTCAGGACTATCCACTGAAAGGTGCTATTGAAGCTGTGGGAGGAGGAGGTGGCCAGGAAAGGCTCCAAGAAGGAGTGACAGGTAGGAGGAGAGGTCCAGAAAGTGACATCAAGGGAAGCACTTCTGACATGGCCTGGTTACTATGATAAAGCCCCAGGGATCCAGGGCGGGAATAGAGGACTATCCCTGAGGCCACGTCTTGGCCTCAAGCTCTCCATCGCTACCGACCACCCCTGTCCTTTTGAGCTGGTCCTACCCCTCAGGAGGGCTCTGCCAACTGAAAGGTTTTTCACTGAAAGCGTACAGCAAAAACAGGTTGTTTTGGACATGTCCACAAAGCTTTCTTTTCCAAAAATGCTTGGGTCATAATTAACACTTGAAGGAGATGTTTTTGTCTTAAAAAGAGAGAGAGAATGTGTGTGCGTGTGTGTGTGTGTGTGTGTGCGCGTGTGTCACTTAGTCGTGTCCGACTCTTTGCAAGTCCATGGGCTATAGGCCACCAGGCTCCCCTGTCCATGGAACTCTCCTGGGAAGAATACTGGAGTGGGTTGCCTTTCCCTTCTCCAGGGCATCTTCCCTACCCAGGGATCGAACCTGAGTCTCCTGCATTGCAGGTGGATTCTTTACTTTCTGAGCCACCAGGGAAGCCCTCTTAAATAAAAGAGAATTCTTCTTAAACCCCAGGTAAAACTCCTTGGGTCTTAAGCTTTTCACTTCGAGCCCTCCAGTTCAGCTCGCAGAAGGCTCACCCTTCTCAGTCTCTCAGTTTGAGCTGTAGATGACCAAGTGGTTTCAGAAGGGCTTGCTTGTTCCGGAGGGGAGAACAAAGTTATCAGGGAACAGAGCAAGATACCAAGCTGGTGCCTCCTTCCTGGGTTTGGGTTTGAGAAAACTGTTTACTCCCCACCCCCTCAAAGACTCCAGGGTCTTCTAATGCCTGGGTGCCCTATGAGACGGGGTCCCGGCTGTGAGTCTGAGCCTGCGGGGTCCTCCCTTTGTGCCTCTCCTAAGCAGATGGCTTTTCCTCGCCACCCACACCAGGCAACATCCAGAAACTTCTACCTTCCTCACTCCACATCTCTCTTTTCTCTAACCCAGGGGATGCTGAGGTCCTCTTGAAGAGCATTAACGGATCCCCAAACAGTCACTTCCTGCCTCCGCCCATTGCCTTCCTCAGCCCTCTCACCACCGCCCTCCTCCTCCCCTTCAGAGCAGCTGGACTCTGTCAAGAAGTGCGTTTTCTCCCATGAAAATGTTCAAATCCTTTTCCTAGAAGAGGCTGGATGCCCTGCCCCAGTTTCAGACTCAGTAAGCATACTCTGAGAAGAGTGAAATGAACCTCGACTTCACACCCACCTTTCCAGCTCTTCAAAGAGCGCTATCTCACCTGGGACCCGAGGAGCAGCACCTCACCAGCTGGTCACAGGAATGCGGGCAACTCCCGGGCTGTTTGTGACTGAGCAGGGCAGCCTCTGGGGGAGTGGTCACTGAGAGGAAAGAAGGTCATTGGGCTGGTTTAGGCAGGGAAGCTGGCCAGGCAGTCCTTGTTGTGGAATTGCCTCACCTCCCCCAGCTCTGTCCCCTCCCCGCAGTCCCTCCCCAGCCCCGCGTTCCCTGGCCAAGTATTCCTTTTCGTGACTTCACTGAGTTGTGCAGACGTAGCAAGTGACCTTCAGGGCACAGCAGGGGAATAAAAAGTAGACAGAAAATAGCTTGTTTGGAGAGGTGTACAATGGTCTCTTTCTTGAGACGCCCTTTGCTGTCCCCTGATTTCCTCAGCTCTTGATTTACTTTTGCTGGATGTCTAAGATGGAAATGGACATCCTGCAAAAATGCATAATGTTTTCTCCAGGACCGTGCTTCCACACCTGTGAGAGATGAGACGCAGGCGGGGTAGCAGTTACCCACTCAGGCTGCAGAGTCCAAGCCGTGCACTTCCTAAGGATGTGCCTGTGCCTCCGTTTCATCATCTGTAACATGGGGAGGTGAGGCTAACCCAGTGCCCTGCCCGTAGTCCCACTCATCCTGTTCTCGCTTCCTTATTAAAGTTATGGAGGAGTCCTTTAAAAGAATGAGTAGTGTGGAGGAACCACTTTCACTTCCCCAGTGCCCTTTTTCTCCTTTTGCCATGATCTTTCCTCAATCACAGCAGTTCTTTCCAGAAATAGAAGCTCCCTGCCCCCCACCCCAGAAAAGCCCACATTGGAAAAGGCAGCTTGCCTGCCTGCCTGTCTGCCCTCCAGCCTACTTTCAATAAATGCTTAGTGGGTGCTCACTCTGTTGTGTACTGGTACCCAAAGCTGTGTGAGTCCCTGCCTTTTGGGGTTCATACTCCAGGGAGGGAACAGCAGTGTCAACAGATCCATCCAGTACAGAGTGGGGACTGCAACTGGGAAAGCAAAGCCAGGGCCCCTGGAGACCCAGACCCTTGTCCTGACCTCAGGAAAGCTTGTTCACAATCTAGACTTCTGGGCCCCATCCCAGGCTACGTTAATCCTTTGCCAGCAGGGCTTCCTGGAATCATCTTTTTAAAAACTAGCTGTTCTAGAGTATGGGCTTCTCAGGTGGCTCAGTGGTAAAGAATTCACCTGCCAAGCATTAGACACAGATTTGATCCCTGGGTCAGGAAGATCCCCTGGAGGAGGAAATGGCAGCCCACTCCAGTATTCTTGCCTAGCAAATCCCGTGGACAGAGGAACCTGGCCCTCTACAGTCCATGGGGTTGCAAAAGAGTTGGACATGATGTAGCAACTGAAACAACAAGAATTCTGGGGTACAACCAGGTTTGGAAACCTCTGCTTGGCAGGCAGAACTCAAACTAAAGATCTTGTCCTGGAGCAGCCACTGCACAAGATAAGATGGAGACTTCTGGGCACTCAGAGCCTCCAGCCTCTACCCTGGCATCAGCCCACCTGGCACACTGAGAACTCGGGCATCATGGGCTCAGTCCCTCCCACTCTGCATTCTGTTGATGGGCGTAGGTGCCTTTGACTAACGACTTTTCTGAGTTCCAGATGCTGCCCTCCACTCTACCTCACCCTGAAACATTCTGGTTTCCCGTTCTGAATCGTCCATCCAACTGAAAAAAAAAAAATGAAATCTGTATTTTCATTGTTATTGAAGTAAGAATTGTATCAGTTCATAATTACTGTATGAAGTAGCACTTTCTTTTATTTAAGCACTTAGTTTTATTTAAGGGCCAAGAAAGATTTCCTCTGCTATGATATTCTAGGATTGGTATTAAAGTCCATTTTCACTTTCCTTTTTATGGCATTCTAGGAGAAATTTGCTTTTTCTCCTACCCGACCTGGTGAACATCCATGCACCACTCCTTTGGCAATAGCACCCCAATTTCCTTCTTGGAAACCACTGCATTTTCAGTCCATGCAAGTAGTATTGATTCACCCTTTGCTCCAGAGGTCGGTTCCTGACCAGTCATAATATTGCATTAGTTCCAGAATAATACATTCAGAGCCAGTAAGATGCAGTGACATTTTTGCTGGGACTGTTATGAAGGATGCATCTTCTCTTTCCCAATGGACTTGAAACTGGAGGAGAAAGAGTAAAGTTATTGTACCCCCTTGCGCCACTCAGGGAAAACCCATCTGAGGATGGGGCCAGTGGAGGGAAGTAGAATAAAAGTAGAGTGATATTTGGACCCAGTTGCAGGGTTTAAGCCCCTGGATCCAGCTGTACCTGAAACTGTTTTCATTATGTGAGTCAAATACATTCTTTTTTTTGTTTGTTTTTTAATGGACAAATGATTTATTGGTAGTTTTTGTACCTTTTTAGTAATATACACATTTTATAATACATATATTTAAACATAGCCTAATAAACAATACATTCTATTTTTCTATTCCTACAACATATATTAAAACCAGAAACTCTTAACAGCATTTGTCTTTGGGGTGCAGAACTGAGAATGAGGAAGGAGAGGAAGAAGCATCCTAACCACCAATTGGAGTTTTTTTCCTAAAATTATTTATGAGAAAGCATTACTTCATTAAAAAATTATTTTTAATTTATTGTTTTTAATAGACTAGTATGTTTTACCAGTCTATTACAAAATACCTTCTCTTTCTGCTTAAGTTGTTTGGGCTGCATTTTCTGTACTTGAGACCAAACACTTTACAAAACACTTTCTCACATACTGTTTTATTTAATGCTTGCATTAATTTTGTGGGATAGGTGTTAATTTGCCCAGTTTGTAGATAAGGAAATGAGATTCAGAAGGAATATTCTTTCTGAATAATAGGTCAATTATACTTCAGTTTTTTTAAAGAAAAGAACAGGCCGAAAGTTTCAGTGTTATAACGGCAAAGGCAAAATTTAAACCCAAGAGTCTCTGATTGCTGATCCTGGTCCCTTAATCATTATGTTTTATTACCTCCAAAAGTCTGAAGGGGAGATGAAAGAAAAGTTCGAAACAAATGACTCTGTACCTCCCAGTTATCCCTGTAGTCAATGAGTGCCGTGCAAACAAGACACCTAACCCCAACCTCTGTCCTTTCTCCTGTGCTAATGTATAATACAATGGAAAATCAAGCAAGCATTGTCAATCAGCCATTATTAGGAAATGCATTCAAATGGACTTCCATCTGAATAGAAGAGAGCTTTGCTAGAGTACATCGGACTTCTTTTATGCAGGAATATCAGTTGTACATAACTTCCTTCTCGTTGTGTTTAGAAAACTGATAGAATTAAATTCTACCAGGAAATACAGTGGTTACTGTGAGGAGAAAGTTTATGAACACAACAGTTAGGATTTCAGATTGCCTCCCTAAAAGGCCAGAGTCTGTGTGGTAACAGTTTACCCAACCAGAGGACTTCAGATACCCTGAGACCGCTTCAAGTGTGTCTTGCTGCCTGGGTTCTCCCAGAAGCCCCTGGGAAGTAAGAGTGGAACCAGGGACCTGTGTAGTTTAACCTTGCGTCCTGTCATTTTGTCCAAACCCAACAGGATAATATGGGGAAAAGGAGACGCTTGTTGGCAAAGTGGTCAGGGAGATTAAAAACATCACTCTTATTAATAGTCATAAACCAATACTATCTCAGATGTATTTCGTGCCTCTTCTCTGCCAGGCACGAGTTAAGTGACTCGCATGCACCTTTTCTTTGTAATAGCCCTGCTCTTCAGTGAAGAGACACTGCATCCCGTGTCCATGCTATGTTCTGGGAAATTTCCTTTTCACTGTGAATGTGTAACCCTTCCGATGAAATGTACGTGAATCAGACGGGAATGGAAACCAGTCAAAACCAGGAACTTCTCAACAAGTTACACTTGGCTGGCCATGTGAAGAGAAGACCAACTGTAGCACACGAAAAGCAATGTCTTTCTGGTCAGAAGGTGAGTATGTGCAAAGTATTTTCTCAGGAAAACATCAAAGTAAAATCCCTCCAAGCTAAGTCCTTCATGGGGTCTGACCTTGCCTCTAGTTCCACTTCCTGCCCATACCTGTGAGAGAACACTTAGCTCATTCCTGTTTTGCCACATAAAAACAAAACAGCAGTATGAATATTTAAAAGCATATCCAATGAAGCATTCATCTCCTCAAAATAATTGCACAGTACACTCCACTTGAGAAAAGAGAAGTATTTTTCAGCTTATTTTCTAGTTGTATTTATTTTAAAATATTTGTTGAACCGTTGGCCATATTGACCCCTCCGTCTGCTTGCTGCCTCCCACAATAGAAGCTGGAAAGCCAGGCACTTACTTTCCCAGAATCCCTTGCAGCTGGTGGTGGTCATGAGACCCAGTTATAGCCAATTGGACATAATCTGATGTGGCTTTGGGAAAAGTTCTCACTTTCATTATTAAAAAGACAGAAATGATTGGTGCTGCCTCTTTATCCTTCCTATTGTCTTAAACATGGGTTTGATGCCTGGTAATGTGGCAGCTCCTTTAGGGCTATAAGTTGGTGAGAATGAGAACAAAAGCCAACGTGCACAGGATGAAGGAGAAAAAAATGGAAAGAACCTAGGTCCTCAAAAGCTTCATTAAAAACTAAATTAAATTAAAAGCTAAAGAGGGAAAAGTGTCTCACTGAACACCTTAACTAACACTAGCGCAGTTGTAGTTTTCTGATAATAGGAGGAAATTACCTCCATGTTTTCCACTGTCAGTGGGTTTCTTTTTTTTTTTTTTTTTATATACTGAGGGAGATTTTATGAGAAGACTGGATAATAAAGGAAGAAAATGGAAAAAGTGAGCTGAATAAAAAGAGGGCCTCAAAAGGTAACAGTTTTACTGTCTAGGTGCTTGGGTTTACTTGATCACTCTCAGACATCTCCTCGGTAAGTGTAGATGGCTCCAGCAGCCTAAAACGTTCATTTAGGGCTGGAAATGACCTGATCATGTTATACATCCTCACATGCAGCCTTGGCTTTGACGGCAGCACCTTCACTCTTCCAGCGGTGGACGACAATGACTTCAACACTTCGGAAGCTTTGCTCTGGAAGATTTTTGTTCTCACAGTGTAGAGGATAAAAATTTGCAATCCCTCGTTTTACTGTGCTTTGCTTTAGTGAACTTTATAGATACATGTTTTGGTTTTTTTTTTCCTTGTTAATTTTCTGTTTAGTTGATCTATCCATAAGTGTGAGTGGGGTATTAAAGTCTCCCACTATTATTGTGTTATTGTTAATTTCTCCTTTCATACTTGTTAGGATTTGTCTTACATACTGC
>NW_011494708.1:2512799-2513270 GCF_000754665.1 Bison bison bison | reverse complement strand
TTATTATTATTTTTTATTTGTATAAATTTAACGCCTTTTTATTGTCCATACCTCATTTTACTGTGCTTTGCTTTAGTGAGCTTTATAGATACTATGTTTTTGGTTTTTTTTTTTCCTTGTTAATTTTCTGTTTAGTTGATCTATCCATAAGTGTGAGTGGGGTATTAAAGTCTCCCACTATTATTGTGTTATTGTTAATTTCTCCTTTCATACTTGTTAGGATTTGTCTTACATACTGCGGTGCTCCCATGTTGGGTGGATATATATTTATAATTGTTATATCTTCTTCTTGGATTGATCCTTTGATCATTATGTAGTGACCTTCTTTGTCTCTTTTCACAGCCTTTGTTTTAAAGTCTAATTTATCTGATACGAGTATTGTGACTCCTGCTTTCTTTTGGTCCCAATTTGCATGGAAAATCTTTTTCCAGCCCTTCACTTTCAGTCTGTATGTGTCCCCTGTTTTGAGGC
>NW_011494708.1:2453036-2512699 GCF_000754665.1 Bison bison bison | reverse complement strand
TTTGTCTCTTTTATTGTCTTTAATATTTTTTCCTACCTCCTTTCGAGGAGTTGGGTTGCTTTTCTGGGTGCCTGATGTCCTCTGCCGGCATTCAGAAGTTGTTTTGTGGAATTTACTCGACGTTTAAATGCTCTTCTGATGAATTTGTGGGGGAGAAAGTGTTTTCCCCGTCCTACTCCTCCGCCATCTTGGCGCCTTCCCCTGGGTTTCTGTTATTAATACTTACAGCCAAATTCATGCCTGACTGATAAAATTACGTACCAGACTCTGCTCTGGGCATCATGACTGTGAAAATGTATGAATCATAACCTTAGTTCAGGCGGCTCATAATCTATTTGAACAGACCTATATATGAAGGACCACAGATTCTCCCCAGTGTTATTTTCATAATTTACAAATAACAAAACTGAGACCCACAGTGGTTAATTGCCTTGTTCAGTGTCACATCTAATAGGTGCAGAGGAAGGACTTGAGCCCAGATCGCTGAGCCTTCAGATTGGTGCCCGTCTATCTCACTGGTTCTGATGCTTCATAGACTATCTCTTTCCCTTTCCCCTTCTGACCGCCCCCTGCAATACACACACACCCTGCAACCTCACCAGGAAGAAGAAAACCTCTCCCCATTCAGATGGCCACCCTGGCCCAATTCCTTTTGTCCACATCTTCAGAATGACCAAATGAACTACAACAAGAAAAAGATGGACAGGAAACCCCCAGGGAGCTTGTGCAAAATGTACAAACACTGCAACATGTAGAGATTGGCATCTAGGGACGGAAGTGACATAACATTCTCTCCTCCTAGGGTTATAGAAAATCAAAGCTGGAAGAAACTGTACGGAAGAGGTCCTCTGACTCAGCCTCTATTTTAGAAAAGGATTTAGGCAGTCTAAATGCTGACGGAATTCAGAAACCCTCAGATTTGAAGCCTAGGGAGGAAAATAGAGAAGCAGCCATGTGTCTCACTTAGAAAATGAATCCAGTAGGGTTCTGGCCCTTCTTTAGTGATGGTCTCAAATGGAGTGAGTAGTGACTCTCATCACAGCCTCCAAACCACCATCACCTACCAATATCACCCAGAGGTGAATCCAGAAGGGCAGCAGTATCTGAAAGATTAGATAGTCCTGCATTATGGCCCTAGTAGTGTATTTTGAATTTCATTTCACAGAATTTTGGAGCAATTTTACAAAGCAAGCAACCTCCTCACAGTTCTTCTGAGCCCAGACACAGCTGTTCAGGATCCATCTTGCCTTTCCTGGAGAGAATGGAAGTAGGTTTGAGGTCTTGGGACATCCTCCTTATGGCGGGGACATAATAGGAGCTATTGGCAGACCCAGATGGGGACCAGGACATGGAACATTCTCCAGCTTTTGTCCATCTTAGCATAAGAAGCTTTTCACATTGGTCTTTCTCCACAAAATTTTTACATCAGAAACTAGGGGGTATCTCTTATTGGCTGCTGCATGCTAAATAATGTCTGATTCTTTGCAACCCTATGAATTGTAGGCCACCAGGCTCCCCGTCCATGGGATTCTCCAGGCAAGAATACTAGAGTGGGATGCCATTTCCTTCTCAGGGGATCTTGCTGACCCAGGGATCTGATCCCCATCTCCTGTGTCTCCTGCATTGCAGGTAGATTCTTTAGATTTTTTGCCACTGAGCCACCGGGTTAATTTCCCTTAAAACCCAAGGCAGAAGAGTTGGGATCTAACTGTTGGTTCAACTACTTTATTTGACTTATGGAAATGTGTTTTGATCATCAGAGCATTTTCCTGGTTGGGCGTTATTGATCAGAATAAAGTTATCTTCTCATTTGGGAACATGTATTTATTACATACACACTAACATAGACTTGAAATTGCTTTTAAAGTACATTACAAGGAGCGAACAGGCATTTGTAAAAGAAAATGCCTATGCCTAGGATGAAACAATCCTCTCTTTTGAGGATGGTTTAGTTAGAAGCATTCTAACTTTCAAAGTCGTATCAACTCAAACAGAACTCAAGTGTTTATTACAATAGGAACTGAAAACTCAGACACCTATGGGGGCCAGACAGGTCACATCATGACGAAAGTGGGCCAGCTATGTGTTGTCTCCTTTTTGTCATTAAACACATAGCCTTTCTATATGTGTTGTGTCTTCATATTCTAGTGGAGGTATTTACCTGAAGAAAAATTTCTTTTCTGTGAGAAAAAGAGCAACAGCCCATTGAAAAATGGCAACTCAGCCCCAGTGCCTGGAAAACAATAGAGAAGAGTGGAGATTGGAGAGAAATTCTGAATAGATATGGGGCAGCAGCTGCAAACCAGATGTTGCCAAATGGGAATGCTGCCTATTATTGCCATACCTTCTGTTTTCAAGAGAGACCAGAGACTGACATCTCTACATGATAGTTCTCATTTTTCAAATGATGGTTCAATAGTGTTATTTGCTGTCTGTAAAGGCTACATATCAAATATACACATAAATTGACAGTAAAAGGATGAAAAAAGATTTACCATGCAAACAGCCTAAGACAAGCACGATTATACTAATATCGGACAAAGTAGATATCGAGATAAAGACGATTGGTGTAGATCATTGCAATTGGGCATTTCACGATGATGAAAGCACATTTATCAGGAAGACAGTAATCCTTAAATGTTTACCCAATAACAAACCATTAGAATACATTGACAAAAATTTGGCTAAAGAGATAAATAAATAAGTGCATAATCATAATTGGACATTTTTTAACACATTCTCTTTTTAGTTGATAGAAGTGAAGTGAATTGAAGTCGCTCAGTCATGTCTGTCTCTTTGCGACCCCATGGACAGTAGCCTACTGGGCTCCTTCATCCACGGGATTTTCCAGGCAAGAATACTGGAGTGGGCTGCCATTTCCTTCTCCAGAGGATCTTCCCAACCCAGGGATCAAACCCGGGTCTCCTGCATTGCAGACAGACGTTTTACTGTCTGAGCCACCAGGGAAGCCTATGAAGTTGCTCAGTCATGTCCGACTGTTTGCAACCCCATGGACTGTAGCCTACCAGGCTCCTCTGTCCATGGGATTTTCCAGGCAAGAGTACTGGAGTGAGTTGCCATTTCCTCCTCCAGGGGATCTTCCTGACCCAGGGATCGAACCTGGATCTCCTGCGTTTCAGGCAGGCTCTTTACCCTTTGAGCCACCAGGACATTTTTTAACATATTCTCTTTTTAGTTGATAGAAGAAATAGACAAAAAACACTTGGCATATAGATTATCTGGACAACACTTATCAACCAACATGACTAAAATTATTTTCCCAACAATTGCAGAATAAATGTTCTTTTCAAGTTTACATGAAATATTCACCAAGGTAGACTATATCCTAGTCTATCCTGATTTCATTATATTTAAAAAAGTTAAAGCTTTATAGATTATGTTAATATGTTATCTGATTGCAATGAAAGAAAAATAGATATCAATAACAATGAAATATCTAGAAAATTCCCAAATATATGAAAATTAAATAAGGCACACTAAATAATCCATGAGTCAAAGAAGAAACCCTAAGGGAAATTAGAACATATTTCTAAGTGAATCATAATGAAAACAACACATCAAAATTTGTGGAATGTAGCCAAAGCAGTTATTACAGGAAAATATATAACGTTAAATGCCTGTGTTAGAAAAATAGGGAGGTTTAAGTGTTAATAAGCTAGGAAAATCACAACAATGTAAGCAGAAGGAAAGAAATAATAAAAAACATAAATCAATGAAATTGAGAACAGATAAACTTTAGAGAAAGTTTAAAAAGCCAAAAGAAGGTACTTTGGAAAGATTAATAAAATTGATAAAGTTCTAGTAAAACTAATTAAAAAAGAGAGAGTAATCCAAATTACCAGTGTAAGAAATAGAAGAGGGCATAAACACATCATATCCTATGGCTATCAAAAAGATAATTAAATATTCTGAGTAAATTTGTTTATAAATGCAATAATTGAGATAAATTGGAAAAATTCTTGAAAAATTCAACTTACCAAAATTGATACAAGAAAAATAATTTAAATGGCCCTGTACATTAAAAATATATTTTTTTGTGGCTCAAAAATCTTTTCCTCAGAGAAAAGCATAGGCCCACATGGGTTCATCGGTGAATTCTACCAAACAGTTATCAAATATTTAAGAAAGAAGTCATATCACACTTACACAAACTCTTTCAGAAAATAGAGGAGAAAATTCTTCTCAATTTATTTTACAACACTAGCATAAACCTGAAACCAAAATCCCGACAGACTAATGTCCTTCATTAACACAGAAAAAGATTCCTCAACAAAATATTAGCAAAACAAATCCAGAAAATATATAATAGGGAAAGTATATCATGACCAAGTAGAATTTATCTCAGAAATACAAGATTGGTTTAACACTTGAAAATTTGCCTATGCAATTCACCACATTAACAGAATAAAGGAGAAAAATCACATGATTATCTCAATAAGAGAAGAAAAAGTATTTGACAAAGGCCAATCCCCATTCATGATAAAGACTCCTTGATTAGAAGGAAATAGAGGGGAACCTCCTTGATTTCATCAAAGACAGCTATGAGAAGCCTACAGATAACAGCATGGGTGACGGAGAAATTTTGACTGCTTCCCACCTAAGATTGGAACTGTTCTTCCTACCTACTGTACTGGAAGTCCCTGCCAGTGCAGTAAGGCAAGAAAAAAAAGGATGGATATTGAGGAGGAAGAAAGGAAACTTGATATGAACATTGTGGTTGTCTACAGAGAAAATTCCAAGGACTATTTTAAAAACTACTATAAATAGTAAAAGAATTTAACAAGGTTAAAAAGACCATATGTCATGATCAAGTGGGATTTATCCCAGGAATGCAAGGATTGTTCAATATAGACAAATCAACCAATGTGATACACAATATTAACAAATAATTAAAGAATGAAAACCATATGATTATCTTGATAGATGCATGAAAGCTCTTGACAAAATCCAGCATGAATGGACCTAGAGACTGTCATACAGAGTGAAGTAAGTCAGAAAGAGAAAAACAAATACTGTGTATTAACACACAGGGAACAGGGAACTCTATTCAATGCTCTGTGGTGACCCAAATGGGAAGGAAATCCACAAAAGAGGGGATATATGTAGAGCTGATTAGCTTTGCTGTACAGCAGAAACTAACACAACATTGAAAGCAATTATACTCCAATAAAAATTAATTAAAAGAATTTAGCAAGGTCACATAATACAAAGCCAGTAAATAAAAATCAATTGGATTTTTGTATACTGGCAAAAAACAACTGAGAATGAAATAAATACTATTTATAAGAACATCAAAGAGAATAAAATATTCAGTAATAAATATAGAAAAAGATTTTAATACTTCAACCCTTAAAATGTACAAAATGTACAAAAATACAAAATGTTTCTGAGAGATATTAAAGTAGATCTAAATATAGTTATTTCATATTCATGGATTATAAAATAAGTATTGTTAAGATGTCAGTTATCTCAGATTCAATGCAGTTCTAGTCATAAGCCCAGCAGACTTTTATAGAAATTGAAGAGATGATTCTATAATGTATGTAAAAAAGCAAAGGATCTAGAATAGCTAAAATAATTTTTCAGGAAAAAAGTTAGAGGACTGATACTACCTGACTTCAAGACCCATTAGAAAACTCTATCAATTAAGTGGAGGAGATAAATTTTTATGACCTTCAAGTAGGTAGAGTTTGCTTAGTAGAACAAAAAAAGCATAAATTATAAAATAAAATGGACAAATTGCGTTTCGTCTCAATTAAAAATTTTTTTGTTCTTCAAAAGTCACTTTTATAAAACTGAAAAGGGAAACCACAGACCAGGATATATTACTAATACACTTGTCTGTCAAAGGACTTGTATCCAGAATGTATAGACAATGTCTACAATGAAATAATAAGAAAGATAACCCAATTTTAAAAATGGGATCAAATAATTTAATCAATGCTTCAGTACAAATGACCAATAAGCATCTTCATTGATCATCAAGAAAATGCAAAACAAAACCACAATTGAATATCACTGTACATCAATATGCTTGCTAAAAAGAAAAACACGGATGATGTAAATGTTGGTGAGAATGTGGAATAGCTAGAACTCCTACATTATTGGTGAGTGTATAAAATGGTGAACCACTTTGGAAAAGTTTTCAGAAATTTCTCACAAGGTTAAACACACACTTAGCATGGGGTGGCAGAGGATGAGATGGTTAGATGGCATCAGCAACTCAATGCACATGAGTTTGAGCAAACTCCAGGAGATGGTGAAAGACAGGGAAGGCTGCCCTGCTGCAGTCTATGGGGTCACAGAGTCGGAAATGACTTAGCGACTCAACACCACCAAATAACATGTGATCCAATCATTTCATTCCTAGATATTTACTCAAGACACATGAGAATGAATATCCACACAAAGACTTATGCAAGAATATGCATAAGAGCTTTATACATAAGTGTTCCACTGGGAACATCACAAATGTCCATCAGCAGGTCAATAGATCATCTGTGTTATATTTCCATAATTGGACACTATTCAGAAATAAGAAGGAATAAACTGCTAGTACATACAGCAACGTAGAGTGATGTCAACAGTGTAACCCTGAGTGAAAGAAGCCAGACACAAAATAGTACGTATTGTGTGATTCTATTCAAATGAAGTTCTAGAACAGGTTCACTAATCTATTGTCATAGGAATTAGAACAAGGGCTTCCTACGATGGGGGTTAAGTGGCGCTGAATATGGATGTGTATCAGAATTAGCTGCAAAGAGACATGAGAAATCTTTCTGGAGTGATGAAAGTGGGGTAATGGAGATGTTCTATATTGAATATGAGATGCTTAAATGAGGGTTTGTCAAAGATCATACATTTTATTGCTTGTAAATTGTACTTCAGTAAATTTGAAAAGCAAAGACATGTGTAAACATTAGCAGAATAATCAAGTTGGCAGCTGTTGGGCTGAACCTCACTGGTGTGAGAATAACCTCAAGTTCAAATTCTTTCCAGACAAAGTCATCTAAATGGAATTTTGGATTTTATGTTTTTGGTCCTTAAAGTTCAGTCTCACAGTTTGAGATCAAGCCTGTAATGAGTAACCATTCTAGATAAGAAAGAGGAGGCGTTTCTATCCATTGCTGAATGGTTGTCTTATTGAGGAGCTAATCAATTCTGAAGCCTTCTGCCAAGTCTCTGATGGAGACCTCAGGAGCGGTGAGTGCTGCACCTGGCTTGGGTTAGCTGAACTGGGCACCACTTCACAGACCTTATCCACTCCAAGCTCAAGGTCCTCACGAATGAAAACAGGACAGTAATTGTGTAAGGATGAAATGAGATATGTGTATAAAAGTAACCAGCAAAGTGCTTGGCACATAGTAACCACCACACTCTATCATTCTATTACTTCTAGTTGTTGGTTGTTTTTTTTTTTTTTTTTTGAGAATTGCTCATTTTTATAAATTGAGCTAGAGAATGCACAGAGTTGTCAGGATGGGTATGGGAAGACGTGTAAATATAAAATAAATGTCTTTATCTCACCATAGGTAACTGATCCTCCTTTTTAGGAGTCAAGATACTGGTATCTGTTGCTATATTAGCTACATCTCCTTCAAGCCAACTTCAGCAAACAGGAGTTTATGGGTTCACAGAACCGAACAATCCAGTGTCTTATATTCCAGTAACCCTGCAACCCCTAATAAGTCCAACAGGAGTTCCAGGTTAAGGCTAGGGGGCTTGTTTGGGTCCCACATATGAACCAGCTGCAGCGTGGATGAGAATGAATACACTACTGTGATAGGCACATCAATAGCCAGGAGCCAGGGTCAGCCCAACCACAAAGGAAGAGAGAGAAAGACATAATTCCCCAAAGGAAAACACGGGTGCCTCGCTGTCAAAATTGTATATATCTCGTAAGTGGTTCCTGGCCCTAGGAATTGTTCTCCACAACAGATGCCACAGTGAGTACTGCGGTAGATTACCCACAAGAAGATTAGTGTTCTGGGGAGAAAGGAACTCCTGGGAAGCTGTCTGCACATCACAGGGCCCTGCACTCAGTTTTCACACCTATTCCCAGTGAGGCGCCACTTCTTAAAATTCCTAAGAACATTAGCTCCACGATGAAAAAAAAAAACAACAGACTGTTTCTAATAAGCATCCTTGACTTTGTCCTGTTATTAAATAGATTTTGGAATCTCTTCTTTCCCTGTAAACAGAGTTTGGATTTATTAGGTACCACCAGTGAAGGTAGCTTAGTTTGGAGGAAGAGAAGGAAGGAATTGTTTATTTTTTCAAATATTCCAATTTTATAAGAGGGCTATTTGGTCCCTTGGGATACTTTACTTCCTGTTATGAGACCAGTCAAATGGGATGAATGAATCAGACCATTCAGTTGGAGGCCATAAATTTTAGCTGAATGGACAAGAAAACAAGTCCTCTGTTTTTCAAGTGGCAGCAGAACATGTTCAGATCAATGCTAGCTCTAGGCTGCTGGAATTGCTGTCATTCATCCTTTGGGGCTTTCCACATTTTACAGAGAACTTCTATGGCCTGTGTGTCACGGATACAACTGTCAACCCCTGCTTTTCCTTGCTGATAGGCATACATTTTGTTCAAGTATCCAACTCTACCCAAGAAGATTCAGATCACCAAGAAAATTTCCTGATTAATCTACTTCAGCCAGCACATGGGGCTCCCCAAGGACGGTCAAGCAAAGGGATGGAATAATTTGGATCCCAGAGCTGCAACGGTTCTGCACCTGAGTCTTTTTTATCTCTGGACTTCCCACTCTGTGATTTATTATATATGTTAGTACGAGTCAGGGGTTTCTTTATTTGTAGCCTATACTAATACGATGTACCATCCCCAGTAAGGAATTCACCTTTATTTAGGCAATGCTCAGTTAAGAATGCTTTTCCCCCTTACCTACCTGGGCACTAGAACCTAGGCTGCAGTTTTCAATAGAAAGAACCCAGAAGTAACTGCCAGGGGTGCTTTTGGCTACAAATATGATAGAAGGTTACTTAAACACTTGGATGTTTGTCTCATGGAACAAAACGTTCACTGTGGCTCATGGCTCAGGAAATTCACGTCTTTCCTTTTCCTCATCAGCAGTGTGTAGACTCCTGACCTCATGCTTGCTGCCTCCGTCCTGCCAAGTTGGCTTTGAAACCTCCAGATGTCCATCTCATTCAGAAGGAGGGGGCAGTGGAAGCTCCTTGTCTTCCTGATGCCTTCAATTTATGTCTCATGGTGAGGAATGTATCACAGGGCATCTCTAGATTCATGGGACTCTAACAGAGCAAGTGTGCTTAGCCTAAAATACTGCTACCCTAGCAAAATTAAATTTGCCTTATTAAGAAGGAAGAGAATGTTTATCAGGGAGGCGGCTTGCAATGACTGCAACACTAGTTCAGATATTTATCTTTAGTTCTTTAAGGAACTAAAGAAGCTCTTTAGTTTGAGATTTTACAAAGACAGCAAGAAGATTAGATGAGAAGAACCAAGCTCATCCTGTGGCATTAACTACTTACAATTAACTTAAGCATGAATAAAGAGGACCCAGGCTAGAAATAACCACAAAGTCTTGTCTATTTCTTATCTAAAGGGAGTGATGTAAACCTTAACCAGATGTAGCTAAAAGAAATATTGCACCCAGATCTTCCTTATCATCCTTGTACTGCACCATTCACAGAGCTTCTCTGGGTCTCACAATGTTAAATGCTTGTTTCCCTTGAGCAGAGCTGCCAATGATCCATCTATCTATCCATCCATTGTCTCTCTATCCTTCCATCATCCGTCCATTTACTTATTCAATATAAGCTTTCTAAAGTACAGAGTCTTGTCAACAATACTTCTAAAACTTTACCTTTCCTAGTGATGAGGCTACTGCACAGGTCTGTGTAAATGTTCCTTCAATATGCTCACAAAATTCCTTGTTTTGCTATCAGACCTGTATGGCTGCTTGCTGCCTCCCTGCCTGTCTCTGGAGCAAGCTCCAATCTTCATTAGTGGGTAGGAGCAGTTTTGTTGTATGCCCTGACTTTTGACAGGAAGAGACGATTTTTCAAGTTGAGAATTACTTGAAAAATCCCCTTGGAGACCTATCACTGATTCTTAAACTTAGGGAGACGTCCAGGGCAGCAAAATTAAGCAATGACTCTCACCCTTCTCCCCAGTCAGCACTATTACCCCTTAAGCTCAGGGTTTTGCTGTTTAATCCCACAGGGGTTATGGTGTTCCTATTTTTACCCAGAGAGAAAACAAGAGCAAGAAAAGTTAAGGAACAGCTTAGTATTTCTCTCTTAGGTAAGACAAAGAAATCTGCTGTCTCATCTCCAAAAATCGCAGTGAATATTATTTTGCCAAGAAATGGAGGGAGACCTGCTTTCATGAGCACATGTGAATACACGTAGGTGATTTTCCCAAACATGTTAGAAGATACCTTGGAAATGCCCAGAGAGATGGTGAACAGGGGCATCGTCAGGGGACGAGGGGCAGAGTGGGAATTACCTGGTTGTCCAGTGGTTAAGACTCCATGTTTTCACTGCCAAGGGCTCGGGTTCAATCCCTGGTCGGGAAGCCAAGATCCTACAAGACGGGAAGTGCCCAAGAAAAAAAACAGAATCTTAAAAAGTGGGGTAGAGGGAGCAGTTTTCTCAGAGCTACTGGAATGCTGCCTCCTGGGCTCAGAGTCCTTAACATTCCCACCAAATAAAATAACTGTACTTTCAGATTTTTTAAAAGGGGAGGGCAGAGAGGAGGTCTTTGGGTTATTTACTGTCCTACAGCATGCACCCCAACAACCATTTTTTTTCATGTTTCATGGGTTGTTTAGATAATGGGTTAGCTGGGGATTGGCTGCTGGCAGCTCCTTTACTGGTCTCTATTGGGTTCTTTCTTGCACTTTCTGTCAGTGGGCAACTGGGTTGTCACTGGGCTGGATATCTGAGTCTCAGGTGTTCCTCTGTGTGATCATCCTTCATGTGATGACTCATCCTCCAAGCCCTGTCCATGTGGCCTTGTTTTATGATAAGGGTACTCAGGCTTCCCAGGTGACTTGGTGGTAAAAAATCTGCCTGCCAATGCAGGAGACTTGGGTTCGAACCCTGAGTCAGGAAGATTCCCTGGAGAAGGAAATGGCAACCCCCTCCAGTATTCTTGCCTGGAAAATCCCATGGACAGAGGAGCCTCACAGGCCGCAGGCCAAGGGGTCACAAAGAGTCGGACACAACTTAGTGACTAAACAACAACTCAGACATTATACTTGAGAGCTCAGGGCATGGCAAAAGGTTCAGGCCTTCTGAATGCCTGGGCTCAGATTCCTGCAACATCTTTCCTCCAAATTCCATTGGTCAAAGCAGTTACGGGCCAAACTGGATTCAGTTCAGTTCAGTTCAGTTCAGTCACTCAGTTGTGTCTGACTCTTTGTGACCCCATGAATCGCAGCACGCCAGGCCTCCCTGTCCATCACCATCTCTTGGAGTTCACTCAAACTCACGTCCATCGAGTTGGTGATGCCATCCAGCCATCTCATCCTCTGTCATCCCCTTCTCCGCCTGCCCCCAATCCCTCCCAGCATCAGAGTCTTTTCCAATGAGTCAACTTTAGCATCATTCCTTCCAAAGAACACCCAGGGCTGATCTCCTTTAGAATGGACTGGTTGAATCTCCTTGCAGTCCAAGGGACTCTCAAGAGTCTTCTCCAACACCACAGCTCAAAAGCATCAATTTTTCGGCGCTTGGCTTTCTTCACAGTCCAACTCTCACATACATACATGACCACTGGAAAAACCATAGCCTCGACTAGACAGACCTTTGTTGACAAAGTAATGTCTCTGCTTTTGAATATGCTATCTAGGTTGGTCATAACTTTTCTTCCAAGGAGTTAGGTGGAGGTAAATGTCTAATGTTTAGGAGTTTTAATGCTCAGACTGTCACTAGGAAAAGAAGGCATACTGGACAAAACTGATCAGTTTACAGCTTGACTTGTAGCCAGTACCAATGCCTCCTGGCAGATTCATTTAGGAGACAATCCTGACTTAGGGGACCTGCGTTGTGAAATAGGGTTATGTAAGATTTTGGAGTCAGGCTCAGAGTCAGAGAGGCTCTTAATAATACACTCATTTCCACTCTGTGATTCCACATGTCTTTAATAATCCTTTCCTCGGGATGAAGATAAGTCCTGCTTTAAAACATCTGAAGAAACTGCAGAGCAGTGGCCTCATTCTGCTACGGCCAAGGCTGCCTTCAAGACCACCTGTAAGAGCACCCTATTTAAGCAAAATGTGTTGATTATTTTTAGCATAACTTAAGCCCTAGGAGACTAATGAGGTGTTAACAGTGTGTGTTAATTATGTGATTTTTGTTGTCTTCATTAAAGTTACAATTCTCAATCCGATTTGCCACCTGAAATCCCAGAGGAGCCACATCGCTCTTCTGACCCTGAGCTTTTAGTTCCCTGCAGTTTGCACAATCACATAAACATATTTTGTTTTCCCTGTGGAGAATCAGATGAGCATGGCTCCCACACTCAGAAGACCTTGGCTACCCCCTTCTTAATTCTTACACATTTTTAATCTCCATTATGAGCAGTTGGATCTTACAGTAAGGTCAAGGTGCAGAATGCTAGCGACATTAGCTCATTGTTGACTGTTTAGAGCAGACTGTCCTTCAACTCAACAGAAAACTGCCAGAGAAGCTGAAAACCAGGAAGAAGGAGAAGCACAAAAATCAGCTCTCAGTGCTTTTTGCAGTGTTTTAATTAACTGAGGAATTGTGTTGCATGCACACGACTCTGATTATTTTTAAACTTTTGCAATATATGCTATACCTCTGTCCCAAGTGACAATACATCCCATCCAGAAAAAACCTTTTCTCAGGAAGAGATAATCACCTATCCCAGACTCATTTGAAGCAGCAATCAGCATCCCTTTCATGACTTTGTCTACATCACTGATGTTCTAGAGGGACTTTATTTGGCAATGGTGAAGGGATCTATTGCAAGTCCAGGAGGTAATGGATTCAGGATTTCAGCTGAAAATGTCTTAATGATGGCCCCATCAGGATGAATGAAATTGTAATGAAAATAGCAGGTGAATCTGACTGGCAAATAGGACATTATGAGTCTTCTTAGAAATTAGAGTTGTCTAAAAATGGAATGGACCATCACATGAGGTAGTGAGCTCCCCATAAAAAAATCAAGGATGTTGAAGTTAAGGTTCCATGTCAGAGAAAGGTTAGACTTGATACTCTTTGGGGTGTCTTCCAACTTTCATCTAGATTCCATGATTGTTCAACTGGAGAAATAGCTTTGACTTTGAAAATTTGCAAGTTTGGTTCCATGATGAAACATGATAGAGTAGAAAGCCAGACACTCCTGGATTCCAACCTCTGCCCTCTTACTAAGGCTGTGTTATTATGAGCAAGTTACTCAAATTCTCTGTGGTGTCTAAAATGAGGGTTGAAATATATCACTTCTAAGGCTGTTTTAAGAGTCAGAAGCAATACATTTAAAATACAAGACCCAAGGTAAGCACTCAGTAAATCATAGTTCTGGTTGTTCTTAGGAGTTTGATTCTTTACTTTGCTCTTCATCCTCCACTTCAATGATACAGTCTTGATTTGTAAAAACAGAAGAAATGGAGGTCTTAGAAAGTTATTGGTAAAATATCAAGTTGTACAATTAAACAATGAAGGCAGAGCAAGTCTTCATGCTACATCAACAGGTAGAGAGGGGTCACATGCCTAACCCAAGGACATATGGCCATTCCCCAAGTCTGCCTCACCCACTCTACCAGCAGGGCTCCCAAACATTCCCCTATGTCTTCTGTCCACAGGGCAGAGTCAATCCAGATGCGAGTTGCCCTCTGGAAAGATGTTCCCACTGATGGTGAATTTAGCTCAGCCAATGGAAGCCTCTAGAAAGCTAGCATCTGGAGAACTGAGCTAGAATCTGTGTTTGTAGACTCTAAATTAATTGTGGTCTGCCACTAACTCATTGTTTACCTGTTTACCTACGTATCTGGGGCTTTGTAGAGGGAACACATTCATCTGTTTAGATCTTTGTATCCCCTTTCTTCCACATGGTTCAAAATTTTAAAGTACAAAAATGGTATACACGACACAAATGAACATATCTACAAAATAGAAACAGACTCAGACATAGAGAACAGGCATGTGGTTGCCAAGGGGAAGGTGGGAGTGGGGGGGAAGGCGGGAGTGGGGGGGAAGGACTGGGAGTTTGGGATTAGCAGATGCGACTATCATATATAGGATGGATAAACAACTACATGCTAATGTATAGTTCAGGGAACTATATTCACTATACTATAATAAGCCATAATAGAAAAAAAATTGTATAACTGAGTTATTTTGCTATACAGCAGAAATTAACATAATACTAAATAAATCAACTGTAGTTCAGTAAAATTATTTTTAAAAATCATACAACAAAAAAGGCCTCCCTGGTGGCTCAGTGGTAAAGAATCTGCCTGCAATGCTGGAATCCCTGGGTCAAAAGGATTCCCTGGAGCAGGAAATGGCAACCCACTCCAGTATTCTTGCCTGGGAAATCCCATGGGCAGAGGGGCTTGGCAGGCTACAGTCCATGGGGTCGCAAAGAGTTGGACATGACTTAGCGTCTCAACAACCCACCAGCACATACAACGAAAAGGCACCCTGATGCTTTGTTGCCCAGGTAGCCAGTTCTCCTTTCCAGAGACAACTAGTTTATACAATACAGTTTATATGTATAAAATCCCAGAGGCATTTTTTAACTCGAGGTAAAACTCACATATGGCAATTTTAAAGTGTACAATTCAGTGGCATTTGGTGTATTTACAATGTTGTGCAGTCATCACGTCTCTAAAACTTTTTTAGCACCCTAGAAAAAGCAAAAGATAAAATTAACCGTTATGTTCAGTTCAGTTCAGTCGCTCAGTCATGTCCGACTCTTTGCGACCCCATGAATCGCAGCACGCCAGGCCTCCCTGTCCATCACCAACTCCCGGAGTTCACCCAGACTCATGTCCATCGAGTCAGTGATGCCATCCAGCCATCTCATCCTCTGTCGTCCCCTTCTCCTCCTGCCCTCAATCTTTCCCAGCATCGGGGTCTTTTCAAATGAGTCAGCTCTTCGCATCAGGTGGCCAAAGTATTGGAGTTTCAGCTTCAGCATCATTCCTTCGAATGAACACCCAGGACTGATCTCCTTTAGGATGGTCTGGTTGGATCTCCTTGCAGTTATGTTATCACTACCCATTTCTCCCCCACTAGCCTCCCACCTTGGTAACCACTAATCTGCTTTCCAACTTCATGAATCTGCCTATTCTGGATACTTCCTATAAGAGGAATCATACAATACATGACCTTTCCTGTCTAGCTTCTTTCACTTATAATGTTTTCAGGGTTCATCCAAGTTGTAGAGTGTATCACTACTTTGTTCTTTTTATGGCTGAATAACATTCTGTTGTATGTATATGCCACAATTTGTTTATTCATTTATCTGCTGATGAATGACATTTGAGTTGTTTTCACCTACTGATTGTTATGAATAATGCTGCTTTGGTCTTTTGTGTACAAGTTCCCATATGGATTTCTTTTGCATATATATCTAGGAGTAAAATTGCTGGGTCATACAGCAATAGAATAGAATTTAAATATTGAGAAATAGGAAGTTTTTAAACATGCAGTTTCCTCTATTTTCACATAGTTGCCTGCATACTACACGTATTATGTTGCACTTTGCTTTACTCACTTGACAATGGGCTCTATAGATCTTTTCAGTGGTATGCTGGTAAGTAGTTAACGACCAGCTTTTGTGAGATAGGGAGTGCCTTGATTGCTAGTATTTACAGATGTCTGTGGTGTAACTGCTACCATGGTCAATTTCAAGCTGTGTGAGGTCACTGAGTACAGAGTTAGGAAGAGAAGCTAATTATCTGCACTCTGAATTGGTCCAAGCCACCTCCATCACACAGCTAGATCTTTCCATATCAGAGCATGAAGAGCTGCCTCATTCCCTTTCATGACGGTGTAGCAGGTCATTTTAGGATGTACTATAATTTTTTAACCAGTCCCTTGTGGTAGACACTCAGGTTGTTTCCAGCCTTTTACTTCCACAATCCAGACTTCAATGGATAACCTTGTGCGCGTGTCATTTTGCTCACATGCAAATATAGCAGAGGACATGGTTCCATGACTTCATAAGAGGCACTAAGGGAAGAAATTCTCAAAAGACAATTTATTCCTTCACTGGACAGTTTTGGCTCTTAGGAAAAATTCTATGCAAAGAAATTGTCTGTTTTACCCCAGTTTCCTCATGAGTAAAACAGATGCAAAGTAACTAGCCACTTGCCAGTGTCAAAGAATTAACGTAAAACTTTAAAATGAAAAACATATTTTTCTTCTGAAAGATCAAAATCTGTGTTAACACAAAATGACATGGTTTACACTTGGTGACCTCAAGCACTATCACAAGTAGGTGGGTGAGAAAAAGTCGATTCCTGGGACATTGTGCCCTGTTCTGGAATCCATAAGGGTGAGACTCCCAGCAGAGGGATCCAATGAAATGATTAGAAATAGGATAGTTGTAGAGTTTCAATGCAGTTCTTCTTTACATTATTTGACCAAGGAGCTGGAAGACAGTGTTTCTCAGCCATCTCATTGCACTTCAGCCTCATCTGGGAAGCTTTTAAAATCTTGATGTCCAAGCCACAGCCTGGATGGATTAAATCATACTCTGCAGTTAGAAACACAGGTACCCGTATTTTTTAAAGCTCCCCTTGGTGAGTCCACTGTTTAGCCAAGATTGGGAAGAGAATATGAGCAGGGAATCATATTAGAGAAATAGGGAAACACATTGGTATTAGTCTAGGGGAAAGCCAATGGGATATATATGTACAAATAAAGAGATTTATTCTAAGAAATTGGCTCATGTGGTTATGGAGATATAAAATCCAAAATCTGCAGAATGGGCCTTCAGGCTGGAGACCAGAGAAGAGAATGCTTCAGTTCAAGTCTAGAGGCCACTTGTTGCTGAATTCTCTCTTGTTTGGGGAGGTGCGTCTTCTGTTCTATTCATACCTTCAACTGATTGGATGAGGCCCACTCACAATATAAAGTGCTATCTGCTCTGTTCAAGGTCCACTGGTTTAAATGTTAATCTCATCCAAAAATCATTCAGAAGAATGTTTGAGCACATATCTGGGCACCATGGCCCAGCCATCACAATTAATTACACAAAATTAACCATCACAATTTAACAGTTGTTTGGAAATATTCAAAAATTTCATCATTAGGGTATAGGGACAGGAATTCAGGGTTATTTAAAGGTATGTTTCCCTGACTTGATTACAAAGAGATGCCCTCTTAAATTCCTTAGCTTCATCCCTAGAGGAACCATTTACCTGTTACTTGTAAGCCCTATTCCCAGAACCCACAGATTTTATTAAAATTAAGAATTAGGAGAAGATAAGGTATTTTGTTCCATCATCTTGGAATTGGATGTTTTTATTAAAAGATTATCAACTTTTTGCCAGCAGGAGTGAGTATTGTAAATTGTGCACAGAGATTTACTAGAGTGAATGTAAAAAGGTTGATCTTAGGTCAGGAACATATTCCTTTAAGAAAATCTGATTCCTTCTGCTCTCTTGAAAGAACTCCAGCAGCAAAACCCAGAATTAAAAAGATTAGTGTTGAGAGTTCTGTTGGTCTCAGCAGGAAGGACTATGGGTTTTATTGGGAAAATCTAATTTTCCCTTCTCTTCTTGATAAAAGGGCTTCCGAGTCTTTCCATGTCACCAACGATAGAGTTTGCTTCCTTCCGGATGATTGGGAGTTTAGAATCCAGATTTTCTAAGCAGCTGATCATCAGGATGCCTGAATATCCCAAGGTGTTTGATTTCAAGTAGCCTTTGAATTGGGTTAGGAATCAAGGCTCTGTAGTGATCTTAGCCATGTGCTTCCATCTGCCTTTGCACCTCACGCTGTTGTTCACACTCCCATTTCAGAATCAGACAGTCAGCGCAGTGAGGAGATCCAGGCCATGAGGAAAATGCAGGGGATCTGAGGACCACACTGAGCCTCACAGTGGCCACATGTGATGCTCTGATTCCCAGAGGTCGTGGGTTCTACCCCAAGGCACGTTCAACCTGTGGAGCTAGCTGCCTGATAAAGCTGGGACTGCTGTGAGTCACCAGGAAACTGAGTCAGCCTCATTGATTTGGAGTAGGAGGGTGTGGGCTGAGCTTGTGGGGACCTTGAATGAGGATTTGTGGTCATGGAAATAGTTCCATTTTGCCAGCTACGAATCAGCCAGCATTCATTCAGTCCAGAAGCAGAAGAGCTGAAGTTAAAAATAAGTCAACCTTTTCATTTTAGGCAAGGCTGAGCACACCCTGAAATGGGAATTGGGTATCATGTGGACCTGCCTCGCTCTGGAGACTCAGGAGACAGAGGTAGGGGATGGAGGGGAAGGAGCACTAACCCAAGATCTCACCTCCCTCCATAGCTTCCCTGACTATGCTATATGGATAGTGGTAGATAGGGAAAGTATGTGGATCTATCTGTCTGGCAGGGAAGATGGCCTGAATTGAAGCAGAGTTGACCTCCTATCCTTTTCTCAGCTAAAGCTTGGGGGACCCAGAGCCTCAGTCTTCTCTCTGTACCTAGTCAGGAGATGGCATCACGGTAAGAGCACCTGTGCTGTGTGTAAGTTAGGTGTACATCAGTACTCAGCTACTCCCGTTGTTAAAACACTGGAATATTTTCATGCTCCTTGGTAAAGGTATATTGACCTAGCCCTCTGTTTGTCTCACTGCTACCAGCTACCCAGCACCTCCTCTGGGATTTCATGAATTGCCCCAGTACCCAGTAACTAAAGGGTTGATGTACTTCCCCAGTGGCTCAGCAGTAAAAGAATTTGCCTGCAATTCAGGGGACGTGCAGGAGACCTGGATTCGATCCCTGGATTGATAAGATCCTCTGGATAAAAGAAACAGCAACCCACTCCAGTATTCTTGCCTGGGAAATCCCACGGACAGAGGAGCCTGCTATGCTACAGTCCATGGGGTCGCAAAGAATCAGACATAATTGAGTGACTAAACAGCAACCACAGCAAAGGGTTGATTCCTTGTGCAGCGGGACATCCAGAAAACTGAATTCCCTCTGTCCTCTTAAACAAACGAAACCTCCAGTATCAAAATCCAGAACTCAAACAGATTAGTGGTGAGGGGTCTTTTGGTCTCAACACGAAGGAATCCATGGTTTGGGGGGGAAATCATGGACAACCCAATTATCCTTTCTGTTCTTTATAAAAGGTTTTAGAATTTTTCCATGTCATTAGCTGTGAGATTTTCTTTCTTCCAAAATGACTGGAAGCTTCAGTGCCAACTACATCCTTTGGGATTAGTCCTAATCAATACAGTAGTGGTTAAGTATAGTGACCATCAACATTGGGTATAGATGTAGGTGTGGCCCACCTGAAGACAGTGTTTGGCTGGTAACCCAAAGGACTGTATACACAGACTTGCCTACTTAGCAGAAAATACTCCTCTGTTTCATCACAGCATTTCCCTGCTAGTTCAGTCATCTGGGTATCATCTCCCATGTTCTGGGACACAGACTCTTGAGTTCAGCCACTCAGCATCTTCATCATGCCTCTGTATGGTGCCTCTGCCCCCACTGGCCCTCTGTTGGTGATTCTACCACTATGGCCAGTCTGAAGTCAGGGCTCCCTTTCTCGTGTCCACTGAATCCCAAATGTGGGCAGGTCCTTCCATGGGGTTCCCCAGAGGATCAGAGACCAGAATGTCATTTTTTAACAGGCATGAGAGTGATGCAGGGAAGTAAATTACAGATCAAAGCTCATAGTTCTGATGGGCCTTCACCTATCCTGGCATCCTAAACAGGTCAGTTTCCCTGAAATGCACCCTCCTGACTACTCTGGGGCTAGGATGAGCTTCCACCACCTGCCATCAGAAAGGCCAAGATGTCCCCACATTTTAGAGTTCAGGCCAGGTGACTTGGCGTATCTCAACAACAGGGAGGAAAGGGGTTTCTCACCTAGCTCTAGGGCCCCCAGTAAGACGCTGACAGCTTGATTGAGGTAAATTGGCACTGGGTTCAACCAGCTCTCTCACCAAGGGTCCAAGCATCCTGCAAAGGATGGAAGCAACCAGGTACAGACCCCACTTACCGTCAGGATGTTTGTTATATTGTCATCCCCATTTTCTAGAAGAGAAACTGAGTCCTAGAAAGGCCTAGTAACTCAGCTAAGCTCACACAGCCTGCAAAGCTTCTAAGACCATGTGCCTGAATGAACACTCTAAAACCTGAACTTTTAACCACTACACAAAGCCCTTTTCTTATGTGGATCTGGAGAGCTGTTAAACATCTTCAGTGATCAGCCTGTTGCAAATATGCAAAAGGCATATGGTGCTCATGAGTTAAGAAGGAAGTTGAGCTTGAAGGCTTCTGGTGGGCTTCATAGGGAACAGAAACCAACAATGGGGAGCTTAGAGCCTCCTCCTCATCAGTGGAACTCTGGAAATTTTCCAGTTCATTCCTTGACCATCATATCAGTAGTGTCAGGAGAGGCAGCTTGAGCCGCAGCAGTAGTGTTCTTGAGTTCTTCAGCTGCCATGTTCCCTCGCACATTATTCTATGCAGCTGTTTAAGATTAACAAAGACATGATCACAAACAGGGTTGTCAAACTTAAGACCTTGATCCACCACATTCTCCAGTCTCTTGTGTATCAGTCTTCTTCTGACTGTGATAAAGTTCCACTGGGATGAGTATGGTTTTTCTGCTGGATTTTTTCAAATCAGATTCCTCATCACTGTCTTTCTGCCTTGTATCCTTCAAATGCCTCCATCACTTGGGTCAGTAAATTCACTTCTCTGAATTTACTTTGTTTCTAAAGTAACAAAGGTTAGAAAGCAGAAACATGGAATCACTTAGATCTGTGCTATGTATGTAGTTTCCCTTCCTTCCATCTTTCCTTCCAAATATAAATGAAGAAAAATATTCCATAATAACAAAATAGTTTTAATAATTTCTTCATTCTTTTCAGTGTTTTCCATATGCCCCTTGTGTATTGCTCCATGGACAGTATACATGCAATTCTGTAGAACTGGATACATTGTCTGGAGATTTTAAAACGTATCTGTAAATTATTTGCCACTCCTGTCTTTAAGATGTAGTTTCTGTCTCTCCTCTCCTCTAAGCTGGGATGACTTAGTGATCTCCTTGTAGCCAACAGAACGCAGCAAAAGTATGCTGTGTAACTTTCAGAACTGGGTCAGACGAGGCCACAGAGCTTTTGTCTGGTTTTGGGATGTTAGCTCTCGGGGAAGCTGGCAGCATGTAAGACGGCCAAGTATCCTGAGACTGCCATGCTAGGAATCCCACACATAGACGCTCTGATCGACAGCCCAGCTGAGCTTGCAGCTGACAGCCAGCATCAACTGCTAACTGTATGAGTGAGCCATCCTGGACATCTAGCCCAGGCTGACATGTTACTGCAACTGCATGAGTAACCTCAAGCAAGAACTGCTCAGCAGAGCATTTTTCAATTTCTAATGCACAGAATCATAAGTAAAATAAAACCGTTGGTTTAAGCCACTAAGTGTTGAGCCAGTTTTCCATGCAACACTAGTAACAAAAATGAATTTTGGTACCTGGGAATGAGCAGCTGCTATAATAAAAACCTAAAACATGTGACATTGACACTGGGTAAGGTATAAGGGCTGGAAGGGCCATGAGAAGTATGTCAGTGAGAGCTTGAAAGAATGCAAGGAAATGTTACAAGGAACTAAAGGAAAGGAGACTGTTGTTATTTAGTGGTAGAAAGTTTAGCAAAACCATCACCTGCAGTGATGTGGAAAGTAGAAAATGCACTCAATGAACTTTATGCTTCGGGTAAGAGAACTTCCAGGCAGAGTGTTTAAGATGCTACCTGGCTTCTTTGGAGCTGCCTTTAATAAAATGAGAGTAGAATGATATAAACAGATGAACTGAAAAACCAACTATACAGTTTTCAAGTAGAATTTGGAGGAAATACAAATGGCAAAAGAGAATATTTTTATCCAGCAGAGGATTGAAAGTAAAAACAAGCCCAGGAAAAAGATTTTCAGGAAAATGTAGTCACAGGGTAAAAATGAATCCAGAAAGGGTGAGTTTAAAACACTCTTTTAAAGATTTCAGAAAGATGCAAGGTGGTATCTCAAAAATATCATCAACCAGATAAAAAAAATTGTCTAAGGACCTTAAGGCCACTCTTTGTAAACCATACCTCTTAAATGATAGGACTTCTAGACTCTCAAGGATGTTGCCATTAGCAGATTTATAGAGAGTTGAAGGGAGAGAAGAGTCTACCTCAAAGACGTTTTGTGAATTTTACCTAATGAAGGAAACAATAATATTTCATAAAGACCCGCAAAATTTTCAAGAGAATTTTACTTGCAGAAGCAATACCACCTTGAACTGAAAAAGACAGCACCAACATGAAATGGGGGGAAAAAAGGCCTTTGAAACTCCAGCCCTTCTGTGAGATAAAAGCAGAATGAGAAAGCTACCCAGCTGCAAATAGACCGTTTGTTATAGTAAAGGAAGGACTACGCAAAGCCACCTATAGAGTCAATGCAATCCATATCAAAATTCCAATGGCATTTTTCACATAAAAGAAAAAATAATCTGAAAATTTGTAAAGAATCACAAAAGACTCCAACTAGCCAAAGCAATCCTGAGAAAGAAAAATAGCTGGCACTCTCACACTTCCTGAGTTCAAACTATACTAAAAAAATATAATAATCAAAACAGTATGATACTGACATAAAGGTAGACACGTAGACCAACGGAACAAAATCGAGAGCCCAGAAATAACTCCTTGCATATATGGTCAACTAACACTTGACTGGAAGTCAACAATACTCAATAGGAAAGGATAGTCTTTTTAATAAGTAATGGTGTAAAAACTGGATAACTACATACAGGAAGTAAATGAAATTGGACTTATACTGCTCACACAAAATTAAAATGGATTAAAAACTTAAACATAAGACCTGAAACCATATAACTTCTAGGAAAAAAAGCTAACTAGAAGAAAACAGAGGAAAAAGCTCTTTGACACCAGTCTTGACAATAGTTTTTTGGACATGACACAAAAAGCACAAACAACAAAACTAAAATATCAACAAGTGGGATTACATCAATCTGAAAAATTAAGGGAGAACCCTGTGCACTGTTGGTGGGAATGTAAATTGGTTCAGCACTATGGAAAACAGTATAGAGTTTCTCAAAAACTTAAAAATAGAGCTACCATATAATCCACCAATTCTACTTCTGAGTATATATCCAAAGGGATTGAAAATAAGATATCAAATAAATAAGTGCATTTCTGTGTTTATCGCAGCATTTTATTCACAACACCCAAGATATGGAAGCAGCCTAAGTGTTCATCCAGAGATGAATGAAAGAAGCATGGATATATCAAGTGGTGTATGTCTACATATACACACAATGGAATATTATTCAACCATAAAAAAGAAGGAAATCCTGCTATTTCTAACAACCTAGATGGACCTTGAGAGCATTACACTGAAATAAATCAGACAGATAAATGCAAATATTATATGTTCTTACTTATATGCAGAATCTAGAAAACCAAACTCCTAGGAACAGAGAGTAGAGTGGTGTGGGGGAAATTGGGAAGATGTTGGTCAAAAGGTACAAACTTGCAGTTGGAAGATGGGTTCTGGGAATCTAATCACTGCAGTGTGATTAACAACTGTATTATACAATTGTATATTGTATTATACACTGTATTATACAATTAAAAGTGGCTAAAAGACTAGATCTTAAATGTTCTCACTACAAGGAAGAAACAGTAATTATATGACATGATGGATGTGTTAGTTAAGGCTACAGTGGTAATCATATTGCAATATATGTATATCAGATCAATACATTGCATACTTTAAACTGACACAATGTTACATGTAATTATATCTCAGTAAAAATTAAAAAATGTTTAAAATTACTACAGCTGCTTCCCAGTTCTTTTTCTCAAATACAGGTAATAAAAATAACCACCTTCCTCATTTTCCTTCATTTGGATTATTTCCTTAGAATAAATTTCCAAAAGGAAAATAACCAAGTGAAAGCATATGAACATTTTCATAATATCTAATTCATAGTGCCAAATTACTGTCCTAAAAGATAGTACCAATTTTCCACCAAAACCTTATGGGTATAGCAGTTTAACTGCAACTTCACCAGCTTTGGGTATCATAATTTTAGGTATATTTAAAACCGTCACAAATCCAAAGCTGTTCTTGTGTATCTATTGTAAAATTCCAATACCCTAATCCTAGAAAAGAATCCATACTAGTTGCAGCCACAGATCTCCCTCAGCTCAGTCTAACCCAGTTCTTTATCACCTGGTTGATATTTTCCTTTTTATCCAAACAAAATTATTCTACTGTATTTTGAGCCTCTTTCTGGAAGGTTGGCCAAGAAGAAGTGCTGTTTTCCCTCTGCATTGCTTACATGCCTCTCAAAAATAGCCCTGAACTAGGACTTCCCTGGTGGTCTGGGGGCTAAGACTCCATGCTTCTAACACAGGAGATCCAGGTTTGGTCTTTGGTCAGGGAACTAGATCCCATATGCCGCAACTTAGAGTTCGCAGGCTGCAACTAAAGATCCCATGTCCCACAACTAAGACCTGGGCAGCCAAATAAAATAAATAAAAATAAATATTAAAAAATAGCCCTGAATTATACTGACTTTCTAGGCTTCTCTGGTGGCTTAGCTGGTAAAGAATCCACCTGCAATGAGGGACATCTGGGTTCAATCCCTGGGTTGGGAAGATCCCCTGGAGAAGGGAACTGCTACCCACTCCAGTAGTCTTGCTTGGAGAATTCCACGGACTGTATATATAGTCCATGAGGTCACAAAGAATCGGACATGACTGAGTGAGTTTCACTCTGGTCTACCTGGATCTTGCTATCATTACCATTCACTGAGAGTTTACTGTGAACCATATGCATGTTGAACTGTTATTTCATTCTTTTCCTTGCAAGGTAGACTTTATTCCTCCTTTTCATATAAGGACTATAAATCAGAGTTATTAAATAACTTGTCCGGATCACAATTTGTAAGTGATAGAGACAGAATTTGAAGCCATGCTTTAGGCCACTACTTTTCATGGCCAATCTATTGACTGTTTCCTTCCCACTCACCCAGACTTTCTGGAAGGAAGGAAGAAGGCAGTGGAAAATATCCATTTGCTCCTTTCAAAATTGTCTACTTCCTCCAAATACTGTCCTGATCTCTATTTTTGAACCATCCCAATTCAAAAGTCAGCATCTAGGTTTTAACCATGTCTGTTTCACACATGACAATGACATTAAGGTTCATCTTGATGTACATTTTGTTTAGAGATATTGGAGAGAAAGTAAAAGTGAGTGTGCCTATGTCAATATATGAATGTCTTTTCTGAAAATTTTTTTCAAGAGTCAGAAAATTTTATACTTCTTAAATAAAGTGGAAAGAAAAAAAGTATTTTAAGTTATTCTGCTTTTTTACAGTCCTTTATATTTCTTCTCCTTCCTTGGGATAAGCTGGGGTATGAAATATTGAAGCCAAAGGACAAGATCACTGAGAGATTGGAGAGTGAGCTGTAAACATGACTTGGCTTCTCTGGAATGCGAGCTCCATGGAGGCGAGGTCTGTGCCTCTTCATTGCTATGTCCCCTTTACCAGCAGCTGAGACTCAGTAGGCACTCATATCTGTGAAGTGAATGAATGAGCCACATGGCTGCCTGCCCAACAGTCCTCTAAGTCTTTACAGCCGAGGTAACTGGTCACATGACTTCAGATTCAGCATCTGCCATGGAACCAGTCCTGGGTGCTTGATACTCAAAGCCTTGTGCCTGGACCGGTGCCTGGAAGCTTGTCCAGAATCCCAAGCCTCCGCTTCCCAAAGTGGATGAATCAGCATCTACATTTTAACAAGATCTCCAAGTGATTCATACCCACATAAAAATGTCTTAATGACTGTCTAGGCCAGTCTCAGAATGTGGTCTCTGAAGCAGCATCATCAGCCTCAGCTAAGAGCCTATTAGAACATCTACTGAATTGGAAACTTTGAAGCAATATACGCTTGTAACCTCCAGGAGGTTCAGATACATTTTAATATTTAGAACCATTGACATAGCTTCATCACTCTGCTCTTAATTTCACTCAAACTTTAGATCTTGGCTGTAGTAACCTGACCGTTTTCTTTTTTCCTATAACCAAATATTTACTTGAACCACTTGAAAGTGAGAAGCCTACTTTCTTTTAAAGCTTTGTATTTCAGATTTGGATAGCTCTGAAAATTCTTCCTTACCAGTTTTATGTAGATTGACATTTGCTATTCTGTTCCAAACGCAATGAATAACTTCATTCTTCTGATCCAGTCTTTAAAGGGTCCAGATATAAAATTCTTTTTTTTTTTTCAGATATAAAATTCTAAATGTGAGTTTCAGAACACAGGAACAGATCATGTCAAGATTGTCCAGGCCTGTGAAGACAGCAATTCCCTGTACAAAGATGCTCAGAAGAAGGGATGTGAGAAAGGTGAAGTCTGGCCATTTCACTGTGAGTGATTCATTCACCTGCAGGGCTGCATGTGTCCAGTAGATGGCCTCTTTCTAATTCACCTGTAAGTGTTGGATGAGCCAGCAGAGGTCCTGAATCTTACTCCTGTGGTGCATGGATGATTATTTAAATATACAGTAGGATGCATGCATGCTAAGTCGCTGCAGTTGTGTCGGACTCTTTGTGACCCTATGGGCCCTAGCCTAGCCCAGGTCCCTCTGTGCATAGGATTCTCCAAGCAAGAATATTGGAGTGGGTTGCCATGCCCTCCTCCAGAGGATCTTCCTGACCCAGGGATCGAACTGAAGTCTCCTGTGGCTCCTGTTTTGCAGGCAGATTCTTTACCGCTGAGCCACCGGGGAAGCCCATACAGTAGGGTACCACAGTCTTAAGATCAATGCAGTGCATGCAGCTTTAACATTTTCTGTGCTGTGCGCTTCTACCTTGATTACAGGTGATGGATTACTCTCCTCTGCTCCTTCTGACAGTTGTAGAACTGTTTGCTCTTCTTCTAATTCCCACTCTTTCCTCCTGGTTCACTGTTAGTCTCTCACTTGTCAGCTACTTGATCTCTTCTTTAAGGTTTTATTAGTGTATCTTCTTCATTTCTCTGAGCTCTTATACATGGTTCTTCAAATTCTTTTAAAACTCAAACATTTTTCAGCCAATAAACGCCTAAAGTACACCTAGTTTCTTATAAATAGGGTTTGTACAGTGAGTTAAAACAGGAAATATATATGTCTGTATATATGTAAGTCATATAGCTATCACCTACCTGCCACTAGTCAGTGTCGGTACTTATAAACTAACATCTCTGGTTTTCACAAAGAAACGTTCTTTGACTGAGATTTTAAGATGAAAACACATTTCCTAGTGACCCTGGGGGAAATTTAAGTATTTCACTTAAAGGGATATGGAATTAAAATGTGTCTACTTGTAGTTTCTGCCCATTGATCCTAGCTGTCACTGGCAGCAAAGAGAATGAGTGTTGTCCTTCCTCCTCCTGTCTGCCCTGGAGATTTTAAAAATAGTTATCATACCTCCCCTCCTCTATTTCACCCTCTTAATCCCTCCTCCATAAACAAAACGCCCTCCGTTTCTCCCATTGTTTATCATGTGGCAGTTTCAGTTTGCCATCTTGATCGTTGTCCTCTGAACAGGTTCTTTTTAGTCTATAGCACGCGAAATAGATGATGCCAAAATAAGACATAACTTGGAGTGCTCAGAGAAGCATGGAATAAAGAAAGAATAAAGAAATAAATATCGTCTCCCTTGTTTAAGATAATATACCTCTATTAATGTTACTTAATATCACAGATTGCTTACTTAAGCCCCCACGTCCTGCTGCTGGCCCTCATCAAACAAAACCCTAGATTCTCATGCATGATATTGGTAAGGAGGCCATTGCTACACAATGTTGCTTTGCATGGCTTTCAGTAGGGCTTCCTCTTACTGTAGCTTCTGGGGCTTTCCAGCCTCTTGCCCCTCCAGAAAAGACAGCCAGCAGCCAAGTCTCTCTATGCCACGTTCTTAGGCCCAGTCCCAATTCAGTCTCAGGACAGCTCAGGACAGCCTTTGTAACGATTGCTGGCTGTTTATTCACCAGCAGGCTTGAACACTTGATTTTTAACAAGAGCCACAAAAATGAAGTGCTATCTACAAGGAAATCTGGTGACAATGATTTGTTATTATTACTTCTATTCCCAGCCCAGATGGTTCTCCAGATGAAACGGATAAAAAAAAAATTGGATCCTCTTTGTGGCTGGTGACAGGTGCAGACTTGGCCCCTCCAGTGGGATCTCATCAGACACACAGCACACCGCCGGCTCAGGAGCTTCCCACAGGCACGTGTGTGTTGTAGCAATCCCGAGAACTGTCAAGTGAATAATTGGCCTCTTATCTGGAGTCTTTAGAAGATTCCCTTCTGCACATCCTTTGAAAAGCTGTATCAGTCAGGTTCTTTGTTTGCAAGCAACAGAAACAAGGTCTGGCTAACTTGAGCAGAAAAGGTATTTTTTGAACGAACATAGAGGGGTCTTTCCACAATTGATAAAAGGCCAGACAACCAGGCTTTGTATATAATGAGAACCAGGGGAGTCCCAGAAATGTAAGGAGCAAGAGATAATTGACAGTCTTATCAGGGTGTGGCTAAAATAAACGAGCTACAACTTCTTATTTCCTGACTTTGTATCACACCCATCAAGATTTAAAATTTGAGTCCAGGGACTTCCCTGGTGGTCCAGTGGTTAAGAATCCACCTTGCAATGCAGGGGACACAAGTTCAGTCTCTGGTCAGAGAACTAAGATCTCCCATGCCCGTGAGCTACAAAGTCCACGTGCTGCAACTGCTGAGCCAGTGCATCGAAACCAGAGTCTGTGCACCGCAACGAGTGATCCCACATGACACAAAGAAGGTCCCTCGTGCCACAACTAAGACCCAACAGAGCCAAATGAATACATAAATGGTGTTTTACCATAGATAAATAAAATTTTAGCCCGGAGAGTTTGATGTCTCACTTACGTCTTACGTGTATCTCCTGGCTAGAAAAGGGTGCAGCCTCTGGTTAGCAGTCTCAGCAAAGCAACACACAATAGAGACATAAGGACATAAAGTTATATTGAAAAGGTGCGGTTTCCAGAATGGCAGAGAGAGGAACTCAACAAATTCTTTCTGTCCCAAACAACTGTAAAACCAGATAGAAATGTCAAAAACAACTTTGAGACCCTGAACACTGTCCAAAGACATGCAACAAAACTAAGGTGTGTTTATTCAAGTAAGCCTACTGAAACTTAGCTAAGGACAGTTGGACTCTATGATACTTCAACTCACAGCTACTCCCATCATCCCTTCAGTTGCATCAATATCATAGGTCTACCAGGGCAGGATAAGCTCTGAAAACCAACTACATTTTTTTTCAGAGAAAGCTGACATGATTTGGAGTGGAGCATGGAAAAAATCCCGTGCCTTCAGACATCATGATTAACAGTACTGATTGTATTAGCAAACAAATGGGAAAGGTTAATGTGACAGCTAGTCTTTAGGCTGTGATATTGTTTGGGACATTGGTAGAAGACTTAGAAACATAGCCAGAAATTTGACAATGATATTAAAGGAACTGGATAGGCATAGTTGGCCTCAATAAGCTTCAGCCTATCCCCAGAGATCTCAAAAGCTGTAACCATGCTCCAGGCTAAGTGCATATCCAAGAGAGGCTGGAGAAGATTTTAGCTATGTACATATGCCTGAATAATGTGAGATTTTGTGTACAAACAGAGAAGACACAAACAGGCATAAAGTATAAGCAAGGGCAGATGTATAACCTGCTTGAATTTAAATGTGTTTTCAAATCCATAGAGTGCTCCAACAGCCAGGGGTAGAAGCTTTACTGACTGAAGGTGCTTGAATACAACCTCTGACCAATTAGTAAGCTATGCTGAACTAAGGGTTAATTGTAGGAAGGCAAACTTAGAAAGAAAAGCTAGAACAAAAAAGAAAATTAGCAAAGACATGCCAAGACTGAAGTTGAGAGACTCTACAGAATAAGTCAAAGCAAGTCAATAAACAAACAAAAAACAATGCTAACAACAACTCCCAGAAAGGGAGTCAGAATCCAGAGTTGCTACAATATATTATCTAAAATTTCTAGTTTCTAATAAAAGATTATAAGGCATTTGAAGAAACAGGAAAGTAGGAAATGCTTAGGGAATAAGCAGTCAATAGAAGCGGTTTCTGAGAGATCCTGTAAGATGGTGGACTTAGAAGAAAAAAACTTTAAAGCAGGTAGCAAAAATATGTTCAAAATTAAAAGAAATTGCATTTAAAAATTAAGGGAAAGTATGGTGACTGACTCATCAAATAGAGAATATTAACAAACAGATAGAAATCATGTGTTGAAAACCAGTGGCCACAGGACTGGAAAAGGTCAGTTTTCATTCCAATTCCAAAGAAAGAAATGCCAAGGAATGCTCAAACTACAGCACAATTGCACTCATCTCACACGTTAGTAAAGTAACGCTCAAAATTCTCCAAGCCAGGCTTCAGCAATACGTGAACCATGAACTTCCAGATGTTCAAGCTGGTTTTAGAAAAGGCAGAGGAACCAGAGATCAAATTGCCAACATCCATTGAATCATCGAAAAAGCAAGAGAGTTCCAGAAAAACATCTATTTCTATTTTATTGACTATGTCAAAGCCTTTGACTGTGTGGATCACAATAAACTGTGGAAAATTCTGAAAGAGATGGGAATACCAGACCACCTGACCTGCCTCTTGAGAAACCTATATGCAGGTTAGGAAGCAACAGGTAGAACTGGACATGGAACAACAGACTGGTTCCAAATTGGGAAAGGAGTATGTCAAGGCTGTATATTGTCACCTTGCTTATTTAACTTATATGCAGAGTACATCATGAGAAACACTGGGCTGGATGAAGCACAAGCTGGAATCAAGATTGCCGGGAGAAATATCAATAACCTCAGATATGCAGATGATACCACCCTTATGGCAGAAAGTGAAGAAGAACTAAAGAGCCTCTTGATGAAAGTGAAACAGGAGAGTGAAAAAGTTGGCTTAAAGCTCAACATTCAGAAAACTAAGATCATGGCATCCAGTCCCATCACTTTATGGCAAATAGATGGGTAAACAGTGGAAACAGTGTCAGACTTTATTTTTCTGGGCTCCAAAATCACTGCATATGGTGACTGAAACCATGAAATTAAAAGACACTTCTTAGAAGAAAAGTTATGACCAACCTAGACAGCATATTAAAAAGAAGAGACATTATTTGCCAACAAAGGTACGCTAGTCAAAGCTATGGTTTTTCCAGTAGTCATGTACGGATGTGAGAGGTGGATCATAAAGAAAACTGAGCACCAAAGATTGATGTTTTTGAACTGTGGTGTTGGAGAAGACTCTTGAGAATCCCCTGGACTGCAAGGAGATCCAACCAGTCCATCCTAAAGGAAATCAGTCCTGAATATTCATTGGAAGGACTGATGCTGAAGCTGAAACTCCAATTCTTTGGCCACCTGATGTGAAGAACTGACTCATTTGAAAAGACCCTGATGCTGGGAAAGATTGAAGGCAGGAGGAGAAGGGGATGAAAGAGAATGAGATGGTTGGATGACATCACCGACTCAGTGGACATGAGTTTAAGTAAACTCTGGGAATTGGTGATGGACAGGGAGGCCTGGCATGCTGCAATCCACAGGGTTGCAAAGAGTCAGACATGACTGTGCGACTGAACTGAACTGAACTGAACTGAAATGGAAAATTAACAGTTGAAAAGTAAAGTAAGGGAAATGGAATTTTCACTAGAGGAGCTCAACATCATATTTGAGATGGTATAATAAAGAATCAGTGAGCTTGAATACAAATCAACAAAAATTATACAATCTGAAGAACAAAAAAGAAGAAAATTGCATAGAGCCCCAAACAGTCGTAAGAATCCATTGGACATGCCAACATATATGTAATGGTAATATCTGAAGGAGAGAAGTGAGGGAAGGGCAAAAAATACTAGAAGAAATAATGGCCAAAAAATTCCCAAGTTTGATGAGAAACATGAATCTACAGATTCAAGAAGTCTTATGAAGTTCAAGTAGTTTAAATACAAATAGATCTATATCTAACTATTTCATATACATACACCTATAGCCAATTAATCTTCAACAATGGAGACCAGAATATACAATGGAGAAAAGACAGTCTCTTCAGCAAGTGTTGGGAAAGCTGGACAGCCACATATAAATCAATGAAGTTAGAACATTCCCTCATACCATATACAAAAATAAACTCAAAATAGCTTAAAGACTTTAATATAACACATGACACCATTTAACTGTTAGAAGGGAACATAGGCAAACCATTCTCTGACATAAATCATGGCAATGTGTTCTTAAATCCATCTTCCAGGGCAAAAGAAATAAAAGCAAAAAAAAAAAAAAGAAGGGACCTAATCAAATTAAGCTTTTGCACAGCAAAGGAAATCATAAACAACACAAATAAAACTATTTACAGACTGGGAGAAAATATTTGCTAATGATTCAACCAACAATGGCTTAATTTTTAAAATATACAAATGACTCATAGAGCTTAATATCAAAAAACAAACAATCCAATCAAAAAATGGGTAGATGATCTAAATAGACATTTGTCTAAATAAGACATACAGATAGTCAACGGGTACATGAAAAGATTCTCATTATTGCTAATTATTAGAGAAATGCAAATCAAAACTACAATGAGACATCACCTCACATTGGCCAAAATGACCATCATAAAAAGTCTACAAATAATAAATGCTGGAGAGGATATGGAGAAAAGGGAACCTTCTTACATTGTTAATGGTGATGTAAGTTGATACAGCTATTATGGAAAACAGTATAGAGACTCCTTAAAAAAACTAAAAATAGAGTTGCCATATGATCCAGCAGTCCCATTCTTGGGCATATATCCAGAAAAGATGAAAATTCTAACTTGAAAAGATATACGCACCCCAGTGTTCATATGCATGCACGTGCTATGGTAGCAACTTAAATGTCCATTGACAGATGAATGGGTAAAGAAGTGGTGTACATATGCAATGGAATATTACACAGCCATAAAAAAGAATAAAATATCACCATTTGCAGCAACATTGATGCCCCTGGAGATCATCATACTAAGTGAAGTAAGTTGGACAGAGAAAGATAAATATTACATGATGTCACATATATGTGGAGTCCAAAAAGCAATGCAAATTAACTTATATATAAAACAGAAACAGACAAACATAGAAAACATTATCGTTACCAAAGGTATAAGTGGGGAGCAATAAATTAGGAGTATGAGATTAACATACACAGCACTATATATAAAATAGATAAACTACAGGATTTACCGTATAGCACAGGGAACCGTATTCAATATCTTGTAATAACCTATAATGGAAAAGAATCTAGAATATATATATATATTCTTTTCCAGATACATACACATACATACACGCACACACACATGCACACACACACATATATATACAGTCTGAATTACTTTGCTGTGCACCTGAAACTAACACCATATTGTAAATCAACTGTAGTTCATTTTTTAAATAAATAAACACATCATATACAAACTGTTGAAAGCTAAAGACAAGCTTGAAAGAAACAAGAGAAAAATGACTCATCACATACAGAGAGACAACAATACAGTTAGTAGCTGATTCCTTATCAGAAACAAGAAAGAGATAAAATCAGGAAATCCATAAATATTTGGAAATTAAATAATGCACTTCAAAAGAACTGGTGAGTCAAAGGAAAAAAATTTGAAAATATTTGAAATGGATGAAAACAAAAACACAACATATCAAAAATGTATGGATACAACTAAAACAATGCTAGTAAGAAAGTATATAGTTTTAAACGTGTATATTATAAAAGAAGAACAATCTCAAATCAATAACCTAAGTTTCCACCTTAAGAAACTAGAAAAAAGGAACAGACTAAGCCCAAAGCAAATGGAGAAAGGAAATAATAAAAAATTATAGTGGACAAAACAGAAAACAAAACAACACTGAAAAATTAATAGAACCAAAGTCTGTTTCTTTGAAACACTTCCAAAAATTGACCACACTTTTTCCTGATTGACCAAGAAAAAAAGGATAAAACACAAATAGCAAAAATCAGAAGGAAAGAGGATTCTACTGTATAGAAATTAAAGGAATTATTAGTACAAAGAATCAGCACAATGTTATGGCAACAACCAGACAATTTAAATGAAATTGACAGATTTCTAGAAGAACACCATCAAAATGGACTCAAGAAGAAATTTAAAAAATATAAATGCCTACAACAACAAAACTTGAACTAGTAAATAAAAATCTCCCAAAGGCAAAAAAACTCCAGACCCAGATGGCTTGTTCAGTGAATTCTATTCAATTCAGTTCAGTTCAGTCACTCGGTCGTGTCTAACTCTTTGCAACCCCATGAACCGCAGCATTCCAGGCCTCCCTGTCCATCAACTCCCAGAGTCCACCCAAACCCATGTCCATTGAGTCAGTGATGCCATCCCACCATCTCATCCTCTGTCGTCCCCTTCTCCTCCTGCCCTCAATCTTTCCCAGCATCAGGGTCTTTTCAAATGAGTCACCTCTTCGCACGAGGTGGCCAAATTATTGGAGTTTCAGCTTCTCCTTTCAATGAATATTCAGAACTGATTTTCTTTAGGATGGACTGGTTGGATCTCCTTGCAGTCCAAGGGACTCTCAAGAATATTCTCCAACACCACAGTTCAAAAGCATCAATTCTTCGGTGCTCAGCTTTCTTCACAGTCCAACTCTCACATCCATACATGACTACTGGAAAAACCATAGCCTTGACTAGTATACCTTTGTTGGCAAAGTAATGTCTCTTCTTTTTAATATGCTGTCTAGGTTGGTCACAACTTTCCTTCCACAGAGTAAGTGTCTTTTAATTTCATGGTTTCAGTCACTATCTGCAGTGATTTTGGAGCCCAGAAAAATAAAGTCAGCCACTGTTTCCACTGTTTGCCCATCTATTTGCCATGAAGCAATGGGACCAGATGCCATGATCTTCATTTTCTGAATGTTGAGCTTTAAGCCAACTTTTTCACTCTCCTCTTTCCTCAAGAGGCTTTTTAGTTCCTCTTCACTTTCTGCCATAAGTGTGGTGTCATCTGCATATCTGAGGTTATTGATATTTCTCCCGGCAGTCTTGATTCCAGCTTGTGCTTCTTCCAGCCCAGCGTTTCTCATGATGTACTCTGCATAGAAGTTAAATAAGCAAGGTGACAATATACAGCCTTGACATACTCCTTTCCCAATTTGGAACAATTCTGTTGTTGCATGTCCAGTTCTAACTGTTGCTTCCTGACCTGCATCCAGGTTTCTTAAGAGGCAGGTCAGGTGGTCTGGTATTCCCATCTCTTTCAGAATTTTCCACAGTTTGTTGTGATCCATACAGTCAAAGGCTTTGGTATAGTCAATAAAGCAGAAATAAGTTTTTCTGGAACTCTCTTGCTTTTTCGATGATTCAACGGATGTTGGCAATTTGATCTCTGGTTCCTCTGCCTTTTCTATAACCAGCTTGAACATCTGGAAGTTCATGGTTCACGTATTGCTAAAGCCTGGCTTGGAGAATTTTAATTCTATTAAGTATGTATATAATAAATAAAACAATCCTTCAGAAACTTTTCCAGAAAATACAGAGAGGGGAAAAACTTCCCAAATTATCCTATGACGCCACTATTACTCAGATGCCAACATCGGGTAATGGTCAGATGCCAAGATCAGACAAAGATATCACAAGAAAATAAAACTGTAGACTAATATCCTGAGAAATGCGTGTGTATGCTCAGTTGCTCAGTCGTGTCCACCTCTTTTTGACCCCATGGACTGTAGCCCGGCAGCCTCCTCTGTCCATGGGATTTCTCAGGCAAGAATACTGGAGCAGGTTGCCATTTGCTACTCCCAGGGATCTTCCTCAACTGGGAATCATGCCCGCATCTCTTATATCTCCTACCTCATCAGGCAGATTCTTCACCACTGTGAAACCTGGGCAGGAATACAGACACAAAAATCCTCAACAAAATATTAGCCAAATGAATCTAGAAACATATAAAAAGAATTACACACCTTGACCAGGTAGGATTTATCTCAGTAATACAAGATTGGTTTAACATCTGAACATTAACTAATGTAAAGCACCCTATTAAGAGAACAAAGCCACACGATTATCTCAATAGATGCAGGAAAAGGATTTAACTGAATCCAGCACTCATTCAAGTAAAAATTTTCTACAAAATAGGAAGAGAAGTTCTTCAACCTGAAAAAGGGCATCTATGAAAACCTTAAAGCTAAATATCATACTTAATGGTGAAAGACTTAATGCCTTCCCCCCAAGATCAGCAAGAAAGCAAGAATGTACTGTCTCATCACTTTGAAATGCCATTTTGTTAGAGGTTTTAGGTGACACAGTAGTAAAGAATCTGCCTGCCAATACAAGAGAAGCAGGTTCAGTTCCTGGGTAGGGAAGATTCCCCAGAGTAGGAAATGGCCAACTGCTCCAGTATTCTTGCTTGGTAAATTCCCTGAACAGAGGCTACAGTCCATGGGGTTGCAAAGAATCTGACATGACTGAGTATAGCACCACCACTGTTAGCTAGGGAATGTTAGCTAGCTAGTGAATCAATGCAAAAATTTTTAATTAAAACTATCTGGATTAAAAGGAAGAAGTAAAATAGTCTCTATTTGAAGATTACTTAATCCTGTATAGGGAAAATTCTAAGGAATCCATAGATTTCTTTTAAAACTACTGGAAATGATGTATGAGTATACCAAGGTCCAGGATATAAGATCAATATACAAAACTCAATTGTATTTCTGTAGAACAGTAATGAACAATCCACAAAATGAAATTTCAAAAACAATTTCATTACAGCAGAAATTGATACAACATTGTAAATCAACTATACTCCAATAAAATTTTTTAAAAAACCAATTTAGTTCATGACAGCCTCAAAAGAGGTAAAATATTTAATAATAGACTAACCAATAAAGTGTAAGGCTTGTGCACTGTAAATTAGAAACCATTACTGAAAGAAATAAGAATTGAACACATGAAGAAATATTCCATGTTCATGGATCAGAAGACAGTTGTTACAGAAGTCAGTTATCCCCATAGTAATTTATAGATTCAACATAATTTCTATAAGATTCTGGGAGTTGTTTTTCCAGAAATTAACAAGTTGATTCTAAAATTTATATAAAAAGGCAAAAGTCAGAATAGCAAAATCAATTTTGAAGAAGAGAAATGTGGCAGAATTTTCACTTCGAAACTTACTATAAAGCTATAGTAATCAAGACATGTGACACTGGTATAAGAAGATAGATAGATAGATTTAAATTAAACAGAATTTAGTCTAGAAATAAAGACATATTTAGGTCAACTGATTTTCAAAAGAGATGCCAAAACAATTCAATGGACAAAAAATAGTCTTTTCAACAAATAGCACTGGGACAATTGAATATTCACATGACAAAAGAATATCCAAATTTCACACCATACATAAAAGTTAATTCAAATTGGATTATAACTAAACTTTAGTCTAAGAGCTAAAACTATAAAACTTCAAGAAAGAAAAAAATAGGAGTAAATCCTTGTGTCCTTGGGTTAGACAAGAGTTCTTAGATACAACACCAAATGTACAATACATAAAAGAAAAAAAATGATAAATCTGATTTCATCAAATAAAACATCTTTGTGTTTCAAAAGAGACTATTCAGAAAATGAAGAAGCAAGTTGTAGGCTGGGAGAAAATGTTTACACACTGTATATCTGGTAAAAGACTTGTATCCAGAATAAATAACATAATAAATAAGGAAGACAACAATTCAATTCTAAATGGACACAAGATTTGAATAGACATATCACCAAGAAATGAATCACTAATAAGCCCATTTTCAAATGCTTAACAGAAAGACTTCCCTGATGGTCCAGTAATTAAGAATCTACTTTGCAACAGAGGGAACATGGGTTCAATCCCTGGTTGGGGAATTAAGATACCACATGCCGAGGGGCAACTAAGCCCATATGCCACAATTAGAGAGTCTGTGTGCTGCAACTAAGACCCAATGTAGCCAAATGAGTGAATGTTTTTTTAAAAGATAATGGTGATGGTTGTACAGTGAGAATGTAATTAATGCCACTGGATTATAACTTAAAATGGGCACAATGGCAAATTTTCTGTTTGTATATTTATTTTTAAATGCTTAACATCATTAGTCTTCAGGGGATGGCAAATTAAAATCACAGTGAGACACCACTTAGCACCAACTATTTGCACCAATTATTGTCTGACCAACCTAGATAGCATATTGAAAACAGAGACATTATTTTGTCAACAAAGGTCCATCTAGTCAAGGCTATGGTTTTTCCAGTGGTCATGTATGGATGTGAGAGTTGGACTGTGAAGAAAGCTGAGCACCAAAGAATTGATGTTTTTGAACTGTGGTGTTGGAGAAGACTCTTGAGAGTCCCTTGGACTGCAAGGAGATCCAACCAGTCCATTCTGAAGGAGATCAGTCCTGAGTGTTCATTGGAAGGACTGATGCTGAAGCTGAAACTCCAGTACTTTGGCCACCTCATGCGAAGAGTTGACTCATTGGAAAAGACCCTGGTGCTGGGAGGGATTGGGGGCAGGAGGAGAAGGGGACGACAGAGGATGAGATGGCTGGATGGCATCACCGACTCAATGGACATGAGTTTGGGTAAACTCTGGGAGTTGATGATGGACAGGGAGGCCTGGCGTGCTGCGATTCATAGGGTCACAAAGAGTCAGACATGACTGAGCAATTGACTGACCGACCGATAGACAATAACAAATGTTAGCAAGGATGTGGGGAAATTAGGCCCCTCATACATTGCTGGCAGGAATGTAAAATGTATCTAGCTGCTTTGAAAATAGCTTGACAGTTTCTTTAAAAGATAAACATAAAGTTATCATTTGACCAAGCTAAACCACTCCCAGGAAACTACCCAAGCAAAATGAAAACATATGCCAACAAACAGACATGTTCATGAATGCTCATAGCAGTATTATTTGTAATAGACAATCACATACTCATCAGCTGATGAATGGATAAACAAAATGTGGTATATCTACAATTAAATACAATTCAACAAAAAAAAGAAAAGAAAAGAGATGAAATACTGACATATGCTTGTTGTATAAATGAGCCAAATATGGCCAGTGTGTATTGGTCCCTAGGGTGTTTATTTCTTCAGACTGAAACCTATTAGCCAAAAGTCCTGATGAAACTCGAATGGTTATGGATCCAGTTATCCTAAAAATATTCCAAACAAGCAGATTTTTAGCAACTTAAACTTCCCTGATGTGTGTATAATGTGTAATGTGTGTGCAGCTCAGTCGTATCTGACTCCATGGACTATAGCCCACCAGGCTCCTCTGTCCATGGAATTTTCCAGGTAAGAATACTGGAGTGAGTTGCCATTTTTTTCTCCAGAGGATGTGTATGCTCCACTTAACCTCACCCCATATCTGCTAGCAATCAAAAAGGTGTGCCCTGGGCCCCAAGACCCCATACTACTGTTCTCCATATGTCTGACCTGGAGATTGCCAGGCACTGTGAAGTAACATTACCTAAACACACAAGCCTCTTTTCTGATCCCCTCCTCTTCTAGATAATGACCCCAGAGCCATAAGTCTCTGGATGGTCTCATCCTGAAAGATGCTTCCTCTCCAATGCAAGCTTAAGCACCACGCAATGAAATTCCTCATGTGTTACTGCCTCTCTGGGTCATATTTTTATCCTTCATCAGACTGGAAATCCTTTGCACAGCCTATAAGTCTATAACATGGATGAACCTCAAAAACATTACATGAAGTGAAAAAAGCCTGACACAATAGACTATATATTTTATAATTTCAAATGTTCAGAAAAGGGCAGTATGTAGAGACAGGAAACAGATTGTTTGCTTGAGGGTAGGAGCCACTTGTGTGAAATCCCATAGACCCAAGCTTTGGACTCCAAACTCCTAATGTCCAGTCTTATCCCAGAGCCTGTCACTTCTGTGCAAGCTGGAGCAAAGAGATCTGTTGGGTTGCATGGCTCTCCCCGCTTCTTCCCATAGACATTGGCATCACCGCCTTTGTTTCCTCAACTCTCTCTCTCTCTTCATCTTCCTGTGTTACAACATAACCTGCGAACTGAATGAGACCTTTATAAAAAATTTTTATTTATTTATTTTGGCTGTGCTGCGTCTCTGTTGTTGCTTGCAGGCTTTTCTCTAGTTACAGCAATGGGGGCTACTCTAGTTGCAGTGTGTGGGCTTCTCATTGCAGTGGCTTCTCTTGTTGAAGAGCACAGGCTCTAGGGAACACAGGCTTCAGCAGTTGTGGCTCCCAGGCTCTATAGCACAGACTCAATAGTTGTCGTGCATGGGCTTAGTTGTTCCAAGATACGTGGGATCTTCCAGGATCAAGGATCGAGCCTGTGTCTCCTGCACTGGCAGGTGAATTCTTTACCACTGGGCCACCAGAGAAGCCCTGAATGAAACTAATTATAAAGATCACTGGTTTTCTAACATTTGTGAGCTCTTAATTCCTCTCTTTCTCCCCAGTTCTGATAAAATCACAGTATGTGAAGCAGATGTAGTAAGACCTGAGGAGATGAGAAGACAGGATCCAGGGATTGTCTCTCCCTCTTTTACTCCCTACCTGGGCTGTGTCTGCAGAGTCGTTAGGCTCTGAAGGATGTAGTTTGGAAGCTACTAACCATAGTCCTACTTCCTTATTCAAAACAGAACAACTGACCCCCACAAGAGGAGACGGTACTTCCCCGAGGCCCCACAGCTTCCTCAGTGGCAGACACCAAGACAGGAACTTAGGTCTCTTCACTCTCTCTCCAGTGGTTTGCCACAACAACGAGGGGCTTTCCAGGCCACATTTCCCTGAGTGCCAGCATTGTTTCTAGAATCTGAAAATACCCAACCAAACAATAGCAGGGTGTCAGAAAAGGTCACCTGGAGAAGGAGGGAGTGGCTGAGTTCAGGCCTGAAGGATGAATTAGCCAAGAGAGCTGAGTAGCATTTGATGACATACTTAAGATTTCTCAAAAATCAAGTATGGAGTAACTATGGTTCAGGCACTGAAAATAAACCCCAGGGACCATTGTGGATGTGGTTACAGACACATTCCTACATCACTGAGAACTTGAATTTTCTGAACTGTATCAAACTCAAGGACACCATCAGCCATTTTCAAAACCAGTATCTCCTAGCAGGAGCTAGCTGCAACATCTTTCAAAGTTTCAAAGTTTAGAACACCAACCACTCCTGACTTAACAAGCACCTTTACTTCTTGCCAGCTCCAACCCTAATTCTTGACAAACAATTTATCCAATCTTGGCAGGGAGTGGGGGGTACCTTTATAAGTTTCCCCTATTTTGTAGTCTAGTTCAGTTCAGTCGCTTAGTCATGTCTGACTCTTTGTGACCCCATCACAGCACGCTGGGCCTCCCTGTCCAGCACCAACTCCCAGAGTTTACCCAAACTCATGTCCATCGAGTCGGTGATGCCATCCAGCCATCTCATCCTCTGTCATCCCCTTCTCCTCCTGCCCCCAATCCCTCCCAGCATCAGGGTCTTTTCCAATGAGTCAACTCTTTGCATGAGGTGGCCAAAGTATTGGAGTTTCAGCTTCAACATCAGTCCTTCCAATGAACACTCAGGACTGATCTCCTTTAGGATGGACTGGTTGGATCTCCTTGCAGTCCAAGGGACTCTCAAGAGTCTTCTCTAACACCACAGTTCAAAAGCATCAATTCTTCAGTGCTCAGCTTTCTTCACAGTCCAACTCTCACATCCATACATGACCACTGGAGAAACCATAGCCTTGACTAGACGGATCTTTGTTGGCAAAGTAATGTCTCTGCTGTTTAATATGCTATCTAGGTTGATCATAACTTTCCTTCCAGCCAAACATAATTCAAGGTGAACTTCTTTGAATTTCTACTTCCTGGGCTGCAATCCTAACAAACCCCAAATAAACATTTTTTTCCTTCACCAGGTCTCCATTCTTGGAATGCTTGGTTAACACATTTCACCTTGAGGGGACTGCATATGCAAAGATCCTGAGGCAAGAGAGAGTGATAACTTCAATGGTTTCAAGTCTGATCACAGGTCATGTGATAAAAGATGAGGCTGAAATAGCTACCAGACGCTAGATCATGAATGACAATGAATACCATGCTAAGGAGTTTGGGCTTGAACTTTGTCTTGAAGAAAGTTAATTACAAATAAGCTGAAGTCTCATATCACTCAAAAATGTATCCTCTTTTTACATTTATGTTCAGGTGCAAGAAAGGGCCCTGTCCTTAGTTCCACCATGCAGAGCTTATACATATGTCAGTAAGTACTTTAAGAACAGAATGGTCTCCTTTGAACAATTCTATTTATATTTAGGGTTAGTAATACAGAATGAAACTTATGAAATACACTGATATAAATGAGCAAGTGATGCGGTTTGGGGTATGGGAAAAAATGAGGGACAAAGGGGTATGATCTGCTTTTAAAATCTGCCAGGAGACTCTGCAACTATCATATGCAGAGGGCGTGGTCTGGTCAGTTTCCATCCATTTCAAGTTTTAAGCACCACCCAACAACTTTCTGCCAAGCAGAAACTGGGAAAGTTATATATGCAGAATATCAGTCTGGCCCTGGTGAGGATCATGGTTTAAGTTGATCAGGATTTGACACATGGAGTCCAGTCAAGATGTTGTGGGAGGACAGTAGCAAGGCAGTGATGGCTGGCAAACTGAAAGCCAATAAAGAGATAATATTGTCAGGATCTGATGAATGATTAAGCTGGGGGATGAGAAAAAGGAAGGCATCAAGAATGACTACCAAATTTCTCCTTTGGGAAACTCAGGCACCTGGATGGATGGTAATGCCTTTCACTAAGACAAGAAACACAGAAGGCACAATATGTCTGAACTATGAGGCTATGAGATCCATCCATCAGTCAGATGCACTTGTCGACACATATCGGAAAACTCAATCCCAAATGGTCGAAACAATAAGGGTGTGTAGTATCTCATATTACAAGTGTAGAGAAAGGGTGCTTTCTGAGCTGGTTATTTCAGAAGCTCAACAAATTTATCAAAGACCCAGGTTTTTCCAACTCTACCCTGTCCTCCTCAGCTTGTCTGTGAGCCCCACTCATCTCTGTGAGCAAGATGATCCAGCAGCCCCAGGCGTCACACCTTCACACACTGGATTAGTTCCCTAGGGCTGTTAAAACAAAATGTCTCAAACTGAATGGCTTACGACATCAGAAAATTATTGTCTCACAGTTCTGGAGGCCAGAAATCAGAAAACAAGGTGTTAGTAGGTTAGTTCTTTCTGAGAGTTTTGATGAAGAATGTTCCATGCCTTTGGTTTCTGGTGTTAAAAAAATTCCCAGAGTTCCTTGGCTTCAGCTGCATACTTTCAGTCTCTGCCTCCATCATCACTCAGCACTCTCTCTGTATCTATGTCCAAATTTGCCTTATTTTATAAGGACTCCAGTTGTACTATATTAGGGTCCACCATACTCCAATATGACCTTGTCTTAACCTCTTACATCTACAATGACATCATTCCCAAACAAGATCAACTTCTGAAGTAACCTATGGTTTAGGACTTCAACATACGTTTTTAGTAAAACATGATCAACCCATAATGTACATTAGGCAGAAAGGGAAGGTGATAGTTAATTTGATTGGGTCTTTTGTTGCCTAAATATTCAGTCAAGCATCATTCTGGGTGTTTCTGAGAAGGCGTTTTAGGATGAGATTAAATGAGAGTAAGGCAGATTGCCTCCCTAATGTGGGTACCTGCGTGCATGGTACCTTTGTGACCTCACCAGGCTTCTCTGTCCATGGGATTCTCCAGGCTAGAGAACTGGAGTGGGTTCCCACGCCCTCCTCCAGGAGATCTTCCCAGATCAGAGATGAGATCCACATCTCCTGCATTGGCAAATGTGTTCATTACCACTACGCCACCTGGGAAGCCCAATGTGGGTGAGCCTCATCCAATTAGTTGGAGCCTTGAATAGAACAGAAGGAGCAAACTTCTCCCCAGGTAAGAGAGAATTCTTCTACCTGACTGCCTTCACACTGGGACATTGACTTTTTTCCTGACTTTGGACTCAAACTGAAACATGAGTTCTTCTGGAATCTTGGGCCACTGGCTTTCAGACTAGATCTACACCATTGCCTCTGGTTCTCAGCCTCCAGACTCAGACCAGAACTAAACCATACATTCTCCCAGGTCTCCAGCTTACTGACTCACCATGTCACTTTTGGAACTTACTAGCCCCCATAATTGCATAAGCCAAGTCCTCATGATAAATCTCTCTCTCTCTCTCTCACTCTCTACACATTTCTTTGTTGTTGTTGTTTTTCAGTGATTAAGTCATGTCTGACGCTTTGCAACCCCATTGACTGCAGCATGCCAGGCTCTTCTGTCCTCTACTATCTCCTGGAGTTTGCTCAAATTCATGTCCATTGAGTCGGTGATGATATCTAACCATCTTATCCTCTGCCACCCTCTTCTCCTTTTGCTTTCAATCTCGTCCAGTATTAGGGCCTTTTCTCTGTATATATATCTGGTTCTGTGGAGAATCCTAATAATAAAGGGGACCAGCTCTTCTTGGTATCCATTTTGTCTTTTTTTTAGAGTCAAGAAACCTTACTCAGAAGCTCTGTTCTCATCAGCCACATTTAGGGAATGGGAGTGCCATGATTCACTTAGACCAATCTGAATTCATCTCAATGGCTTGGGGAAGATGTGCAAATGTAAGCAGCTGTTTACAGGAAACCGACCTTAGCAGGAAGCCCCTTTCCTGTCACTTTAGCAAAGCTCTACTGTAACTCACTTCTAAATCAAGCACCCCCAGGCTCTACTAATCTCCCGCCCAAGCATACCTTTCAAATCTTTTAATCACATAGTACGTTGCTTGGCTTGTTGGTTCTTTTCATAGATCAAAGAAATAGAAATGAAAAATAAATAACTAACAGATGACCAGAGCTCTTCCTCAGCTTCCCCTTAAGTAAACTCAACAAAGTGTGTGACTGAACTATGTGAGCAAGATAACATCCAGAGAAAGATCAGAGAAGTTGATAAGCCCACACCCCCGCCTGCACACATTGGGGGATGGTGACGACTCTGACCTCCTATCTCAATGATTAACTGAGGTTCCTTTTTTGTTTCCCTTTAAAACTTTCTTGGCCAAGCAGAATCTTTGGAGGTGGTTCTTGGGGAACACTGAGTCCAGCATCTCCCCAGATAGCCAGCATTCTTATTAAAGGCAACTTTTCTTCCTACAGACATTTGTGAGTATTGATTGTGTAAGTGGTGATCAGTGGGACCCAATTTATTTGTTAACACAAACTAGAACAAAAGTAAGACTCCTCCAGCACAGAAGCAGGGGAAAGGCTTGCCAGGTCAGCTACAGCAGACAGCAAGTGTTGGGAGGCAAGAGAGCCTTAGGTCAGGACACAGGCAGCCAGGTGCCAGCATCCAGGAGTCAGAGAGACACCAATGAAGGCTTGCTGAGGCTCTAGGCCAGTAGAGCATTGCCTCGTGTACCTTGTTGGGGTCAGAATCTGCCTCAGCTAACAAGCCTTTAGACTCTACAGGTGATGCCTGGGGGAAAATGGAGTTGTCTGGAAATAGGGTGAAGTTCAGTTCAGTTCAGTTGTTCAGTCCTGTCTGACTCTTTGCAATCCCATGGACACCAGGCTCCCCTGTCCATCACCAACTCCCAGAGCTTACTCAAACTTGTATCCTTCATGTGAGCTACTGAAGGCAAATCTTGTCTTCCAGTGTAAACAGGAAGATATTTCCTCAGCCATGGAAATGTCAAGACTTCTAGAATTTGCCCACTAATGTCATTCCCACACTCATTCTTACCCTTCAAATGAACTCAAAGATGCTTCTGTTATCAGCGACTCCTCTGTGAGACAGTCACATTATCTGTCTCTGTAAATGTCTGTTATCACAGACAATAAGTTCATCTCCACACACTGGATGTTCTGAAAGATCGGTACCCACCTGCTTCCTTCCCTTTGGGAGCTTATGCTCTATTCCAGACCCCAAAACAAGAGGCTATAGTTAATATTGCTCATGTATATATAAGGAATGGGGCTTCCCTGGTGGCTCAGATGGTAAAGAATCTGCCTGTGGGAAACCTGGGTTCGATCCCTGGGTCAGGAAGATCCCCTAGAGAAGGGAATGGCAACCCACTCCAGTGTACTTACCTGGAGAATCCCATCGACAGAGGAGCCTGGCAGGCTACAGTCTATGGGGTTGCAAAAAGTCAGATGTGACTGAGTGACTAACACACACACATACACACATATACACATAAGGAATATTTCCTAAATGCTGGGCACTGAGCTGAGGACTTAATGTGTCCTATGGTTTAGTTCTCACAATATAGTGGATACATACTGTTATTTTCATTCATTACAGAAAATGGAAGCTCAAAAATATTCCCTGACTTGTTCAGGTTTAGACAAGGAGAGGATTTGGTACTCTCATTCAGCTCATTTAAGCCTGTGTTCTTGCCCATAACACATGGGACAATAGTACCTGTTGGAATTAGAGAACGTGAGAAGCTTTTATGGATAAGGTCAAGATTAAGAGCAAAGATCTCCTAAAAGGAGAAAGCTTACCTTAAGGAAGCTCCCCTTGAACGATGAATAGAATTTAGTACAAGTTTTCTTGCTTTTTTTTCAGAGTGAGATGGTGAGACACAGCAGGGGGCGACGGATTTCTCAAGGTCATGCCACAAGTCGCTAGCCAACCCTAGCCTGTCACTCAAAGTTCCCAGTTCCCAGCTCACTGAATTCAGCTTTGAAGTGGCTGGGGTGGAGCTCTGTCAGGAATTTTAAAAGTCTGAAATAAAACACCCACCTGCATCTTTCCCCTTCTCCTATCCCCCTTCTTGTCTCCCCAGCCTCCGCAAACAACCTTTTTATCATCCCTCCCACCAATCCATAAACTCTCCCAGGAAATGCCAGGACCTGAACACCATATTGGCCAGTAGGGACTCGGTCAACTTCTTTGCCTTCCGGCTGTTCTAAGCAAACAAAGGGCAGTGCACAAGTTATTAGTAAATACCAAGGCTTAGTTTATTGTATAAAACTTCAATCCAACAAATAAATGAGCCATCAAGTTTGAATTTATGTAGCATTCAAAACACATTAAAGGCATTTGACCATGACAAAGGCCTTTCCTGTTTTGAATGATGAAGCCAGCACGGCAAATACCCTTCGGATGAGACATTAAGCGAGGTCCTTTCAGTTTGTCTCTGGGGACTGTCAAGGTGGAAAGCGAAGGTTCCGGCACTCTTTCTAAAGAACTGTTTTGGGAGAATCCCATCTTGGTGAATGTCTCCTTTCTTCAAAACAGAGTTTGTGAGCCTATAATGGTCAGAACAATGACAACCGCTCAGCTAAGAGCCATCTAGCTGACTGCCATGAAGCCCTATACTAACTTTGAGATATTCCCAGGGAGACATCAAGGAACCAAGACTTTTCATGAAAGGATTCTGATAGCTGATCACTGGAGGGTCCAGTTGCTATTGTGGACTGTCTCTGAGCAATTTCATTGTCTGCAAATTGATGAATAATACCCCTCAAAGGGTGGTGAGCAATGAATGAGATAATCCAGGCATTTGATCAGTTTCAAAGCCTTGTTCAAATAAAAAGTGTTATTATTCATAATGTATAAGAATAATAGTTCAGCTCCACCTTTTCACTTCATTTCAGTTTTTCTTGCTTCAGCTTCAAGCAACAGAAATTGTCTCATTCTGCTGGTATTTGTGTTCTTGCTGGAAGATTTTGGGTCTCCCTGGTAGCTTAAACAGTAAAGAATCCACCTGGGTTGGATCCCTGGGTCTGGAAGATCCCCTGAAGAAGGAACTGGCTACCCACTCTCTGCTCCAAATGAAGCTGCTACTAATAATTGGAAGTTGAGTCATGGGAGTTGAGTTTCATTTGGTCAAAATTGAGCCTCCATGTAAACAGGTGATTCTCAGGCAGCCATCACCTAGAGACTTAGAGAGTGCAGGAGAATATTTGTGTGGTCTTCTTCCCAATGCACTTCAATTCCCACCCAAATAAAGAACAAAGTAAAAACTTAAAAGTACCCCCTACCAATAAACACCCCCAAATAGAACTCCAACAAATCTAGGTAGGAGAGGTTGGAAAGGGAATATTCATTCAACAAACTGATTGGGTGCTCACCAAGTTCCAGCACTGTGTTGGCTGCTGAATTACAAAGATGAGTAAGACACAGGCCCTGCTTTTCAGGGCAGTGAGACATAAATAGATATGCCAGTAATAGATGTGCTTCAGCTGGAAGCTGTGACCAACTAGCTCTAACTTTCGAGGTCTAGTTCTATTCCCTTTTTTGGGGGGCTCTTGGGGTTAGGACTGATCTGTGTGCATAAGGGTTCTAGTCATGTGTAGTGCCTCTTTCTTTCACCTGCAGCGTCCTGGGTCCTCAGTCTCACCCTGATCTCAGTGGATGCACCTAAAGGTTCATCTCATATAAATGCTCTACTACAAGGAGCACAGCGTGATCCAAGAGAGCCGAAAGCAGTCACAGATTTGAAGAGGACAAAGAGGACAAAGAAGACAAAAAGATTGAAGAGAATAAAGCCAGCCCCTGGCCTCTAAATCTGAACTTTTGTGTAAGAGCTGTAAATAAACACTAATATTGACTAAATTCTTATGCTATACTCTCAATCTCATTAAATTGTCACAACAATCCTGGAAAACAAATATGTACTTCCCTGATCTACTGCTCAGGAAATGGAGGCTCAGTGTAAAGATCTTTTCTAAGATCCAGAGCCAGTATAGTCAGGATTAGAACTCACATTTCACTGACTTCAAATCTGGACTCTGAACTGTGCATTGCACTCTCTCCGTATCCAAGCCCTTTTACCCTGGACTTGTTAAAGGCTTGATCTTTTGAAAAATCAAGTTCTTGAATCTTCTGAAAAATCAACTTCTGAACATCAAAGTTTGGGTGAGACGATGTGTGCATGTAAAGCTCCTAGTAAAATAACTGGACCTACTAAGTGCTGAATGGATGACAGCTTCTTTTCCTTCTACTGTTATTATTATCATGCTATGGCAAGAGCTCAGAGAATAGAACTCAATTCTAGCAGAAAGCCTGGGACAAGTGAGACCTGGAAGATTATCAATATATTCAGAGCAGAACCCAAGTCCTAAAGAAAAGACTGCTGCTGCTGCTAAGTCGCTTCAGTCGTGTCCGACTCTGTGCGACCCCATAGACGGCAGCCTACCAGGCTCCCCCGTCCCTGGGATTCTGCAGGAAAGAACACTGGAGTGGGTTGCCATTTCCTTCTCCAATGCATGAAAGTGAAAAGTGAAAGTGAAGTCGCTCAGTCGTGTCCGACTCTTAGGGACCCCATGGACTGCAGCCCACCAGGCTTCTCCATCCATGGGATTTTCTAGGCAAGAGTACTGGAGTGGGGTGCCATCGCCTTCTCTGAAAGAAAAGACAGAACTGGGCAATTTCTCAAGACTGCTTATGGAAAGACAGAACTTTGTGCTAAGCAGCAAGGTTCCCAAGTATGTGTCCATTCATCTACCTTTCCGTCCATCCATTCATCCGTCCAACAAAATCTTTTTTTTTTTTAACATCAGTTTTTAGTTAATTTTATCTTATTCTAACATTTAGGGACTTCCCTGGTAGTCCAGTGGTTAAGACTTTGTGCTCCCAATGCAGAGGCCACAGGTTTGATCCCAGGTTGGAGAACTAAGACCCTGCATACCACATGACACAGCTTAAATAATCATAATATTTTCTTGACTGCACTGAGTCTTAGTTGCAGCATGTGAACTCTTAGTTGCAGTATGTGGGATCTACTTCCCTGACCAGGGATCAAACCTGGGCCCCCTGCATTAGGAGTGTGGAGCCTTAGCCACTGGAGTACCAGGGAAGTCCCTAACAAAATTTGTCTATGCATATCTAATGTGCCTGGCACTGAGTTTGAAAGGATGAACAAAACAGATGTCACTCTGATACCAGGAAGTTCATAGGTGGGGAAGATGCACAACAGTAAACACATAAGTAAATAAACACATCCTCACAAATTGAGGAAAGCATTATGACTATGAGGTACAGGTGCTGTGCTAGAGCATGCTGGAGGAGGACCCCTGCTGAGAATAGATGGGCAAGGAAGGCCTGTCCAAAGAGGTAACATTTAAAACAGATTAGGAGGATAAGAAGAAGGAGAGGGTGGGACAGAGTGAACTGAGTGCTGCCCTCACCAAGCTGCCCACAAACCACCTAATGGCAAGTCCTACTGATATAACAGCTCACCTGCAAACTCTCAACTAAAGTGGGAGTGGAAAGTTTTGTGAATGACTCTCCCTGAACTGTTGGTTCAGAGACTACGGCCCTCTGGTCCTAACAGTGGTTTCCTGCAAGGCGTCAACAACAAGGACTCCAGAAGGCACAGACGAGCTGTTGCCCAAACCCTCCCCCAATTCCTCACGAGATACAGTGAATGAAGGGGTTCCGGGAGTGGATCTGGGGACTCTGGTGGGGACACACCACCCAATGAGCTTTAGTCAGCCTGTTTTCCAAAGCCCCAAACAGAGCACTACTGCTATTTACATTTCAATGTAAATTAAGCTGCCTTCAACTAGCAAGGCTGTGTAAACTAGTGTTTAATGTCAGGTTTATATTAATATTTGCATTAACAAGATTGATCGTTTACATAACAATGCATACGTAAAGTCTGGGCTAGGTTTGGGTTTACACACATTTGCATAATGTTTACAGATTGATTGATTCAACAAACTGTGCATAAATTCACGTCAACTGCTAGTTGTTTGTTTATTTTTTCTACTGGGGCTTGATAGCCTATATCTTAATAAATGGGTGAAACTGAACCTGAGTCCTCTGTTATAACCTTCACAGAAGATTTAATAGTTCTGAAAAGTAATTTTCGATGAAAAAGAGTGAGATGAAATCATTGTGGCTATTTTCTCCTTTCATCTCCAGCACTGAGTATAAGAAGGAGGTCACCAGCTTTAAACTATACTCTAACAGAGATAAAACCCAGCTGTAGGCAGAAAATCTAGATTCAGGACTCCCTCTGTCTGTGCCATCCTGGAGAGTTTCCTAGAGAAGTTCAGATTTGGTGGGGACCTTAATGGATCATCTGAACCTCCGCTACACTGGTCCCCAGAAGGCAGATGAGGGCAGCTTCTTTTTATGGCTTTCTTTTATTCCTTTTAACCAGCTCCTCTTGGTTAAAGAATGATCTAGATATTAGCCCCCAACCTCAAGCAGAGGGAAATCTGGAAAGGAGCAGAAGCAGAAAAGAAAGGCACAATGCAGAAAGAAATGAAAATTAACTAATTAAAAAATTTTTAAATTATTTTTCGTGGACCTCCAATAGTTCAGTTAATCACTTCCTCAATTTGTGGCACAGAGTCTACATGGGCCGCAAGGCCCTGGTTTCCCCTCCAATTCATCCCCACCCTACAAAGAGGTACCACACAAATAAATGTGTCCAGCAGATCCCTGCAGATCATGGAAATAAATGAAGACCAACTAAATGAGAATAAGCAGAGGCAATTTACTCTGAGTTTGCTATAGCAAAGTCATCCACTGTCACTAGCATCCTGGCAGGGACTCAGAGGCAGCCAGAGGAGTGGGAAAGCTTTATAGTAGGAAAAAAGAGAAGGCTTCCAGAATGCCCTGATTGGAGAAGCTGTTGACATGTTAAGTTGGAGGCTAGCTAACTACAAGAGAGATAGCCTATGTGATTGGTTAGTGGTTCCTATTTAACATTCTCTAATTGGTTTTCAAAGATGGAAGTGGGGGCAAACATTAGACAAACTGTGAGTTATTAATCAAGTCCTGGCTGTACATACAAGCTCAGTCACTCAGTCGTGTCTGACTCTTCGCGATCGTATGGACTGTAGCTGGCCAGGCTCCTCTGTCCATGGAATTATCCAGGCAAGAACACTGAAACGGGTTGCCATTTCCTCCTCCAGAGGATATTCCCAACCCAGGGATCAAATCCACATCTCCAGCACTTACTTCATTGGCAGGCAGATTTTTACCACTGCACCACCTGGAAAGCTCCTAGTCCTGGCCATTTGGGGTCAACCCACTCCAGTACTTTTGCCTAGAAAATCCCATGGACGGAGGAGCCTGGTAGGCTGCAGTCCATGGGGTCGCTAGAGTCGGACACGACTGAGCGACTTCACTTTCACTTTTCACTTTCATGCATTGGAGAAGGAAATGGCAACCCACTCCAGTGTTCTTGCCTGGAGAATCCCAGGGACGGGAAGCCTGGTGGGCTGACGTCTATGGGGTCGCACAGAGTTGGACACGACTGAAGTGAAGCAGCAGCAGCAACAGTTGATTAACAGTCTGACTTCCTACAAGAAAGACTTACAGCAGGCTGGCTTCCTAGGCTAGTTATTGAGTTAACTATTGGTTTCCTGGACAGGTTGCTGCAGGTGGTGCGTTAGAGTTCTATTTTTATACATGGTCTGTCCACTGTCTGTTTGTATGTTCATTCTCAAGATGCAGGTACCTTATAAAATACACAGAGGTAAGTCAAAGAAGCAGAAACATCTTATGACATCCCTTATATGTGGAATCTAAAAAGACATGATACAAACAAACTTAACTTACAAAACAGAAACAGACTCACAGACTTAAGAGAATGAAGTTATGGTTGCCAGGGGGAAGGATGGGGGAAAGGATAGTTAGGGAATTTGGGATGGACAACAAGGACCTCCTGTATAGCACAGGGAAGTCTGCTCAATGTTATGTGGCAGCCTGGATGGAAGGGGAGTTTGGGGGAGAATGGAAACATGTCTATGTATGGCTGAGTCCTTCTGCTGTTCACCTGAGACTATCAAAACATTGTTAATCGGCTATACTCCAGTACAGAATAAAAAATTTAAAAATACATAGTGCTATTTTCTGTGTGTTTGTATTTTGAACTTACTAGAGAGTATTGTGTCAAAATTTCTTGCTTATCTACTCACTCAATAGTAAGAGTCAAGGGTGGTATCTGGATTGCTATATGTGGTGAGGACAGGGAAGCCTGGCATGCTGCAGTTTATGGGGTGGCAAAGAGTTGTACACGACTTAGCAACTGAACAACAACAATGTCAGACATTGCACCTTACAGTTGCATATATACAATAGAGTATATCATTTGTACATACTTTCACATTTAAGAGTTGCCTCTGGTATCCATTACCACTAACAGGGCTGAGAGCAAGATCCTCATGCATGCTCACATAAGAGTACACCAGAGTAGGCCAGATTCTTTACAGTCTGAGCCACCAGAACCTTTCACAGTTAGGTATTAATCTGAAGTTCATTTTTGTATATAATATGAATCAGATTCCTACCTCACACCATATGCCAACACCATGTGTAGAGCAATACTTTTCTTCTCCACTAATTTTTGGTGGCGTATTTGTTATGATAAAGTTACTGTTCCTATCTTATTCTGTCTGAGTTTCTGTTCTATCAGTCTTTTCCTGGGCCTGGCTAAAATTCTAAAACAGAAGATAGGCGGATGGAAGGAGTGAAATTGGGTATACCCATGAAGCCTCCATTTGGAGGTTTATTGGATTTTGGCTGTTTTATTATTATAAGCTAACTTCCTCTATATTTGTTTTCAATATCACAATTTAAAGGAAGACATTTTAAAATGCATGGTTTAGGGCTGTAGGGTTTTCAGTGAGAAAGCCTGAGGTCCCTGATATTCTAGTATCAGGAATTAGCCAACTTTTTATGCAAAGTCAGTAGTAAATATTTTAGGTTTTGCAAGTCTAAATGACTCAACTTTGCCCTTGCGGCATGAAAGCAGCCATAGACAAAATGGTTGCAAAGAGCATGGCTGTGACCAATAAGGCTTTATTTACAAAAACAAGCTGGCTGGACTGGGCCTAGAGGATACAGCTTACCAAACCCTATGCTGTAATACTTGTAGTAGTTTCCTTATCCACATGAGGTAACCATGACCTTTCATTGTGAAACTCATCAAGGAAACTATTATCTTTTTATTTTTCCTTTTAAAAATTTTCTATTGGCTTATACCCCTGCAAAAGGGAATGGCAACCCTCTCCAGTATTCTTGCCTGGAGAATTCCAGGGACAGAGGAGCCTGGCGGGCTACAGTCCACGGGGTCGCAAAGAGTCGGAGACAGCTGAGTGACTAACACTCTGACTTTCATAGCTGACGTGCAATGTTGTGTTAGTTTCAGGTATACAGCAAAGTGAATCAGTTACACACATACGTACATCCTCTCTTTTTTAGATTCTTTTCCCATATATTCCATTGCAGCATATGGAGTAGAGTTCCTTGTGCTCTATGTTAGGTCCTTATTAGTTAACTATTTTATATAGTAGTGTGTATACGTAAATCCCAAACTTTCAGTTTTCCCTCTCTCTCTGACCCCATGGTAACTATGTTTGTTTCCTACATCTGTGACTCTATTTCTGTTTTGTAAATAAGTTCATTTTTACCTTATTTTTAGATTTCACATATAAGTGATATCACATGATAAAAGATAACATTATTTTTTATAAGAGACCCAGATCTACGAAGCTGGGCATCAGATGTGTTCATTTGCTATCCCAGTATTACTTATAATAATTATATGATAAATTATATAATAATAGATAACCAAAATAGTTTTCAGAGAATCATTAGGAAACATATGCAGATTATTATGCAGCCATTAAAAATGTTTACAGAAATCATTAATAGCCTATGTAAATGTTTATGATATAATACTAACTTTAAAATGAGGACAAAAATAACATATATATATAAGATATAAACTATATTTTTAAATGTACAGAGAATTAAATGTACAGAGTTAGTGACCACTCTAGATGCATAAAGTTATGGATGAATTTTAATTTTTAATTTCATCTGAATATTTGTATGAATTTTCTATTTTTTTAATAGTGGAGCTATATTATTTTTTACATAAAAATATTTTCTAAGGAATTTTAAGGATGATCTCCATAAAACAATCTAGATGAATCCCCTCAGTGTCAAGGAGCACTGAGCAGATGGACAATAGAAAAGTTTTCTAGGGACTTCCCTAGTCCAGTGGTTAAGAATCTACCTGTCAATGCAGGGGACATGGGTTCAATCCCTGGTCTGGGAAGTTCCCACACATCATGGAGCAACTAAGTCCACGCACCACAACTACTGAAGCCTGCATGCCTAAAGCCTGTGCTCCGCAGCAAGAGAAGCCGCTGCAAGTAGAGAGTAGATCCCACTCTCAGCAACCATAGAAAGCCCGAGTGTAGTAACAAAGATCCAGCATAGACAAATAAATTAATTAAATTTGAAAAGAAAAGCTTTCTAGTTACATCCCAGTAATTCAGAATGTGCAACAATTCCAACCAAAAACAGCTGCACCAGGCAGGGGCATGAGGGGGTTGCACTAGGGAACAGACTGAACCGCCAGGGGCTGTGGGCAGCAGGCTTTGTAGTATCAAAGGGTGAAGTGCCCATGGTTCCAGAGGAAGGATACAGTAAGCTTGCTTGGATAAATCTTTGGGCCAGCCAGGAACTGAGGGCTGTTTAACAGGGCTAAGAGACCTGGTCTCCAGGAGCAGAGTGGGAACCTTGGCTGTTGTTGTTCAGTCGTTCAGTCATGTCCGATTCTTTGCACCCCCATGGACTGCAGAACCTTGGGGTTAGGCCATTTGAGGACCTCCTGATTTTATCAATGCCAAGGCAGCCTATAATATGAAATCTTAATTTTAGGCCTTGCACCATACCCATATTAAAAATGGTGTTAATGGTAGGATTCTCCAGGCAAGAATACTGGAGTGGGTTGCCATTTCCTTCTCCAATGGTAAAAGGGAAATCAAGAGGATTGACAGCAAGGAGATGAAGTAGAAGTTGCCATTGAATGAGCAGACTAAAATGAAGGAGGCTCAGACAGCACCCTGAGGGAAGGGTACCACTCTTTCCAAAATGCTTTGCACTCTTCAGAAGAATCTTTCTTATTTCAAGTGTATTGAAGAATTGGCAAGGCTGGTCTTTCTGGGAAGATCCTCAAGGGCAACATTTTAGGGCATTTGAGCTCATGAAGATGATGAACACTGGCAGGCTCCCATCCTGGAGCCTGTTCAACACCTACCAGCGGGTCTTGCTAGTGTGATTTTAAATGCCCATAAAAATCAGGCTTTATTGATGGGGAAAACATAATATCTCTTTGGAAGTGGGCCCTGTTTTGTGCAAAGAGAGTATCCACAATGTTCCAACTATAGATAACTGACACAGGAGTCCTCTGGGGCTATCTCAGCCTCGAATGTAAATGTCTGAAGAACTCATTAAAAACAGCATGATTGGCATCTAAGTTATGTTGCTTTTGCCTGCATTTCAGATGCCCCATCGGGTCAGAGACCAAATTATTTTCACTCTGTGGGATGAAAAGAAGTTTGCAGTTCTTTCTCAGTTTGCTTTGGGCACACGCATGTGTGTCACTATTATTTTTATCTTCAACTCATCCAGATTGAATTATTTTCTCTACATTTACATCCTCACACAGGAAAGAGGGGGTGAGTATGGAGGTTGAAAGCCCCTTGACTTGGAGAGGGATCTCCTATCTGCCCTTCCCCCCATGTATGTGTGCATACACGTGCACGCACATAACACATACACGCACAGAGTTGTACACTAATGCCCTATACAGCCGGGGTGCCAGCCTCACTTTGCTACTTGCCACCCTCTTCTGTCACTCCTGCCAGGAGAACACAGGCAGACATCACTGTGTCTTCCTCCCGGCAGCCCTTCTGTTTGGCATGCTGTTCCCTGCCCGTCTCCTCTCACCTTCACCTCCTTCCTCACCGTCTTTTCCTGGCTGACCCATAGCCACCCTTTGGAGCTCACTTCCTCAGAGAGGCATGTCACCAGGCCTGAGGCAGTGATCTGCAGATGGAGCGGAGTGGGGCAGAGACTAGGGTGAGAACAATGGGGCACAGGTGGTGGCCCTGCAGGTAGGAAGGGCTGGCCTGAGGGCACCCCTTGCTTTGAACCCTCAAGGGCTCCTCCCTGCCCCCAGGAAGTCATCCAAACTCCTCAGAGTCTGATGTGAGGCCCTTTTCTTTCCACACTTCATCTCTTGCCGCTTCTCCTGGCTTCCCCCCAGACCTACTAAACACCTACCCTCCCCAGATAATTTACCCTATTCTAGCATTGTTTCTTCACTTTCTGATCCCCTTCCTCCGCTCTGCTCCTTGAGGGCTGGCACCAGGGCTCACCATGCACTGGTGTCTCCCCAGCACCCAGAACTGGGCTTAGCACAGAGCAGGCTCTTGGGAAATATGTGCTGGGGAGTAAGGGGTGGAGGAGCTGGATTTCCTGCCTGTGGGATCAGAGCACAGAACCCCTCAACAGCCCGGTCTATACTGCCAGCCTCTGAGAGTGCTACGCAGTGCAGGCTGGGGCTGGGATAGGGAAAAGAGAAATTAGGGGTTAAAGAGCATATAGTAAGTAGCAGGAAATGTTCACACGGAGGTAACAGTGAGAACAAGACCTTGTTAGAAGTTCCTCCAGAATCAGAAGCTCCAGACCCCATGCTGTCTCTGCCATGAGCTTGCTGGGTAGGCTCTAATTCAAGGGATTGCCCTGGGGTCTAAATTTGGAACTTCCTTAAGCTGTCGGTCTAGGACACTGCTGTGTACACGGTGAAACCTGCCTAAGGAATGCAAAGAAATGGTTTAGGTTAATTAAAAACACACACAAAACACATCTGCAGTTTTTTTCCACGTGCTGCCATCTTTTTTCTTTCCATTTAGAGAATATGTTCCCAGGATAGCCCTGGGTTTAAGCTTTGGTAGACATGTATATCATTTCAGTCCTGGTTCCACCACTTAGAACCTGTCAGAGGGCAGCCAAATTTTTTGGTAAAAGGACAGAGAGGAAATCATTCAGGCTTTGTAAGCCTGAACCTCTCAACCCTGCCTTTGTGACAGAAAAGCAGCCACAGACCACGTATAACTGAGGACATGGTCAAGTCCCAGTGAAACTTTATTTACAAAAGCAGACAATGAGCTGCTCTGGTCCACTGGCCATAGTTTGCCAACCTCTGTCCTCAGTGATCTCGAGTATATCACATGTCATCTGAAAAAAAATTGAGGGATATAATACCTACTTTCTAGCAGTTGAAGCAATGTTATATGAAATTCCCTTGACATTTTTTAACGAACTAAATCACTAGAGAAATATACACTAGCAGTAGTGACGGTAATGTAAATGTGTTATTGTTTCATTAATAAATCACATTTATTTAGTACCCCCTGTACGTGAGGTGCAGTGCTTTCATTATTTTCCTGACTCCTCACTAAACCTCTCTCAAAAGAAAAAAAGAAAGCAATTGACTCCAATTGACTGATAAGGAAACAGAGGCTCAGAAACAGGCTCAAAAGTTACACAGGTGATTGGAGACAGGGCTGAAGTTTAACTAAGAGCAGTTTTCACATCCAAAGCAGTGGCCTCGGAAGAAAAAAAAAAAAAAAACAGAAATGGAAATGTGTGAGGGGTGAAAATAACAGGCAAATAGATGAACAAATGGGCATACACAGACAGGTCCCAGTTGTGTTTAGAAGGAGGACAGGGCCAGGCCATACTCCTTGGTTATCAAAAGATGGCTGATACTTGCCACGGCATCTGGAGCAAGACACTTCCCTAGGCTTCTCCTGGGCGGGGCCCCAGATTTAAATCCTAAACAAGACCAGCTCTGGATGATGGGTTCTGCCAGCAGCGGAGAGCTGGTCTTCTCTGCAAGGGATTTCCTAAGTCACAACGTAGCCCTCCAGAACTTTCTGGGCCTGCCTCAGCCCCAGGGAAGGCTGGAGCAGCCGGTGCCACTTGAGCGCTGAGTCCCCTGCCTGGAGGAGGCCAGATTTAGCAATCTGTCACACACAGCCCGCCTCATCGTGACACAGGGCTCTGAGATGCAGGCAGCTCAGGCAGGCAGAAAGGCATCTGTCGGCGGCGCGCAGACAGGGATTAGAGAGGCCGGGGGAGGATAATGATGCCATTTGCTTTTCTATAAAGCGCGTGTCAGGAGGAAAGGATTAAGCTAATTGAAGAAATCTCCAGCACTTACGTCAAAGGTGGCTGCAAAGCGATTGCTTTATCTTGCATCTCACCTGCTTCAGAGACCCAGCTCGAGGAAGCCTACCCACGGCTCCACTTTGTCCCCAGCAACTCTTTTCAGAAATAGTTTGAGTTGGCGTTAGCCATTCTGCAAAGGAGAGAGGAGCTAAAAATAAGCTCATGAGAAAGCGGATCCCTCCCTGCCTTTTTTTTTAAACTTCCAAAGCTTACATGGAGTTTCCCAGAGAAAGATAAAGAGCTGGTTTTCCTGAGCTGGTTTTACATATCTGTGCACATAT
>NW_011494708.1:2450846-2452936 GCF_000754665.1 Bison bison bison | reverse complement strand
CTGTGCACATGTAACAGGCAAAATAAATGTCACTGAGGGTGTACATACTGCACTGGGACAGGTGGCAGCCATCTCAGACATTTTTTTTTATCTTTCTGGAACATTACCTTATGCTCCGGGGAGTTGTGTTGCATGCAAAGAGAAAGCACAGACTTCAGAATCATTTATCACTGGTCTCCCCTCCTGTAACACCTCGAGTCCCAAACATCTCCAAACCCAGAACCAACCTGAAAGGCATAGGCTTTTGTCTTTTGTCACACAAATGCAACTCGGTTTTTGAGGTTGCCAGGTGACAGATTTTTGCATCCTCTCTATAATGAATTTGGGAACACAGCAAATCATCAGAAAGGTTTCCTCCTTCTTTTAGTTCAAGGTATTATACTACATCTACTCAAATAATGGGCTTTCCAGGTAGTTCAGACAGTAAAGAATCTGCCTGCAATGCAGGAGACCCATGTTCAATCCCTGGGTCGGCAAGATTCCCTGGAGAAGGGAATGGCAACCCACTCCAGTACTCTTGCCTGGAAAATTCTATGGACAGAGGAGCTTGGCAGGACAGAGTCCACAGGATCACAAAGATTTGGACACAACTGAGTAATTAACACTACTCAAATAATATTTGACAAATGGCTGCTATTTCCCAATGAATAAAATATCACATCTGAAAAATATAATCAGCTGCTTAATTTTTACCATGATACACTCTTTGACTGTCTTAGAAAATGGATTACCTGATGAATTCAGAGATGTTTGTTTGAGTGCTTGGGACTGGAAACCTGGCTTCATTCTCTGTCACTCTCTAGCTTTTTGACCTTGAGTGAGTTATTTCGACTCACTTTGATTTCTTCATTGGTATCATGAGGGAGTAACACTGCCCACGTTGAGCTGTTGTGAAGGTTACATGAGATGGCTCAAGAAAGGCAGAGAGGAGGCAGTCCAGAGTGGGAGCTTTCCTCGTTGTCATCATCTGCCAGAAAGGCATAAGGTATTGTGTTAGTCAGGGTTCTTCAGAGAAACAGAACCAACAGGATGTAAATATGTATGTATACAGAATAAAGAGAGAAGCGAGTGAATTTTAAGGAATTGGCTCATGCAGTTGTGGGGGCTGGCAAGTCCAAAATGTGCAGGGCTGACTGTCAGGCTGGAAATTCCTGCAGGAGTGAACGTTACAGTCTGGAGTCCAAAGATAGTCAGGAGGCACAATTCCTTTATCTTCGGAGATCTCAGCCTTTTTTTCTTAAGGGCTTGGACTAACTGGCTGAGGTCCACCCCCATTACAAAGGGTAATCTGCTTTACTTCAACTCTATTGATTTCAATGTTAATCACATCTTTAAAAAATATTTTTTTACAGCAACATGTAGACTGGTGTTTGACCAAACAACTGGGCACCATAGCTTAGCCAAGTTGACATGTCAACCATCACAGGTATGGTACCTCTATCACAGGTATGTTACTACAGGGAATGGGCTTCCCTGGTGACTCAGTCAGTAAAGAATCCGCCTGCAATATGGGAGACCTGGGTTTGATTCCTGGGTTGGGAAGATCCCCTTGATAAGGGCATGGCAACCCACTCCAGTATTTTTGCCTAGAGTCAGGGACAGAGGAGCCTGGCAGGCTGCAGTCCATGGGGTCACAAAGAGTCGGACACAACTGAGCAACTAAGCACAGCACACACTACAGGGAACATCATAGCTAACCAAGCAGCAAGCATGGAATAAACCGTAGATTAGCAACACATGCATTTATAAAGGCACAGCAACAACACAAAAGGTGCGACCGCCCATCACCTGCTTAGCGCCTTCGTCCCAGGACCTATCAGAAGCCGAGAAGGAGGAAGATCCCCCGGTGTGATGGAAAACACTTCACGCTCAGAGCTGGCCTCTCTTAGAGCTCGTGTCCCGGTTCCAGCCTTCTCTGCCCTGGATGAGTGTGCAGCTCCTCAGGCAGTTCCCTGGACGTCTCCAAACTTCCTGAGCTGCAACTCATAAGAAACACATCAGCCCTGCCTCCCACACAGGGAAACTGTGAGAGGAAAATGAGGCAACTCTTGGGAGGGGCTTTGTAAGTAAACCACGAAGAGTCCTAATAG
>NW_011494708.1:2446381-2450746 GCF_000754665.1 Bison bison bison | reverse complement strand
CTATCCCACAGGAACGTAATGTCCCTCTGGACAGAGGGAGTCCAGTTATTAGTACCAAAACAAGTAAAAGGCAACTCTCCTAGATCATAAATTTGACCTAACTGTAATATTAGCTGATATCATTAATATTTTCAATTAAAATTAATCTTCTCATTGTCTTGGAATTTCAAAAGGTTTTTTGGCTGCAAATTCAGTGACTGAGTTGTCTGAACACTAACCTTTCCCCCCATCCCAATAAATTTTCACTGCATTTGGGCAGAGGTCAAGTTCCCAGGTGGTACCAGTGCTAAAGAATGTGCCTCCCAATTCAGGAGACGTAAGAGACATGGGCTCAATCCCTGGGTCAGGAAGATTCCCTAGAGGAGGACATGGCAACCTACTCCAGCATTCTTGCCTGGAGAATCCCATGGATAGAAATGCCTGGCAAGCTACGGTCCATAGGGTTGCAAAGGGTCAGACACGACTGAAGCAACTTAACACAGCACAGCATAAGTATTTGAGCAGAAAGTATTTCATTGCATTTGAGCAGAGCTCAAAGCAGCAGGTCTAACAAATGTTTGTTGTAGGTGATTCATTCATTACAGAGATGTTTATGGAGTCCTCGCCAGGTGCCAGGCACCACGCTGGGCTTTGGTTGGAGGCGGGAGACTTGAAGTGCTGAGTCATAGCACGGTGTAAGTGCTCAACAAAGGCCAGCTATTTATTATTTTTTCATATGCTATTATGTGGTCATTTTTGAAAAAGAAAGATAGAATTACTGCTTTAAAATATAGATAAATATGAGCCAACCTTCCTGCCAACCTCGGCAGGTTTTCTAGGCCAGCAACTCAGGGTCTGTTCAATATCACTCTGAAGTCAGGGGACCAGGAGCCCAGATTGAGGCAATCATTCTTTGGAGAACTTCACCATCAAAGGAAATTGTCCTGTGTTGTCTCTTAGAACACTTCACACTTCATTGGGAAGCTATAAAAACAATTACCAGGTCATTAGTAAAGGTTATTATTATTTTTTTAAGATCCAAAAGCTTCTCTCCCAGAATGACCTTAGCCAGCCTTTCAGTGAGAGACAGTTGCTGCAATGGAAAGAGTGAGAGCTTTGGAGTAGAAACTGAGGCTCCCAGCACTGGGTGCTTAACCTCCGAGCCTTGATCTCCTGGATCCTGTGCTGAACTAGGAGCTCTTCCTGTGTCATTGGGCTATTTGTGCAGTTGAAATAAGGTGACTTTGGGAATAAGACCCTACATTATCCTGGGCACTTAGAAACCATTCTGTAAATGAAATTCCTTCCTTTCCCTGGTTCCATGTTGCATGTGTTTGAGGTCAGAGGTATGAATGGATAAAGCAGGAAGGATTGAAACGGACATTAGATCCATCAGGATAGGTTAGGTTGTTCTACAATAACAACCTGAAAACCTTAGCAGCTGACAACAATTGAGTTCAAATTTCTTACTCGTGCCCCATGTCCATCATGGGTTGACGAGGGAGCTCTACTAACCAGAGCCACTCACAACCCGATAGAACCTTGGCAGATGTGCCATTTTGTTACCTGATTCCAAGATCACAGAAGGGTAAAAGGCAATATGATGAATTGTGTGCTGGCTCTTACAGTTCCTGCCTGGAAGTGATACATGTTAATTCTACTCACATTTCATTAACTAAAGCAAATCATGTAGCTACCGTTGAGATCAACAGTGTAGGGATGTAACATGCTACCATGGCATGGACTGGAGGTATAAGAATGGACCATTGTGTAGGAATTTGGACCAAGCCAATGCCCATTCATAATAAAAAGTAGGTAGAAATCTAGCAAAAGTTGAGGCTTTGAATACGGTCTATCTTATCATACCAACTCAAGATAAATATTTTTTCTATTCCAGACTCATGTGAGGATCTGATAAAAGGTATAGGATCCCTCCCCAGGGAAAAATACTCTTGAAACATAAGTGGGAAAAAATTACATGCAAGGAACTAATTACATTAGAAATGTACTTACTTCATCTATGTTCAATCTTTAAAAAAAATCATTTCTCTCACTTTTGATTATTCAAAAATTAATGATTCATTCCAGGAAGAAAAATAAGAACAATAAGACAAAAGTCAATCTTACATATTCTCAAAGGTAAATTTCACTTTTAAAAAATGATATTCATCTTGAAATAGATGAAATTGAAATTGTAATATATGATGTGACATGATCTGTACATGACATATCAATACCCAACCAGTTGCTTTTTCCTTTGAAAAATATTAAACATTAACTCACAAAAGAATCAGAGCCCCTAAAGCTTTTTGCCATTTGAGAGAAAACTTATACCAAGGAATAACAGCATTCTCCAAGACAAGGTTTGAAACACAGATCCTAATATTAGAGGGCAAGTAACAAAATATTTAGCTAAAGTTATTTAGATCCTAGGAATGTATTTTTTTTTAACAAGGTAATCCAAAGATAGGGAATTCCAATGATAGTTTAGCAGCTCAACAAGATCAGAATTCTGGGTCACCTTCTCTACAATTCTCTTGGCCTCCTTCTCATGGTCACAAAATGGCTGCAGCAGTTCCAAACAATACATCTTCATAGGTTTTGTTGGTCAGTCACTAAATCATGTGTGACTCTTTGCAACCCCATGGACTTCAGCATGCCAGGATTCCCTGTCCTCCACTATCTCCCAGAGTTTGCTCCATCTCATGTCCATTGAGTTGATAAGGCTATCTAACCGTCTCATCTTCTGCCACCCTCTTCTCCTTTTGCCTTCAATCTTTCCCAGCATCAGGGTCCTTTCCAGTGAGTCAGTTCTTCACCTTAGGTGGCCAAAGTATTGGAGCTTCAGCATCAGTCCATCCAGAGAATATTCAGGGTTGATTTCCTTTAGGATTGACTGGTTTGATCTCCTTGCAGTCCAAGGGACTTTCAAAACACTGTAATAAAAGAAATGTCAACAATTCCAAAGGTAGGTTGCTGTTTGACAGAGGTATGCTTCAGTTTTCTTTATCTGCTCCAAGTCCCAAATAAACAAGGTCAAATCCACACAGTGAGGACTTCCTCAAATCTCGCTAACTATACGTGGCTTATTTCACGTGAAAGGTATGAATAAAATACTGTGGAAGATGTTTTGACAAAAGAATTTCGTTCTGAGACAATACAAGTTTAGACATGGTTTCTGCCTTTTAAAATCAAGCCTTCTCATGAAAAGTGTTTGCCTTGTCCAGTGTATTTGCAAAGTGGACAGACATAATTTTGCCACGCTATGGGCACTGCAGCATTTTGAGGGGAGTGGTGGTGGGAGTCCTTACCATGCTCACTGATAAAAAAAATCAAAACAAAGAATATAAGTAAATGTGGACATCACTTCTTTTTCTTTATATTTTCCAATTAAGCTGGGCCTTACACACCCAGTGATGGGTGTGTTGTGGTCCATTTCTATCAGTGGGTGCTCCTCTCGCCAGCAGGAAGTGAGGGTAATGGCTAATATGTCTATTATCAAGTAATACCCTTCCCATGCAACATTAGTTTGTAATGAAACCACACATCAAAAATATGTTTACATTTACAATAAATACAGTCTTCTCACAAAGATAATTTACAAAGTGACACCAAAGAAAATCTAAGAGAAAAGACTAATCTTTCCACCAGGAGATCTTTCATGGACCACAGGTCAAGAAATCTGCTTATGAATTATTTACTTCTTTTCCTGCTGGGACAGAATAGTAAATGCTACTCTCGGAGTTCTGCCTCTAAGAGTCAGGACGTGCTAAGAAGTTAGGATGCAACTGGTTTTCAACCCTTCACTCATCTCTTGCTCCAAGGGTAGACAAAACAGGTTTGAGAGAAAGGAGAGAGAGTGAGGGTCTCTTTGATGCACTCAGTGGAGGGTAGGAAGTATAGTCTTCAGTGAAGCACACATGGGTCATGGGTTTCAATTCCGACTTCCCCACTTTCTACCACTGAGACCTCTTTTCAATCAATTATTCTTTCCAAACGTCAATTTCCTTACCTGAAAAAAATGAAAGACATCATTACCCTCAGGGGGCCTGAGCATTTAAAATGACTAAAATTGATATTGTGTTTATGATAGAAAGTGAATGTTTTACCATTTAAGAATGTCTTGTAAGCTAATACAATGAGCCTAAGTTTCTGGGAGAAATATCAATAACCTCAGATATGCAGATGACACCACCCTTATGGCAGAAAGTGAAGAGGAACTAAAAAGCCTCTTGATGAAAGTGAAAGTGGAGAGTGAAAAAGTTGGCTTAAAGCTCAACATTCGGAAAACGAAGATCATGGCATCTGGCCCCATCACTTCATGGGAAATAGATGGGGAAACAGTGGAAACAGTGTCAGACTTTATTTTTTTGGGCTCCAAGATTA
>NW_011494708.1:2446146-2446281 GCF_000754665.1 Bison bison bison | reverse complement strand
GCAGGAGGAGAAGGGGACGACAGAGGATGAGATGTCTGTATGGCATCACTGACTTGATGGACGTGAGTCTGAGTGAACTCCGGGAGTTGGTGATGGACAGGGAGGCCTGGCGTGCTGCGATTCATGGGGTTGCAA
>NW_011494708.1:2445401-2446025 GCF_000754665.1 Bison bison bison | reverse complement strand
AAGATTACTGCAGATGGTGACTGCAGCCATGAAATTAAAAGACACTTACTCCTTGGAAGGAAAGTTATGACCAACCTAGATAGCGTATTCAAAAGCAGAGACATTACTTTGCCAACAAAAGTTCGTCTAGTCAAGGCTATGGTTTTTTCTGTGGTCATGTATGGATGTGAGAGTTGGACTGTGAAGAAGGCTGAGCGCCGAAGAATCGATGCTTTTGAACTGTGGTGTTGGAGAAGGCTCTTGAGAGTCCCTTGGACTGCAAGGAGATCCAACCAGTCCATTCTGAAGGAGATCAGCCCTGGGATTTCTTTGGAAGGAATGATGCTAAAGTTGAAACTCAGTACTTTGGCCACCTCATGGGAAGAGTTGACTCATTGAAAAAGACTCTGATGCTGGGAGGGATTGGGGGCAGGAGGAGAAGGGGACGACAGAGGATGAGATGTCTGTATGGCATCACTGACTTGATGGACGTGAGTCTGAGTGAACTCCGGGAGTTGGTGATGGACAGGGAGGCCTGGCGTGCTGCGATTCATGGGGTTGCAAAGAGTCGGACACGACTGAGTGACTGAATTGAACTGAACTGAACTGAACTGAAGTTTCTACTCACAGGCAGGAAAAGAACCC
>NW_011494708.1:2420148-2445301 GCF_000754665.1 Bison bison bison | reverse complement strand
GTATAATTCTATCCCCTAGACTGTTCGCATCATCTGTTTCCTATAGAAATTCAAATAAGAGGTAAGTTGAATCCCCGCCCCGCTGCCCCTCCCCCACCCATCACCCTGCATATTCTGTCCCTCTTTACAGGCTGCAGCAGGGAGAGTAATCAAGACTCACATTTGTAGACAACTCACATCCACCCCCTGGTCTCTGGATGCTTCAGCTTAGCTGTGGAAAAAAATAGGATGGACAAGGCACTTGGTTTCTTCACCTTGGATTTGTTCAGGCCAGAGGAAGTACCAGTAGCCATATCCAAGCTCACAACTCGATGTCTTAGGCCAGTCGCTCAGCTTCTTGTCTTCTCCCACCCCTTCCATTTACCTTATTTGATGTGATTTTGCTCATTATAATGTCACTAGGGTGAGCAGAGGAATGTGATTACCAGGACAACCAGTATTGAAGCTGGTACCATTCATTCTTAGCTGCGACCACTAACCCACATGATCAGTCTCCAGCTGGGTCCTGAACTCACTTCGTCTTGTGGTTGCCAGATTGCAGAGTCTTACACATTTTCACCATATTTCTCACATGTCTAACTAGCCAAATATATTCCTTTATATTCTACTTATTTAATATATTCATTTCCACAAGCATATGGTTCATTATGTATAAAAATGAAATAAGTATTCATATATGTATGAATATACACAAACCATCTTATATACACCAAATAGATTTTATGTACTTATTATTTAACCTAATAAATTGTTCTTCTTCCTGTACAACAGATTAAGATCTTAAACACTAGCCAAACATCTCCCTCTTATTATAAGAGTTCTGATAAATGTTTACCTCCCTTTATAAGAAACCTACTCTGCATTTTTCTGTGTACTTCATGTTTCATACCCAAGATGTTAAAGAAATTGGATCACACTTCCTGCAGCGCCAGAGCCTACGCAAGTTAAAAGTTGCCAAGGATTCTGTGAACTCCTGGGTGACCTTAGGTTCTTGAGGTTGCCTTCAGGTTCCAGAATCTTCTCATGCTGCCTCCCATCTGCTGCCTGATGTGAAATGAAACTCAGCACCCTCCTCAGTTCCCTCTCTGTGGTCACTCACATCAAACATAAGAGGAAAATATTATCTGAGAATACAAATTCATGGCATTTTCCCCACCCCCTCATCCTCAGTTAACGGGGCAAATTCTGACACCTTTTACTCGGCATTTTTCTGTCTTATTCTTTCCAACCCCTTCCAGGCCCCTTGCAGGTAGATCTGGGTACTCTTTGGGTTGGCAAGAGATGAGGTGACAAAAGTGGGGATTGCATCAGGAAAGGCAGAGCTTTTTCTCAAAGAGAAAGAGTAAAAGAAAAGAGTAAGAAAGTGATGAAAAAGAAATGACAGAGAGGAAAATTAGAAACACTCTTTTGAGTTGACTATCAGAAAAAGTGGATTCTAGCATGTAATTACTTACTTACTATTTTTACTATTTATTTACAAGATTGATGTGGCTTTTCCTATGTGTCAGGTACTGTTTTGAGGCTTGACAAAGGTTAATTCATTTCACTCTCATCACCATCCTAATTAGTAGATACTGCAATCATCCTCATTTTACAGACGAGAGACCTGAAGCACTGGCTTCCCGGGTGGTACTAGGGGCAAAGACCCCCCCTGCCGATGCAAAAGACTTAAGAGACGCGGTTTGATCCCTGGGTCAGGAAGATCCCCTGGAGAAAGGCATAGCAACCCACTCCAGTATTCTTGCCCAGAGAATCCCATGGACAGAGGAGCCTGGCAGGCTACAGTCCATAGGGTCACAGAGAGTTGGACAGGACTGAAGCAACTTAGCACAGCACCGCACAGCAGAGCATAGAGAGGTTAAGTGATTCAGCAAAGATCTCACAGCCTATAATTGGCAGGACCAAGTTCAAAGTCTCAGGCTTTCTGACCCAAGGTCCATGCTTTCAGCATCGCTCTATAGTCCTTCTCATGAGGTTTACTAACTGCATTTCCTTGTATGAGATTACAGGCATTCAAGTAAAGCTTGGAATTAGGTACTCATCGTGGCTAGCATAACGTGTTACTTTGCTCATGACATCAACTTGAGACTGGGTCATGTGGGGCCCTGGAATGTATTTGGTTTTTAAAAGAGCACTTGGGGAAGGGTCAGTTCAGTTCAGTCGCTCAGTCGTGTCTGACTCTTTGTGACCCCATGAACTGCAGCACACCAGGCCTCCCTGTCCATCACCAACTCCCAGAGTCCACCCAAACCCATGTCCATTGAGTCGATGATGCCATCCAACCATCTCATCCTCTGTCGTCCCCTTCTCCTCCTGCCCTCAATCTTTCCCAGCATCAGGGTCTTTTCAAATGAGTGAGCTCTTCGCATGAGGTGGCCAAAGTACTGGAGTTTCAACTTCAACATCAGTCCTTCCAATGAACACCCAAGACTGATCTCCTTTAGAATGGACTGGTTGGATCTCCTTGCAGTCCAAGGGACTCTCAAGAGTCTTCTCCAACACCACACTTCAAAGGATCAATTCTTCAGTGCTCAGCTTTCTTTATAGTCCAACTCTCACATCCATACATGACCACTGGAAAAACCATAGCCTTGACTAAACAGACCTTTGTTGGCAAAGTAATGTCTCTGTTTTTTAATATGTTGTCTAGGTTGGTCATAACTTTCCTTCCAAGGAGTAAGCGTCTTTGAATTTCATTGCTGCAATCACCATCTGGTGGGGGATAAATTAGGGGTTTGTGATTAACAGATACACACTATTATATATAAAATAGATAAACAACAAAGACCTACTGTATGGCATAGGGAACTAAATTCAGTATCCTGTAATAAACTATAATGGAAAAAAACCTGAAAAGGGAATTTTATATATATATATGTGTGTGTGTGTGTGTATGTATATGTATATATAAAACTGGTGGCTTCCCTGGTGGCTCAGATGGTTAAGAATCCACCTGCAATGCAGGAGACTTGGGTTCAATCCCTGGGTTGGGAAGATCCCCTGGAGGAGGGCCTGGCAACCCACTCCAGTATTCTTATCTGGAGAATCCCCATGGACAGAGGAGCCTGGCAGGCTACAGTCCATGGGATTGCAAAGAGCTGGACACTACTGAGCGACTAAGCACAGCACAGCATATTTAACTGAATATATATATTTATATATAACTGAATCACTTTTCCATGTACCTGAAACTAACACAACATTGTAAATCAACTATACTCAACAAAGTTCTTTGTTCTAAAAAAAAAAGAAGACAGGGGAGTACCTGGTTGGTGGGATCCTCTGAAGATGGGAGGATGTGGTTCAGAGAGGAGTCCTAACACAACTGGGCAGCCTTCTGCCTCCTTCCAGTCTCCTTTTCCTTCCTCTTTCCTACTCTCACCTTCTTACTGCTTTGCTCCAGGATTGCCTCAGAAACTCCAAATTCTTCTTCTATTACACAGCTTTTTTCAATGGTCTCCTCTCAAATACACATGCACTGAACCATCTTTGTGCTCAGACAGACAAATTTCACAGAATGCACTGCTCTTCAGACAATTTTAGAAGTTTGCCTTTGGTTGAATTCTCTTGTTTCTTAGGTTTCTGAAAAGATGAGTCAGCACCCAGTTTTACTAGAGCCTGATACATAGCACACTGACAAAGACAAAGGGAGAATACCCAGAGCTATCAAGAAGAAACATTTAGAGTCACCCTTAAGAGTTGCCTTGGAAGAATGCTCCCGCCTGACTTTGCTGTTATCCAGGTTCCCTTCAATTCACTGTTCTGATAAGCAGAATCTAGATGTTGGTGCTTCCAGATATAATTGCTTAGTGCTGAATCCCTGAAAAGCCAAGGCAGAGAGATTTTTCAAAAATCTGGCTCCTTTGATATCAACTGTAACTTGGGCCCAGTGGAGAATGTTACTTCTTATTGCCAAATTGCAAAAACGCCCTCTTGAGTTTCCAAAAATACCTCCTCTCTGAAGAGTTCTTTGCCTCAGAGAGGAAGGGTCGAAACAGCCACTGAGTAGAAGGCAGCAGACATTAGTCACACCGGGGAGAAGTTGCAGATAAATTTTAAGAGCCACTGCAAACGCAGGCCCATACGGTGTCCGGGGGCACTTTTGTTTAGCAGATATATCTTGGGATCTTTGAAGGAATGGTTGCGCTGCCAACTCGTCAATTAATCAACTCTCCCAAGGTCGCCCGGGACACTATGGATTGGGCTCGGGCAACAGGGGCCTGGAGGAACAGGCTTTAATTAAAGGATTTGTGCAGTAATGGAATCCTCAAATCCTTTGAGCAATGTTGCATGAACTGGGCCTTTCAATCCCTGTGTGCATTTTCCATGGCTGTGAAAAAGCGACAAATATCCTGACCAAGCACTTTGAGAGAAGGTGTTGTTAACCCATTTAGAAACCCTGCTGAAGGACACACGGCTGGGAAACACGCCCAAGCAAATGAAAGAGCAAAAAGAGCACTGCGCTCCGCAGCAGAGTTGAGGACATCCATTCTCTAAACTCGTGTGACAAAGTCCTGCTAGGTCATTACTGTTTTAAAGAGTTGCTTTGTGGACATTACCAGCTCTCTTCATTGGAATTGTTAGCCATGATTTGGACGGGATCATGGAAACCTCAGAGTAACAGTCTTGTAGCTTGTAAGGCCTGAGGACAGGGTGGGGTGGTGAGGTGGGTCAGGGGTCTCTGGATGAATGCTGCCCATAGATGGCTTTGACATGCAGAATATTCTTGCAGTGCGTTTCTTCACTTCTGAAAAAGTCAGCTGCTTCTTCTTGACCAGGTGTGCACCCTCTGGGCCCACTCCTCATACAACCCCACCTGTCTGGCTCTTGAAGGTATTTTTGTATGCATGTGACCTTGATCAGACATTTCTCTGAAGCTGTGCTCATCACTTTGCTGTCATTTGGCACATGAGAGATTCACACACATACACAACGGTACTCTCATGAGTGTTCCAACCTATGGGCTGCCACACAGAAAATATGGGCTGAAAATAATGCCAATTCCCAGATGCTGATGGAAACTCCAACTGTCATCTGTTTGTTGCACACCTCTTATCAAATTCCAGGAAGCTCAGAACCTGTGCGATATGACTTAGTCCCCCAAATCTCTGCAATGAGCTGTAATTTAACTTCCAGGCATCAACTATTTTATCAGAACTGTTTAAGGTCATCTTTTTGAGAAACAGCTATAAAATTTTAATATGTTGTTGGATGTCTCTTGTCTAAGTAACCTTCAGGCTGGGTTACTCTTGGAGCTCAGAACTGGGAAAACAGCTTTCTGTCTTGATAACTGGACATGTACAGTACATATGTCTTAGTCAGCCCAGGGTACCATAATATCATAGACTTGGTGGCTTAAACAACAGAATTTTATATCTCACAATCCTGGAGCCTAGACGTCTGAGATCAGGGTGCCAGCACGGTCAGGTTCTGGTGATACCTATATTCCTGGTTTGCAGGGGCCACCTTCCCACTGCGTCCTCACATGGCAGAGAGAGGGCAAGCTTTCTGGTATCTTCTCTTACAAGGACACCAATCCTTTCAGGTCAGGGCCCTACCCTCATGATCTCATTTAACCTTAATTAATCCTATAAAATCCCACTCCAAACACATCACTTTGGGGGTTACTGTTGCTGCTGCTAAGTCACTTCAGTCATGTCCGACTCCGTGTGACCCCACAGACGGCAGCCCACCCGGCTCCCCCGTCCCTGGGATTCTCCAGGCAAGAGCACTGGAGTGGGTTGCCATTTCCTTCTCCAATGCATGAAAGTGAAAAGCGAAAGTGAAGTCGCTCAGTCGTGTCCGACTCTTCGTGACCCCATGGACTGCAGCCCACCAGGCTCCTCTGTCCATGGGATTGTCCAGGCAAGAGTACTGGAGTGGGGTGCCATCACCTTCTCCGTTTGGAGTTTAAAGTTTCACCATATGTTGGGATGGGTGGATACAATTAGTCCACAGTAACACATGTACACAGTCCATCCCATTTTTGTTCTCTCATGTTATGCCAGGAATATCATATCTAAGCTTTGGACTCAATTCCATTAGCCTCTTTAATCTATAGTTTATAATTTGCTCTGACCTATTGTCCTCATTACTCAGTCTTAGCCTTTCATCCTTGTATTGATATAGGGATTTGTTTTATTATTGCTTATTTACTTAATATGTGTAGATATGACAAATCTTTCAATTATATTTAGGAAGACGATTATATATAAGGATGATAAAAGAAAGCATCTGTATCGTGACACCATGAGGAAAGACACTATTCAGATATGTTTGTCTTGAAGATCTGCTTAGCTTATTTCTGAAGGTCTTGGCTTGTAGCACTCATAAAATTAAAGTCAGTCTTGTTGAAAGGTCCAATAACAATTGCTGGTAATGCTGAAAAACAGTGGAGCTCTGTTTTCTGTACTTTTCTTCAGGAAAATTACTCCCAACAAAAGTCTTAGGACTTGGTAACTGGATCCTCCATCAGCCACGGACTCAATAACTGGACATCTTTGGCTTAAAATCATAAATATTTGACTAGTAACTAGATTCTTCCCTCTTACTCATGCTTCACACCCAGTCTGTTATGAATTTTTAGTGATTTCGCCTTCTCACTATCTTTCAGATATATTTTCTCCTCTTCATCTCCTCTATCTGCTCCTGAGTCTGGGCCGTCTGGGCCCTCACCTACATTGTTAAGTAAGCTCTGTGGTGGACACCTGTCATGCCTGGGGCCACCCAGAACCCCTTCTGTATTTTGAAAATGTCCTCACCTTCACAAGACAGAAGCCCAAACTGATTTTTTCCCAGCTTCCCTTGTGACCAGGACACACACATTAGCTTGACCTCCAAACATCCACGTAATGGACTTTGACTCAGAAGATGTGATGCAGTGTCGTAAGTGCCACATGGAATTCACCCTGGCAACGATGACGGCAGAATCTTCTGCTTCTGGGGGCAGTGGAAGGCACGCTCAGCACCTGTGCCCGGGGATGGCCCTGGGGTGGCGGCAGAGGCATCACGACTGTAACTGTTCCCAGATGTGGTTTGAGCCCAGATGCTGGTTTCACGAGTCCTCTCTGGCTCTCCTAGAGATTCTAAAGCTTGGCTCCAAACCTCGGGGAAGTCATGGTCTACTAAAACTAGATTGAGTGGTTTTCTGTTATTCACCATTAAGAACTCTGTGTCAGATAACATCTTAGTTTTAAAGAACAGAATCTGACTCGGACTGTTAAAGTAGAGAAGTGACTGATTATATGCGAAGTCTAAAAAATACAACAAACTAGTGAATGGAACAAAGAAAAAGAGGCAGACTCCCAGATACAGAGAAAAACGGATGGTTACCAGTGGGGAGCGGGAAGAGGGGAGGGGCAAAAGAGGGGGCAAGGGAGAAAAAAGTGTTAATATAGGATTATGTGAAATGACCTGTGTGAGACTTTTGTAAATTGTAAAGCATGGCAGAATTTAAAGACCCCTCCAGTCAATAAAAATTAACTATTAATTAAAACTTAAAAAAAAAGAAGGTCACTGACTGACTCTCATTTTCAGAAGGATCCAGTAGACATTCATTCTGACTGTCTCCCATTTCTCATGGCAAGTACAACTAAAAACCCTAGACATCATATGAACAGAAGTCTCTGAAAGAAGGCTGAATGTCTGGGGAATGTTTTGCCTGGGTTTTCTCTTTGCCTGGTACATCCCAGATGGGATCCTGAAGAAGTTAGAAATCCAGAGGCACCAGTGGATACAGACCAAGTCTGCAGCCATACCACCCAGAACGCACCTGATTTCATTGATCTCAGAAGCTGAGTAGGGTCCAGCCTGGTTAGTATGGATGAGAGATCAATAGATACAGACCAAAAGTCCCTACCTCTCTGCCAAAATGACCAGGACAGGGAAGCCAAGCAAGACAGAAAACAAACATCCTACTCCAGCCAAACACCACAGGAAATGCTGTGTCCCACTCCCTCCCCCGCCAGCAAAGGCCCAGAGCCTAGGCTCCCAGCCTGCCAGGCTGTAGTGAGGTGCCTCAACCTCCTTCCTGGGACAACATCAGAAAAGGCCAAGTAGGGAGCCAGGATCCCAACCCTAGCAGGTAGTCCTGTAGGGACAGAGGGAAGAAGCCACTCCCTGCACGGTCTGGATGTCCTTGGGTTCTACCAACTTCCTCCTTTCAACAAATCCTTTTTCATTTAAGCAGTTTGAATAGATACCTAAGTCTCATATCCAACTCAGACAAAGGAAACGCAACAGGATGCCTGGTATATATACATACTAACTGTTCAAAAAATGGTGTTGATCTCAAACCTGCCTCTTAAACTATTCCCTGCCTTCTTTTCTCCAGTGAAATGTCACTTTCTCTAGAAAGTCAGAGAGGCTCCAAATCCTGCCTCTCCAAGCAGCCTCTGGTTTCCCTTGGTGGTCCTGATGGTGTGTGTAATTGTACATTCACCTGGAACACACCTCCACACCAACCGAGGCTCCCCGGGAAGAGGAGCATGTCAGTTCAACTTCACACATCCAGCAAGACACAAGTGCAAGAAGCGCATTAGGTGCTCAGTAAATAACACTTGAATGAACAAGCCTCTGAAGCAGGAGGTCAGTCACTCCCCCGGGTGCTGCTCAGGGCTCTCATGATGATGCAGGTGATTCAGGCTGGGTATGCAAAGGTAAGAAGTCAGCCTCTTAACAGCCACTTCCCCTCTCTGCTCTCTGCCCAGCCTACAGATTCCCAAAGAAGAGGAGCTGACTGTGATCTCCCTTCTTCACCAGCCCATTCCCGACAGAGAGGAGAGGCAAGGAAGCGGCAGTTACCCATTTTCCCCAGAAGCAGGACCTGGCTGGAGGGTTGGCAGCTCCTGCGACCATGCTGGGATACTTGAGAATGAACTCTGGCTGACCTGCAGCCATGAACTTCACGGCGCTGTCAGAACAACTCCCTCCATCTTCCGGAATTTAAAATATCAGTGTTTTTTGTGTCGACCTCCATCACTTTAAATTGGTCACATAAGGAGTGCGTTGCGGTGGCTGTTGTTTTTAAGTGGGTGGAAGATGCTTTTGCACCGAGACCTCTTTTTGGCCTGTTGCTGCCCAGAACAAATGTTGCCATCAAATTACCATCCCCTGGAAATAGCAGCCTAAATGGGAAATGCTGACAGCTTCCAACCTGAGCTGTGCACGTGACATTGATAGAATACCTAAGATAAATAGACATGAGGAAAAAAAGAGAGAAAAGCCTGAGGTAGAGGTTTCCTTAACACAGCAGATAGGGGTGGCTCTGCACCTTTTGTAAAGAGTAGGGAAGAGGACACCAGAGCACAAGGTGGGAAGCCTTCGCCGACCTCTGCCTGGCATTGTGCGCCTCCGGCATTGTTCTAAGTAGCAAACCTGGCTCTGGAATGAGGTCTGATCATCAGAGACTTGCTGCGATCTCCTCCACCTCCCACCCCAGCCATGGCCACGGGACTGTGCCTCTCGGATCACAAGGAGGACATGTGACCTTATATGCATTTGTAGAGCTTTGTATCTTATTCTGAGTTCTTTGTGAAAGAGGCGTGACAAGTATATAACACTGTTTTACAGTTAAGAACCATATGGACCCTGGTGGCTCAGTCGGTAAAGAGTCTGCCTGTAATGCAGGAGACGGGGCTTCGATCCCTGGTCGGAAAGATCCCCTGGAGAAGGGAATGCAACCCACTCCAGTATTCTTGCCTGGAGAATCCCATGGACAGAGGAGCCTGGTGGCTACAGTCCGTGGGGTCACAAAGAGTCAGACATGACTGAGTGACTAACATTTTCGCTTTCACTTTCACAGTTAACAGAAACCAGCAGCAGTGCACAGCTCATTCAAGTCTGGAGCACAAACTTTCTGATTCCCAATCTGATGCAAATTCTACCAAAATCATGTTTGGAACTTTAAATAATAATGATCATAATAGTAATGATTGCTAACATTTATTGAGCATTCATCATGTGACAGGTACATTATCCCGTTCCTAGAAGTAGCACTGTCATTATTGACATTTAATGGGTGAAGAAACTAAAGCCCAGGGAGGTTAAGTAACTTGTCCAAGGTCACACAGCTAGCAAGTGGCAAAGCCAGAAGTCTCAACCCTTAGACATGAGGCCTCGCCAAGTTTAACGTTAAGAGAAAGAGTAACGCTGTTTATGTATTTAATTTTTCATTCATTTCCTTGTTCTAAAAGTGATCTATATACATTGTTTAGAAATTAAGGGAGTTTCATCCAATGGACTGTTCTAATAAAATTTGGAGTTTTACCTCATGGCATAGAAAGATATACCCAATAAACATTTACATAAACAGGACACAACATTGTAAGCACAGGAAAATAAAAAGTCCTTAGGAAATACACCAAGTTATGATCAGCCGTTGTACTGGAGTGGCATGATTATGTGAGGTTTTGTTTGTGTGTTTGTTTATATTACCTGTCTGCCAATGCCAGAAGCATAGAAGGTGCAAGTTCGATTCCTGGATTGGGAAGATTCCCTGGAGGAAGTCATGGCAAACCCTCCAGTATTCTTGCCTGGAGGGTACAGTCCATAGGGTCTCAAAAAGTCAGACATGACTGAAGCAACTTAATATGCACACATTTCTAAATTTTCTAGGGTTTTTTTCCTTTAAAGAAAAAATTAAGGAAATGCGAAAAGCTTCCTCCAAACACAGCTTGACTTATTGCTTTGAATCTCTGGCATATTGGGAACCACAGAGAAAAAATAACATTACAAAAAGCAAGAAAGGTGGGAGCAGCCCATGTTTTTCATTTTTATTATATAAAAACATCAAGGAATTTGTCTTGATAATACTAGTAAAAATTTGTTCCTACTGCTTCTCCAAAGGGAGGAAGGGGACAGGAGGGAGAAAAAAGGAGAAGGAAATGAAAAGGGGGTGAATTTTGTTGCACAGCAGAACCATTAAATTTCATTGCTTTGTTTGGGAACTGCTTAACAAGTCCACAAACACTAATCTTGCTGGGTAATTAAAACGGTGTAAATGTCACTATTCCAATCTTTGACATTTGGTTTGGGTCCTGACAGGGCACAATGAATCATAGAGAAGGAATCTCCCTGTTGCGAACCCATGTGTTAATAATCCTGGCACAAGGCTTTAAAATTCCTCCAGATACTTGAAAAAATCAGTATAGCCAGATATACGCCATCCCTTCAGCACTTCATCACATGCTGCCCAGAGGCACCTCCTCTACTGCTGTTTTGTATTGTTGTGTAGCTGTCTTGAATCATTTAAACTTCCACATGTGAGTGTCTGGATTTCCTGTAGACATGGCATCTTTCTGACAGCACCGACTGGGTTCTGTTTCCTAGTAACACACTGTTACGTACATCAGAGAAGGTCAACCACATTTGAATACTAATAACAACAACAATAATAATAACTACCATTTATAGAGAAGGCAATGGCACCCCACTCTAGTATTCTTGCCTGGAAAATCCCATGGATGGAGGAGGCTGGTAGGCTACAGTCCATGGGGTCGCAAAAAGTCAGACACGACTGAGCTACTTCACTTTCACTTTTCACTTTACTTTGCATTAGACACTCTGCTTGGTACTTAACACTTGCTCATTTAATGACAAGCAGTGTGTTAGAGCAGACAGCCAATCAGACTAAACCCCAAATCTGCAATTTATTAGCTCTGTAACCTTGAGCACATTTCTTCAGCCTCCCTGTTGCTTCATTTCATCCTAAGGTGAGGAAACAATACTACCTTACTTCTTGAAGTTGTCGCCAAATCAAATTGCTATAGGTTGAGTACTTGCACATGGTTGCTGCTGCTGCTGCTATGTCACTTCAGTCATGTCTGACTCTGTGCGACCCCATAGACGGCAGCCCATCAGGCTCCCCCATCCCTGGGATTCTCCAGGCAAAAACACTGGAGTGGGTTGCCATTTCCTTCTCCAATGCATGAAAGTGAAAAGTGAAAGTGAAGTTGCTCAGTCGTGTCCGACCCTCAGCAACCCCATGGACTACAGCCTTCCAGGCTCCTCCGTCCATGGGATTTTCCAGGCAAGAGTACTGGAGTGGGGTGCCATTGCCTTCTCCCTTGCACATGGTAGGCACTCCATAAACGTTAACCTTGATTATGCTCATTCTACAGGGCTTCCCAGGTGGCTCAGTGGTAAAGAATCTGCCTGCAATGCAGGAGGTACAAGAGACACGGCTTCGATTCCTGGGTTGGAAAGATCCCCTGGAGGAGGAAATAGCAACCCATTCCAGTATTCTTGCCCGGAAAACTCTGTAGGCAGATAAGCCTGGAAGGCTACAGTCCATGGGGTCGCAAAGAGTCTGACATAACTGAACATGCACGCATGCTCATTTTATCACTGTGGTTGTTCATTCTTAGAATGAGAGAACTCTAGCCTCTCCCCACCTCTGCTTCTCCCCTAGACACCCCCATCTCAAAAGATGGCACTGCCTCTACCCTCATTGCCCTTGTCAGAACACAAGCCCCAACCTTGAGCTCTTTCTTTTCCTCCGAATCCCCAATCATGCAACCAGTCCTCCAGAATATCCTGAATCCTCCCACTGGATTCCATCCGGGGAAGCAGCAGTCAGCAGTGGTCCTGCCTGAGCTAGGAGCCTGCCTCCACCACTTATTACAGGCAAAGTACCTGACTGCTCATTTGGGATAATAATAGAACCCACTTCATAACACTGCTGTGAAGGCAAAACAAGATAATCCATGTAAAGCACTTGAAACAGTGCCTGAACATAGGAACCACTCAGGCGATGTTATCCATTGTTGCTGATATTAAAATGTCCACTACTTCTAGGTCAGTCCGAGCTGCCATGGGTTCTCACTTGAATGGAGGTTGAAGCCTCTTAATTAGCCTCTTTGCTTCAGTTCTTACATTTCAATCCTGTCACCACACAGCTGCCAAAGGGACATTGTTACTTTGTAAATAAAACTGTATCTCTCCACCACTAAGAACCTTCCCATGGTTTGCCATTATACTCGGATAAAAACCCAAACCCTTAGCTCTGACCTACCAGTCCATATATGAGGTCCTCTGTCTGCACTGACCTCAGCTGGGACTGTTATCCTTCTCTTACTATCGTCCAGAGACATCAGCTATCATTTAGTCCCTTGCATGTGTCTAGCTTCAGCCTGCCTCAGGGCCTTTGCCCCTGCTGTTATGCCTGTCCCTCCCAGAAAATTCATTCTTGCCCTTTTCTGTATGTGAACATCTCCACAGCTCACACCTTCTCTCTTCTGCCAGAATTTCCTTAGCCTGTCTAGGGTTTCCCCTCCCTCCACACGCTCCAGTCTTAGCATCTTATTTTCCGCTCTTTACAGCCATGTTTGACAACACCTTGTTTGTTTATTTGTTCGCTGGCTTATCTTCTGCCTGTCCAACTAGCATACAGCCTGTTCCAGTTAATAGGGTGGCATAACAGATCATCCAAAGCTGATAGACAAAACAACTGTTTATTTGGCTCAGACTGTGCAAGTAAGGAGGTCAAGTGAGGCACAGTGAGGATGCTGATCTTTTGGGGATCTCAGATAGAACACCCAAAGGCTGAAGGCTGGAACAACTGGGCTCTTTGGGCACCTTTTTCTATCTCTGAGTAGTCCCTCCATGTGGTCCCTCCACCACAGCAAGTGATGTAGCCTATATGTGAGCTCAGGGATCTCAAGGCACGTGTCCTGAGGGAGGATCAAGAGAATGCTGTCTCACGTCTGTGACATAGACTTCAAAGTTACACAGTATCACTTCCACCTCGGCTGCGGGCCTGTCCCAATTCAGGAAGATAGAGAAGTGTCGGCAGTGTCATCATAAGAGAAGAGAACGTTATCTACATCTATACATGATGGAATATTATTCAGCTTTAAGAGAGAAAGAGAAAGAAGTCCTGCCCTTTGCAACAACATACATGGACTTGAAGGACATCACGCTCAGTGAAGTAAGCCAGACATCAGTCAATTCAGTTGCTCAGTCACGTCTGACTCTTTGCGACCCCATGGACTGCGGCACACCAGGCCTCCCTGTCCATCTGCAACTCCCAGAATTCACTCAAATTCGTGTCCATTGAGTCGGTGATGCCATCCAACCATCTCATCCTCTTTCATCCCCTTCTCCTCTTGCTATCAATCTTTCCCCGCATCAGGGTCCTTTTCAAGGAGTCAGTTCTTCACATCAGGTGGCCAAAGGATTGGAGTTTCAGCTTCAACATCAGTCCCTCCAGTGAATACCCAGGACTGATCTCCTTTAGGAAGGACTGGTTGGATCTCCTTGCAGTCCAAGGGACTCTCAAGAGTCTTCTCCAACACCACACTTCAAAAGCATCTATTCTTCAGCACTCAGCTTTCTTTATAGTCCAACACTCACATCCATACATGACTACTGGAAAAACCATAGCCTTGACTAGATGGACCTTTGTTGACAAAGTAATGTCTCTGCTTTTTAATATGCTGTTTAGGTTGGTCATAATTTTCCTTCCAAGGAGTAAGCATCTTTTAATTTCATGGCTGCAGTCACCATCTGCAGTGATTTTGGAGCCCATAAAAATAAAGTCAGTCACTGTTTCCACTGTTTCCCCATCTATTTGCCATGAAGTGATGGGACCAGATGCCATGATCTTAGTTTTCTGAATGTTGAGCTTTATGCCAATTTTTACACTCTCCTCTTTCACTTTCATCAAGAGGCTCTTTAGTTCTTCTTTGCTTTCTGCCATAAGGGTGGTGTCATCTGCATATCTGAGGTTATTGATATTTCTCCCAGCAATCTTGGTTCCACCTTATGCTTCCTGCAGCCCAGCATTTCTCATGATGTACTTTGCATATAAGTTAAATAAGCAGGGTGACAATATACAGCCTTGACATACTCCTTGTCCTATTTGGAACCAGTCTGTTGTTCCATGTCCAGTTCTAACTGTTGCTTCCTGACCTTCATACAGGTTTCTCAAGAGGCAGGTCAGGTGGTCTGGTATTCTCATCTCTTTCAGAGTTTTCCCACAGTTTGTTGTGGTCCACATAGTCAAAGGCTTTGGTATAGTCAATAAAACAGAAATAGATGTTTTTCTAGAACTCTCTTGCTTTTTCCATGATCCAACAGATATTGGCAATTTGATCTCTGGTTCCTCTGCCTTTTCTAAAACCAGCTTGAACATCTGGAAGTTTATGGTTCACATATTGCTGAAGCCTGGCTTGGAGAATTTTGAGCATTAGTTTACTAGCATGTGAGATGAGTGCAATTGTGCGGTAGCTTGAGCATTCTTTGGCATTGCCTTTCTTTGGGATTTGAATGAAAACTGACCTTTTCCTGTGACCAGTCCTGTGGCCACTGTTGAGTTTTCCAAATTTGCTGACATATTGAGTGCAGCACTTTCACAGCATCATCTTTCAGGATTTGAAATAGCTCAACTAGAATTCCATCAGCTCCACTAGCTTTGTTCATAGTGATGCTTTCTAAGGCCTACTTGACTTCACACTCCAGGATGTCTGGCTCTTGGTCAGTGATCACACCATCATGATTATCTGGGTCATGAAGCTCTTTTTTGTACAGTTCTTCTGTGTATTCTTGCCACCTCTTCTTAATACCTTCTGCTTCTGTTAGGTCCGTACCATTTCTGTCCTTTGTTGAGCCCATCTTTGCATGAAATGTTCCGTGGTATCTAGAATTTTCTTGAAGAGATCTCTAGTTTCTCCCATTCTCTTGTTTTCCTCTATTTCTTTGCATTGATCACTGAGGAAAGCTTTCTTTATCTCTCCTTGCTATTCTTTGGAACTCTGCATTCAAATGGGTATATCTTTCCTTTTCTCCTTTGCTTTTCACTTCTCTTCTTTTCACAGCTACTTGTAAGGCCTCGGCCAAAAGGAGCTACCCCACGTCCAAGATCAGGAGCAGTGGCCATGAGGAGATACCCCACGTCCAAGTTAAGGAGCAGCAGCTGCGTTTTGCTGGAGCAGCCATGAAGAGATACCGCACATACAAGGTAAGAGAAACCCTAGTAAGACGGTAGGTACTGAAAGTGGGCATCAGAGGGCAGACAGACTGAAACCACAATCACAGACAACTAGCCAATCTGATCACACAGACCACAGCTTTGTCTAACTCAATGAAACTAATTTATTTTAATTAGAAGCTATTTACTTTACAATATTGTGGTGGTTTTTGCCCTACATCAACATGAATTAGCCACGGGTGTACATGTGTCCCCCTATCCTGAACATCCGTCCCACCTCCCTCCCCACCCCATCCTTCTGGGTTATCCCAGGACACCAGCTTTGAGTGCCCTGTTTCATGCATCAAACTTGCATTGGTTATCTATTTTAAGAGTCGGACACGACTGAGCGACTGAACTGAACTGAACTGAGTATACATGTATAGTTTATTTTAATGTCAATCATACTTCAATAAAGTAATTTTTTTTAAATAGGCATTTATTCATGATTTGGTTTGTTTTCATTGTTGGCAAGGATTCTTGACATAAAAAAGAAAGTTAAATTTTTTAAAAAAGAAGAGAATGTGGGCTGGAATATACTGGCACAATCATCTTCAAAAATATAGCCTGCCTGAGAGCTCCAGTATTTGTTGGAAGGACTGATGTTGAAGCTGAAGCTCCAGTACTTTGGCCACCTGATGCAAACAGCTGACTCACTGGAAAAGACCCTGATTCTGGGAAAGACTGAGGGCAGGAGAAGGGGATGATAGAGGACGAGATGGTTGGATGGCATCACTGACTCAATGGACATGAGTTTGAGTAAGCTCTGAGGGATAGTGAAGGACAGGGAAGCCTGGCGTGCTGCAGTTTATGGCATTACAGGGAGTCAGACACGACTTGGAGACTGAACAACAACAACAGAGAGACCTCATGAGAGCAGAGACCTTGCCTTCTTCACACGGGGCCCACAGCTCTAGAGCAGTGCCTGGCACACAGCGGGCACTCAATACATATTTGTTGAATCAAGGAATGAAATGTCTATGATGTGAGTAGATAGTCTTCATTTTACCAATGAAAAAAACTGAGACCCAGGGAATGGTTCTCTCAACACAGGTATGCCTGACTCCAACAACTGTTTTTTAACAAATTAAGTACTCTGCTCTCTCCTTAATGCTGAGAACTGAATAAATATATAAAAGAATAAAGAACTGAATTTCTTATCTCTGGTTAACATACAGATTCTATCAAGTCTTCCAATTCACCTTCCCAGATTTTTCTTTCCCAAACTTTTTAGTACTAATTAACACTGATATGCACCTAGCATCCTTTTACTTAAAAAGATCCCATAACCTCTGGTCTTAGGAAACCTGAATTCTGCTTCAAGGTAACAGGCCCTGGAAATGGCTGAATACAGCTTGCTCAAAGGACTTCAATCAAGGACTGACTCAGCAGCCTTTAAAACTAGAAGCATCTAAAGACTCCTTTCATTGTCACTTTCAGAAGGCAGGGCCTCTCTGCAGGCTGGTTTCTGGTCTTAGCTAGGGATGGGTGGCACTTCTGGGTCATGGCTCAGAGGAAGAGCGCCACCTACTGGTGACCTGCTCCACCTCCAACATCACCATAGCTGGACTTAGACCTTCCTGTTCATGTTGTGAAGGGTTTGCCCGGATCTTCTGAGAACAGTGGAATCTTCGTTTGACCTCTGACTTGGTTGGAAGTTAATACCGAAAGGGACAAAATCCCAGCACACTGAAGGTCCATGTGGTTCTGACAGGCAGAATGGTAAGTCAAGAGGGACCAGATTCTTTCCAAAATACAGCTCGCAAGCCTCTCTCCACTGATTGTCCCTTTATTAAGGAGAATAATTCTGTAGCATATTTAATACCATTCTAGCAAGGCATTAACTAGGCTATTATTTCCACTAGTGCCTTCACTTCCATTTTCAATGTGTTCCTGAGAAACTCCAATTTATAACATAAGGCAAGAAAGGTCAACCTTAAATAGTTCTTGTTTCAACCAGGAGGGCTGTAGCTACAACAGGAAGCCATAGCAACTTGACTAAGTAAATAGTTCATATGGTCTGATTCTATTTATATGAAGTTCTAGAATAGGTGAAGCTAACATATAGTGATAGAAATTAGAGCAATTGTTACCCGGGGCAAGGGATGGGGAGGAGTTAATTCCCAAAAGACACAAAGAAGTTCTATGGGGGATTTAGAAATTGAGGAAATTGATAAATCTTGGTGGGATTTGGTTACTCAAATGAGCATATTAATCAAAACCCATTAGATGATACAAGGAAGATTTGTGCATTTCACTTGTATAATTTTTTCCTGGTGAAGAAAAAATGTACTTAAATAATGAATTCTAGTTAATATTGGCAGGCTAACAGATTTAGAAATGCAGTTTACTGATGTCTGCTGCTTACTTTGAAATTCACTAAGAAGTATAAAGAGATGACAGGTATATAGAGAGAGAGACTGGCATGTGAAAAAGCACAGAGAGCAAAGCGTTAATCATTGTAGGATTAGGGTGTGTGTATAGGGGCATTCACCATACGCCTCTTTCATCTTTTCTCAATGTTTAAAAATTTCCACAGTAAGGAAAAAAGGAGAAACAAAACAGAACAAAGCCTAATGGAAATAACACATATACCCATCTTTGGACTGAAATGACTTAATAAAATATCAAATTTGGACTACTTTGGGCTGGAATTATCTCCACTCAGATATCTTAGTAAAAAAGACAAATTGGGGAGTTCAGATGTCACCAACTAATTTTTTGAATGAGCACATTACTAAATTTTGAAATGCAATTTAAAATTTTTTAATTTGGGGTGCCCCTGAGGTTCCTGGCACATCGCTGTAGCTGTAGTGGGCTCCCAAGTTAATCTAATGAGGTCAAGGAAAAGGATGCTGCTTTACCAGTTAGTTGTACTGTTTTGTAACTTCTCGACCAGGCAGAAAGTCTTAAAGAATGACTGGGAGCCTGCCCTTTCCCAAGTTGATCACCTTACTAGCTTTGTGCTGATCTTTTCAATGAGAAAAACCCCTCCCTAGCATCCTATCTCTGAAAAGAAGCTGCACCCACACAAAAAAATTCTTATTTAAGAGAGCCAACAAAGCTTTTTAAGCCATCAAATGAGTTAAGCCAAGATGAACCAGAAGTATATGAATTAAATTTTCCCTCAAGTCCTATAGAAATCCAATAAATAAATTAAATGCATGTGGATTTAAAAATTAAAGGTCGAAAAGGCTTGAGGCAAAGTGCATTTGACATTTGAAATAATAGAAACTTGAAAGGAGGCTTGTAGCAAGATGTGCGCTTACCTGCTGTAATAGGGGCCTGGCTCGGTGTTTGCGGAGCATAATGGCATTGCAGGGAAATTCAATAAAACTCTCCAGGCGCCAGGTGCGACTTGAGTGCCATCACTTAGAAGACAAAGTCAGCGGACTCCAGCTCAGCCCTCAACCCAGGAGGGCCATGATCTCTGCAGTTCTTTGTTCCTGCAGAGTTACCCTTTTCTTTTGGAAGGGTTTGCCTACGGCTCCAAAGTACCCCTGCGAAAGGGTCTGGGAATACGTTGCAAAAACCTGAAAGATGTTCTCCTATGACCTAGTAATTCCACCCTGAGGCATTTAACCTAAGCAAGGACTTCTGAGATGTGGCCAAAGCCACGTGTACAAGGATATTCATCACTAGGTTATTCAACATAGTAAAAATTTTAAAGCAAACCTACATCTAACAAAAGGAAGTTGGTTTAAAAATTATGGTAGTCGCTTTTTAACACAGCAGTTAAGACAATAGATAGGCGTTAGAGACCTGGCTTAGCCACTCACTAGCTTTGACACCTTGGGTTAATTCTACCTATAATCTAGTTGAGCCTCTGCTTCCTCATCTATAAAATGGGGATGATACATTACCCCATGGACCTGTTGGAAGGATGAAATGAGACAATATAGGTAAAGTCCTTATGTAGAACCTAAATACTGTGAGTGCTTAACTATTGGCATCATAATTATGATTTTATGTATGTACATATAGTAGGGGATGTTCATGTATGTATAGTACTGTTATATAATGATTACAAATTACATTGTTTAAAAATATTTAATGGTATGAGAAATTTTCATAATACCTTATTAAGTACAGTACAGAATGCAAAATATAACTCAATCCTATTAAAATAAACATTAAGAGACATAAGAAAAGAGATTGGAAGAAATCATCAAAATGTTATTAATGAACATCATGTCTGATAGACTATGCATGACTTAAAGTATATTCTTTATGCTTTCTTATATTTTCAAAATTATCAACCAGGATCACATGTTACTTCATGTAAGTTCCTTTAAAGTAACATGTTATTAGTTTACTTTAATAGAGTTGAATTTAAAGAAAAAAGGAAGAAGAGGTTTATCCTCTTATCATGCAGAAAACTGTTGAAGAAAATGCAACATATAAACATGGTTAGAAAATTGAGAGCTTAGAGAAGTGCAAAATTAATAGTGGAACTTCCCATATGCTTTCTCCCTCTGTCCATACCCCACAGAGGTAAATACAGTTAATAGTTTCCTTCAAGGCGGAAAAAAAGAAACCAGTAAGGTGGAAAAAAAGAAACCAGTATCTATCAGTACAAAGAGACCCATTTCATTCTTTTAATTTTTATCAAATGTTATTTACATGCTATTCCAGGAAAACTGTTACTTTTAAAGCCCTTTAACCATCACCCAACTCTGCACCATCACCCAGCTCTGCACCATCACCCTTCCTGCCCCTTCCAGCCCAGCCACAGTTAGCAGCTTGATTGGTGGGTCCTTTCATATCAATTCCCATATATTTACTTACATAACAACATTTTCATACAGCAATAGTGTGGAGTTTTCTTTTTAATGTAAATGGTATCACATTGTACATACAAGTTTAACCATGGCACAGTTTTCTATAGTATGTATATATCACAGTGTACTGAACATTTCCCCTATGGCTGAATATTTAATCTCAGTTCAGTTTTTATTTACTGTTTTCCTAATCAGAATGAAATATTAATTATCTTTCAATTTCCTTTTATTAAACATAAAACATACATATAAATTTGAAATGAAATATTGGAAGCAGTTCAGAGTTCATCTGGCTTACTTGAATATGGAATTAATGAACTCTCTTGGTGATTTTCTTGTGGTCATCTCATTCTAGACCCTTTGAAGGAACCTGGCCTGTGCAGCCTCACCCACACTGGACCTCAGAAATCAGCACTCCATCCCGGAAGCTGCTCCAGGCTCCATCTAGTTCCATCTCCACCACCTCGAGTTTCCCCTTGCCTGCTCATATACCTTCCTCTCTGCCCTCCGCTTAGCCCAACATCCCAGGTCCTGATTCTCTTCCTAATCATGAAGAAGCCAACCTAGCTTTGTATCTGCCATCCCAGCTAATCACTGATAGACAAGAGGGAAAGAGGGCCAGGAAAAAAGACCATTACTTGTTTTTATATCTTAACAATAGGGAAATGGATACTTTGAAGTGGGGTACTACTGTAACATTCCTTTACTAATACAGTCATTCCCCTACACGTGAACGAGTTCTGTTCTGAGAGCAAATTCATAAGCCAAATTTGTTTATAAGTCCAACAAAGTTAACCTAGGTACCCAACCAACACAATTGGCTTATAGCACTGTACTGTAGTAGGTTTATAGGAGAGAAGGTGGGAGATGGTAGAGCTGAAGGATCATCAACAATAGGAGATGGAAGGGAAGCTGCAATTTCGTTCATTCCTGACCTTGAGGGAAGGCGCACATTTGAATCTTTGAGATTTCACAACGTAAAGGTTTGTTTGAAAGGGACTTATTGAACCGAAGTTTACAGTTTAACTTCGGTTAAACTGAAGTTTACCTTGAAGTGGCATGCTGCCATGATGTAAGCCTAAAACATGTGGCTCTGTTTTGGTTGTTTGTCTTTTGAAGTATCACAGGGCCCTTTGTCAACATGAGTCTTTCCAGTCTCCAGTATCAGCTTTCTTGCTGCCCACTGCCCAACTATTAATAATTAGTGTTGAGTGACAAGTGGCAAGAAAAATGCTTTTAGAAGCTATAGCAACGAAGACTATGTTATGCAGTAGAAAAAAATACTTGGATGCAAAGAAATAAATCACTCATGAACATTTTTGTTTAGGAAAGAGCTTCAGCCTTTGTTATGTTCATGGAACTAATTGGGCACATGTAGATCAGAATCCTACTAAGATTGTGAGAGGACAGACTTGCTCAAAAAACCATAATACAGGACTTTGTTCACACCTAAAACCATTAGCTCCTATAGGACATTTGGCAATGTCTGGAAACATTTTTTAAATTTTTATTCATTTGGCTGTGTTGGGTCTTGCCTTGGCCTCACGGGCTCAGTAGTCCCGTGGCCTGTGGGATGTTAGTTCCCCCACCAGGGATCAAACCCATGTCTCCTGAACTGGAAGATGGACTGTCAACCACTGGATCACCAGTGGAGTCCTGGAGACAGTTTCGATTGTCACACCTGGGGCAGAGATGCCTCTGCCCACTGGTGCCTAATGGACAGAGGCCAGGAAAGCTGGCAAACATCTTACACTCATAAGATAGACCCCACAACAAACGGCCCACAATGTCAATAGAATAACAGATCTTAGAGAACAATGGATGAGGGAATTTTCCCCAAGGAGTTTAATTCTGGTCCGATCAAGAAAATTCCCCTGCTACCTGGCAGAATCTCTTGCTTGGCAAGATTGTACAGTCTATGGACCATGGGCCAGTGACTTCTACTCTGCACTTTTCTGAATGGGACTGCTTGTTTCCTTGTCCCATCCCTGTTCCATCAAAGCACGTGGGGTACATGGAGGGTGGTGACAGATAACTTGTCCTTTTAGTTCACAGGTCAATGAACATGAAATTCTGCATCTGGACTTTGTGGAGACATTACATATCCCCCCAGAGACTTGGAATACTGAGCTGGATACAGTAACTAGGCCAGGCTTTCAACTGTCCCCCTTACAGAGTTGGTCAGTATAGTCTCTCGTGGGAAAAAAATGGTGTGAGGGTTATTTGGCAATCAGAAGGGCTGATTGCCTCAGAGGTTCCCAAATCCCAGGCTAGATGACATTCCTCAGCCTCCATTGTGGTTTGGTGTGACCACACGCACAACAGGATAAAAAATTCATGTCCTCATGTTGCCTACGTTCAAAAGGATTTAAACACAGCGCTTCCTTTTATACATGAAATGCTACCTACATTGTCTGAGGACTTATAGTGGGGAGGGAAGAAGTGCATGGACCCCAAAGTCCAGGTATTAACAGGAAGAATGACTAACAGGCAATACTGATGCCTCTCCTGGGGAGAGTTGTAACAAGACACTAGAGTGCTATCTGTCTGGGCTACTTTGTTACGGTGAATCCTATGGTCTCACTTGAGCTCCCATGGTTTGGGGAGATGATTGGGTCAAGACGGAGGAGTACTCATGAATGGGGTTAGTGCCCTTATAAAAGAGACAGAACCAGGAAGTGGACCCTCACCAGGCACTGGATTTGCTGGTGCCCTGGTTTTGGAGAGTCTCAGTCGTCAGACACAATTCCAAAGTATGAGCTCTTTAAGTAAAATGCGAGGCTGTCTTGAGAAAGAGAGGCTCCTGCTGTTCAAAACCAGCCCCATAGCCCTGTACAACCCCTCTGATAGTATCAGCCTGCTCCCACCACTTGACTTTCACTTCTCAAGCTCATACCCATGTCACCACGGCCTGGCTACCCAAGCTCTGCACTCCTCTTGACCATGGGAACCGCAGAGTGTTTCATCATCACATACACCACACCTGACTTAAGTTATCTCTGAACCAGAAGTCCAAAGGAATCAGTTCTGCTTGGAACAGGGAAGAAGATTGGGTTTCAGAGGTTAAGGGCCTCCTTTGGGGAAGCACTGGCAATTCTTTTCAGGTGATGATGCCCAACAGGGTCTGGAGAGTGTGGCTGAGTCACTGAGACCCCCACCCACCCGCCCACCGTGGAGCTCCCAAGGCCAGATATGATCCGTCAAGATCAGGCCTGGGTGAAGCACAGGCCCACTTACTCCAAGTGGGAGTCCTGATGGGTAAGGGTTGGCTGGCTTGACCCTGGCTCAGGCTGGGGAGAGGAGATGGCTGGCTCAGTGAGGAAGATTCCACCCTCTTCCAGACCACCAGAACTCCCAGAACCGCTTTCTGACACAGCCGATCTCCTGTTCTCACAGACTATTCTATTTGGAAGAAACCACAGAAAATATCGAAGCCAGCTCCATTGTACCCAACTGCTCCACAAAGTCTGTATCCGCCTTGACCATGAGGGGTTGTGGGCTACAAGATAGCTACAAGATTTGAAAGGTAAAAATTTGAAGAAAAGGAGTACTAATTCAAATACTTTGCATTTTGAAAAGCTTAGATCAGTAGAATGACTCTGCTTTTCCAAGACTCTGAGTTCTTTAAGTACAGAGGATGTATTTCAGCCATCTCTGTATCCTCTGGAGACCAGCCATCTTCCCTGTACACAGCAGGTGCTCAACATACTTGTTGAATTGACTCTAAGTAGAGGAAGATGGAGGTTTGGGTATTAGGTGGATGCCAACAACCTGATTTTTCATTGTAAGGATTTCTCCCTCCCCACAATGTTTTCCAAATATAATAATATGCTTTTATTCTCAACACACTTTTTTATTTTTTACCACTTTTTTTCTGGATATTTCTGGGGCTTTGGACTTTGAAGACCTGCACCCTGTTCTTACTACCTTAAGCAAGATAATACATGTGGTCCCTGATCTGTAGCTTCAATATCCTTAGACGGAAACAATAAACACATCCCATCTGTGACTTGACTGTCAGATGGAAGGGGCTAATATTTGTGAAAACATCTTATACACTGTAAGTTCAGTTCAGTTCAGTCGCTCAGTCATGTCCAATTCTTTGCGATCCCATGAATCACAGCACGCCAGGCCTCCCTGTCCATCACCAACTCCCAGAGTTCACTCAGACTCATGTCCATCGAGTCGATGATGCCATCCAACCATCTCATCCTCTGTCTCCCCTTCTCCTCCTGCCCCCAATCCCTCCCAGCATCAGAGTCTTTTCCAGAGTCAACTCTTCACATGAGGTGGCCAAAGTATTGGAGTTTCAGCTTCAGCATCAGTCCTTCCAATGAATATTCAGGACTGATCTCCTTTAGGATGGACTGGTTGGATCTCCTTGCACTCCAAGGGACTCTCAAGA
>NW_011494708.1:2408417-2420048 GCF_000754665.1 Bison bison bison | reverse complement strand
CTCCTCCTGCCCCCAATCCCTCCCAGCATCAGAGTCTTTTCCAATGAGTCAACTCTTCACATGAGGTGGCCAAAGTATTGGAGTTTCAGCTTCAGCATCAGTCCTTCCAATGAATATTCAGGACTGATCTCCTTTAGGATGGACTGGTTGGATCTCCTTGCACTCCAAGGGACTCTCAAGAGTCTTCTCCAACACCACAGTTAAAAAGCATCAATTCTTCTGTGCTCAGCTTTCTTCACAGTCCAACTCTCACATCCATACATGACCACTGGAAAAACCATAGCCTTGACTAGATGGACTTTTGTTACCAAAGTAATATCTCTGCTTTTCAATATACTATCTAGGTTGGTCATAACTTTCCCTCCAAGGAGTAAGTGTCTTTTAATTTCATGGCTGCAATCACCATCTGCAGTGATTTTGGAGCCCAAAAACATAAAGTCAGCCACTGTTTCCCCATCTATTTCCCATGAAGTGATGGTATCAGATGCCATGATCTTCATTTTCTGAATGTTGAGCTTTAAGCCAACTTTTTCACTCTCCTCTTTCATCAAGAGGCTTTTTAGTTCCTCTTCACTTTCTGCCATAAGGGTGGTGTCATCTGCATATCTGAGGTTATTGATATTTCTCCCAGCAATCTTGATTCCAGCTTGTGCTTCTTCCAGCCCAGCGTTTCTCATGATGTACTCTGCATATAAGTTAAATAAGCAGGGTGACAATATACAGCCTTGACATACTCCTTTTCCTATTTGGAACCAGTCTGTTGTTCCATGTCCAGTTCTAACAGTTGCTTCCTGACCTGCATACAGGTTTCTCAAGAGGCAGGTCAGGTGGTCTGGTATTTCCATCTCTTTCAGAATTTTCCACAGTTTATTGTGATCCACACAGTCAGAGACTTTGGCATAGTCAGTAAAGCAGAAATAGATGTTTTACTGGAACTCTCTTGCTTTTTCAGTGATCCAGCAGATTTTAGCAATTTGATCTCTGGTTCCACTGCCTTTTCTAAAACCAGCTTGAACATATATATATACACACACACACTGTAAAGCCCTCTATAAAGTCTTGCTTCTTTCCTACTTCTATTTCTCTTCTTCCTAATATTAATTGAACATTATTTTGTGAAAAAAAAAAAAAAACCTATGCTTGGCACCTTATATTTATCTTATTATTTAGTTTCATGAAAATCCCACCTTACTTCCATTTTACAAGTCAGGAAACCCAAACTTAGACATGCCTGGGATCATGCCAGGAACACACAGCTAGGAAATGGCAAAGCTGGGATTGAAACCAGAGTATGCTTGATTCCAAAACTACTACTCTCCCTTATCCTCCTCCCTGCTTTTCTCTTTCCTCCTCTTTTTTCCTACTCTTCTTCTTTCCTCCCTCCCAGCCCCAAGGTAGAGATGAGGAAGGTAAAGAAAAGAGATGTTATTGGTAGTCTTTCTAACAATCATGTCCCCTGTCCTCTTTTTTTGAATTCTGACCCTGGTTTTGTTCAGGTGTAGGGCCTCTGCACCTCAGAGGAGACAGGGCCTCACCCCCGCTTAGGGTGAATCAGGATTGTTGGGATCTAAGCAAAGGGCAGTAATTTCACTTTCCTGTTAATGATTGGTCTTAAGGACAGGCATGAGACTCATTTCTGGACATTGTGACTTTAAAAGAATTATTGGAGGGTTGTCTTACTGGAAAATGAAAGATACACAAAAAAGAAATTTTGATATGCAAAGACATGAATCCTGGAACCGTGGCAGCCATTTCATTACAATGAGGAGAATTGCCTTGACACAAAATAGAAAAATGAAAGAGATTTGAGACTTTAATGATGTCAATGAGTTGATGATTTATCCATTCCTGGAGCTGCTGGTATAACGCTGGGATCCTTTTCATATTAGTTAAATCATCCTCTTATTGTTTACCCCGCAGTGATTTGCTTTTCTGTTATTTGTGACCACAGGTCTAACTCACATACCCTTTTCCCTCTTCTTTTCCTTCTTTGTGTTCTGAAGGGTTAAGAAGTATCGATCAGGACACCTGATTACATGAGCTTGACACTCTCTGCTTCTGAAACTGTGCCAGAAATGACAGAGGAAAAGTCAATGGTGAGGGGCCTCTGTTCCAGGCTTACCTGGAATCCATAGATGCCTCAAGGTCCACCTTAAGCTTGCACCACACATTACACCAAACTTCCCAACCACCTGCTTAAGGTGATTCTGCAGAAGAGAAGAGCCAAGATTATTCCCATGCCTAAACATGAGGCCAAGAGGCTGCTGCCCATCATCTGAAGCAGAAACAATGCTAAAGGAGAAAACAGGAGAGATTTCCCCTCTCCTGCCTCCTGGGGGATCAAAGATAATGAGTATTGTTAATGGTGCAGGAGACCTAAGACATCCAAGTTCATTCCCATTATTCTACAGCTAAAGACGTGAGGCTCAGAGAGGGGAAATGATTGTCCAAGATCTTGTGGTTGGTTAATGCCAGAGGCAGGCCTACACCCCCACTCAGGTTCCTAACTGAGGGCTTCTGCATGACTGCAAGGGCCACTATCTGTTGAGAAAGCTGGTCCAGGATGGCTGAGCACTTCCTGCATTGTCCCTGAATGTGTAAAGGAAATCTTTTTCATTTGGATAAGGTTCAAATTAAGAAGTAGGAAACGAAATGGGGGTGGGGGAAGGGAGAAGGGGAGCATGAGTGTGTGTGTGTGTGTGTGTGTGTGTGTGTGTGTTGCAAAGAGGAAGATGTTTGAATATTCAGGAGAGCTACTGTCACACAACTCGCCTCTGATGTCCCTACCACAGGGCTTACTGGTTACACCAGCTGTGCTTCCCAAAGCTCATCCCTCGCCGGCCTGCCACCAACAAATTGCATTGATTTATGAAACAGACAACTCTGCAATTGCCTGAGCACATTTAATCTTTTCAAATTAAGCCAACTTCACATTCGGCATACCATATGGAATTCTTTAGGGTGTTTATAAACACAGTTACACTTAAGCCCTCGTCCACTCTGCTTAAACTGGAGCAGAAATAGACCAGGGAGCCAAAAACACACGGATTGAAGAGACAATCTACCACCAGGCCAAATCCTTCCAGATTGGAAAGGACTTCAGACATCATCTGGACCAGAGGCTGTACCCTGGAGGTCCGTGGGCTGATTTCAGCACACAGATGTGTTGAGTTTGGCTCATTTTGTGTTTCTGAAAAATTTTGTGCCTACATTTAAGAATTGGAAGCTTTCACATAAAAATCCAAATCTTCCACATCTTTTGGAAAAAAGCCCTCATTCCCATATAATAATCAGCTGGAGGGACTTCCCTGGTGGCCCAGTGGTTAAGACTCTGAGCTCCCAGTGCAGGGGGCCCAGGTTCAATCCTTGGTCAGGGAACTCGATCCCACATGCCACACACACACAAAAAAATTCCTTAAAACAAAAATCAACTGAAGATGAATTATAGCTTCTTTCTCTGTCTCAGGGACCCTTCGTATTGGCCATCGTGGTCACTACTCCTGATTGTCTTACAGCAAATATCTGCATCACTTACTTTCTGTACTTGTCTAGCCCTTGAAGAAATTTGTCTGCCATCCTTCCCTAAATCAAAACATCCACTTACAGGAGAAGAAACTGAGTCTCATAATCCAGATGTGACTTGTCTAAAATTTCCAGACATTCCAGAGACAGCTTTAGATTTCCTTGGCCCATAAAGTAGAATGTGGGGAGGGTGGAGACGGTGAGCAATGTTGCCTATATTCTGAGAGCCTGAGAGACTTGGGATTAGATGAGAGGGTGAGATATTTGACTCTTGGCCTATAACTAATTGCAAATGTCCATTCATTCATGCAGCAAACTTTTACTGCTCTCACCAACTACTTTAGGCTCTGGAGATACCAAGATACTAAATCTTGATTCTGGGCCTCAAGAGCTTTCAGTCAAGCAGAGAAAAACAGACATGTAAGCACAGGAATTCTGACAGCCCTCCTCCTAGCCTCTTAGTCAGATCTGCAGGTGGAAGGCAGTACAGGGCAGTTAAGTGTGAGACAGTAGAAAGTATGTGTTGGTCTCTGCCCCTGGCTGCTGGCACAGAGCTCCTGAAACTCTTGTAATTTCCTAAGTGATAAACACACTAGGAACATCTTTTGTTCTAATGTTTGTTTCTGACTGCAGTTCCTGAAACAGCACTCTTGAAACCCTTGTAATCTGCTGGGTGATAAGAGCATCTTTTGTTCAAATGAGGTGACTTTTGGGTCCACTCCTGGATGAGGGCTGGTCACAAGCAACAGCAAGCCACCATTAGAAGCTTGGAATTTTCAGCCACATCTTCCATTCTCTTGATAAAGGAGAAGGGCTGAAAATGGAGTTAATGATTGATCATATGTATGTGATGAGTATTCCATAAAATTTCAGCCGTATGGGGTTCTGAGAGCATCCAGGTTGTTGAACAGGTGGAGGTGCGAGGAGAGTGGTACACCCGAGAGGTCATGGGAGCTCCACCCACCTCCCCGCACACCTTGCCCCATACATCTCTTCCATCTGGTTGTTCATCTGTTTCCTTTATCATATCCTTTTGGAATAAACTGGTAAGCCTAAATAAATGTTTCCCTGAGTTCTGTGAGCCACTCTAGCAAATTAGTCAGATCTAAGGAAGAAGAAGTCATGAGACTTCACGGGCTTCCCTGGTGGCTTCCCAGGCTTCCATGGTGGCTCAGACAGTAAAGAATCCACCTGCAATGCGGGAGACCTGTGTTCGATCCCTGGGTTGGGAAGACCCCCTAAAGGAGGGCATGGCAATCCACTCCAGTAGTCTTGGCTAGAGAATGCCCATGAACAGAGGAGCCTGGCGGGCTGCAGTCCACAGGGTAAAAAAGAGTCAGAAATGATTGAGTGACTAAGCACAGCACAAGGGGGAAGAAGTCATTAGAACCTCTGAGTTGTAGCCAAACAGGACAGAGGTTGTAGGTGACATGGAGACCTACTACTTGAGGTTGGCATCTGAAGTGGGTGTCGGTCTCAGAGAGCTGAACCCTGAACCTGTGGGATCTGACATTCTCTTCAGGTAGGCAGTGTCGGAACTGAATTAAATTAGAGGATACCCAGCCAATGTCAGAGAATTGCTTGGTGCAGGAAATACCCACAGAGTGGGTATTTGGTGACCAGAGTGTTAGAAGTGCAGGAATCCATGCGCGTGGTAAAGAAAGTCATGCGAGAGATGGACAGGACTGGGTTGTTTTGTTTTCTGAGGGTATGGAGGGTTTGTTTTTTGTTTTTAACACATTAAGTTGACAGGCTGACTTGCCAACTTGGATTCCAATACTGGTCCTGTTCCTTCTTTTTTTTAAAAAAAAGTATTTATTTTTTAATTGAAGGATAATTGCTTAACAGAATTTTGTTGTCTTCTGTCAAACCTCAACATGAATCAGCCACAGGTATACCCATGTCGCCTCCTCCCTCCCGAACCTCCCTCCCATCCCACCCTTCTAGATTGTCGCAGAGCCCCTGTTTGAGTTCCCTGAGCCATACAGCTAATTCCCATTGGCTATCTATTTTACATGTAACTTGGACAAGATGGTTTCCATCTCAGTCTCGGTTTTCACACTGATATAAAGTAATTAAATGCCTATCACATGCAGTTCTTGTGCAAAACATTTGAAAACCTCCTTGCACAGCATTCAGTGATTGGTGAATTCAATAGTTCTAGAAAGCTTTTTCTTCCTCCTTTGTTACTTATTCTTCTTTCCCCCCCACTTTGATCTCTTTCAGTCTAGCTTGTTCTGGATGTTGCTTTAAATTTTTAAGATCTCCAAATATTTTCTGGCATCACAAGTCACTGGGTGATGGACAGAACTTATAATGAGAAGTGCCAGCACTTATTAAAATGAACTCACGTGAACCCACAAGGCCTTGATGCTCAGAAGCAGCACACTGTTTGTGTTACTTCTTTGAAGGGCAGAAAATTACTAAGGAGTGAATCCTTAATTATTTGGTCTCTCACTTGCAAAGGATCTTTTGATGGTCCTGCTCTGGGGTTCTTACACACACAAAAAATTCTTCTGGGCCTTGAACATTGCAGACTCAAAAGTGAAACAAAGGACCAAGAACCAGAAAATCATACATTTTAATCTCAGGACAGATGCTGTTTCCCTTGTTGGCCATGGGTGAATTACTTCCCCCCACCACTTTCCCATCAGCAATGCAGAAATCAATTATTTCCTTGTCTCACTTGAGGGCTGAGAGACTTAATTAAGCTTTTGGAAGATGGTTGTTAGTTAACCTAATTCTCTCTGTAAACTAACAATCCTTTGCTTTCCTAATCGTACCTCCCAAAATTTTCATAAATTAGTCCCCTTTTCCTAAAGTCAGAATCTAGGATGACTGTTATTTTCACACCTGGTCACTTCTATACTTGTGTATGGGGGCTGCGTGCTCAGTCATGCCCAACTCTTTGTTACCCCGTGGACTGTAGCCTCCCAGGTCCCTCTGTCCACAGAATTTTCCAGGCAAGAATACTGGAGTGGGTTGCCATTTCCTCCTCCAGGAGATCTTCCCCACCCAGGGATTGAACCTCTGTCCCTTGCATTTCCTGCACTGGCAAGCAGATTCTTTACCACTGCGCCACCTGGGAAGCCCATTAATTTCTATAAATGGTTTTCAATGATGTTATTATCTCTTTCCCGTAATAGGCCCAAGACAGGAAAAATCTATGGAGAGAGAGCATCTCAGGCATGACCAAGACCAGAGGTGCTGGTGAGAGAAGTACCCTTCTCCAGAAGGGAAACGCCCTCTGGTCCTTGTGGGCCAAACAGAGAATTGCGCAGAGAGGAGATTACACTTGCTTCTTTTGCAGTAGCTGGAATCATGAGTCCTTCCTGGCATAAGGAAAAGTCTCTGAGAGTTTTGGAGGTGTGATTAGGAAAGCTGTTTCAGACACAGGTTCAACCTTGGCTCCAACACCTCCTAGTTGAGAAACGCTGAGCCTTTATTTGCGTAATTTACAACCTCTTTATCTGTAAACAACAAAAGATAAAGTCTTCTCCACAGGCTTATTGTAAGGAAGAAGTGAAGCCACGTGAATTTCCCTCTTCATATTTCCTTGTACATCTGATCAGTTTCTACAACTAGATTATAATAAACCCCTTGAGGACAAGGATTGCTCAAGTGTATGCAGCCTGTCTCAACAGAGGTTCCACAAGAGAACTAAACTCCATGGAACATTGTGTGAGTGACTATTCTCTCAATTCTCCTAAGGAAGATGTAGAACTTGTACCAGTCTAGATGCACAAGAGAGATTAATTCATTCCCTACAATGGATGCCTGAGGGCATTAGGTCTCAATTCTTTCCTACAACCTGGTTAAGAAGTGCTGATAACACTAATCTGCGTAAAAGGTAAACTCCAAACCTTCAGTGGTATAATGTAATAGAAATACATGTCTAAGGGTGTTCCAAACTGGCAGGAATAAAATAATTCAGAGCTTTCAAGCTCTCCATGCTTATCTGCATTAAAGGGAAAGAGCAGGAAGCAAGAGGTTTTCTGGTCACATTCCATTAGCTAGACCACAGGCATGGAGTACAAGGCAGGTTGGGAAATGTAGTCCAGCCGTGGAGCCAGGGAGAAGAGTGCTAGTAGGTCTCGGCCAAATATAAGGATTCTCCTCCTGTATTTGGGCTTTCTTGTAGTATCACACAACAGGTGATACTGTTCAGTAAAAGACTGTGAAATTTAAGTGTGAATGAGTGAGTCAGTCATTCACATTTAATCAGTCCTCACCTGCTGGATTCCTCCCTTTACCCTACATCCTCCTTCCCTCTGAACCCTTTCTCCAGTCAGATGCCACAGTAAGACCCAGAAAAATTGATCTGCAGTGTTAAACAGTGTTTGGAAGCATCACTTGGCCTCAACTTCCAAAGCCTTGGACTTGAGTCTCAGTTGGATCAATTACCAGCTGGGTGACCTGGGACCAGTTGCAATTTACCTATCAATACAGACAGACATTTCATGCTCCTTTGTCTGTAGTGGAAACAATGGCTCATGGCCCAACTCATGGTTTTGGAGGAAACCATAGGGCTTAATATAAGCTAGGGTACTTTGGGAAATGCCATATAAATATAAATGCTATTGATATTCATTCATCCATGTTGTTATTAACTGGAAATCCTCCAGGCATTTCTCCTAAAAGGGCACCTGTACTAGAAGAGAAAACTGATGAGACTTCTAATGGTGAAATATCAGGCACTTCCCTGAAAAGCCATGCTTCCCACTCAGTGTTCCTGAGTCCTAGTAGTGGCATAAAAATCTCCATAATTGCCATCTCAGGGGAACCAGAGTATGGGGCTATTGTTTGGATCTTTAATGATGGTGTGCTCCAGGACAAGGAGGGACGTGAAAACTTGAGACAGTTATGTCAATTTAATTCAAATCAGTGTGGGACATGGAAAGAAGAAAAGAAGAGAGGGAGGCAGGGAGCAGGCAGAGATGGGGTACCACCCCCACCGTTGTTGCATCTCCGGAAACACAAGTGAGCATTGGTTGACTCAACTGGATTATTTCTGCCAAAGGAAAGGATTATAGAGAATCAGGGAAAAAGTCGAGGTTCATAGACTCTTTGAAATGGGGCAAAAGAAAAAAATCCTTTGTCATTTGCCTGGAAACACGTCTAGGTAGGTAAATTCTATATTAAGCTATTCATCATCTGCGGAATAAGGGTTTGAGGGCAACTGCTGTCAGAGACCTCTTCTCAGGAAGGGGAGGGATGTGGTGTTATAGAAAAGATACAGATTATAGAGCAAAGTAGAGCTGGGTTCAGATTTTTGCTCTGCCGTTATTTCTAGTATGACTTTGGGAAAACCTCTCTGCCTTTCTGAAAAACAGTAATTCCTATGCCAAAGGTTTGCCATAAAGACTAGATACAACAAAATGTTGTCAGCCTGCCTACCACATAGTAGGCTTTCAATACATGTAGGTTGTTATTATTATTAAAACAGACCAAAGCATCCACTGCCTCAGTGATGTAGTGATTGACACGCTCATTTCTGGACATCCAAGAAATCACAAAGATTGAAAGGGGCTAAGTATCACTGCCTCTGGGGGAGAGGGGTCTTTCCTCACCATCCTTCCCAGAGTAAATTCTCTCAGCGACTCCATAACTGGGCATGCATCTGTGTACTTGGGTTCTGTCTATCTTTTCATCCAAAAGTAAAAGCTCAAAGAGGGCAGAGAGCTTGTCTGTCTTGTCCATGGCGCTTCAGTGTAGGACACATTCTGGAATGCCATGCGCTCAATAATGGCTGCTGGAGGGAAAGCATGGAAGGAAGCAGGGCCGCCTGAATGATTAGTGAACATTTTAACACCGACAACCCTCGCATCCCACAGAGAGTGCTGCATCCTGAAATGCAGATACCCCTGGGAAAGGCAGCAGTTGACCGAAATGCATCCTGATGTGTAAAGGACTCCTAGAAGATCCCTGCCTGGGCAAGAGTCTCCAGAAAAGGTGGCAGGGGAGATGGGGGCAGGCAAAGAGCTTGTCTGGCTGTCACCTGGGCACCTGAATCCAGGTGTGCATGTGGGTCAGGAGGAAGCCCTCCCCAACCCAAGCTGCCCATGCAGAACCCAATTTGCATGCATCACCCACATCCTTGGGGTACCATCCATCTTCCTTTTCATCAGTGCTTGTGGGGCAAGGGGAAAAAATACCTTTCAAGACCAGACATGAATCTTGCAAGTAAACAAGCTTTACTCTGCCCTGTTGTGTGGGTTTTAACCTTTGATAATACCCAAAGGGCAGGTGGAAATGCTGAAGTAACGCACTGTAAAGCTTCTGTGCTGGGTGGGGGAAACTCTAGCTGTGAAAAATAAACAAAGGAAAAAGCATGAAAGCTACCATGAGTCTTTTCTTCCAAAAAGAGGCATGCAGACATACGTTCTGTGTTTGGTAGGCCCCTTCTCCGTTCTCTTAATCCCCGCTTCCCGCCCATCTCTGCTCTTCCCTCTCTCCTTCCTCCTTTCCTCCGTCTCCTCCTTCCCTTTCATCTCCTTCATCCCTCTTCTCTTCCTACTCTCTCTTATCTCTCTCTCTCTGTGAATGAGACTGAGTTTCATACTAGGTGGGGCAAGGGAGGCAATGACTTGACATTTATGCAACACCTGCTACGTGCCAGTCACTGTGCTGGCAACACCTACACGTGTTATTTCATTGAACCATCCTCACAGCCACAGGGCAGCCATTCTCCCCACCGTGTGATCCTCAGCAGTCAACTTGTCTGAGACCACACAGCTAATTAGATCTCTGTCAGACTTCACCAGATACACTACTTAGATATTTTGAATTTCATTCAAACTGAGGAATGTTTCTCGTAAATGCACACGCTACGCTCTTTCGTCCATCATATCATTTCCTGTGGAAGTAAAAGATGTAGACAGAGAGGCAACAATGAGACCACTGATTATAACATTGCTTTGGGTGGAAAAAAATTATCCAATAGTTGGGGTTGGTCAACTAAATTATGGGATACCTGTGTATAAGAAGGCTCATAGATATTGTGATTTTTCATTTATTGCCCTAGAAACATGATGTTGCTGATTTATTATTACGAGGAAGGGACTCTTTGTGGCACCTTGGAGGCATTCCGCTGCCTCAGAATAAAGCTGAACATCTCTTCCCTGGCCACTGGCTGCTGGAAGCTCATTGAAGTGGACAATGAACAAAAACTTCATATCTTCTATAAGAAGCATATGGCCACAGAAGTTGCTGCTGATCCTCTGGGTGAAGAATGGAAGGGTTATGTGTGTCTGAATTAGCAGCAGTAACAACAAACAGGGCTTCCCCAGGAATCAGGGTGTCTTGACCCATGGCCAAGTCCACTTGCTGCTGAGTAAGGGGCATTCCTATAACAGACCAAGGAGGACAGGAGAAAGAAAGACCTAATCTGTTCGGGGTTGCATTATGGATGCCAATCTGAGTGTTGACAATTTGGTCATCCCCAAAAAAGGGGATAAGGATATTCCTGGACTCACTAATACTATTATGCCTCATCACCTGGGGTCCAAAAGAGCTTCCAGAATCCGTAAACCTTTCAGTCTCTCTAAAAAAGATGGCATCCACCCAGATGTTGTAAGAAAGCCCCTAAACAAAGAAGGTAAGAAACCCAGGACCAGAGCGTCCAAGATTCAGTGTCTTGTTACTGCAGGTGTTCTGGACATATTGTGCTGAAGAAACAGCATACTGAGAAAAATAAGGAAAAGGCTGCAGAACATGCTAAACTTTTGGCCAAGAGAATAAAGAGGCAAAAGAAAAATGCCAGGAGTAAATCGCCAAGAGACGAAGGCTGTCCTCTCTAAGAGCTTTTATTTCTAAGTCTCAGTTCAGTTCAATTCAGTTGCTCAGTCGTGTCCGACTCTTTGCGACCCCATGAACTGCAGCACTCCAGGCCTCCCTGTCCATCACCAGCTCCCGGAGTTCATTCAGACTCATGTCCATTGAGCTGGTGATGCCATCCAGCCATCTCATCCTCTGTCGTCCCCTTCTCCTCCTGCCCCCAATCCCTCCCAGCATCAGACTCTTTTCCAATGAGTCAACTCTTCGCATGAGGTGGCCAAAGTACTGGAGTTTCAGCTTTAGCATCAGTCCTTAAGATCAGACCTCAAAAAA
>NW_011494708.1:2382926-2408317 GCF_000754665.1 Bison bison bison | reverse complement strand
CAAAAAAAAAAAAAAAAAAGAGAGAGAGAAGGGTAAAGATAGGTTTCAAACAATATATAAAATGCTATCTGGGGCACTTACCTGGAGATCCAGTAGTTAAGACTCTGCCCTTCCAATGCAGATCCCTAGTTGGGGAACAAAGATCCTGCATGCTGTGCTACAGCAAAAAGAAAGAAAGAAAACAAAAAATAAGCAAAAATTTTTAAATAAAATATTATTTTGGGAAAAATATATATAAGTAAACATATGCAATAAAAATTCAAAAAGAATGTAAACAAAGTAACACTTTATCTTTGAATAGAAGGATTTTAGGTAATTTTTATCTTATTTTGCTTCTGTGTAGTCTTACATGCTTTTTTTTATGATCAGCCTACATCTCTTGAGCAATTAGTTTGTTCTAGTTTTTTCTTCTTAAGAGTAATTTTTAGAATGATTAGAAAGCTGCTTTCTAAAGCATTTTGCTGGAGGGCCCAGAATTTGGAAATGTCTCTATTCTTTTGTTGCTACTACTAAAAGGAGAAATAAAAATCCTAGCCAAATCCTGACATTTGGCCAATATAGTTTCTTTTTTTAATTACATTGTCAGCCGCTGATTAAAATGTAAGCGCCTGAAAACAGAAAACATGTCCTTTTTTCCTCTTTAATCCATGTCCCTTTGTGATGTTCAGTGACTATTCATGGTTCTTTGATTTATTCCCGTTACTTCTTTGGTTTTAGGTTGGGGTTTTTTTTCCCTATTTTATACCAGAAGCTTATTCATTTGGACTCTTTTAAAATCTAGTTTTTGAAAAATGAAAATGAAGACAAGATTGAAACTTACTTTTTTTCTTTGAATAAAATTCAAGATTGTTGATTGAAGTATCCACATAAGCAAATGAGGCAGGAGGGGTATATTTAACCTACATGGGAAAACACTTCTGAACTCTTTACAGCATCCTTTGTGCCCAGTTAATTAATGGACTGATTATAAATGATTATAACTCATTGAGTCGATTTGGCAGAATTTTCTCCTGGCAGCACTGCATCTCCTATTAGTTTGTGTTACTTGTCAGTATTGAAAATGACACATCTACCTTCCTGACAAATGGCACAGATATTCACTAACTCAGAACCTGTTTAGTAACCTGAGTGGGTCTTCATATTCTAATTTTTCAGATTTTACTGCATTATGGAACTGAGCAGATCCCTCTTTAAAATAAAACTGTGCTTTTAAAAATGGAAAAGTTTTCCTTCTTGAAAAAATACAGCTGTAGCATCCAGGGTATATATGGAAGTGTTCATTACACTCATGGAATTAAAAAATAAGGTAAACTGGGACTTCCTTCGTGGTCCAGTGGTTAAGATTACAATCTTCCAATGCAGGAGGCTCTGGTCTGCGGTCCAGGCACTAAGCTCCCTGGTTGAGGAACTAAAATCTCGCATCCCACATCATCTTCCCAACCCAGGGATGAAACCCACGTCTCTTGAGTCTCCTGCATTGGCAGGTGGATTTTTTACGACTAGTGCCACAAGGGAAGCCCAGAAACCTTTTATTCTGGTTCCTATTGCTATGAAACCAGCCCTCCCATACTTAGTGTCTTAAAGCAACAACAATCACTGTTACCTCTCCAGACTGGGGAGGCTGGGCTGGGTGAGGTGGTTCTTGGGTCTGTGTTGGCTGCAGTGGTGGCCAGGCCTGCAATCAGCCTCCTTTCTCCAGTATTGGCAGCTGATGTGACTGTCAGCTGGGACCTGTCCTGGAGGAAACAGTAACACCTCTCACTTCTCAGAAGCTGGCCTGGGAAGCTGCATCAATCATCACATTCCCTCCGTTACTCAAGAAGAGAAAGAACAGACAGCCCCTCCAATCAGAAGGATAGTCCGCCTCACATTTGGAAGGCATGGGATGGGCCAGCTTGGGAATTACCATCCGCTGCACCTTCTCAGGACAGACCAAGGGTCCACCGTCGCGTCCCTACCCTCCTGGTCACTGGCTCTGACTACAGGTGGAAGCACCAGCTGGGAATTGATCGTGTTAAAGAATAACTAATTGCATAACTTCCACAGTGCTTTTTTTCTACCAAAGCACAAATTCTAAATCTATATTGTGCCATGGATCCCTTCGGCAATGGGGTGAAATCTTTGGATTCCTCAGGGTAATGTTTCCAAAGTGCATAAAATGAAAACATAGGATGTCAAAGGAAATCAGTTATATGGAAACACAGTTACCAAAATAGTTAAATAACAATTTAGTAATAGCCAGCAGCAGGTCTAGTACTGTAGTGTCAAAGTTCTGGTGAATCTTAATGATATTTTGAGATATCTGTAACAATTATACATGTGTGATATGGAAATATCTATGAGTTCTGTTAATGACACTTTCACAAGCTCTGCTGAAACTTTTGTGGTTGGTTACCTACATTCATAATTAAAGGAAATGCTAAATCTGCATTAAAGGCTAGTGACAATAAGGATATGATCTTCTTTCTCATCCAGCTTTGCCAGTCCCTGACTCTGCCCTGCTGAAAAGCCACAGGAGAGAGGCTACAGCAGGGCATGAGGAAGAGCTATGAGTAGAGACTTGGCTCAGGGTGGGCAGAGGGTGAGAAAGCAGGGTGAACTGCTCAGGGAGAGAAAGGAACAGGAATTTGGGTAGAGAAGAAAAAGTTTCTGGAAGGACAGAAAGCGAGAGAGGATGCTCAAAGGCAGAGGCCTGAGGAAAAAATTCCCCTAGTGAGGAAATTTTCTCTGGCTAGGATGACAAAGGACATGTTTGCCCTTCCCCACCCCACAAATTGGAACTCCCTCCCCTGGATAGCAGTGATGCAAAATGGAATTCCATGCTGGAATGATTGCATCTGAGGATGGAGAGGGCTGTCTGGACTAAGCCATTTTATATCAGGGACTTGGGCATCGGGATTCTGGCAGTCACAGAAAGCAAATCCCCCAGGGATACTGAGGGTCAACTGTACTTGATCTTGCCTGCCCAGCCAGCCCCAGCCAAAGACATGAAATGACTTACTGTGGCCACATTGAGCTACCTCCTTTCCCTGCCAGGCTAGGCTTTCTTCCAACATCTCCAAGCAGGTTGTTGCCACGACATCTTCCTGGAGGTACTGGTCCGGTCCCTTCTGCGTGGGCCGAGGGAACTAATTAACTACACTGCTCTCCACTCTCTCCAATTCTCAATCAAATGAGAGAGCCAGGAATGAGGAGATGGATATCAAAACATCTGCTTTGTTGCTACTAAAATCTGGATTGCAGGGTAGGACTTAAATGTGGGATTCCTCCTTCTGCTGACTCTACTCCTGCACACCCCATTTTAAAGCTGGGTATGGGCAGGGGGAGGGTGAGTCTATAGAACAGATGTCTGGTGAAGGATGGCTGCCTGGCATTGGTCTAGGGCAGGATGGTGAAGGGTGAGGAGGGCAGAGAGAGCTGCAAACACACACGTGTGTGTGTTAGTCACTCAGCTGTGCCTGACCCTTTGTGATCCCATGGACTGTAGCCCGCCAAACGCTGTCCATGGGATTCTGCAGACAAGAATACTAGAGTGGGTTGACATTCCCTTCTCCAGGGGTTCTTCCCAACCCTGGGATCGAACGCAGGTCTCCTGCATTGCAGGCAGATTCTTTTCCAGCTGAGCCACTAGGGAAGCCCTGCATACCATTGGTCCATGCTTTTTGGTGGAGTGGAACTAACCCAATGAGAAAACTAGAGGCACACACATACACACCTCTAGTTTCCTCATTGAGTTTGTTCCTCCCCATCGAAAAACATGGACCAATGACTATCACTCACGAGCCAGGTAAATCACTCCACCTCCAAGGGGAAGATTGAGGGTGTGGCAAGAGACCAGGAGCACTCAGAGGTAACTCCAAGTGGAATCTGAGAGCTGGAGAAACTCAGAGGTAACTCCAAGTGGAATCTGAGAGCTGGAGAAGTGGCCCCCTCAGTACCCACATCCCAAACTGTCCTCTCCAAGTACAAATAATAATTTTACTTTATTTTATTATCATTGTTGTTATTTTTTATTATTATAAAAAGAGTAGGTCAAGAGGACTCCCTACCTTGTGACAGGGTCTAGATGAAAAATTTTAATACATAATCTCATATAATCCTCACAACAACCTTCTATCAGAGGTGGTCAACTCATCTGAAATTGTCAACTTGGGGCTTACAAAAGTGGTAATTTTGGGTGCTTTGACCTCAGGGCTCCTCCATTTGATAGGTGACATCACTGAGACTTATTTACAGAAGTAAAGTGACTTGCCAAGCTTGTAAGTGAACCATCGGGAAATTGCATTCAAGCCTGACACAGGAGCCCATGGCTTTAACCTCTGCAGTAAGACAGAGGTGAGCCGTGAATGTGGAGATGCTCCTGGAGGGTTCCGAGACTCATTTCATAGTACAGCAACACCCAACTTCTCTCTCTCAGGCCTGTGCCAGAGACTGAGCATAGACAGACAAATAATGTACAGGTTGTGCCTCTGGTGGTGCCTTACACAGCATAGGTGTTCAGTAATACATTTTTAAAAAATTTTTGTTTGTGCCACCTGGCATGTGAGCTCTTAGTTTCCTCACACAGGGATTAAACCCACATCCCTTGCACTGGCAGCACAGAGTTTTAACCACAGGACTGCCAGGGAAGTCCTCCATAATATATTTTTAATAGGCTAAATACTGAAGCTCACTTTCTCACACACATGTGAGAGGAAGGCCTTATCTAGCTGGGAGAAGCCTCCAGCCCTACATCATCCAGCCCTTGACTGTTTACAAAGCTCATTCACACACATCCTCAGAGCTGAGGTGCTGCTTCATTAAGCACCTGATGAAGGCTGCATCTGAAACCAATGGCTGGGCCTGCTTAAGGAGAAGATTCTCCCTGCTCAGAATAAAAGGGGCTGACGACAGAAATCAAGGTCAGAGTGGGACCAGCTTAGAGATCAGGGCGGTCAGCATGGGCCAACTTAGAGTTCAGATGCCGAGCAATCTAAGATTCTGTTTTGCATTTTTCCTGAGCAAGAATCCACCCTGGAGATCTCATCCTCATTTCAAGTCACTCCTGGGAAACAAGTCCTTCATCAGGGACAATCCAATAGGTGATTGAGCTCCACGGGGACTCGCAGCAGCAGGACCCCAGCCCCTCACTCCCGATTCCTCAGTACTAGAGTCCGGCTGGAAGACCACCCCAGCCTGGACACGCTGCCTCCTAACCACATTTGGAGGACATCCACTTCTGTGGCTGCTGTCACTATATGAGACCAAGTGGCAATAATCTCTTGCCCAGATTATTGATCTGTTAAAAACAAAAATCTGATTGTGTTATCCTTACTCCAGACCTTTCAAATGGCTCCTCACTGACCCCATAATAAAGCCCAGACCGCTTCTCTTGCACCTGCCTGATTCCTCAGTTCACCTGCCTCCATCCCTCCCCTTCTCTCACACTTGGGGCTCCAGCCAACTGGACTTCTCCACAAATACCTCATTCTCAAGAGAGCCTTTCTCCAGGCTTTCGTGCACACTGTTCCTCTACCTGGAACATTTTCTTCATCTCCATTCCTCTTAGACATAATTTCCTCTGATATATTCCCTGCTTCTCCTTTGCTGCTGCTGCTAAGTCGCTTCACTCGTGTCCAACTCTGTGTGACCCCATAGACGGCAGCCCACCAGGCTCCCCGTCCCTGGGATTCTCCAGGCAAGAACACTGGAGTGGGTTGCCATTTCCTTCTCCAATACATGAAAGTGAAAAGTGAAAGTGAAGTCGCTCAGTCACGTCCGACCCTCAGTGACCCCATGGACTGCAGCCTTCCAGGCTCCTCCATCCATGGGATTTTCCAGGCAAGAATACTGGAGTGAGGTGCCATTGTCTTCTCCAACTTCTCCTTTGGGCTCCTCTATTACCCCACGTGTCCTTCATTCTAATACTTTTCACACTCCTTTCTCTTTTCCCATTCAGTTCTTTACCAGCCTCACTAGATGTGCCTGAGTCATAGTAAGGTTTCAATAAATAGTTTTAGAATGAATAGATGAGAAAATAAACAAAAAACAAAATTAAGACTGGCCTGGGGCGGCACTCACCCTGACACCACGCACCACCTCACCCCTGGCTGGCCCTCCTTCTTCCAACTGTGACACCAAGGTGTTGCCCACGGCAACTCCAGCTTTTGCTGCGGCTGCCTTCCTGCTATTTCCTTCATATAATCTTCTAAATTTTTCCTTAAACAAAAGATCAAATTAAAGATCCATGTTCCAGAGAATGGAAGGGTATTCATGTAGCCTGTTATGGATCTGAGAGAATTTTAGCTCTACTCTGAGAAAGACACTCGTTTCTGAGACCAGTGGCACATGTATATCTGGGTGGATCCAGAAACCCACGGCAGCCTCAGTACCCACTAAGCCAGAGCATGTCAGGAGTAGATTCCCAAAAGCCCAGTCTGTAGCAGTGGCTATAAATTAGAATTCACACTTCATTTTACAATTTGAATCTCACTCAGCTGCACCAGGTTTGAGTCCCATCAAAAAACATCATACAGGTGGATACGTATGTATGTATGATTAATTCACCTTGCTGTACACCTGAAACACAACATTACAAATCAACTGTATTTCAAAAGAAAATTTATCATACAGCTTCTTCATTTGCTTTTAATATTCATCTCAGACATGATGAGGGCTTCCCTGGTGGCTCAGTGGTAAAGAACCCACCTGCCAGTGCAGGAGACACGAGTTCCAATTTTTGATCTGGGAAGACCCCACATATCACAAGGCAACAAAGCCCATGGGCCGCAACTACTGAGCCTGTGCCCTGGTGCCCAGGAGCCGCAACCACTGAGCCAACATGCCACAACTGCTGAGGCCCTCACCCTAGAGCCCGCGTTCTGCAACAAGAGAAGCCACCGCAGTGAGAAGCCCAAGCACCGCAACTAGAGGGTAACCCCCTACTTGCCACAGCTAGAGAAAGCCTGTGCAGCAACGAAGACCCAGCACAGCCAAAACTAAATTTAAAAATGATGAAAGCAAGTTTTTCCCAGACTTAAATGGACGAAGACTTCAATTTCTTGGCTGCCTCAATGACACTGAGTTGGTGAGCAGACTTTTTCAAAGACAGTTTTGCTTTAAGAATGTTGCTGTTGCTATCTCCTCAAGGACAGAGGCTAAGATCACCTGTCACCCTCCAGAGACCAGTACTGCCCACCCTACAGAGACCAGGGGACCTGAAGAAGTTGTTGTTCACACCAAAGGGTCTGGATGTTAGCATTTTCAAAGCAGAATCAATAGGCAATGGCTGAAAATATTTAGTTATGCCTTAAGGACTGCAACAGTGCTTTTAAGACCTATATTTAATATATTAACTAAATCTAGGAAATAAAAGTGCATTACATAAAAGTTCACACAAGTAGGGCTTATAAAGAATGCTTCCAACTGCCTAAAGATATCTTTGTTGAGCCAAAAGAGGGCTTCCCTGGTGGCTCAGACGGTAAAGCATCTGCCTGCAATGCGGAAGACCCAGGTTCAATCTCTGAGTCGGGAAGATCTCTGGGAGAAGGAAATGGCAACCCACTCCAGTACTCGTGCCTGGAAAATCCTGTGGACTGAAAAGCCTGGTAGTCTACAGTCCATGGGGTTGCAAAGAGTTGGACATGACTGAGTGACTTCACTCACTCACTGAGCCAAAAAAGAGCATTCCAAGGTGAAGACATCACATTAAAGACCCCAGAATAATCCTGCTGATCTCATCCATTAGCCTTGATGTCATAGAATGAGAGTCAATGTCAGTGAGACTGGATACCAACCACTAAGTGTTGAGAGAATATAATAAACTTTCAGTATATGTGTGTTCATACTTGGCCTTGTTCCACAGAGCTCAGAGAAGCTTTCAGAGACACATCAAAATAGTAAGACATAAATGAGTGCTAAAATATAAGAATCAGGGAAACTGCACATTAGAACATAAGAATCACGGAAAACTACACATTAGGAAGAGATATCAACTAGTTTGAGGGTAGGAGGCAGAGAGCATAGTCGTGAAGCTCCCAAAGTTCTGTGCATTAATGTAGATGAGGTGCCAATTACGTCTGCATTTTCTAGCATCCAAAGAAGAAGGAAATTAACAAGTAGCTTTCAACACAGTACCACGAGTTGTCCTAGAACTGCACATCATAGGGGTAGACCTTGCTCAGGATTGCCTCCATTGCCCAGGAACCTTGAAGAAATTCCAGATACTAGAGAGGCAGAAAAGAATGGAGTTTTATTTTACCTTGGGTGAACTCATCTCAACATGAAGAAAACTTAGATCATGGCATCTGATCCCATCACTTCATGGCAAATAGATGGGGAAACAATAGAAACAGTGAGAGACTTTATTTTGGGGGGCTCCAAAATCACTGCAGATGGTGGCTTCAGCCATGAAATTAAAAGATGCTTGCTCCTTGGAAGAAAAGCTATGACCAACCTAGACAGCATGTAAAAAAGCAGAGACATTACTTTACCAACAAAGGTCTGTCTAGTCAAAGCTATGGTTTTTCCAGTAGTCATGTATGGATGTGAAAGTTGGAGTACAAAGAAAGCTGAGCACCAAAGAATTGATGCTTTTGAACTGTGGTGTTGGAGAAGACTCTTGAGAGTCCCTTGGACTGCAAGGAGATCCAACCAGTCAATCCTAACTGAAATCAGTCCTGAATGTTCATTGCAATGACTCATGCTGAAGCTGAAACTCCAATACTTTGGCCACCTGATGCAAAGAACTGACTCATTGAAAAAGACCCTGATGCTGAGGAAGATTGGAGATGGGAGGAGAAGGGAAATACAGAGGATAAGATGGTTGGATGTCATCACCAACGCGATGGACATGAGTTTGAGCAAGCTCCGGGAGCTGGTGATGGACAGGGAAGCCTAGTGTGCTGCAGTCCATGGGGTCGCAAAGAGTCAGACACGACTGAGCAACTGAACTGAACTGAACTGAACTCTTCTCTTTTTGCACCCCTAAAGCATACTGTAAAGGTGACAGGCCATTCCATCCTTGCAGTTCTGTTCTGAGCCTTAGGTGGGTTCATCCATCCAACAGACATTTCCTGATGGCTCACTCCGTACCAGACTCTGTCCTGGTGTGATGGGCACTATGATGTGCTGCCAACAGCTCCTTTAGGCATGGAGGGCTCTCCTTGGATTCTGAGAATGCTATTGCACCTAGCCCTCAGCTATCAGCTCGCTTTAGGAACCACCTGAACAGAAGGGAACCACCTCACCTGCAGTGACTCACATCTAATGACCGGCCAATGTGGACTATAAAGGCCCCCTTTATAAGGTCCCCTTATCTCAGCTTGGGACAATCTGAAGGGACACCCTGGCTTCTGAACATTCCAAAGAGTTGTCTGGAGGCTTCCTGGAGGCATCATGGCTCATCTTCTCCCTCCATCTTTCCCTTCTACAGGTTCTTCTTTCCCTTTATGATAATCCTTCCTAATAAACCACAAACACATCGTTTCCATCCCAGAGCAAACCTGAAGGACAGAAGCGGAGAAACTACACCTGGTTAGGAGGTACACCCCCTGCTTCCTCTCCAGGAAGTCACTGCAGAAGAGAGGAGGGAGGCAGGGTGCTCAGGAGCCAGAGTGGTCCAGCGTCCACTGATCTTCACCCCTCTCCCCCATTTCCCTCCTTGCTAGGTGTCCAGGGTGCTTGGCTCACACCCTATTCTCTCTCTCTCATTAGCAAAAATTAATCTTGGACTAAATTTTCCTACACTTTAAATGAGGGAAATGAACTAAAGGATTTGTAAGCTCTATAATTATGAGTCTTTGAACATTTAAAAACATACCATGTTCTTTTAAATCTCAACCACTTATTTCAGAGAGTGCCAATTTATGCAAATGCAAGCTAAAGGACATCACAATATACTATTTATTTTTTCAATACACTATATTTTAGTAAATACATTTGCGTCACCATCATTGAAGAGCATTCAATGAGCGCCCGCCAGATGCATAGTATAGCACTTGAAAAATCAGCAATTGTTGAGATGTTGACATATTTAAATTTGGCTCATATTACATGAGAGTGCGTAACTCAAATTGGGGATTACATTCATGCTACATGGCTGCTGTTTCTTCTTTCTCTTCTGCTTTTTCTTCTTCTTACAAGCTGCCAGATGGTGTGGATCAAATTATTCTAGAAGGCAGAGAGCCTGGGTTTCTGCAGATAAGCATAGCAGTGGGTGCTGATTTTTGCCTCCATTATGGCCACTCACTGGAGAAGGCGATGGCACCCCACTCCAGTACTCTTGCCTGGAAAGTTCCATGGACGGAGGAGCCTAGTAGGCTGCAGTCCATGGGGTCACACAGAGTCGGACACGACTGAGCTACTTCACTTTCAGTTTTCACTTTCATGCATTGGAGAAGGAAATGGCAACCCACTCCAGTGTTCTTGCCTGGAGAATCCCAGGGACAGGGGAGCCTGGTGGGCTGCCGTCTCTGGGGTCGCACAGAGTTGGACGCGACTGAAGCGACTTAGCAGCAGCAGCAGGAGCATGACCACTCACAGTGGTGTCATCTGCTCTCATCATCTAGCCCAGCCATCTGTGCTGTGCAGGTATGAGGGTGGTTCCAGCCACATTTTCAAGTGCACTTTGAGAATTTCTGAAATACAACTTGTGATTTATCTCTTTCACTTATTTTCTTAGAGCCTTAGATGTATAAATGTTATTTTTATTTTTAAAAATGAACTGGTCTAATGGGATACAGGAAAATACAGTGACAAAAATTCCAGCTTGAAGAGTCAGACAGATGTTCTTCAAAATTTACTGAGCATTTTCTGTCTTTTTCTTCACAACAGTGTCTCCATTTCACAGAAGAAGAAACTGAAGTAACAGAGAGGAAGGGCAACTTGTCTACAGCTACTCAGCTAAAAGGAACACAAGCCAGGATTTAAACTGGGGCAGTTTGGGTTACAGAGACCATGATTTGAACTGCTTCCTTCTACTGATACGGGGTCAATCGCTATCTCTTTGACTCAGTCTCCTTTCAGAAAAACCAAAAAAACAGGCATAAGAGCATGATCATCAACAAAGCTTTCGAAGTGGCAACTGGACACAACGAAGACATGTGACTCTCTGCCAGGCACACAGTGCTCCAAACGCATTTGAATTTATTACATTTTAAGGGGGTGCTGTCACAGGAAATGCATATGTTCTCTCAGTGTCTTATTATTGAATCTGACTTAGAAACCTCACTAAGCATGGGAATTATGGTGTGTGTGTGTGTCTGTGTGTCTGTGCATTTTTATGTGTGCATGTGAGCATCACACTTTCAGACGCACTACCTGTGTGCTGCCAGGCTGCATTCATTCACCTGTGATTTCAGAGCCTGGGTGTTCCAAGCTCATATCCTTCTCTAATGTACAGAATAAAGAAAAATGCTTTGGGCAGTGACTAAAGCATGGACAAGGGTTGTACTAACATTTGGCTCCATCTTTTCAGCACTGAGTTCCTACTCTTACACTTTGTTAATGAGAAGATAAAAATTGGTATAGGCTTTATGGAGAAAAAGTTGCCAATGTCCATCAAAATTTTAAATGCACATGCCACATGGCCCAGCAGTTCCACTGGAAGAGATTATATCAAATATATGATAGTCACTTCAGCACCATTTATAAAAACAGAAGATTAAAAACTATCCAGATGTCCATACATTATGATACAATGAAATACAAATGCTTCCAATAAAAGTATGAGATAGCTCTCTATGCTAACAAGGAACAGGATGCATAGTTAAGTGAAAAAGCAAGATGAGGAATATCATTATCCATGTAAATATATATATATATTTATTTATATGTATGTATGTGTGAGAACTTTGCTGGTGGCTCAGCAGTAAGAGTCCCTTTGCAATGCAGAAGATGCAGGAGACCCAGGTTCTATCCCTGGGTTGGGAAGATCCCCTGGAGGAGGGCATGAAAACCCACTCCAGTATTCTTGCCTGGAGAATCCCATGCACAGAAGAGCCTGACAGGCTATGTGGGTCTGCTGCTGCTGCTGCTAAGTCGCTTCAATCATGTCTGACTCTAGGCAACCTCATAGATGGCAGCCCACCAGGCTCCTCCGTCCCTGGGATTCTCCAGGCAAGAACACTGGAGTGGGTTGCCATTTCCTTCTCCAATGCATGCATGCATGCTAAGTTGCTTCAGTCGTGTCCGACTCTGTGCGACCCTATGGACAGCAGCCCACCAGGCTCCTCTGTCCCTAGGATTCTCTAGGCAAGAATACTGGAGTGGGTTGCCATTACCTTCTTCGGGTCTATAGGGTCACAAAGAGTTGGGTGTGACTGAAGCGACTGAGCACTCACACACACACATCCATAGGTATGTCTATTTATGTATATATGTATGTATGTATACACACATATTGTCTTGGTCTATTCAGACTGCTGCAACAAACATAACCATAGGTTGGGTGGCTTATGTACAACAGGAATTTATTTCTCACAGTCCTGGGGGCTGGAAATCCTAGATCAGGGTGCCAGCATGTTCGGGTTCTGATGTGGGCCCTCTTCTCCCTTGCTGACTTCTTGTACCTTTACATTGTGGAAAGAGGCTGCGAGGGCTCCCTAGGGTCTCTTTTATAAGGGCATTAATCCTATTTGTATGGGCTCCACTCTTATGACCTAATCACCTCCCAAAGACCCCACCTCCTAATACCATCACAGAGGGGGTTTTCAACATATAAATATGAGAAGGACACAAATATTTAGTGTGTATAATGTAATATATACATGTACATATATGTGTGCATACATCATATCATATGTATATGATAAATTTAATGTGTAATATGTTTGCATATGATATGCATGTGCAATGTAATCTGTAATATACATATATGCAGTGGACTTCCCAGGTGGCTCAGTGGTGAAAGAATCTGTCTGCCAATGCAGGAGATACAGGTGATGTGGGTTGATCCCTGAATCAGGAAGACTACCCTGGAGAAAGAAATGGGAACTCACTCCAGTAATCTTGCCTGAAAAATCTCATGGACAGAGGAGCCTGGCGGGCTACAGTCCAAGGGGTTGCAAAGAGATGGACATAACTGAGCACGCAGCTTGAATGTGCACAATAGGCAATATATAATATATATGAATCTATTACATTACATGCATATATATTACATTACATATGTATATTACATATATGTTTATGTATACATATTTACAGCCATCTTAATTTGTGTTCCTCTGGAGTCATACTTTAAGAGAGGAATATAAGTATATGTCATTTTCTAGGATCCCAGGAAACTCCAACAGGAAGTAGAAAGGCAAGGAATGTCTGGGTAGGCAGAGAAGGAAAGGGAGTCAGTTAAGAGCGTCATCACTAGTTCCCACTGAAGAACAGGCGTGCAGTCCTACTGGGAGGGTCCAGAAAAGGGCAGTAATTTCACCTCACAATGATCTCACCGGTGGGGTCAGGGGTCGGGCTATTTATCTGCCAATGTTCCATCTGTCTTTGATTGAGGGCTACTTCCAGGACAGTCACTCTAGCTTGCTAAAGCTGCTCCCAGGGCTAGAGAAAATAGTCCCTGAGGGAAAACTTAGGGGTCACAGAGAGCAACTTCTGGGGGGTCTAGGAGAGCAGGTGGAGAAGGAAATGGCAACCCACTCCAGTACTCTTTCCTGGAGAATCCCATGGATGGAGGAGCCTGGTAGGCTGCAGTCCATGAGGTCACTAAGAGTTGGGCACAACTGAGCGACTTCACTTTCACTTTTCACTTTCATGCATTGGAGAAGGAAATGGCAACCCGCTCCAGTGTTCTTGCCTGGAGAATCCCAGGGACAGGGGAGCCTAGTGGGCTGCCGTCTATGGGGTCAGACAGAGTTGGACATGACTGAAGCGACTTAGCAGCAGCAGCAGCAGGAGAGCAGAGTGGGGGCTTTAGGAGGAGGCTGACAGAGTCTGTTCAAAGACCTCAGAGGCTGTATGGAAGGGGCTGCATAAGGAAGCAGGCTGAGTGGTGGGGAAGAGCAGGGGGCACCCTTTTACCATGGACCCTACTGCACTCTCTGAGTTTTGTGATGTGCATGTATCTCCCTGCCTCAAGGGAAACAAGGTGGTATCTAGACAGTAAATCAAGTCCTTGCAGAAATGACTGTAAGGCCAACAAGCATTTCTTTAGAGCATGTGGGCGCTAGGGACATTCTGAGCCAGATAATTCTGTCCTGTTGGTTGCAGGGTGTTTAGCTGCATCCCTGGCCCTTACACACTAGGGGCCAATAGCACTCCCTCTCCAAACTGGGCATCAGAAATGCCTCCAGACATTGCCAAGTGTCCCCTGGAGGCAAAATCACCCCTGTCCCCACAGAGAACCTTGGCTTTAGAAAACAGGCAAGGTTGGATTCTCTCAGGTGGCACACCCATTTTTCTGCATGAAGCTGTTGCTTGCAGAGGGATGTCAGACCACCCAGTCTGCCCCATAGAAGGAGTGGCGGGAGCTGCTATGGTTCTCCTTCCCACCTGTTTCTGTGTACCACCCTCCTCACATCCCCCATCCCTCATCTCCTTCACGTGTTATCCACAGGACCATACAAGGCATGGGGGGTCAGGAGATCTTGCTGACAAAGACACCACATGAGCGTGTGCTGAATCGAATGTGGCCTCTGACTGAAGTAGAGCAGTTCACAGCTTCATGGAACCAGCCTGTGAAAGGAGTTCCCCTAGTAAGGGGCTAATCTGGTACCAAGCGGCCTGGAGCTCCCTCCTCTCCTGTCCTTCCTTTTCTCTGCTCCCCTCTCCACCCTGTCTGTCCTGAGGAGCACCCTGCCCCTCCGCAGTGACCACCTTCATTTTATTTACTTGTTTGTTACCTGTCTGCTCCTGCTAGACCTTAAGCTCCACAAAAATGGGGATCAGACCAGTCCTGTTCTCCTCTTGTCTCCAGCATCATGAACAGTGCTTGCTATAAAAAAGGTGTCAATTAATGCCTATTGATGAAGTGATAGAGTGACTGAATCTTCCAGAGTGTTGGAGAAGGAGGAAGGAAAACCTAAATGATGATAAGGGGAGAAGAGAGATGAGGCAGGAACCAGGGCAGGAGATGCTGGGGAAGGCCCTGGGTATAGCTTCCACCGCTCCAAACTGGAATGAAATGAGAGCTCTTCCCTGAAAAAGGAACTGGGATATCTTCCCACCGACTCCTCCCCACCTTCTGCCAGTGGCCTCCCGGAAGCTGGAGATGGACCATAATTTGCCGGGCTTAACATCATCAGAGGGTGATGACAGCTCTGAAATGAACTGATTTTAGCTGAGTTTGGATGGCTTTGGGCCCCATTTTCCAGGTCCGTGCACCATGTGTCGGTGTTGCAAACAGGCAACTGGAACAAAAGGAATCCTTGTTTCACCACAATAGGGCAGCTTCTCCTAGCACTGTGCAGCATAGTTGCCATTGTTTGTATCATCACTGAGCAGTACTTACTCTCCCTCCCGCTGGGGGCTCAGCCTGTGTTCCTGCTCCTTCAATATTGGACTTGGTTTCAAAACATATTTTGGCCAATGGAATGCCAGTCATGACACTGCTAGAGGCCTTCCATGTACAGGCCATTTGGCTTAGTTCTTAACTCTGGTGTCCCCCTCTGCAAGGCCACTGCCTTTTCCCCTGGGCCCTGGGATCCACACACTTGGAGTCAACCTGAACCTGACTCCCAACCTGGAGTCTGTCCTGCCAAACCCACAGCCTGAAGTAGACCCCACCACGGTCAACCCACAAACCTGGAAGCATGAGAATAAAGTGTGAAAGTCACTCAGTCGTGTCTGACTCTTTCTGACCCCATGGACTATACCGTCCATGGAATTCTCCAGGCCAGAATACTGCACTGGGTAGCCTTTCCCTTCTCTAGGGGATCTTCCCAACCCAGGGATCGAACCCAAGTCTCCTACATTGCAGGTGGATTCTTTACCAGCTGAGTCACAAGGGAAATTCAAGAATACTCGAGTGGGTAGCCTATCCCTTTTCCAGCAGATCTTCCTGACCCAGGAATCGAACCACGGTCTCCAGCATTGCAGGTGGATTCTTTACCAACTGAGCTATCAGGGAAGCCAGGAAGCATGAGGATAGAGGCTGAGTGTGGGGCAATTCATTAAGCAACATACCATGGTAACAGACGATTGATTCAATAGTTATTACCAATGCCTGCTCCAAAGATAGATCTGAGCTTTCATCATGGTTCTTTCTCGTCTAGCTCTATAGCTTTGGATAAGTTAACCTCTGAGTCTCAGTTTCCTCATTTATAAAACGGAAGCAAAAATAGCATCACTATCAACATTATTGTAAAGATTAAATAAGATAATCTGTATAGCCTGTTTGGCATCATACTTGACCCAGAACAAATACTCTACAAATCAGAGGTCACAAAACTGAAATTGTATATTCAAATAATTCAGTTAATTCTCTCTATTGGGATCTAGTCCCAACCACCAACTGGGAAATTACATTTAGACTTACAATCTAGAATTACATCTTCTTCAAATCTGACCACACTGGACCACCATTCCTACATGGCAACAACGGATAGAGCTAGGGGGCAGTATATCAATGTGTGAACAAAAGAAAATCTGCCCACCAGGGCTTAATCAAGTAAGGGTTTAGTTTTCCTCATGCAGCAAGATGTTCAGGAGTCAGAAGTCCAAGGCTGACACTGAGGCTGAGCGATGCTGTCAGGAACCTGGGCTCCTCTGTCTGACTGCTTCTTCATCTTTAGCATGTGGTGTTTGGTCCTCACAGTCTCGAGATGGCTGCTGCACATCCAGCCAGAGCACATGTGTTTCAGACAAAAAAAGAGGATGGAGGACACAAAGAGGCAAAGGACAAAATCTCTTCAGGCAAAGGACTGTCCTTTCAGCTGAGAAAGGAAGACTCCCCATGGTCTTCCACTAATGTCTTAAAGGTCAGAAGTGAATTGTATCAGCCATACCTTGCTCCAAGTTTGGCTGGGAAATGGAACATTCATTACTGCTGCTATTACTAAGAAAGAAGGCAGTGGAAAATGTGTTGTATAATGCAAGTTAGAGTATTTCCATTCAGAACAGACCCTTCCCAGTCTGGTTTATCATTTACCTGCCCTCCATGGCCCCATATCTGTATTTGTGTTTGCAACTCCTTTTGTTATTCTCAGCCAAGTCATGGCATAGATTTTGGAGTATGTTCTGGCCTTTCTAAGCTCAGGACAGAACTGAATTTTCAAGGCTCCACCCTCCTCAGCTTCATTCTTCATCTTTAGCTTCTCATCAAGGGCAGGGGTAATAGACAATATGCTCAAAGAAGCAAGGGAAAGTTTTGGGCCAACCTCTTAAAAGTAGCTCTGACTGTACTGACCATATTCTTGCCATGGCCTTGGCTGAAAGTGAGAAAATATTCTTTCCCCTCTACTCCATTTGTCCTATTTTTCCTTTTGATGGACTTTGATAGTTTCATACCATTTTTCAAGGCAGGCTATTGAAGTTCCAGGAGGTGACCTCTATTTACTACAATAAAATTAGTGATTTATAGAAAGTCAGAATTCCACAATCCCCCAAACTCTCCTTTTATCCCTAACTACTATGTCAACAAAGCACCCAGCATCCAGCGTGGTTCAAAGGTCTGAATTGTGTAGCAAAATAAATCATTTTTTAAATCCCAATAGTAATGTATGGTAGGAGCATTCTTAACTTGAATTGAGTAGGGGGGAAGAGAGCAGATGCAGCCAACCTTGGTTGTAGTATATTACTCAAGTTGATATGGGGCCGAGGAGATTGGATATTTAATGTCAATAATACCGTGAGAGGAGGGTGAAAAAAGTCTGAGTTCCACTAGAAAATAAGAAGGTAAAATTTAGGTCCCATAAGCCCTGGCCTATTTTTTCTTCCCTTCTCCTCCCACTCTGTCATTCTCCTGGTTTCTTACCATCCTCCTCCTCCTTCTCCCTTCCTTCCTGCCTGCTAATCTATTTCTATGTCCACTGTTGAAAGTCTAGCAAGTTTTTCCACTAGGACCCTAATTTAGTTCAGTGTTGACATTCTAATATATGCAGGTTGCTGGTCCCAAACTTGCTTATTCAAAGGCACTTGATGTGGTGATTCACATCTCAATGTTCCAACCTAAATCTCTGGTGTGTGCAGAGCTGGCCCAGAGCCCATGCAGAGTTTACTTTGGGCAAATTTGCACACTCAAGGTGGCATCCACTCCAGGAGACTTGAATTCCTGCAGAGAAAAGGTCCATCTGTAAGTAGTGAAGTAAGCTGGAGGGCTCTGACTGCCCAGAGACATCAACGCACTTCAGTTCAGTAAATCTGTTTTGAGCTCCTATATATTCAGGCCTTCCCAGGTAGCTCAGATGGTAAAAAATCTGCCTGCAATGCAGGAGACCTGGGTTCGACCCCTAGGTGGGAAAGATCCCTTGGAGAAGGGAATGGCAACCCACTCCAGTATTCTTGCCTGGACAGAGGAACCTAGTGGGCTACAGTCCATGGGGTCGCAAAGAGTCAGATACGACTGAGTAACTCACACACACACATACACACACACATCTATTATATTTAAACACAGTATGAGGTGCTGGGGATACAAAGATTCAGAAGATATGACTCTGTTTTCAAGAAGCCCACCGCTGGGACTTCCCTGGTGGTCAAGTGGGTGAGACTGTGCTTCCAGGGCAGGGGGGCCTGGGTCCAATCCTTGGTCAGGGAACTAGATCCAGCCAGCCACAAGTAAGACCCAGTACAGCCTAAATAAATCAAATCCAAAAAAAAAAAAAAAAGAAGACCACCATGTAGAAGAGGCAGCCGACCCCAAAGAAATGACTTACTCCTTTTGGAAAGTGTGAAATTCCATAGGGCAGGGCTTCTCACACTTTAACATGCATATGGCACCCTTGGGGTTCTTGAAAAAATGTCAGTATAAATTCAGTGGATCTGGGAGGGGCCCAGGATTCTGCCTAAGAGGCTCATGCCTTCCCTGCTGTTCCTAGCAAGGTCCTAGGGTGGGGGATCAGTCATGAAGAGGAAGACTTAGAGGGGCCCTGGTGGAGAAAGGACCCAGGGAGAAATTAAAGACTGCTTCTTCTGCCTTTTAGAAGCCTGTGGCTTCCCCTCAGGAAGTCTGAACAGCAGCAACAGAGCTTCACCAGGCTTGACCCATCCCACTCAGGCCACCTATCACTAGGGTGCCAGAAACCAAACGAACATTTTTTGACCATAGGCTGAATATTGGGGCCGTCTCAGGAGGTAAATATTTAAAAAGATGCAAGAAAGCATAGTTTAGGGTTGAGGGGGAGTAAGTGCGCTCTTGTTCTTGGGACAGCCTTCATTTCTCTTTTCCGTCTTCACTGGAAAAAGGAGTCTCTCAGTGCACTGCAGATTCTGTAGCTCTCAGAACCCCTCCCTGCATACAAGTGACTATACTTGTCAGAGTTCGTATGACATGCCACACATAGTACCTGTGCCTGCTTTAACCATCTTGAGCTGAAAACACATGGAAGTCGTATTCTGGTTTTTGCTTTTTAAAGCCTGAAGCCAGATGCTAGGATCTATTTTGTACTTCTGCATCTCTACTTAGAAAACTTTTCCTTCTCCTTTCTTATAAAAAATGGTGTTGAGAGCACCCTATGTAGAAAACCACTAGGTGGTCAGTGCGTTTTCCAGGCCGTGAGACTCCCCGTGTCTGCTTCTGTATTAGCTATCTATTAACACAGTTACTGCTGTGTGACAACCAACCACAAAACCTCCTCAGCAATATACTTGTTGTCCACGCATCTGGCAGTCAGGAAGGAGGTTCTGCTGATCTAACCCTGGGCCCATATGCATATCTGGAGGTCACCAGTTGTCCTGACTGTACAACTGGGGAGACTGGGCTCTTATCTCTGTGTCCTATATTCCAACAGGCTGTCCCGGGCCTGTTTTCACTGCAGTTATGGAAGGTGTAAGAATGCAGGCAGAGAGATGCAAGTGACTGTTTTCAAGTCAATGACGGCATTATGTCTGCTAAAATCCCTTCTGTCAGAGGAAGTCACATGGCTGGGTCAGAATTAGATTGGAAGGGGACTCTGGCAGGGTTACATAGGGAGGGCGTGGACGCAGGAAAGGGAGAAAAACTGAGGTTAGAAATACAATCCATTAGCACAGTCTTTACAAGTAACAGAGCATCTTTCTAGTTCATAGTTAAGCTGATCCAAGCAACATCTTTGCAGACAGCAACCATCTACCCTTCTCTGCTGTGGTAAAGACAGAACAGCTGCAGAAAGTCCTGGGAAAACAAAGGCATCTGAGAGGAGACAGAGCAACCAAGTATTTACTGACAATGCTCTATTCATAATCCAACATTTCATTCAAACTCAGAAAGATGTGTTGACACTCTGCCTGGTTTTATAAACCCCACCTTAAAGTGGCATCTCTGCAGCAGGAGAATTATCCAGTTTTCTGCCTCTTTGAGAAGCAAGGGCCTGGGCTCATGAGGTAAACAAAGGGTAATGAAACAGCAAATGGCAGGGTGTCAAGTTGTTGGAAGGTGTCTAGCAGGATGCCACGGGGACACGGTTTCATTCTGGTCTCATTTAACATCTTCATTAATGATCTGGAAGAGGGAGTAAACAGCACATTAATTATAATCACAAGTGATGCTAAATTGGGATTTGTTGCCTGCACCAGAGGAAGGGACTCTGAAAGACCAGGCAGGAGATGGATCCTGCTTAGAAAAGGCCAACAGCACCTAGGAAAATGCTACTACACACGTCAGGGGAGGGAGCAAGTCATGTGGAAGCAACGGAGTTAAAGGCAAGGAAGCTGGCAACTGCTTATGTAAAATAGTCTTTAAATATCTAAAAATACCAGTGATATCATGTCCAGAGGAATACTTTCAAGTAAATAGTATTCTAATTAAAAAGAATAAAGGAAGCTGCCTAAAGTCTTTTCTGGGACTTCCTCAGGTATTCACACATAAACCAAAAGGAGGAAAAGTTTACATTAAGAAATTAGAAAAAAAAAAAAAGAAATTAGAGACAAGCAAGCTAAAGCAGGTGACAGGAGAAAGACAATACCATTTGGATTATAAACTTGAATTTTTCCCCTTCACAGCTTCTTTCTCCCACTGGGGTATCAGCTCCTGAGGGCAGGGATTCATGTTGATTTGTTTTCTGCTGTATCTCCAGCACCTGGAATTATGCCTGTGACAGAGAAGCCACTTAATAAATATGTGTTAAATGAATGAATGAATAAGAAATGGAGTGGAACGCCTAAGCAAAGAATCAAAAGAGGTTTTCTCTCCATAAGGTGCAAACCAGTCAAAGATGGGTTTAAAAGAAAAACAAACAGGCAAAATAAACAGTGGGGATTGGAGGAAATGAATAAAATGGACATTAGCAAAGGTTCCCAGAGAACTGAGACCCTCCTGGCTTTATCATACAGTACAAATAGTAGTCACGGTAGTAGTAACCATTAGAGTGATGATAAGTATCCGGCACTGTTCTAGGTGCTCTGCATGCATTACCTTATTGAATCATCACAGAAACACCCAGAGACATGTCCTATCATTTATGTGTGAGGTATAGAAAGACTAAGTAACTTTTCCAAGGTCCCATAGTGACAGCGTACTGCTGTGTGCTGTGCTTAAGTCACTCAGTCTTGTCTGACTCTTTGTGACCTCAGGAACTGTAGCCCACCAGGATCCTCTGTCTATGGAATTCTCCAGGCAAGAATACTGGAGTGGGTAGCCATCCCTTCTCCAGGGGATCTTCCCGATCCAGGAGTCGAACCCGGGCCTCCTACATTGCAGGCAGATTTTTAACCATCTAAGCCACCAGGGAAGCCCTCCATAATGACTGTGGTCATAATTAAATTAATGCACCAGTAGCTTACGTTCTTTACTACTAGATTACATTGCCTGCTACACTGGCTTAAGAGAAAGGGGGATAGATGGAAGGGAGAGAGAAAGAGGGCTAAGGGGAGGGGAAAGAAGGAAGAAAACCAAAGGAAAAGTAAGCAGACTCAAAATGGGGCAGATGACTCTTCCCTCTTCCCCATCTTCCCTCAGGAACCAAGTTCAGTGTGAGCATGAGACTGAAGACAATGCAGCTCTACTCCCTGTGTTTCATGGCCTCTGCCCTATCAGCTAGTATTTAAAGATTCTATTTTTTGGTACAAAATACCCCTTAATTCTAGGGCTTCCCCCATGGCTCAGTGGTAAAGAATGTGCCTGCAATGCAGGAAATACAGGAGCCACAGGTCCAACCTCTTGGTTAGGAAGATCCCCTGGAGGAGAGCATGGCAACCCACTCCAATATTCTTGCCTGGAGAATCCCAAGGACAGAGAAGCCTGGTGGGCTCCCTACAGTCCATGGAGTTACAAAGAGTCAGACATGACTGAGCACAGCACAGAAAAGCACATCCCTTAATTCTAAACTGAGCACTTGCTCCATTGAAGAAACCACCTGTAGTTTTTCTTTATTTTCTTCTTTATTCTTCCATTTCTCAGTTCCCTTTTATAAAAGTAAAAAGTCTGGAAGTTTACGTTTTGCATATGTACTATTTTTCTGTACATTATTCATTTTCTGCACATTACTACATGCCTCTGTCATTTGTACATATCAAGAGTTGAGGATGTAAAACCATACATATTATATTTTATCTGGGATTCAAGGGATTTCCAAGGTAATTATTTACAAGAACTGATTTTTGTCCTATATTTTGACCTTACAATATTGTCTTGAGCTTCTTCTCCTTTGAAATCACTCTACATTGCTTAACGTTTTTTCTCATGGTTCTAATTTTTGAATGATTGTTTTGTCTGATGTTTATTATGTAAATACTTGTAGGTCGTAAATTAGTCTTCTCTAATCACCAGCATCCACAGAGGCAGCATGGTCTCAGGGGGCACAGATTGACACTAAGGCAGAGACAAACCATAATTGGAGAAAGAAACCTGGAAACAGCCAGGAAATGGTCCAGCCCCCCAGGGACACAAAGGTGTTCTGGTTCCTGAATTTTGTATTCTGCTTCTAGAAGTTTCTTCCCTAAATTTATTATGTTGTTTTTGGCTGTTCTGTTGGAGTTTCTGTCTCTTACAAACAAACAATGCCTTAATAATGCGGTGACCTTAGGGTCCGTCTAATTTTAAAAAGTCTGTGCTTTGATTCTGGGATTCTAACGCTAAGATTGATTGGAGGGGTCAATTTAGTGTTCTAAATTGTGTTCTGGAGGGACAATAGGAAATGATTGCTCCCAATAATTTTTACACTATGCTCATCTATAGAGAACTAAGCATCTAAGTTTGATACCCAAGTAGTGAAAAATATTCCAGCAGAGAAGAAATCTAAAGGCTGATATAAAAGGATATAAAAAGTTGTTCTCTCCATGATGACAATAGAAAGGGGTTTCCAAAGTGTGTTTCTGTTAGAATAGGGTGACTATAGAATTTATTCTCCAAACTGGTACACTTTGGGGAATGGAAGTAGATGCCTATAGCAATTATGCAAGGACAGCAGGTGTGAACAAGGTCATCCTGTGTAAAATACGTCTCAACAAAGGGGGTTCCTTGACCCCAAAAGCTTGGAAAGTCTACATACTGTATAGTCTACATACTACATTCTTAAGAATCACATCACACTCATTCCATTAAAAGCTATGATTCTTACAGTAAAGAAACCTATTAAATGTTGTCTACACCAGAATTTCCCAACTGACTTGATTACGGAATCTTTATTTTCAATAATATCTTCTACCATCCTACAGACTCAGTGTTCCTTAGAATATATCTCAAAATATGTTGACCTTGAACATGCCTTATTCAGTTACAGTGTAACCTGATACCTGTATGAATGACCCAAATCTGGAGGACACCAAAACAAAAATATCTTCCCACCAAGTTCCCATTTGCTTGAAATTTCTGCCATTATTTCCTCCTTTAAGGACCTTTTAAACGATAAGCACATTGTAATGAGGTTGGGCATTGTGTCATCTGGAAAGAATAACTCATTAGCTACCTAAACATTAGCAATAATTAGTTTATCTGAATAGCCACTTACCACCCATAGATTCTGAGCAAGAACAGGTCCCCCAGGAATTGTCTTCATTGGAGGAATCGGGAAAAAGGGCCTGAAATGGGGAACACTAGCCTCGCTTGTGTGGTATTTTAGTGAAAGATTTGGTATTTAATATGTTTCCCAGTCTTTACTCCACCAAAGTCCACTTGTCTTTACTGGCTTCCCCGTAGCCCTAGTTTTAAAAGATATTGCCTCCCAAATAAACTGAACTTCCTCAACCGTAGCATTTGTAATTTTATGGGCATTTCCCCTCCTGCCCTTTCCTCTCCTGCCTCTGAGAAAGCTCCTTCCCAACTTCATGAAGTTCTAGAAAGCATTTCTCTGTCTTCTAAAATCCCATCTCTCCGGACCTACTGACTAGTCTAGGGTGAGCCTCTGCACAAAGCTGGGCCAATCAGGGAGCTTCCCTGGGAATACTGACAATTGGATCAGCAGGAGCAAGTGTCAGTCCCTCTTGGATTGCCAAAGCTGTTGGATGTGGGCCTGGGAGCTGCCAGCAGCCAGTTTCAACTATACAGAGGAAGCTGGTCTTCGACCAGGGTTTCCCACCTACTACTGACTATGGAATGAGGTTCGTGACATTGTACAGGAGACAGGGATCAAGACCATTCCCATAGAAAAGAAATGCAAAAAAGCAAAATGGCTGTCTGGGGAAGCCTTACAAATAGCTGTGAAAAGAAGAGAAGCGAAAAGGAAAGGAGAAAAGGAAAGATATAAACATCTGAATGCAGAGTTCCAAAGAATAGCAAGAAGAGATAAAAAAGCCTTCTTCAGGGATCAGTGCAAAGAAATAGAGGAAAACGACAGAATGGGAAAGACTGGGGATCTCTTCAAGAAAATCAGAGATACCAAAGGAACATTTCATGCAAAGATGAGCTCGATAAAGGACAGAAATGGTATGGACCTAACAGAAGCAGAAGATATTAAGAAGAGATGGCAAGAATACACAGAAGAACTGTACAAAAAGAGCTTCATGACCCAGATAATCACGATGGTGTGATCACTGACCTAGAGCCAGACATCCTGGAATGTGAAGTCAAGTGGGCCTTAGAAAGCATCACTACGAACAAAGCTAGTGGAGCTGATGGAATTCCAGTTGAGCTATTCCAAATCCTGAAAGATGATGCTGTGAAAGTGCTGCACTCAATATGCCAGCAAATTTGGAAAACTCAGCAGTGGCCACAGGATTGGTCACAGGAAAAGGTCAGTTTTCATTCCAATCCCTAAGAAAGGCAATGCCAAAGAATGCTCAAACTACCGCACAATTGCACTCATCTCACACGCTAGTAAAGTAATGCTCAAAATTCTCCAAGCCTGGCTTCAGCAATATGTGAACCGTCAACTTCCTGATGTTCAAGCTGGTTT
>NW_011494708.1:2379630-2382569 GCF_000754665.1 Bison bison bison | reverse complement strand
AACTCAAAAGCCTCTTGATGAAAGTGAAAGTGGAGAGTGAAAAAGTTGGCTTAAAGCTCAACATTCAGAAAATGAAGATCATGGCATCTGGTCCCACCACTTCATGGGAAATAGATGGGGAAACAGTGGAAACAGTGTCAGACTTTATTTTTCTGGGCTCCAAAATCACTGCAGATGGTGACTGCAGCCATGAAATTAAAAGACGCTTACTCCTTGGAAGGAAAGTTATGACCAACCTAGATAGCATATTGAAAAGCAGAGACATTACTTTGCCAACAAAGGTCCATCTAGTCAAGGCTATGGTTTTTCCTGTGGTCATGTATGGATGTGAGAGTTGGACTGTGAAGAAGGCTGAGCACTGAAGAATTGATGCTTTTGAACTGTGGTGTTGGAGAAGACTCTTGAAAGTCCCTTGGACTGCAAGGAGATCCAAGCAGTCCATTCTGAAGGAGATCAGCCCTGGGATTTCTTTGGAAGGAATGATGCTAAAGCTGAAACTCCAGTACTTTGGCCACCTCATGGGAAGAGTTGACTCATTGGAAAAGACTCTGATGCTGGGAGGGATTGGGGGCAGGAGGAGAAGGGGACGACAGAGGATGAGATGGCTGGATGGCATCACTGATTCGATGGACGTGAGTCTGAGTGAACTCCGGGAGTTGGTGATGGCCAGGGAGGCCTGGCATGCTGGGATTCACGGGGTCGCAAAGAGTCAGACACGACTGAGCGACTGATCTGATCTGATTGACATTTTGGGTGAGATAATCCTTTATGTTTTTGGAGGGGGGGCGTTGTTCTGTGCATTGTAGAATGTTTAGCAGCATCCTTGGCCTCTACCCACTAGATGCCAGTAGCATGTCCACCCAGATATTGCCAAGTGTCCCCTGGTGCAGGGGATTGGGGAGGGATGGGTAGGGTAAAGTCACTCTCCATCACTGGTCGAGAACCACTGACCCAGAGAAGGAATCCCATATTTAGGGGAGAGCACAGGTGAGAGCTGGGGACATGCAAGAATGTCCTGGTGACATTTAAGGCACTGGTCCCAGCTGTCCCTGAGGCTCAGCACACCCCAGTTCTTCCTGTATATTGATTTCATGAGCTAATTAATTCCACTTTTTTTTACCCTTAAGCTGGCTCAAGTTGAATTTCTCTAGATCCACACAAGGGTGTTGTGTTCATCTATAATTTCCATTTGGATTCTTGACAAACTGAAAATAGCTCACTTCCTTTCTCTCCTCCTCCTGTCCTTCCCCTCACCCCCAGCCAGGTCTGTGATTCCACCCAAAGATCCCAAGTGTCAAGGTTCCTCTACCTCTGTCCTGATGCATGCAACTAAAACAGTGCCTTTCCTTGCTCTAGCAAGCTGCAGAACTGAGTTTGCCTTAAAAAAAAAAAAAATGTTTTCATGGGGATGAGAGCTGTAAGGAAGGGGAAGTCTTGTTTCTTCAATAGTAGAAATCAGCAAGGCAAAAAACAGAATAGAACACTGATGTCTTAGTGCCACAGGAAGCCTTTCCCTGGAGCTGTTATAGGCCACAGGAAATTGGGCTCCGAAGACTGTGACCATGCCTGCTGGGCCTAAGGAAAGGCTGTGGCCTGTCCTGCCAGCTCAGGGCTACACAGACACTGCCTCTTTTTTTTTTTTTTTAATGTTTTATTTATTTATTTATGGCTGTGCTGGGTCTTCACTGCTAGTCAAGCTTTCTCTGGTTGTGGTGAGTGGGGCCTACTCTTTAGTTGTGGCACACAGGTTTCTCATTGCAGTGACTTCTCTTGTTGCAGAGCACAGGCTCTCGGGCACATGAGCTTCAGTCGTGGTGTGTGGGTCAATAACTGCGGCTCCTGGGCTCTAGAGCACAGGCTCAGTAGTTGTGGTGTATGGGCTTTGTTGCTCTACAGCATGTGGGATCTCCCTGGATCAGGGATCAAACCTGTGTCTTCTGCATTGGCAGGGATTCTTTACCAGCGCACCATCAGGGAAGCCCCCAGACACTGCCTTTTGAGCCACCAAGCCCTGGTCATCTTCAGGATGACCCTCACACCTTCCCTAGGACTGAGCCCACTGACAACTCCTCCCCTACCAAAGTGCACAGGCCAGTGCGAGATAGAACTTTCATTGGCCCAGCTTCACCCCAGCTTTGGGTCCGAAAGCAGAGTCCCTGGAAAGGGGCAGGGGCTGGTACTCAGGCAGGACACACCAGGATAGCCATAAAGTTGTTAAAATATTGGAATGCTTCTGGAACTGAGCAGAACCCTACTGGGCCTTCCCAGGACAGGTCTTCCACCATATCCTCTGCTTTAGCCCCTCTCTGAAGTACCTAGATAATATCTGATGCAAATTTCCTGGGTTGTTTTGGAGATGTGAACCCCCTGACCACCACCAAATGGGAAAACTACCTGATGATCCTGAGCACATAGCCTCAGGCCTCCAGGAGTCTAACGACTGATAATGTTAACCACTATAACTCCATCATGCTGTGCGTCAGGCACACATACTTATGTCAACATTTCCATGTTGGTGGATAAATGGATGCTATTCTAAGCTAACTAGGCAAATCTTGCCTTGTCCTGTCTCTCCCTTGGAACTTGATGCTCCAGGAACTTGTTGCTGGGCCGGTGGCCCAAGACCCAGTTTCAGAACAAGCCTGCTTCTATTCTGATTGGTTGGTGCTGGTGCCTTCCTGGTTGTTACATATTGTAATATTACCACTGAAAGGGAAAACAGAATCCTGGAGGAAAGGAATATTTCCACATTCTGCTTTGGAATGATCCTGCATTGCTGCCTCTTCTTCATGAATGAGCTTATTCTGGAAGCATTTTGGATTTGCTCTTGAAGATGAAGCAGCCTTGGCTCCTGCTGAAGATGCTCACAAGCCAGCAGGGGAGAGCAGATATGCGCAGTAGGCAGACAGCACACAGGTGATGGAAAAGGTCCGCAAGCA
>NW_011494708.1:2362461-2379530 GCF_000754665.1 Bison bison bison | reverse complement strand
GGTCCGCAAGCAGGAAGGCTGCCGGGGACTCAGCTGGTGATGCCTTCATGTCCTCTGGAGGTGTGTGCAGCTTTCTGTGGTTTCCCAGGAGCTGGGATGATTGGCAGTGTGCATCCACAGCTCTCATTTGATCTTTCCTAATGTGCACAGGTTGGCAAGTCCACTAGTAGGAATTTGGCTTACCTCCTACCACAGAGGAAGCACACCCATCATCCAGGCCACGTCCAGTCTTTGCTGCCACCCACCAGCCCCCAAGCTACATGTTTGCCATGGCACTGATGCCATCAAACAGAGCTAAATTTAAACTGGAAGGGGGCACTGTTTTAGTTATTTCATTGGATTACTTTTACTCTTTCTTATTCAGGCATGACAGACGAGAGAGGCTCCAGCATCCCTCCTTAATTCAACTTACTCTCAGGTCAAGGGGAAAACAACCAACCATTTAAAAATGGCTCCTGTTAAGAAGGTAAAGGAAAAGACTATGGATAAGTGTGAGCAGAGTTCATTCTGGTCAAAATATAAGACCCCAAATGACCCCTTTGATATTCTCTCCCCTTCTTTCTGAATCTATTCGTCCTTCCACAAAATCACCACATTCCTCTGCCATCCTGGCCCCATTAAAGCAGGATCCTATGCTTATGCAAGAGTCAACTATTAACTGATAAGGCTTAACAACTCCCAGTAGGTATTTGCATTTTAATAGAGAATTATTGAAGACCAAAAAGCTTTCAGAGTCCAAAAGAACAAAGCACAGAATTAGAGGTTGTGAGGTGGATATTTGGGAGAACAGAACATAGTCCAGATTATTCTCAAACTTGCCATGTTCATTTTGTCCCCTTCACAAGGGACACCTCTTGTCAAACCCCCTTCCTGTGTTATCCCCTCCCAGTGCCACTCCCATCCCATCTCTACAAACACATTAGTTGTGGGGTACCTGAGAGAGAGAACTGTCTTATTTAGTGAAAATTTTGATAAGCCATTCTGGTTATGGAAGGCTAGCACTCAGGGTGGGGCCTGCCTGGAGACAGTAGCCAGGGCAGTGAACTGCTTGACTTGGAAAATATAAAGGGAGATGGCTGGATTTGGAGACTATCCTCTAAAATGGAGGAAATAAGAAAAAAGAGATTAAAAAAAAAAAAGAATGGAGAATATGGGGGTAGATCATGTTTTTAAATGGAAGATTGTGTGTGTGTTACTCACTCAGTCATGTCCAACTCTTTGCAACCCCGTGGACTGTGGCCCACCAGGCTCCTTTGTCCATGGAATTCTCCAGGCAAGAATAGGAGTGAAATGCCATTCCCTTCTCCAGGGGATCTTCCCAATCCATGGATAGAATCCGAGTCCCCTGCATTGCAGGCAGATTCTTTACCATCTGAGCCACCAGAGAATCTGATATGCAAGATTGGCCAAGAACTTCATGGTACAAGAAAGGCTAATGGACATAATAGAGATGTTTAGTGTTTAAGCTGTGATGTGTAGGTAGGTATATACACTTGCCTGAGCTACACTGAGTTAACAGCAACCCTCATACACTCAAAATTTCAATAAAAGTTTGCTATGCCTGTGTCAACATGGAATTTTAGGAAAGCTCATGTACTTGAGTAAGCAATTCTGGCTGCAAATGCAGTTGAACCTAAACCCCACGGGCCTTCATTTCTCACTCTAGCCACAACAAGGATCTGGCATTTGAAACATGGCCTCCAAGATCAAGGACCTGCCTGATGTTAAGAATAGACAGCAACTGGATGATGCGGAAAAGAAACAGCACAGAGGACGTACAATGGAGATTGAGAATCAAATGGCAACAGGAGACTGAAGCCTGAGGCAACTGGGAGGCACTTAAAGCCACAGAGAATAGAGCTGTTGGTTGGGAGGAATGTTGAATTCCTCCAAAAGTAAGATAGGAAATTGAGTTGATCTTTAAATCTTTAAAGACATGGTGAGTGCAGGCTAAGAGAACTGAATTGGGGACTTCTAGATTGCTGACACTTAGTCACTCTGAGACAGGGTGTTTATCTGCCCCTCCCCAGTGCTGTTTGGAAGAAAAGTTATGACCAACCTAGACAGCACAGTAAAAAACAGAGACATTACTTTGCCAACAAAGGTCCGTCTAGTCAAGGCTATGGTTTTCCAGTAGTCATGTATAGATGTGAGAGTTAAACTGTAAAGAAAGCTGAGGGCCGAAGAATTGATGCTTTTGAACTGTGGTGTTGGAGAATACTCTTGAGAGTCCCTTGGACTGCAAGGAGGTCCAACCAGTCCATTCTAAAGGAGATCAGTCCTGGGTGTTCATTGGAAGGACTGATGTTGAAGCTGAAACTCTAATATTTTGGCCACCTGATACAAAGAGCTGACTCATTTGAGAAGACCGTGATGCTGGGAAAAATTGAAGACAGGCAGAGAAGGGGACGACAGAGGATGAGATGGTTGGATGGCATCATCGACTCAATGGACATGAGTTTGGGTGAACTCGAGGAGTTGGTGATGGACAGGGAAGCCTGGTATGGTGCAGTCCATGGGGTTGCAAAGAGTTGGACATGACTGAGTGACTGAACTGAACTGAACTGTGTGTGGACATGGAAGGAATAAATTAATTTTCCAGGAAAAATTGAAGCCAAGTCCCATCATTTCCACTCTTAGACACCGGACCACGAGAAATCACAGGCTACCAAGCTGTTGAGCTTGATGTGATCATAGCAGCAACATCTTTGAGTGGTGACGTCAGGGCTGTTTTCAGTAATAGTACCCAGGTCGTGTCATAGCACCACCCAACAGGGAACTCTGCTTTCAGGCCAGATCCCAAGTGAAAAGAGACTCTTCCCACCCAAGAAGGTTAAACTCCTGCTCACACTATTATAGGCAGTGGTTGGGAAACAGCAACTAAACCAGAGAGAGGGTGGGAAGTGCATTATTAGCATCCTCAAAGGTACATTCATGGTATAAACATTAATGCAGAAACTATGCAGGTCTTCAAGGGAATCTGCTTGGTTGCAGAAACCACGGCTGACCCAGGTCAGCTTGAAAGGAATCATGGCCAACAGAGCGCTCAGAATAGAAACAGAGCGCTCAGAATAGAGACAGAGCCATGGGCCCAAGAATCTAGACCAAAAATTTGCGAAAAGGACAGGAGAGAGGCCAAGCCTCCCTAGACATAATACATGGAATTTTGAACATTATGGATGCAAATGCCAAGATCTTTCTGCAGATAGCTATAAGGACATAGCAGTGGCTGTCTTAAGATCCATTTTTCATCCTTTCCCTGCTCGGCTGTACATCCCTCAAGTTATATGTGTTAAGAGAATGAGAGATCGGCTCACCCTGGGTTCAGCCACAGAGAGACACTCCTGGGTGACAGTAGCTGAAGGAAAGGAGAGGCAGGGACTGTACTTGCTGCCAGCTCTTGTCAGACGTGGTTCCTGTGTCCGTCAGGAACCCTAGCCTCTGGACTCCAGCAACATTGCCTTCCCTTTTGTCCCTCCAGCTCAGAAGTGGCTGTGACTTTCTGCCATTGCAAATCTCTGGGCGGTCTCAATCTCCCATTTATCTTCTCAAGTCTTCCATCACCCAGGTAACCAATTCCCCACATTAAGCTCCCTCTGTTTTAAATACCTAGAAGGTTTCCATTATCCTAGGTGGAACCTGGCTAACATAGCCATGAAATAAGAAATATCACCAGGCAGAATAGGGTGATGAGATTTTATAGGCATAACCAGGAAGTGGGGCACAGGCAGAGGACCTTCCCGCCCCCACTGGTTAAGGACCTCATCCCTGTCTAGAGACAGGGTATCAGAAGGTGATGCTTGAAGGCTGGCTATGCTTAAGCACATGTTTAGTAAAGTGTTTGAACATAGTTTTCATTCCAGTGTGTGGACTCTTATGATTCTACCCCAATCTTCTTGTAATCTTAATGAATGTGGGCTCTATGAGATCAAAATTTTTATTTGAAAAATAATTGTAAACTCAGAAAAGTGGTAAACATAAGAACAGGACAGAGAATCCCCATGACCCCTATCCCCAGGTTGACCTATCATTAGCATTTTATCCAGATGCATTATGATTTACTCCCTCCCTCTCACATATAAAACGTATGTGATTATTTTAATTATACAACCATACTATGTGATTATATAATACTTTTCTGAACATTTGAGAGTAGGTTGCCTGCATCATGCTCTATTATACCTAATTATTTCAGTATGTCTTTCCTAAGAATTGGGATATTATAAATCACTCTAATATAGTTACCAACTTCAGCAAATTTAACTTTGATAAAATGCTCTAATCTAATGTGTTTAAGTGTTTAATCTAATGTTGATAAGTGACACAATAATGTCAATAGACCTAGCACTGTTCTTTATAGCTTGTTTTCTCCAAGTCAGCCTTTCTTTGTATTTTATAACATTGAATCTTCTGAAGGCTATCGTGTTTTTTCTCACCCCCTGCCTCCCTCTCAATAAAACTTTCCTCATTTGGGAATGATTGGTCTGATTAGTTCTTCACAGTTATATCCATGTTAGGTATTCTCAACCAGAGTACATCATTAATGACATGTGTCCTTTTCAATGAGCGGCATTTGGAAGCACACACTGGTGTTTCTCGTGGGCGATACCAGTTTTTATCATCTGGTCAAGATGTTGTTTAGTTTCTACACTGAACAGTTACTGTTCTTTCCTTTGCAACTGATGACCAGTCTCTAGAGAGACACCTAAGACCATGAAGATCTCCTGTTCCCTATGAAAATTAACTCCTAGGTGTATAACCTATTGATGATTCTTGCCTAAGCCAATCTTTATCATGATAGTAATAAAATGGTAGTTTCCAACTGTAGCATTCGCAGCCCACTGACCAACAGGAACTTGGCATTTTACTATAAGCAAGAGCTTTCCCTTCTCCCTTGTGCGTTTGTTTATCTGCGTTTGTTTATTACAGTGGATTCATCAATTTCTATTTCTTTAATAATTTATAATTCATTATTTTCTTTCATTATTTGGTATTCATATTACCCCAGATTTTGCTGGTGGGAACCCTTTCAAGCAGGCTCTTGGGTCCTCGTGACATGCACTCATCATTTTTTTAAGCATATCCTTACCCTCTAGTATTCATTAGAAAATGTCTGAGGCTCTCTTTTACTCACCCAGGGTAGGGATTTGTGTGTGTTTTGTTCACTGGTGTCTCTAGTACCGAGAACCATACCCAGTCTTAACAGGTGTTCAATAAATATACATTGCTTGTATGAATAAGGTTTTGAAAAAAACCCCTTCAGGTACTAAGATAGATATCTGTACTGGGCAAAATCTAAATGTTAAAGTTAAAATTTTGGTGATCAGAAGCTTGTGAAAATGCTTAAACCCTGTAACCTACTAATTGTATTTCTAGAAATCTATTCCTCAAAGGAATAATCTGAAATTAACATAAAATGTGATTACAGAGTGATGTAAATATAGTATTATTTGCACAAAGAAAATTTAAACACAGTGTCCAGAACTGGGGGAATGATTAGGTAAAACTATGTCACATTCACAAGCTATAATATAATGCAGTCATTAGAATTCAGATTTCTGGAGATGTATTAATAATGCTTACAATGCTTTTGTTCTGATAACAACTGGAAAAGAAGAATACAAAAACTGAAGAAAATAGTATACATGAAACATTAAAATATGCATAGAAGAAAAATCAAAATAAAATACAGAAAAAAAATTAGGAAGAAGTTGCCTATATGTAGGATGATGTGTCTTTCTTCTTTTTACTTCTTTTTGTATTTCCAGTTTTTCTACAATGTGCCTGCATTTCCTTTATGACTCAGAAAGCTAATTTTTTGAGAAAGAAAAAAAATTTAAGGTGGCTAATGAGTAACTAGGTCAACGGTATCTCTCATGTTTGCTTTGTGCACTGCATGTTACAAAATCGGCCTGGGTTCTGAAAAGCACTTCTGGACAAACAAAATAGATGAGCTCAGAACAGCTTCAAGACCTTATCAAATGAAATCTTCTGCCTGGAACACTGCACAGGCCTTCCCCTATCTGTCAATATCTTGTCCGTCCTTCAAAGTGTCTTCCTTTGATTTCCTACAAAAGCAGATCCTAAGACAAGGGCTTGGGTGCAGGTGGCTTCTTTGAAAGAGGAGGGTGGTATGGTGTGTATTAATGAGTAGGTTACTACTGAGAGTAACCTGGGGCAAGGTCCCCAGGGGGATCATCTCAGGAACTGTGTAAGATATGCCATGGAATTATTCCACCCAGGATGGGGAAGCTGGGTTGTTGACTCCTCAGCTCCTACCCCACACTGGCTGAGGGTTGCCCCTGAGAGGGCATTAACTCTGACACTCGCTGGCTCCCCTGCAAGGAGAAGAGTGAACTTTGATGACCTTGGAGAAAGCCTCAAGCAGAGGAGCTAAGAGTCCTTTGAGGTAAGAAGCCGATCAGCTACTCCCAACAGCTGCTGGTGTGCTCAGAGGTGGTCCTGGTGTGTATTGGGGTGAGGCATCAGCAGCATCTGTTACAGTGCCCCAGCTCTGATTCATCCCCATACCAAAGAAGATTTCAAGTCTTTCTTAAAAGCATCAATCTCTTTCTTCATCAGTGCTTCCATGGCCCTTTTGTTTAAGATGCCACTACTTTCTGAGGTGGCTCTAGCAGTAAAGAACGCACCTGCCAATACAGGAGACATAAGAGACGTGGGTTCCATCCCTAGGTCTGGAAGATCCCCTGGAGGAGGGCATGGCAACCCACTCCAGTATTCTTGCCTAAAGAATCCCATAGACGGAGGAACCTGGTGGGCTACAGTCCATGGGGGTCACACAGAGTCAGATATGACTGAAGCAACTTAGCCTGCATGCACTTTCTGTGGGAACTTAGGTACCTCTTTATGCATCAGTTTCTTCATCTGTAAAATGGGGATGATAGTAGTCCCTATGGTAGATTACAGAAGTGTCTACTGCAATTCTTCACTGCTCTGGCACCCATGCTCTTTACAGAGTAACTGCAGAGCTCCTCTCATTAAGAGGTGGAGCCTCTCCTCCATTCCCTGAATCTAGGTTACCCTTGTAAATTTACTTTGGCCAAGTGCAAGTATAGCAGAACTGACTGTGGGCCAGTTTCAAGTTTCAGCCTCTAGAGGTTTGTGAGCTTCCATGTTCTTGGAATCCTGCCTTTGCCATAAGGATAAGCCAGAGCTGCCCTGGTGAAGGAGGAAAGACAGAGTAAAACGGAGGCAAAGCGTCTCATCTGAGAGTTTCTCAGACCAGCCAACCCCCAGATGCACGAGAGCACTCAGCCAAAATGCCTTGGCCAACAGCCAGCTGCCCCAGAAGCAGAAGCTCCCAGCCAATGCTCAGATTTGTGAGCAAAAATAAATGTTGCTGCATGTCACTGAGGTTTTATGGTCATTACACAGCCTTTCTAAGATAGTAGATAACTGCTACAGCACGGATTTCACTAAGGATTAAAGATATATAGAAACACGTGCTGGATTTAGCACAGTGCCAGGACCATGATACCCTCTCCTTAAATGTAATCGTTGTTATAATACTATTGCACTACCACAGGGTGCTATGTTTTCAAATTATGTATATATACGTCAGTTTCTCCTACTAAACTAGAGACTCCTGGATGACAGAAAATCAGATCCAATTCATCCCTGATGACTTATTTCCCTACACTCAGGAACCCATAATTCAGCAGGGGGACAGGTGGGTACAGAAAGTGGGCTGTGGGGACCGGAGATAGCAAGCATCCAAAGTGCTGAATGCAGAGCTGAGCTCGGAGAAGATGCCCAACGACGACAGAATAATGAAAACCAAGCATCCTCCACGTCAGGGCATTTCTGTGCAAGGTGAGATTTGTAAGGACTGGACCGGCCCTCACCTCCACTTCACAGAAGCACAGCCAAGGCAATGACGAGTTTATTTGGTGCTTTTATAGCCACGGCTGCTGCTTATGCTTTCAAACTCTCTCTTCCTCCAGAGACCAACCGCCACATGATGAAAAAACTAATTAGAGCAAGCATGATGCTCAGAATAAGCAGCTATTAAGGAAATTTGAGTCAAATGAATACAAGAAGACATCTATCATAAATATATCCTCAAAAAATATTTATTTGTGTGTATGTGTTTTCCCCCAACTTTTCTAGGAGAGTTTATTATTTGAGAAAAGCCCTGGTAAAAATCAGAATATTTTTACAACTGGCTTCCTGATCCCCAGAGAGGAACTCTCAGTGGTCAGCAGGTTGCAAGGAGCCAGGTCCCAGCAGGAGTGTGCAGGTAGCATGCGCTGAGCCTGGACAGAGGGTTAACACAGCCTCAGACAGATTCATCTTCATTTCATGTCCTCGACAGCCTCTCAACTCAGGTCAAGTCCAAGGCAAACCAAAGGATTTTACAAGAGGCAGGGAGGGGTGGTGGAGACCCTGTGAACTAACTCAGATTCCATTCCCAGCTCCGTGACCCACCAGCAGGGAGGCCTCGACCTAGTTACTTAATTTCTCTGAGTCTCAATTCCCTCATCTGTAAAATAGGGATAACAAGAGTCACCTTGTGGGGCATTATGAAGGCCAGAGAAGACACGTCACATGCCTGGCTCTTCATGGTAGGAGTTTCGGGGTAGGGAAGACTCATGGGTAAGCAAATAAGCTTGAGAGCCGGATGGCCTGCCTGTGTTTATTCCAGCTCTGCCACTTACGGATGGTCTTCAACCTCTCTGTGCCTTAGATTCTACAAAATCTGTAAAGTGGGGGAAATTACCACTAGTTCTTAAGGTTGTCATGAGGATTAATTGAGTTCGAATACGTAAAGTCCTTAGAATAGTATCTGGTACATGGCAAGCTCTTGGTGTTAGCTATTATTGTTCTTCAGATCGAATTATTAACAGAAATCTCTGATGACCAGAGACCTCCTAATCATCTCGCCTTAGTCCAGCTATCAGCTGCAATACATTAGCTCTTACACACAAATGGCAAGAGTGTGGATTTAAGCAAATCATAATTCAGAGAGTCACAATTCCCATTTATAAGCAGAGAAACACAATTCAATTTTATAGGCAGCTGGGCTGCTAATTAAGAAGAAGCCCTTAATTACAGCACCTGATGTAGGAGATGCGTCTTGTGCTCGCTCCTTTATTTTGCCCATCTCTGTTCCCTCCATCTATCAACCACCTATATATTTCTCTGCATTCAATTTACTTCCCTGTCTCCTCAGGGGGTAGGTCAGTTGTCTACAAACCTAAATTCTAAAACTGCTTCCTTACTCTGGAACTCACACATCCCTACTTGAAGTGAGAATGGTGCTCAGCCCCTCCAAACTGGGGCTTTGAGGATTATGCAGGCAGGCGTGAAGCAGCCACAGGAGTTGGGGGGGGGCTGAGAAAATGGCACACAGGACTGACCCAAGGGAGATGAAAACCTACGTTCATACAGAAATCTGTATGCGGATATTTACAGTGGCTTGATTCATAATCACCCAAACCTGGAAACAACCCAAATGTCCTGCAACTGTGAATGGATAAACAAGCCGCAGTGCATGCACACAATGCAACAGTGTTCAGCAAAAACAAAGAGCAAGCCACCGGTACAACTTCGTGGGTGCATCTCGAATGCATTCACTGAGTAAAAGGAGCCAGACTCAAAAGGCTATGTAGTATAATGTTTCATTAACATGCCTTTCTGAAAAAGACAAAACTTCAGAGTCTGTAAACCAATCTGTGATTGCCAGGGCCTGGGGGTGGGAGAGGGGAGTTGGCATCACGGGGCCCTAGGGAATTTGGAGGAGGCCTGGGGCTGTTTTACACCTTGATTGTGGTGATTACACAGAACACATGTTTGTGAGAACTCATAGACCTCTACACCAAAAAAGGTACATTTTCCTGCATGTAAATTACACCTCAGTAAACCTAACTTTAAACAGTCCACTGGGACCATGAAGCAGCAAATAAAAGGACCTTGACACTTACTAAAGTCAAACAAATAACTGCTATTTTCCCCTGCTTTATATTTTTACTTCATGTATTTCTTGACATACTTGTTGGCTGTCAAAATATGCATTTTTAAAGCTTGGGGGCAATTAATCTCATCAAATGTAATAACCCTAGGATTTTTTTAAAAAATGTCTTTTCCAAATGAAATTAGCCTTGCAGGAAGAAGCAGCTATGAATTCCATTGGGCAAAACATGTTAACAGTCACTACCCATGTCAGAGGATGTGTAGGATGGCACGTGTATGTTTTTCAGACCCTGGAGAAGAGGGGACAACATGCTTTGCCCAAATGATTCATATTTGACCTCAATGCACAATGACCTCAACACAAAGGGAAGCTGGTCCTACAAAATTAGGGCACGGTTGAATATAGACACGTGCCAGATGGGTATTTCAGAAAAACAGCTTTGTCCAAGTGGAAGAATGACAATATGGATAACAATCCAAGAATTCACATTCCGAATCCCCTCAAAATGCCCAGGGTTTAGCATTGCAGAACAAGACCTAGTTTTCACAGTTCATCACAGAAGTACAAACGAATGTGGATTGTTGTGAGCTTTTCCCACCAGTATAAAGATTTTCATCAGCTTAAAACATACTTCACTGATGAGTCACTAGTGCCAGCTTTTCATACAACAAGAGAGCTCCAAAAACTATCACTGGATAAAGGAGTAACCCGAGTCTGAAAGGGGTGGGGACCAGCAGAGAGATAAGAGCCAGTGAGTATCTAGTGTTTACCTAGACTGGCATGACCCAGTCTTGTCCCATCACGACTTGGAGGAAGATGTTATCACCACTTTACTGACAGGACTTAGAGAATGTGAAGCCACTTGGTCTTAACAATTTTATATTTTTAAATGTAAATGTTTTGTGACTCCATAGCGAGTGGAAATAGTGATTTCTGAATTAAATTCAGACAGAGGTAAGAAAATAAAATCATTTAATAAATGAGCAATCATGTGCTGGTAAGTATTTAACAACAGTTCTGGTATAGGGAGGGGTGGTTTATAGTCACTCTATCATGGCCAAGTTGAAACTATCCATGTGAAATCAACCAGCTGGCAAATTTCCTGACAATTCAACAATTTACTATTCTGAGAGTTACTGGTGGGGAACTCTGGGGTGAAAAATATCAGTTCAGAGAAAGCCTTAAGAAAACCCTGAATGAACTGGAACATGAAGGTGGTAATAGAAGGGTAACTGGAATAGGAAAGAAACAGTGGATATGGAAGAAATAATAAAGGTAAGACAGAATTCAGGGCATACATATAAAAGATCTGCTGATGAAGATGGAAGTCCTTCTGGGTGTTCAAAGAAACCAGAGAAGCCCCAGATCTGTCCATGGCCCTCTGCCTGTGGCCCCCAAGGTTAAGCTAGTCAGGGATCAAGGAACTCAACAGAAGCCTTTGTCTAAGGAAAGGCTGGAAAATGGTGATCCCTGGTCAGGGTTTAAAAAAGGGATCTGTGGAACAGAAAAAGGACTGAGTTGTCAACAAGAGGAAATGCTGATTTCCAGTGACCACACTGTCAAGCTTGCTCAGATGTCTGAGCATAAAATAGCAACTATCTGGTCATGACTTCCTCTGATGGCCACTATCAGGGATATCACACACTATTAACTCCAGCATCTCTTGCTGCTCGTAGATCTTACTTCAGAGTATGTGATGCCAACAGTTCCTCCTATCAAGTAGTGTCTGACTCTGCTGCTTTGATTCTGACCTTATTCCCCATCCTTCCACTTGCAGCCTCACCATGCCTTTCAGGCTTGATGGGCACAAAGTCTTTTCCCCTACACACTGGGCTTCCTGTTGGAGTCTCCCAAGGCCACACTCATGACAGTTTTAAAACAAGGTTGCAAAATCTTTGAAACTCCTTCCTTCCAGAGGCAGGACCTATGTTTCCTGCCTCTTGAATCTGGGTAGGCTTGTGCTTAACTGTTCAGTTGTGTCCGATTCTTTTTGACCCCATGTACTATAGCCCACCAGGCTCTTCTATACATGGGATTTCCCAGGCAAGAATACTGGAGTGGATTGCCATTTCCTTCTCCAGTAGGTAGGCTTGAACCAAGAGAATAGGGTGGAAGTGCCACCATATAGCTGCGGGCTGTCAAGTAAGAAGACCAGTAATCCTGAGGCCACCTTGAGTAGGAAAAGGAGTACGTCAAGGCTGTATATTGTCACCCTGCTTATTTAACTTCTATGCAGAGTACATCATGAGAAACGCTGGGCTGGAGGAAGCACAAGCTGGAATGAAGACTGCCGGGAGAAAGAGCAATAACCTCAGATATGCAGATGACACCACCCTTATGGCAGAAAGTGAAAAAGAACTAAAGAGCCTCTTGATGAAAGTGAAAGAAGAGAGTGAAAAAGTTGGCTTAAAGCTCAACATTCAGAAAACTAAGATCGTGGCATCCAGTCCTGTCACTTCATGGCAAATAGATGGGGAAACAGTGGAAACACAGTGGCTGACTTTATTTTTTTGGGCTCCAAAATCACTGCAGATGGTGACTGCAGCCATGAAATTAAAAGACGCTTACTCCTTGGAAGGAAAGTTATGACTAATCTAGATAGCATATTGAAAAGCAGAAGATTACTTTGTCAACAAAGGTCCATCTAGTCAAGGCTATGGTTTTTCCAGTGGTCATGTATGGATGTGGGAGTTGGACTATAAAGAAAGATGAGTGCCAAAGAATTGATGCTTTTGAAGTGTGGTGTTGGAGAAGGCTCTTGAGAGTCTGTTGGACTGCAAGGAGATCCAACCAGTCCATCCTAAAGGAGATCAGTCCTGAGTGTTCATTGGCAGCACTGATGTTGAAGCTGAAACTCCAATACTTTGGCCACCTGATAGGAAGAGCTGACTCATTTGAAAAGATCCTGTTGCTGGGAAAGATTGAAGGCAGGAGAAGACGGGGACGACTGAGGATGAGATGGTTGGATGGCATCACTGACTTGAGGGACATGGGTTTTGGTGGACTCTGGGAGTTGGTGATGGACTGGGAGGCCTGGCGTGCTGTGGTTCATGGGGTTGCAAAGAGTTGGACACGATTGAGAGACTGAACTGAACTGAACCTTGATAGAAAAACCACACATAGGCACTTCAATGGATAGTCATAGCTGAGTTGAGCCTTTCATTGGACTCATCAAGCCACCAGACAAGTGAACAAAGCCAACTGGTACCCTCCTGGCCAGCCCAGCTCCAGCCAAATATTGTCAAGGGATCTTACATGATGCCACATGGACCACTGTTGCTGACTTCAGCCTAAATTCTTCATGCACAAAATCGTGAGATAATTAGACGATTAATGATTAAAGTTTGTTAGAGCAATGTACAACTAGAACACCCTGCTTGCTCCCAGGCTTTTTATGCCTCCCTCTTTGGAGAGCTTTTGGGTCGACAGTGCATCTAGTCCTAAAAGCTGAACAGTTGAGAAAGTTCTTTGAATAGCATCATGAAATATTGGTTTATTTAATTCCATTATATGAACCAAAAAAACAGTTTAACCATCCTAGATATGACATGAGTACCTGTGTGCAATAAAAAACACAGACTTCAGCACGTATTTCCTTGAAAATCACCTCTGGACCTAATGATATCAGATATTTCTAAAATGCCCTATTAATATTGGTTTGCTACTTGGTTATTTGCTTGTTTGTGAACCGTTCCCTATCAGAGAAATAGAAGCAGATTCTAAAGAGTCAGGAACAATCTAAATGAGGAAATTCTACCCATTTATGTCACTTTTTATTCTTGCACTGGAGAAAAACATTCTTCAAATTGAGGAACAAAACATTTCTATCACAAGTCACAAAATAAAGAAGGATAGATTGAGAATCACCCCTTTCAAACCTGTCAGTGCAACTAAATAACTGATACATGAACACATACTATTAGTTATCTGACTGGTTTATAGTTTGCATTTCCCCATTCATTCCACGGCATTTATTGAGCACATAAAACATACCAAGTACCATGCTGGACACTAGGAACACAGATAAGAAGGAGAAAAATAGCAGAACTAAGGGGTTCATAGTTTTGTGAAGGACACAAACACATAACAACAACCTTAATTTTGTGTTGATAGATGCAAATGTGTGTTAAGTTTTTCTATTTCTGGAATTGAAATGTGCCTTTATAATCAGTGCCAATCCTTGTTCTCCTACCAGCCACCAGGTAGAAGAGTGAGTTGCCCCTTCCTGGGATACTACAAGCGAGAAGGCCTGAACACAGGAGCATTTAGTGCAGCACGGTGAGTATATTACTTTTTTTCTCACCGTTATTTGTATTGGTGATAAAATTTTAACTGAACTTCAAATTCCCAACTGTTGCTTAAGTGTCTTCCAAAAAATTATGTTATGATGAAGTAGTAAAACAAACAAAACAACAAAAAAAAATTCCTCTCTTCAGTAAGCAAAGCAATTAAGGACTGTAGAAACAGCCAAGTCTCTCAGGAATAGCTGATAGAACTTTCGAACCTGGGAGAGACAGGTGTAACCAGTTCACACAGCACTCAGGCTTTAGAAGTCTCTGTTCAAAGCTTCTTCTCACTTAAAAAGAAATCATTTAACTTCCAGCAATATATTATTTAATTAATGGCAACCAAGACTCTGAGTTTAACCAACTAAGAAACAACAACAAAACTTTGATAATCTTTAATATACTTTCATACTTAATGGTCTTACCTAAGGATGCTAAAGAGGTCATTATCACCAGCACAGATTACAAAATGATCATGATACACCCACGATGCCATGCAAACTGTATGTGATGAGATGTGATGCAGATTCTCTCATTATGTTGAAGACGTACACTCAGATTCTGTAACACTAAACAAAAAAAGTAAAATGTAATTATCTGGATAAATTTGTTTAAAAAATGTAGATTGATGTAGATTAATAGCCTTTTTAAAAATGTATTACTAAGTAAATATAGCATCTTAAAGTCAACAGTGTCTTAAAATCAAGATGACATTATACCATCAAGTGTACTTAAGGAGGGCATGATTTAAGAATATTTGAATATATTGTAATTACAATATATTGTCAAATGTGCTATGTCGTCTTAATTTAAAGTATTTTGTCTGATTGTCCTCATTAGTATAATTAAATTTAACAGAAAATGTTAACTTGTTGATTAAGAAGATAAGGTCACAGGTGAAAGGGTAAAGGACTATGGGACATGACAAAGGGAGTGAGACATTTTCTGTGAAACAGGAGAGGGAGGAAAGTAATTGGCTTTCTGAAGTGGTGACTTCTTTAAAGTTTGTCTTTAAAAATAGGTACATTTTTGTCATAGGAGTAATGAAGGTTAAAATTAGAGGAAAATTACATGAGTGAATAAAAACACTTGACTTATTCAGGAAATTCTGAGTAGTTCAATGGCTAGAGTTTGGTGTAATGAGGATGGAGATAGAAGAAGTACACTGGTTGGAGTGATTGGGCCTGTGAAGGGTCTGGTGTTTTACTTTATACATGAGGGGATCACAAAAGGCTTTAAACAGGGAAGTATCATAAGAAAATGTGTGTATTTTTAAAAACTGTAATAGATGTATAGAAAATGAATAGGAAGAGAATGAGGCTGGAGGCAGGGAGGCCAATTGGAGGCTGTGACAATATCCCCAGGGAGAGATGACGAGGGCCTCAACTAGGTAGGTGGCTGTATGGACGGCTGACGGAAGTGACTCCCTTGGGTTCCTGTTGTCATTCCATTTCCTCACCATAACCCTGAATTCTGTGTGTAGGGCCAGAGCAGACAAGAAGGGGAAATATTACCATTTGAGATAAAGAAGATAGAGCAGAAAAAGTATATGAATCCAGAGATTTATTCTTTGGAGAGAAAATTCCCCTTTTTGATTCATTTTGATTTCTTCTACAGGCAAAAGAAAGTTACCAGAAGTTGATAAGAATTTATTATAGCTACTGAAGCCATTTCCTCAAGGATGGTGTAGATGGGAAAGTGCCTTTTTTATTACACAATTGTGTTAAGTTGCAAAAGTCCAGTCATATTTCTGCTATATTTTGGAATGGTAAAATAATTACTAAAGTTGTAAAAAAAAAAAAAAAACCTAAATTAATTTACCTTTGAAACATTACTATAAAAGTATTAAAAATATTTTAGTTAAGAAAAAAGTTACCTATAATCTAAACTCTCTCATAAAATTTTCATAATTTTACACAATTAGCACAGTGCAGCATATATGTGAACATACTTTTTATCCCCTTCTGAATAATTTCCTCAGAATGACATTTCACAGGTGGGATGGTTGGGTTAAATGTAACCTTTTTATGGCTCATGTGCTTGGAGTAGGGTGAGGAAGTGAGTCACTCTCCCTAGGTGCAAAATATAAGGTGACACCAAAAACTCAGTAATCAAGAGAAATAGTATTAAAATGCAATATTTAAAAAGATCAGTAACGCAAAAAATCAAGGCAAGGAGAACACTGGTGCCCACAATTTATTCCAGAAAATATAAAAGAGTGCACACTTCCCAACTCATCCCATGAATGTAGTATTATCCTGAAACCAAAACCAACCACAGTACAAAAAAAAAAAGGAAAGAAAACTGCAAAGATCTCTCATGAATATTGATGCAAATTTTTAAAATAAATATTAGCAAATAAAACCAGATTTATGTAAGAAGGATTGCACATGATGAACAAATGGAGCTATTAAGTGGCTAAAAGAGAAAAGTGATGCTGAAAAAACTTTCAACATAATTGAAAACCCATTCATGATAAAAACTCTCCTGAAATTGAGTATATAGGAGAACTTCCTCCACTGGATAAAGAATATCTACAAAAATCTTCAGCTAACATCACACTTAGTAATGAAAGACTAAATGTTTTCCCCCAAAAGATGAAGAAGAAGATAACACTATTTGACATAGCACTGGATATTTTAGACTCTATAATAGGGGGGAAAGGAACAGTTGGACAGGAAGAAGTAAAACTGCTAATATTTGCAAATCCTGTGATCAGACCAGATCAGATCAGTCGCTCAGTCGTGTCGGACTCTTTGCGACCCCATGCATCGCAGCACGCCAGGCCTCCCTGGCCATCACCAACTCCCAGAGTTCACTCAGACTCACGTCCATCGAGTCAGTGATGC
>NW_011494708.1:2361873-2362361 GCF_000754665.1 Bison bison bison | reverse complement strand
CAAAGAAATCTCAGGGCTGATCTCCTTCAGAATGGACTGGTTGGATCTCCTTGCAGTCCAAGGGACTCTGAAGAGTCTTCTCCAGAACCGCAGTTCAAAAGCATCAATTCTTCAGTGCTCAGCCTTCTTCACAGTCCAACTCTCACATCCATACATGACCACAGGGAAAACCATAGCCTTGACTAGATGAACCTTTGTTGGCAAAGTAATGTCTCTGCTTTTGAATATGCTATCTAGGTTGGTCAAAACTTTCCTTCCAAGGAGTAAGCGTCTTTTAATTTCATGGCTGCAGTCACCATCTGCAGTGATTTTGGAGCCCAGAAAAATAAAGTCTGACACTGTTTCCACTGTTTCCCCATCTATTTCCCATGAAGTGGTGGGACCGGCTGCCATGATCTTCGTTTTCTGAATGTTGAGCTTTAAGCCAACTTTTTCACTCTCCCCTTTCACTTTCATCAAGAGGCTTTTGAGTTCCTCTTCACTTTCTG
>NW_011494708.1:2358298-2361605 GCF_000754665.1 Bison bison bison | reverse complement strand
GAGGCAGTTCAGGTGGTCTGGTATTCCCATCTCTTTCAGAATTTTCCACAGTTTATTGTGATCCGCACAGTCAAAGGCTTTGGCATAGTCAATAAAGCAGAAATAGATGTTTTCTGGAACTCTCTTGCTTTTTCCATGATCCAGCAGATGTTGGCAATTTGATCTCTGGTTCCTCTGCCTTTTCTAAAACCAGCTTGAACATCAGGAAGTTCACAGTTCTCGTATTGCTGAAGCCAGGCTTGGAGAATTTTGAGCATTACTTTACTAGCGTGTGAGATGAGTGCAACTGTGCGATAGTTTGAGCGTTCATCCTGTGATGATCTACAAAAAAAAAAAATCACAAGAATTCGACAAAAACTCCTAGAATTAATAAGCAATGTTAGCAAAGTTGAAGGATACAAGATCAGCATACCAAAATGAATTACATGCTAGTAGTGGAGAAGGCAATGGCACCCCACTCCAGTACTCTTGCCTGGAAAATCCCATGGACGGAGGAGCCTGGTAGGCTGCAGTCCATGGGGTCTCGAAGAGTCTGACGAGACTGAGCGACTTCACTTTCACTTTTCACTTTGATGCATTGGAGGAGGAAATGGCAACCCACTCCAGTGTTCTTGCCTGGAGAATCCCAGGAACGGGGGAACCTGGTGACTTGCCATCTATGGGGTCACACAGAGTTGGACACGACTGAAGCAACTTAGCAGCAGCAGCAGCAGCAGAGATACTAGTAATTGTGTATAGTCTAGCAACAAACATGTGGAAACCAAAATTTAAAATACAACAATTGCGCCCCAAAAGTGAAACACTTAGGTGTGATGTAGCAAAACATGTACAAGACCTGTCTACTGATAACTACAAAATTCTGATGAAAGAAATCAAAGACAAGTTAAGTAAACAGAGTCTCCATATACATCGATTGGAAGACTCAGTGTACCAAAGATATCAGTTCTCTCTAAACTGATATACAGCTTTTATGCAATTCCTAACAGTCTTTCTTGTAGATACACAAGATAATTCTAAAATTTATATATAAAGGTAAAGAAAGTTAAATAGCTAAAACCATCTGAAAAAGAATAAAATGGGAGAAATCACTCTATCCGATTTCAAGACTTATTGTAGAGCTACAGTAATCAAGGTTGTGTGGTTTTGGCAGAGGGACAGATATATAGATCAGTGAAAGACTGAATATAGAGAACCCAAAAATAGCCCCACATAAGTACAGGCGAGTAATTTTTTACAGAGGTGAAATGCAATCCAATAGCAGAAAGATAGTCTTTTTAATCAATTATGCTGGAACAATTAGCTATCCATAATCAAAAAAAACAAAACCCTCAAAGATAAATATGAAACTTGACCCGAACCTCACACCTCATAAAAAAAATTAACTCAAAATGGATCATAGAGTTAACTGTAAAACGTAAAGCTATAAAATTTTTAAAAGATAATACAGGAGAAAGTCTTTAGGACCTTGGACTTAATGAAGATTTCTTAGACATAACACCCAAAGCACAACCCATAAAAGAAAAATATGGATAAATTGAACTTCATCAAAATTAAAACTTCACTCTGTGAAAGACCCTATTAAGAGGATGAAAAGGCAAGCTCTAGACTGGGAGAAAATATTTGCAAATCATGTATTTGATAAAGGTCTCATTTGTAGACTATCCAAAGACCACTTAAAAGTCAACATTATGAAAACAAGCAATCCAATTAGAAAGCAGGCAAAAGGTGTGAAGAGACATTTTACCAAAAAGGATATACAAGTGGCAAATAAGCACATGAGCAGATGTTCAACATCATTAGCCATTAGGAAAATGCAAATTAATGGTACAATGAGATGTCACTACACACCTGTCAGACAGTTAAAATAAAAAATTGTGACAATACTGCATTAGTTTACTAAAACTGCCATAAAAAATACCATAGACTGGATGGTTGAAGACAGCAGCAATTTATTTCTCACAATTCTGGAGGCTAGCAGTTTAAGAGCAAAGTGTCAGCAGGGTTGATTTCATTCTGAAGCCTCTTTCGTTGACTTATAGATGGCTGAATTCTCCCTGTGTTTTCACATGGTCTTTTCTCTGTGTATGGTTAGTCCTAATCTCTTCTCATAAGGACACCAGTCATATTGGATTACAGTCCACACCAATGACCTCATTTAACCTCTTTAAAGACACTATCTTCAAATATAATCACATTCTGATGTACTGGGGGTTAGAGCCTCAACGTATAAGAAAGACATAATTCAGCCCATGCCGCTAAGTCGTGTCCGACTCTGTGTGACCCCATAGACGGCAGCCCACCAGGCTCCCCCATCCCTGGGATTCTCTAGGCAAGAACACTGGAGTGGGTTGCCATTTCCTTCTCCAATGCATGAAAGTGAAAAGTCAAAGTGAAGTCGCTCAGTTGTGTCCGACTCTTAGCGACCCCATGGACTGCAGCCTACCAGGCTCCTCCGTCCATGGGATTTTCCAGGCAAGAGTACTGGAATGGGGTGCCATCGCCTTCTCCGAATTCAGCCCATAACATACACCAAATGCTAGGGAGGATGCAGAGAAACTGGATCACTTGCTGGTGGAGATATAAAATGGTACAGTACAGCTGTCTGTACCAAAGAAACAGTTTGTCAGTTTCTTAGACAACTAACATACACTTCCAATATAACACAGCAGTAAATGAAAACATCTGCACAAAAGCCAATACATGATTTTTCATAGCAGTTGTAACAGCCCCAAACTGGAAACAGCTGCAACTTCCCTCAACAGGTGAATGTTTGAACAATGGCATGGTAACATCCATACTATGGAATGCTACTCCACAAAGAAAACAAATTACTGATGCATGTGATAATTCAGATGAATTTTAAAAGGTCATTATGCTGAATTAAAAAACCTAATCTCAAAAGGTCACATATTGTATGATTCTGTTTATATACTACTCTTAAAATAACAAAGTTACAGATACGGGAATCCGATTAGTTTTGGCTAAAAATTAAGGATAGGGGAGGAGAGGGGATGAGCGTGACTGTAAAGGACAGCAGGAGAGAGATCTTTCAAGGGATGGAATCATTTTGTATCTCAGTTGTAGTGGTGGTTACATCTGTCTACACTGGCTACAAAATGACACAGAAAAACATGCATTCATTGTACTAAATTCAAATTCTTGGTTTCAACAGACTGGTTCCAAATAGGAAAAGGAGGACGTCAAGGCTGTATATTGTCACCCTGCTTATTTAACTTCTATGCAGAATACATCATGAGAAACGCTGGGCTGCAAGAAGCACAAGCTGGAATCAAGATTGCCGGGGGAA
>NW_011494708.1:2352878-2357749 GCF_000754665.1 Bison bison bison | reverse complement strand
GACGACAGAGGATGAGATGTCTGTATGGCATCACTGACTTGATGGACGTGAGTCTGAGTGAACTCTGGGAGTTGGTGATGGCCAGGGAGGCCTGGCGTGCTGTGATGCATGGGGTCGCAAAGAGTCAGACACGACTGAGCGACTGAACTGACTGACTGAAGGTAATGTAAGATATAAGCGTTGTGGGAAACTAAGTAAAGAACACGCAGATTCTATCTCTGAAATTTCCTGTGACTGCATAATTATTTCAAAGTAAAAAGTTTTTCTTTAAAAAATTAATAATAAATAACAATAACATTTTTAAAAAAGACAGAATGCAAGAGGACCACGATTGGGGGTGGTAAGTGAGGTGAGTCATGCAATTGCAGGACTTCATTTAATTTTTCGATATTTCGCTCATAATAGACTTTTTTACATTAACTTTGATTTTTTAAAATAGTGCATTAATTAGAGGATGTGGAGAAAAAACCCTTCTACTCAGTTGGTGGGAATATAAATTAGTCCAACCACTATGGAAAACAGTATGGAGGTTCCTTAAAACACTTAAAACTAGTGTTACCATAGGATCCAGCAATCCAACTCCTGGGCATATAACTAGAAAAGACAAAAACTGTAATTCAAAAGGTTCATACAGCCCAATGTTCACAGCAGCACTCATTACAACAGCCAAAACATGAAAGCAATGTAAGTGTCCGTCACCAGATGAATGGACAAAGAAGATGTGGTATATGTGGTATACATATAATAGAATATTGCTGCTGCTGCGTCGCTTCAGTCGTGTCCGACTCTGTGTGACCCCATAGATATTACTTGGACATAAAAGAGAACGAAATGTTGTCATTTGCAGCAAGATGGATGGACCTAGAGATTATTATACTGAAAGAAATATACAGATAGAGAAACACAAACATTATATGATATCCTATATATGAAATCTAAAAAATAATACAAACAAACTTATTTACAAACAGACTCACAGACAAAAAAAAATTTATGGTTGTCAGAGGGGAAAGAGATGGGAGGAAGGATAACTTAGGAGTATGGTATCAACAGACAAACACCAAGATGTATAAAATAGATTGAAACAGGGATTTACTATATGAGCAGGGAACTATATTCAGTATCTTATAATAACCTATAATGGAAAAGAATTAGTAAAAATATGTATTTATAACTGAATCATTTTGCTATACACCTAAAAAGACACAATACTGTAAATTAACTATAGTTCAATAAGATATATTTTTTAAATAGTGCATTAAAATCTCATTCATCTTGATTTCTGGGTTTTTTAATATCCTGTTAGATTTTATGCCCAAAGGCTTGTCCCATTCGGTGGCTCAGCACCTGTTGCCTAATTGTTTGTCCAAGGGTTTTGCCTTTAATGCCTGCTATATAAAAAAGTGAGCATTATTTTGCAATGTTTTAAAATTTAATTACAAACATATAATACTTCATATTCATAAAAAGTAAAAGAAAGTTAAAAAAAAGTCTCTCGTAACTATCACCTCTCAATCCCATTTCCAGAAGTAGCCACCATTAATAAACTGTATGTCTTTTCAGATAGTTTTTATACAAATATGTGAAAAGTATGCATGCTATAAATATTCTTTAAAAAACAAATAGGATCCTATTCTAATTGTCCTCAACTTGCTTTTATTTTGATTAATGACATAAGACACACCTTTTCATATTCTATTCTAGTATATTCTCTTTGAGAATGTAGAGATCCATTATATACATAGAATGCATAGAGATCCATTGTATTGCTCTGTGATAATAGAATTCCTTATTGATGGACATTCAGTTTGCATCTAGCATTTATTGTTTCAAACAACGCTACCACAAAAGTCCTTAAACATATTTTTGTTTGGTTGTTCTAATTTAAATATTATAATGTTGCCAAATTTCCCTCTCAAATATTTTAAATAACTTATGCATCTTCTCACCCTCTGCCAATTTTGGGGGAAGTATTTATCTCCTCTCTCTGTAGCCAAAAGTGTATGTCATAGATTGTTTTAAATTACTAATCTAATAGGTAAAAAATGGAATTTCATTGTTTTACTTTGATACTATTTTATTACCTTTTTATAGATTTATTAGCCATTTACTATCCTCCTATGAATTTTGTGTTCCTATCCTTTGCCCATCTTTTTATTGGAATATTAATCATTTCTATATAGATTGGTATGAACTCTTTGCCTATTGAATAGATTAGTAATTCATGTATTACAAACATTATTCTTTCTGTTCCTTGCCTGTCTTTTTTTTAATCTATGGAGAGTTTTCTGTTTGTTTTGTATGCTTTTTTGCTGCATGGAGATTTAGAGAACTTAAAAAATTTAAACAATCAGTCTAACCTTTTGTGGTTTCATAATATCATGTCATGCTTAGTATAGCCTTCCTCATTCCAACTTTTTAAAAATTTATTCTCATGTTCTTCTGGGGGTTTTGTTATTGTTGTCATTGTATTGGATTAAACGTTTAAGCCATTGAATTTTCTTTGGTGAAAGAAATGAGGTAGAGATTCAGATGACCTTTGCCAAATGTCTTTCCATTTCTCATAACATACATTATTGGAGAGACCACCTTTCCACCACTACTTTTCAAAGGCTAACTTTATTATAAAATAATTTTATACATTCTTCTGATAACCCCGGAATTTCTCAGTCTATTTCTTTAATAGAATCTTTCTGTTTCCATAATAGTCCATAGCATGTTAATTAGTGTAATTTAGTGAAACATTTAAATATTTGATATGCCATTTCCCTTCATTATTTCTTTTTATCTGGCTCTTCTCTTACCTCTATTTCTCTAGATGGACTTCAGAATGAGTGCATTACATTTTTAAGAACCCTGTAAACTGACTGTCATTGTAATACTTGGATAAATTATTTCCAGGCGCACTCTTACCTTTTCATTTCTTTTAATAATATTCATATTTTTAAATTCCTAGATGAAAAGAACATATGTCCACCAACACATTAAGTCTTTTTGAAAAAATAATATTGCATTATATATGTAGACCTTTGATTAAGAGCTTGAGAAGGAAGACCTTTCTGTAATTCTATAATTACTATTTACATTTATGTTAACATGAATTAATTCATTCTATAAGCAATTCTGAAGCACCTACTGCATGTAGTATACAGCATGTTAGACAATGAAAAGATAATGAAGCAAAACATTGTCCCTTTCCAGGAAGAAGACAGTCTTATAAATAATTGCAGAATAATATTGTGACTATTACAACATATGCAGTACAGTGTGTCACAGAATATAGGATCACAGGTTTGAAGAAGAGCTTGCTTTCTCTTGAAGCTTCTTGAAGACTGCCAAGATATGACATGTCAACTAGATTTTGAGGAAAAGTGACTGTTGGCTAATAAGAATATTGTCTATTCATGATTCATGTATCTACCGGAGTCTTGATGTTACTCAAAAAGATGGTTTTAAATGAAAATAACCAAAATATTTTTAAATGAACACAATTATTAATTAAAAATTGGATCTTATATATAAGCAGATTTTTCGTAAAAGTAAATTCTTTATATTGTATACACATGAATTTATTTTTACTATTTTAATGTGATGCAAATACTTTCCTAGCCAACTTTATTAATTTTCATGGAATTGCAATTGAAAATTTTTAGACAGTTAAATCTGTCATTTCCTGTTTAATTTCTCCTATTGTTTCAATCTTTCAAAATCTACCATCTCTACAAAGATCTGGTAAATGGGGTCCCATTTTGGCCACATTTCAGTAATCACATGCAATTGCTGAACAGCATCCAAAAATGATGAGAAATGAGAAGTAGGCTTCCATTTTTTCACAAGTAAAAATTAGAATAGGGCAAAAAGAGATCTTGTGCATTGTCTCTTAGGATAATACAGAGGATGATGAGCAATGATTTTCCATGGCCAATAATTTTAATTAAGAGAAAATGAGTTGACAGTAAAGGAAAACATTCTAGATGAGCACAGGAAAGAACTTATTTACTATCAGGGTGCTAGAATATTGGAATAAACTCCAAAATAAGATGAGGGGCTCCATTCCCATAGGTTTTCTCAAGATAATAGAAACCATTTATACCAATGGTTTACAAGCCAGAATTCTTAATTGGTGTACCTTGGAGAAAGTAGGGGAAAAGGATAAAACTATTAACAGGAGGCCAAGGACATAGGTCTATTGAACAGAAAGATCTCAGAAAACTGGTTTATCCACATGTTCATCCATAGCTGATTCATGTTGATGTATGGCAAAAACCACCACAATATTGTAAAGTAATTAGCCTCCAATTAAAATAAATTAATTAATTGAAAAAAAAACTGGTCTATCCAGTTGACAGTTGGGATGTTGACAGGTGGGCCGCTGATTTGGCTGACAGCTCAAGCTGTCTTCTCAATCTTGGCTGAGATAAGTAGTCAAAGGGCAAGTCACGTTTTTAAAAAATAGTAAATTTTAATTACTTCCCTGGCAGTATGAAGAACAGGATGAATGCATGGAAGATGAAAGAGTGTGGTCCTGCTCACTTCCACTGCAGGGGCCATGGGTTCCACCCTAGGTCAGGTAACTAAAATCCTGCATGTCTTTTGGCTCTGTTAAACAAATAAGTAGATAAGTTCCATTACAGTTTTGTGATTATCTATCTATGTTAATTCATATTTAGTCTTGGAAAAAATGGGTTCACAGTGAACACTTTTCCTCCAAATCTAACATAGTCATCAGTTCAGTTCAGTTCAGTCTCTCAGTCGTGTCCGACTCTTTGCGACCCCATGAATTGCAGCACGCCAGGCCTTCTTGTCCATCACCAACTCCCGGAATTCACTCAAACTCACATCCATCGAGTCAGTGATGCCATCCAGCCATC
>NW_011494708.1:2344401-2352778 GCF_000754665.1 Bison bison bison | reverse complement strand
TCCTTCAGAATGGACTGGTTGGATCTCCTTGCAGTCCAAGGGACTCGCAAGAGTCTTCTCCAACACCACAGTTCAAAAGCATCAATTCTTCAGCACTCAGCTTTCTTCACAGTCCAACTCTCACATCCATACATGACCACTGGAAAAACCATAGCCTTGACTAGACAGACCTTTGTTGGCAAAGTAATGTCTCTGCTTTTGAATATGCTATCTAGGTTGGTCATAACTTTCCTTCCAAGCAGTAAGCATCTTTTAATTTCATGGCCATCAAATTACATAAAACTAAAAAAACTGAACCAAGAGTTCCAGAAAAAACATCTACTTCTGTTTTATTGACTACGCCAAAGCCTTTGACTTCGTGGACCACAACAAACTCTAGAAAATTCTTCAAGAGATGGAAATACCAGACCACCTGACCTGCCTCCTGAAAAATCTATATACAGGTCAAGAAGCAACAGCTAGAACTGGATATGGAACAACAGACTGGTTCCAAATTGGGAAAGGAGTACTTCAAGGCTGTATACTGTCACCCTGTTTATTTAACTTATATGTGGAGTACATCATGCAAAATGCCAGACTGGATGAAGCACAAGAGGATTCAATATTCCCGGGAGAAATATCAATAACCTCAGATACGCAGATGACACCACCCTTATGGCAGAAAGTGAAGAACTAAAGGGCCTTTTGATGAAAGTGAAAGAGGAGAGTGAAAAAGTTGGCTTAAAACTCAATATTCAGAAAACTAAGATCATGGCATCCAGTCCCATAACTTCATGGCAAATAGGTGGGGAAAAAATAGAAACAGTGAGAGACTTTATTTGGGGGGCTCCAAAATCACTGCAGATGGTGGCTGCAGTCATGAAATTAAAAGACGGTTGTTCCTTGTGAAAGGTTGTTGTTGAATCACGAGAATACACCGGCATTCTTGGCCCCTGGAGGAGAAGAATTCAATCCGGGGCCAGAGATGAGGCTTGATCACTCAGAGCTTTTGTGTAATAAAGTTTTATTAAAGTGTAAAGGAGATAGAGAAAGCTTCTGACATAGGCATCAGAAGGGAGGAGAAAGAGTACCCGCTTGCTAGTGTTAACAATGAAGTTATATACTCTCCAATGAATCCAAAGAATGTCTGGAGGTTGTAAAGACCTCATCAGACCTACTCCCATAATTTACATTTTAAGATAACAGAATTAGCCAGAAGGTTTAATCCAAAGACAGTCCTTAATCCAGAGACTGTCCTCAGGCAGGATACATTATTGTTATATAATCCTAAGGAATGTAGAGAAAGAAAAAAAGTTTGTCCTTTCTTCCTCCTTGAGAATTCCAGACCCCTCTCTCCTTGGGGACCCCTAGACTCCTTATCAACCTGCCTAGGAAATGACTCTCTCACTTGGAAGAAAAGTTATGACCAACCTAGACAGCATATTAAAAAGCAGAGACATTACTTTGCCAACAAAGGTCCACAAAGTCAAAGCTGTGGTTTTTCCAGTAGTCATGTATGGATGTGAGAGTTGGTCTATAAAGAAATGTGAGTGCAGAAGAATTGACGGTTTTGAACGGTGGTGTTGGAGAAGACTCTTGAGAGTCTCTTGGACTGCAAGGAGATCCAACCACTCCATCCTAAAGGAAATCAGTTCTAAATATTCATTGGAAGGACTGATGTTGAAGCTGAAACTCCAATACTTTGGCCACCTGATACAAAGAACTGACTCTTTGGAAAAGACCCTGAAGCTGGGAAAGATTGAAGGCAGGAGGAGAAGGAGATGACAGCGGATAAGATGGTTTGATGGCATCACTGATATGATGGACATGAGTTTGAGCAAGCTCCAGGAGTTGGTGATGGACAGGAAAGCCTGGCATGCTGCAGTCAATGGGGTCGCAAAGAGTTGAACGTGACTGAGCAAATGAGCTGAACTGAAAAAAACCTAGAGCATTGAAAACATAAATTTTTTTTTAAATGAGGGACTAAAAAGCACATTTTTATGTGGTTTTTAAATGCTATGCTGGTAGGAAAGTTAGTTTAAAAATAGTTTTGCACACTCCTAGAACTCCCAAATTAACTGAATTTCTTTTCATAGGGTAGGCATATTCAGCATATAAATCAATGGTCAAAATCTGGTCTTTAGTGACTTTGAAAATAGACATAAAAATGCATATTTTACATTTTGAAAAGTCTTTAATTGACTAGTAGAGCCATGCGAAAGGAGATTAGAAATTTTTCAGCTGCATAAGATTTTCAATGAGTTCCCTAAGGATGTGGGTGGATATCTTTGATTTTAAGATTGAGCCGCTCAGTAAGAAGAAAAAGTGGTGTCAGACATTAGAACCTGATTTTTCTTATTTAGCTTTTATGCAATTCATTTCCTCTCTGAATTGAAAAAAAATAATTATAATATCTTGGTTAATGAGAGCAGTGTTATGTTTGAAAGGCTAGAGCTGGAGATCTTAGAGGAAGAGCAGCTGGTGGCCTAGCCAGGCTTCATAAGGCTACTCTGTATTGATGGGGTCACTAGGGCCTGCAGTCCAGTAATTTCAGTTCATCAGATTCAATCAGACTCAGAGAGTTTGACGCAAACTAACAAACCCCTAATTCTCTGAGGTCGAGGATGGGAGGAGGGAGCACAAATACCTGCCTTTCCTTCCTCACCAAATCCTATGAAATCATCATAGTGTTACTTTAAAAGGAAATAAATCTACAATAGTATGGGGAAACAAACAAACAAAAAAAAGTCTTCAATAATGAGCCAGAAATTTGGAATGATTCCTAAAAGAGTCATATTTAAGAGAAATTTAAAAACCTTATATAACATAACAGCTCAAAACACATATAAAAGAAGAATCATAGCATTGAAAGAACTGGCTTGCGGGGAACTCCATGCTTAGAGCTAATATAATTTATGAATTCATTCTTTCATTCAACAAATATTAGGCATCTATCATGTGTCAGGCAGTGTTCTAGGCATCTTGTCACATCAGTAAACAAAATAAAGTTCTTGTCCTCTTGGATCTGTGTTTGAGAGGCGTGAGACAGACGATAAAAGATAAACGTTTCAGTATGGAGAAGAGGATGAAAGCATGGAAGATGAAAAAGTAGATGGAGCGAGAGGGATATGTCTTGAGGGAGTAGGAGGCTGGATATTGAATAAAGTGGTCAAGGTAGGGCTCGTTGAGGGGAGGAGAGAGTTAGCTAAGCAGCTATCTGGGAGAAGGGCATTCAGAACAGAGGGGATGGGGAGTGTGAAGGCTCCAGGGTGGGAGCTGTATACCTACAATGTTCTAGGAATCTGGAGGGAGCTGAAAGAAGCAGATGAGGTCGAGAGGTCACAGGGCGCTTGAACCTGTAGCCCTTGTATGGACCTTGGGTTTTAATCTAAATGAATTGGGGGTAGTGTCAGGGGAAGTGTGTAGGCAGGGAAGGGAGAATGCAGAGTTTTGAGCAAAGGAGTGATATGGTCTCATGAACCTTTAAATGACTTGACACCCCCCCGCCCCCCCCCGCCCCAGCATGTCCTGTTGAAGGTCAAGAACAGACACAGGAAGATCAGTAACGCAGGTGAGAGAACGTGGTGGTTCCAACCAGGATGGAAGTATTGGTGGTAATGAAAGCGGTTAATTCTAATATATTCTGAAGGTAGAATGAATGGAATTTCCTGATGCGTTGAGTGTAGAATGTGAAAGAGAAACATCACAAATGATACATTTTTTCTGGCCTGAGAACTAGTTAGCTGTGGTTGTCCTCACCTGATATAGGGACAGCTGCATGTAGAATAAGTTTGGGGAGATTTGGGGGCTGAGAACTAGTTAGCTGTGGTTGTCCTCACCTGATATAGGGACACCTGCATGTAGAATAAGTTTGGGGAGATTTGGGGGAGGAAGGAGAGGTGTTTGTGAGTTTCATTTTGGGCATATTAAGTTTGAGATGTCTTTAGACATTCCAGAGGAGATGTCCCATGGCTGATTCGTGTCAATGTATGGCAAAAACCACTACAATATTGTAAAGTAATTAACCTCCAATTAAAATAAATAAATTAAAAATAATAACAATAAAAAAAGAGATATCAACAGGAAGTTTTCCAGGATCTAGAGTTTGGAAGAGAAGTCTGGGCTGGAGACATGTATTTGGGGATAGTTAGCACATGTAATGATGTTTGAAGCCATGAAACTGAATATCAGGTGGGAGAGTACAGATATTGAAGAGAAAATAGCATTATTTAATTAGAGGAGAAAAAACAGATGATCATCTCAATAGATGCCCCCCAAATATTTGATAAACCTGAAACACTCATTTCTGATTAACAAAACAACAGTTATCAAGAAACTTTAAGGGGAAAAAAAGACTTAAATATATAATGAAAGATAATACATTCTGTCAATGGAAGACTACATTTTTTCTTTGTTCCTTCTGCTCGATGTTCCTCAAGTTATCAAGCAATATGGCTTTATTGTAAACCAGTACGATGATGTGTAAAGAAAAAGTTAACCATCATTTCATCCCCATCTCAACCCCCTTTGAGGTAACAAATGTTAACAACTGGCATTTATCCCTTCACATCTTGTTCATGGCTCATTCAGTATTACGAGTTATACAGCCCACAGTTACAGTGGTTTGTTTATATATGCTTTGTTTTGACCAAACAGAATCATGCCATACACATTTTTAGCTTTTAAAAATTTAACAACATATCAAGGACATCTCTGCAGATATATTGATATAGATTTAACTCCAGCTTTTGCTCTTAATATATAGACACACATATTGTACTTGTATATAACTTGTGTATATATAATGTATATACATACTAATGTGTGTAATTATATATACATATATATACATTTAATATCATCATACTAGTTTTACAATTTTCTATAGCTTTTTCTTTCTTTAATCCTCTTCAACCTAAATCTAATCTCCCTACCCTCAACCCAGCATAGACCTTATTAACAATGTTTTTCAGAGCATTCCATGCTTTTTTTCCCAAGCTCATGTAACCATAAGCGAACTGAAGTTTGTATAAATACATACATTTACATAAATATACACACAGAAACATATACTAGTTTATATATGGGAACCATAACATATACAGTTCCCAGCATTGTGCCTTCATGATCACTCAACATCATGAAGAAATCCTTCTGATTTGTGGGCAGTAGTTCTAATTCCTTCTTCTTAGTAGCAGCATAGTATTTTATGATGCAGATACATGCACAATCTATTCAACCATTTCCTTATGGATGCATATTCACTTTGCTTTTAGATTTTTGCTACTACAATTCTGCAATAAGCAAGTTATATATAGCCTTCCATACTGGTTCTTTTATTTCTACTGGCTACATTCCCAGTAGTACAATCATTGGGTCAAAATGTATGTGGATTGTTTAATAGATGCTATTAGATTTTTTTTTTCCAAAAGGCAGTTAACAACTCACATTTTCACAAGTAATGCATGAGACTGCAATAGATAATATTATTCTTTTAAATTTTTACCAGTCTGATGGATGTAATGTCTCATTATTATTTTAATTAGCAGTTTCCTGACTGCTGTTGAGTTTGCATGCTCAGTTGCTCAGTCGTGTCTGACTCTTTGCAACCCCACAGACTGTAGCCCACTAGGCTCCTCTGTCCATGGGATTATCCCAGCAGGAATACTGGATTGGGTTGCCATTTCATCCTCCAGGGGATCTCCCCTACCCAGGGATCGAACCCACGACTCCTATGGCTCCTGCATTGACAGGTGGATTCTTACTGCTGAGCCACCTGGGAAGCCTCCTGCATTATATGTATTTTACTAAATGCCTATTTTTAATCTTGACTTCATTTATGGTATATTTTGCTATATAAAAGTTTTCCATTTTTAGGTAATCAAATTTGTCTATCTTTTATACTTCCGGTTTCTGGTTTTAGTTAAGAGGTGTTTTCTATCCCTTCGATTTCCATGTAGCCACCTAAATGTTCTTCTAAGATTTACTGTTTACCTTTAAGTTTTTAATCCACTTGGAATTTATTTTTGGATTTGTTGTGAAATTGGGATACAAGTTCATTTTGTTCTAGATGAATAGCCAGTTATGCCAGCACTATTTATTAAATAAACCATTCTTTCCCAAAGAATTGAAATACTACCTTTGTCACATATTAAATTATGATATATACTGAGATCTATTTTTGGATCCGTTCTTCTGTTCCACTGATTTGTCTACTCTTACGCCAATATCGTGCTGGTTGTATTACAGTGATTTTTATTACAGTGGCTTTCAGTTGAAGGCAACTCTCTCATTATTTATCTTCTTTGTAGTTTTCTTTGCTATTCAGGGATTTATATTTCCATCTATATTTTTAAATAATTTTACCACCTCTCAAAAAAACTTTTAGGATAATAAGTGGAATTCTGTTATATTTATTTGGGGGTAATATTGTTATTTTTTATCTATAAGAGTTTCAGTATTTATTTCTTTTAAAAAGAAATACCATTATCACATCTTAAAAATTAACAAATTCTTGATAATTAAATGTCTAGTCATTGTTTATAAATGAATACTGGAGTGAGTCATTGTTTAAATTTCCCCAATTTTCTCATGATTATTTAGTCTATTTGTTAGACTCAGGATCAAAATAAGGTCATAAATTTCAGTTGGTGGTAAAAGGTCTTTAAGTCTTTTTTGGATCTATAGATTCCTCCACACTTTTTTCTTGCAATTACTGAAGAAAACGGGTTGTTTTTTCCAGCAGCGTTTCCTAGCCTGCACTTTGATATTTGTATCTCTGTGGTGTCATTTAATGTATTATTTTGTCTGCAGTAGTTTCTGCCTATTGGTGGTTAGATCTAGAAGTTTGATCAGATTCAGGTTCAGTTTTCTGGGAAATCCTCTTTGCAGAGGATGGCATAGGATGCCTTGTCGTCTCTTTGCTGTTCAGCACTCCTCTATCCATGGATTTGTTAGAATTTGCACAGTGGTAATGTTTTGAGTCCATCACTCTTTCTGTATTGTTAACAGAAGCAGCTTTCAAAGTTTCTTCTACGAAAATGTTTTCACTACTTAGGTACCTTGACATACATGTTATACAAAAAACTACAAGATCAATTATTGATTTTGGATGAGCTGACTTCCTAGAATCCTCTGAAAGTGACCACTAAGTTTTGTTTTTGTTTGCTCTGTTATGAACTGGTGGGCATAATCATATTGGATACATCAATCTGTTAAAGATATTACTTATGTTTCAGTGGACTGTGGGAGTCTCTTCAAGTTGGCTTGGAGGCCTTTGGACATGGCCCTGGGACTCTAAAGTCACACCAGAGAGCAGGGAGCTCAGTTATTCCAGGTAGGTGGTGTGTTTCCTACCCTAGATCTGTCAAGGCTATAATCCAAGGGGCCCTTTGGCCTTCTAGGTGAAACTGAATTTGGGACCACCATCTGGGCACTTGATGTTAAAGGCTTAATCAGTTTTTCTGGACTTTGTCAGTGGATGAAGAAGAAAATAGCATTTGTTGGTAAGATTATATGTCATGAATTTATACTAACAGGTTTGATTCAAATTAAAGACTACAATGTTATTACTAAACTCATTGAAATCCTTTCTACAACAAAAAATTTCAGTTGTTAATCCCAGCAGAATTGCCCGTTTTCTTCAGGCCACTCTGCATACACTTCAGTCTGAAAATAATGGTCTCTATACTGCCACAAAAATGTGGGATTTCTCAGAGCAGCTTAAGATTTTTTTTGCAATTCTTTTTTTTGTCTGTGGGGCATATCTCCCTAGGGACGGGCTATCAAACTAGTGTGCTTTAAAAGTCACTTTAAATTGGTTCTCTTCGGGTAGCTGTGCCACCAACCTGATTCTGGTTGAGTTGGGTTCATTTGTTTTATTTTGCTTTCAGTGTTTAGAGATTGCTTTTTAAAAATTTAAGTTTGACGTACAATTGTGTAAAACATACAGTTTTAAAGTCAGCTCTAAAAGCATGGTATGTTACTCTCTGCTTGTCCACTACTTCCCCACAGGATGTCATTTAAAAATGGTTTTATAATTAATTAACTTTGTATTTTTAAATTTAAGTAGTTACGGATTTATGCACGTGTGTGTGTGTATGTGTGTGTGTATTATGTGTATTTGTATCTCCTATTTCCTAAACATATATATATATACTATATATGCTTCTCTCCATGTTGTTTTCTCATTAAAAAGAAAACTATCTCAGAGATTACTCTGTCTCCTTACACGTTAGAATTTCAATTTTTAAAAAATTCTTATTTTATTTTATTTTTTTAAATATAAATGTATTTATTTTAATTGGAGGCTAATTACTTTACAATATTGTATTGGTTTTGCCATACATCAACATGAATCTGCCATGGGTGTACACGTGTTCCCCATCCTGAAAGCCCC
>NW_011494708.1:2323984-2344301 GCF_000754665.1 Bison bison bison | reverse complement strand
CTGAATCCCCCCCCCCCCTCCCCCCCCGTACCATCCCTCTGGGTCATCCCAGTGCACCAGCCCCAAGCATCCTGTATCATGCATCAAACCTGGACTGGTGATTCGTTTCATATATGATATTATACATGTTTCAGTGCCATTCTCCCAAATCATCCCCCTCTCTCCCTCTCCCACAGAGTCCAAAAGACTGTTCTATACATCTGTGTCTCTTTTGCTGTCTCTCATACAGAGTTATCGTTACCATCTTTCTAAAGCCCATATATATGCGTTAGTATACTGTATTAGCGGAGAAGGCAATGGCATCCCACTCCAGTACTCTTGCCTGGAAAGTCTCATGGACGGAGGAGCCTGGTGGGCTGCAGTCCATGGGGTCGCTAAGAGTCGGACACGACTGAGAAGCTTCACTTTCACTTTTCACTTTCATGCATTGGAGAAGGAAATGGCAGCCCACTCCAGTGTTCTTGCCTGGAGAATCCCAGGGACGGGGGAGCCTGGTGGGCTGCCGTCTCTGGGGTCGCACAGAGTCGGACACAACTGAAGTGACTCAGCATAGCATAGCATACTGTATTAGTATTTTTCTTTCTGGCTTACTTCACTCTGTATAATAGGCTCCAGTTTCATCCACCTCATTAGAACTGATTCAAATGTATTCTTTTTAAAGGCTGAGTAATACTCCATTGTGTATATGTACCACAGCTTTCTTATCCATTCGTCTGCTGATGGACATCTAGGTTGCTTCCATGTCCTGGCTATTATAAACATTTTCATCCAGTAGAATTCCACTGCCTTCCAGCTTATTAACCTTGCATTGGCCAGAGTGTTCTCCATTGGGTCTTCAAACGCCCAGTCCAATTGTATCATGCATCCTCCCTTTCCAGGTTATCAACAGGCATCCAGCAGCTGAGAAGTAGTATTTTATGATATTAATTTTTCCCATCCAAGGGCAAGGTATGTGCAAGCATAAAGGTATCAGTTATATCTCATATTATTATACTGAATATAAATTTAATTCAATATCAATCCAAAATCAAATAAGATTTTCTAAAGGAATTGGGTAACCTAGCCATACAATTCCTGTGAAAGAGAAAGGGATCCATATGGCCAAGAAAGTTTTGAAATAAAAAGAAAAATGAGGGAAGACTTTCCCTACTAGATACTGGAACATTGAATCTACAGTATAAACTTAGTTTACTAACATACTGTAAGGCTTATGCTCCTGGCCGTGATGAAACAACAGGGTCTGGATTTAGCCTCCTCTGTATGCAATGAAATTAGAAAACAAGAAAAAGTATGTAAAACACCAGTTTTCAGTCACTGAACAGACAACAGAAGGAAAACAAGCAAGGTGAACCCTAAGATTGTCCAAGCATACTGCCTAGAGAGAATTTCTCAGCTGCAGCCCAGGAAGGAGCACCTCAACAGAGTGGTCTCTGACCCCCGAGGAGGTCTAGGTGGCTGGAATTTGTGGGGCAGGCTAGAGAGTGAAGAGCCATGTGGAGAGAACTTGGAAGATCTGCTAAGAGTTTCTCTTAAGAAGTCAGCTTGGGACTCAGTACGTGTGTCTTAGTCAGCTCAGTTGCTGCAACAAATGCCATAGACAGTGTGGCTTAAAAAACACTTATTTCTCTATAGCCATTACTTTGAAATAACTTTAAGTAGTGTATAATCTATAAAAATATTGAATAGATACGTTGTACACCTGAAATTAACATAATATTGTAAAGTAAAAAACATACACATTTATTCCTTACAATTCTGGAAGTTGGAAGTTTGAGATCAAGGTGTCTGGTTGGGTTCTTGGTGAGGGCTCTCTTCCTGTTTATACTGTCACATGGCCTTCCTTGGTGCCTAGGAGAGACTGAGATGACCAGGATCGTCCTCCTTTTGTAAGGGCATTAATCCCATCATAAGGGCCCCACCCTCATGATCTCATCTAAACCTAATTACCTTCCGAAGACCCCCTCTAAATGCCATCACATTGGAGGTTAGGGTTTCAACATGTGAATTTGTGGGGACACAAGCACTGTATGTGAGAAAACTACATGAGGCTAGGAAAAGACCACCAGAAAAGATCAGGCAGAGAACAATCTCCAGAACTAGCCCTAGACTCAAAGCTGTCCTGAACACAATTAGCAAAGTATAAATAAGACAAGTTTCGAAAGGATTGAATTCCTTCCACGTAACTTAACTGTGTCCTAAAACAGAACACAAAGCTATCCAAAGGAACAAAGAATAACCAGTATTGAACAAGACAAAATTCAAACCATTTGCATCCAATAAAAATTTGCTAGGCATGCAGAGAAGCAGAATAATATAACTCAAAAAGATGAGAAAAATCAAAGTATAAAACAGATCCAGAAATAACACAGATGATAAAATTATTAAATCATAGCATTATAAGAGTAATCACAAGTATGTTCAAGAAGGTTGAGGAAAGCATGAGCATGTTAAGGAGAGACATGGAAGACACAGAAAAAAAAATCCATGCCAGACTCCTTCCTGGTGATTTGAGTTTGGAGACTGGGCCATTTGGTATATCAGCTTTCAGTGAGTTGGCTTTTAGAAAACTGGCTTTGGAGAACTGACCAAGAACTGTATTTTAGATGTGAGATTGATAGTGATGCTAATACTTCTTTCCTTTTTGAATGGAGGTAGCACAGCTTGGGAACTACAGGCCTCCCTCCTCTTGTTGGAGGAACAGGTTGGGGTGGGTGAGAGCAGTGTGGGTGCTCTCTTTTTGGAAGCTTCTTCTGAGGATCAGGAGTGGAGAGGGAGAATGGACTCTGTGGGCGTGCAGATCCAGGAGAGCAAAAACCAAAAGTCTGGTTGCACAGTGACACTTATTTCACCCAGCTGAGAAACTGGGACCAGTGGAAGGCAGGCTCTGCTGAGTTGGTGAAAGTGGTGAAATCTTCCTCATTGGTACTTTACCAAGAGAAAGATGTGCCTTAAAAGAGTGTAAAGCTGGGGATGGAGAGAGAAGCTGTCCTCATATACCTAGAAAGTTCCTAGTAAGGCATTGTGTTGAAGATCCAAGCTTGGGTGTAATGTGACCACTGTTCTTCAGTCTCTCACAGTCTAACGGGCTTGCCTTCCTCACTTTCTGTTCATTTTTATTTTCTTTATTGGCTCCCATTCTTCTTGCATGCATACTAAGTTATTTCAGATGTGTCCACCTCTTTCGACCCTATGGGTCACAGCCCATCAGGCTCCTTTGTCCATGGAATTCTCCAGGCAAGAATAGTGGAGTGGGTTGCCATGCCCTTCTCCAGGGGATCTTCCCAACCCAGGGATCGAACACAGGTCTGCTGCATTGCAGGCAGATTCTTTACTGTCTGAGCCACCCGGGAAGCCCAAGAATACTGGAGTGGGTTGATATTTCCTCCTCCAGGAGATCTTCCCAACTCAGGGATCAAACCAGTGTCTCTTTCATCATCTGCATTGGTAGGTGGGTTCTTTACCACTAGTGCCACCTGGGGAGTCCTCATTCTTCTTGCTGCTGCTGCTGCTAATTCGCTTCAGTCGTGTCCGACTCTATTCGACCCCATAGACTGCAGCCCATCAGGCTCCCCATCCCTGGGATTCTAGGCCAAGAATACTGGAGTAGGTTGCCATTTCCTTCTCCAATTCATGAAAGTGAAAAGTAAAAGTGAAGTCGCTCAGTTGTGCCCTACTCTTAGCGACCCTATGGACTGCAGCCTACCAGGCTCCTCAGTCCATGGGATTTTCCAGGCAAGAGTACTGGAGTGGGGTGCCATTGCCTTCTCCACCATTCTTCTTACTAGCCTCTTAAATAATTTGGTGCCTATATGGAGCTGATAACAAGGTATCCTGAGCTTCCTACTGCTCTATTTATACAGTTATCATGATGGAGAGGGGGAGGAAACTGTACACATTACTAGAGCCTAGAATGAGAATTCCCTTAGACCCAGGGAACCAGGGCTCCTGCCTTGAGCTCTGCGCTACAGAGGGCTCGCCCAGGGCTCTTCTCAGGCAATACTAGCCCACTTGGCCGGAGGTCCAAAGCCCAAAGGCAATGTGACTGTTTCAAGTCCATTCCCCCAGGAACCCAGACCAGAGCCATCACAGTTGGGCTGGAGTGTCCACACAGGGAAGAGAGACAAGGTGTATGTGCCACAGGAAAGGAGACACTTCCCTGCTGGCTCAAATGGTAAAGCGTCTGCCTACAAATTGGGAGACCCGGGTTTGATCCCTGGGTCAGGAAGATCCTCTGGAGAAGGAAATGGGGACCCACTCCAGTACTCTTGCTTGGAAAATCCCATGGACAGAGGAGTGTGGTAGGCTACAGTCCTTGGAGTCCCAAAGAGTCGGATACAACTGAATGACTTCACTTTGTTTATTTTCTTTTACCCCAGATACCTCAAATGTTCACAGTAAACTGTCTGGAAATCCAGAGGTGGCCTGACTTCTTGCTGGGGGAGCCCAATATTACTTTTTACCAGCTTGAACCCTGTCTCTGGGGCCTGGGCAGTGTAACAGAACTCATGACTTTACCAGTCATTCTGTGTCATGTCTCTTAGCATCACCAAATTAGAGCTCTCAATTTCATTCCCTTCAACCCACAGTCCTTCCCATCTTAATAAACAGTTTCACCATCTACTCAGTTGATCAGACATTCTTCTCTTGTTATCCTGAGCTTCTGCTGAGACAATCCCTTAGTATGTCCTGTTTGCTGTGCCTCTGAAATAGATCCCAAATCCAGCTACATCTTACCTGCTTTATTGCTACCACCTCACATTGAGTCACCATCATTTCTCACCTGGGCTACTTCACCAGCTTCTACAACACTCTCTCACTTTGCCTCTCTTCCCACTAGCTGATTCTCCAACAGCAACTAAAGTGACTTATTAAAAAGTAAGACAGATGATACTATTCCCTTGTTTAAAATCCGCTAATGGATTTCCACTGAGATTAGAATTATTCCAAATTCCTTTCAATGTCCCATAGGTCCTATACAAACTGCCCTCTATCTATGCTCAATAGCCTCTCTGGTCTCTATATATTTCAGATGCTCATACTAATTTCCTTCCCTACACATGCTCTTTTGTTTGGTCTGGAATAGTCTTACCAAGTTCTTAAAAGGTGTGTAAATGCTCAGTCGCTCAGTTATGTTTGACTCTTTGCGACCCCATGGACTGTAGCCTGCCAAGTTCCTCTGTCCATAGAATTTTTCAGGCAAGAATACTGGAGTGGGTTGTCACTTCCCACTCCAGGGCATCTTCCCCATCCAGGGATTGAATCTGTGTCTCCTGTGTCTCTTACATCGGCAGGCAGATACTTTACCATTGCGCCACCTAAGAAGCCCTGGGTTCCTCTTATCTGGGCTCAAATGTCATCTTCTAAGAGAAGCTTTACTTAACCACCTTCTCAATGGAGCCTGTCACACCTCTAGCATCTCCAGTCACTCCCTAGCGTACTATCCTGTGTTATTTTCTTCATAGCACTCATCAACACCTGAAATTACCTTATTTTGTTCATGCTTATTGTTGGTTGTCCTCCATTAGAACATAAGTTCACAAAGGAAGGACTCTTTTAATGAATTAAAAAAAGAGTCAGCATCTAGAATAGTTCTTGATATACAGTTGGTATATATAAATATCTGTTAAATGAATGAACTAATCAATGTACATATGAGGTTTTCAAGCTTTCTGACAATTCATCCAGAATTTGTTTGCAGGTTGTTCATACTGAAAATAAAGAAATCAATCTGGTATCTTAAACTGGGTTTCCTGGGAAGCAACTCTGACACTGAGATTAGCATATAGGGAGTTTACAAGGGATTGCTTCAGGGATCAACACCAATGGAGAGAAAGTAGAATTTGGCAGAAGGAAAAGTTTGGTTATTAGTCCCATAAAAGGTCTAAGTTGATCCTAATAGGAATTCCAAAGCTAGGGTAACACTCTAAGTTTGGTCTAGATCATGATGGCTGGGACCAGGATTTATATTTCCATGATGCCCCATCATTGTTGTGTCGCCAAGTCATGTCTGACTCTTTGCAGCTCCATGGATTGCGGCATTCCAGGCTTCCCTGTCCCGCACCATCTTCTGGAGTTTGCCCAAGTTCATGTCCATTAAATTGGTGATGCCATCCAACCAGCTTCAGGGTCTTTACCAATGAGTCAGTTGTTTGCATCAGGTGGCTAAGTCCAGTCATTAGACACAGGTTACCTTGGGGAGGAAGTACACCATTGGGGATCAACTACAGACACCACAACTACAGTAGGTCTCAGTGCTGCAACTAGTACTCATCTCCCTCCTCTCCTGGCCATTTATTTTACCCTCACTCTCAGCCTCTGGTGTCACCCTCTGGCGTCCTGGTGGCTTACCTGGTAGTACGATCCAGACTCTCAACTCTTAAAGAGTCTGAGTCCCTGGTCACCCTGCTGTTCTCGTGCTAGAGCTACTACACTGGTCAATTTACTATCAAAACTGAACAAGACAGTACCAAGAAGTGCTCAAATGGATCACCTGGGTGGAAAGCATATTATTATTATTTTTTTTTTGCCTCTACTGTCTAATAGAAGTCTTATGTCCTCCTGGTGACTAGGGATGGTGATTTTAGCCAGGATGGTGATTCCTCTTCTTGTTCTCTGATCCTTTGGCATAAGGAGCTTTAAGAGCCCAGGTGGTGGCCATGGTGAAAGTACTCTGTTCTATTAACCAAGACTCTTGACTGTTCAGAACCAGAATTTCAAGAATAAGAAGCACAAATTCCCCAAGTGGGTCATTAGGAGTGAAAGAAAACAGGACAACTTCTGCTTTCACCTCTTGATTCCTAGGCCTGTGTATTTTACCTCTTGGGGAAACAGCACCACATAAGGGTCGTTTATTTAGAATGTGCCCTGCATTGTGGAGGATGGCATGCCACTTTCATAAAGAGTTGTCTCTGAGTTGGCTCTTCTATCAGGCTAGTGGCTTCTGGGTATTGCAGTATGTGATGTGAACAATGTATTTTCACCATCATGTGCCCATTCCAACTGCCCTTTAATGTTAAGTGGGTCCCTTTGTGTAACACAGTAGTATGTGAGATCTCATGCTAGAAGATTAAGTATTCTATGTGCACTCGAATAATGAATGGTACTGGGTGAGGCACTGCCAAAAGGAAAAGCAAATCCACATCTAGAACATGTCTATTCTTGGGAAAGGGTAGATGGTAACCAAAGTAGTTAACTTGTCTTCAAGTGGTGGTTTGGTCTCTTGGAGGGACTATGTTCTTGGTTTCTGTTGCAAGAAGGTTGGACATTCAGTCATGGTGGTAGCTCAACCAGCCTTAAGGGAGCCCTGTGCCACTGCATTCATGAAGAACCTTCATTCCTGTTACCATGGGAACCCCATTCACATGCCCATCATGCAAGCAATGGAGTGGCTGATGACAGAGGCTGGCTTGTATCAACTGGGATATGCAGGTTTTTTAGTACCTCTCCTGTGATGCTCTCTGACTGTCATTAACATGTGAAATTAAGATCTTTATACTCTGTGCTCACTTCCATGTATTCACCCACACAGCTTTACCCTTGTTTTAGTTGTTCTCCAACCTTCCAAGCTTTCCGCTCCCAGACCCCTGACCAGATGGCCAAGTTATTCAGCACTGCCCACAAGTCCCTGTGTATTCTAATTTCAGGCCACTTTTCTTTCCACATAAAGTGGTTGACCAGGTGGGAGACATTCTTCTCACCATTACCTTTCAAGGCCATATTGGATGGGGCAGCAGGGCAGTCATCACTCTTTTCTAACTTGCACCAGCAAATGAAGTTGAGCCATTTCTGAGTAAAGCTCAGGCTTTTTCTCCCTATATTAACTGATCATCAAGGATTCCCCCATGCAGTAAGAGATGTGAACTGAGTCGTAAATAACCACCAGTGGTAAATAACTGGTAAATAACAACCAGCTTTCTGAGAAGGGGAAACAACCTGATTTATAACATTAGCTAATATCCTAGCAATTTCTTGTTCATTTTGTCCAGCATGATGTAATCTATTTACTGGATCAGTGTGATATTCTGCACAATGTCCAGCTGGTTCAAGTCTCTTTAGACAATGTTATGACAGAGGACAGAGAGTTAACACAGCTTAAGGACAAGGCTATAAGTGGACACTGTTGCACAGTCCAAGGAATCTGAGTTATTTCTGATTCTCCTTTTGATAGGGATATAAAAAGTCCATTTGTCAGATCACTGGCCACATATCATCTACCTGCATCCATACTAATCTGCTCTAGCAAAGATAACATACCTGACACAGCAGCTGCTAACTATTAGGTTAGATTTGTGATAGTCCATTGCCATTTTCCAGGATTTGTCTGGATTTTGTAAAGGCCAGAATGGTGAATTAAACAGAGTATTCTTGCCTGGAGAATCCCATGGTCAGAGGAGCCTGGCAGGCTACACAGTCCGTGGGGTTGCAAGAGTTGGACATGACTTAGCAACAGAATAACCAACCAACATGATGAGAATCATCACCCAGCCATCTCTTAAGGAGGCAACCACATTTACCTTTTTCTCTCATTCCTTTTAGTTATGAATGGTACAATACATACAGTTGACCCCCCATATCTGTGGGTTCCACATCCACAAAATTCAATCAACAGTGGATGAAAAATATTAAAATAAGTTCTAGAAATTTCTAAAAAGCAAAACTCGAATTTGCCACACTCTGGCAATTATTTGCATAGCATTTACATTGTATTTGCAACTATTTACATAACATTTACATTGTATTAGGTAATATAAGTAATCTAGAGATGATTTCAGAGCAGGCAATGGCACCCCACTCCAGTACTCTTGCTTGGAAAATCCCATGGACAGAGGAACCTGGTAGGCTACAGTCCATGGGGTCTCGAAGAGTCGGACACGACTGAGCTACTTCACTTTCACTTTTCACTTTCATGCATTGGAGAAGGAAATGGCAACCCACTCCAGTGTTCTTGCCTGGAGAATCCCAGGGATGGCGGAGCCTGGCGGGCTGCCATCTATGGGGTTGCACAGAGTCGGACACGACTGAAGCAACTTAGCAGCAGCAGCAGCAGAGATGATTTAAAACATACAGGAGGATGTACATAGGTTATATGCAAATATTACATAATTTTATATAAGGGATTTGAGCATCTGTGGATTTTGGTACTTACAGGGGTCCCAAAAGCACTCCCCCTTGGATACCAAAGGATGATTAGATAATACAAAATTTGCTGATTCAGCCTTTTTTGAGTATACAATTCTGTGGCATTTAATACATTCACATTATGTGCAACCTCCACCACCATTAATCTCTGTAACTCTCAACATCTCATTTCACTCCACATAATGTCTTCAAGATTGATCTACATTATAGACGGTCTGATTTTCATGTCTTATTAAGGTTAAATAAAATTCTATTGTGTATAAGTACACTAGATTTTATTCATTCATCCATCGTTGAACATTTGGGTTATTTCCACCTTTTGGCTACTGTGAAATGCTTTATGGACATGGATGTATACATGTCTTTCCCTGAAGAAGTTCTGTTAATATTTTTTGCAATGCAGTCTTCATTTCAGTTACAACATTTTTGACTTTTAGCATTTCCTTTTCACTCTTTGTTAGAGTTCCCATCTCTCTACTTATATTACCCAGCTTCCCAGGTGGCTCAGTGGTAAAGAATCCGCCTGCTTTGCAGGAAACACAGGAAACACTGGTTCAATCCCTGGATCAGGAAGATCCCCTGGAGAAGGAAAATGGTAACTCACTCCAGTATTCCTTCCTGTGAAATCCCATGGACAAAAGGAGCCTGGTGGGCCACAGTCCAAAGGATCACAGAGAGTCAGACACAACAAAGTATGCATGCTCATTTAGCTTATGCTTGCCAATTTCCCCATCTCTTCTGGTTTTTTTTTTTTTATTGTTGTTTGTTGATGTTCTTTATCAAGCCTTTATCAAGTGTTGTAGTAAAGTTTTTGTATACATATATAAAAATAGTATTTATAATATATATTTTAGAAAATGTATGAATTTTTACTTAACTAAAAAATTTATGACATTTTGATTCCACTTGTTTGGCTTAACATGAATAGAATGCTAGATTTCTAATTTTAAAAAGCAGATATGCAACAAGCAATAAAGATTTACAGTATAATGTGGGAAACTATAGTCAATATCTTATAATAACCTATGATAGACAATAATTTCAGAAATAATATACGTGAATTTGTATAACTGAATCACCTTGCTGTGCACCTGAAACATTGTGAGTCAACTATACTTCAATAATATATATATATAAAGAAAAAAAAAAAACCAGGAACTTCTCTGGTAGTCCAGTAATTAAGAATCCACCTTGCAGTACAGGGAACATGGGTTTGATCCCTGGTCGGAGGACTAGGATTCTACGTGCTACAGAGCGACTAAGCCTGCGCCACCACTGCTGAGCCCACTGCCACAAGCAGAGTCCATGCACCACAACAAAAGATCCCACATGATGCAATGAAGATCTCCATCCCACATCTAAGGCCCGATGCAGTCAAATAAATAAATCTTTTTTAAAAAAAACCCAAACCCCCCCAAATAAGAAAATGGAATATTATTTAGCCATTCAATGTCAATGTAGATTTATATTTATTGACATGTGGAGAAAAGTACAATATATTGCTCCATTGAAAAATTAGAGAATAAAAAGTATTCATAGTGTAAAAAAAAAAAAAAATTCAGTAAGGCTAGAAGGGGTTGGAGTGGGAGAAATGCCCTCCCGTAGGTGAGAAGGCTCTGGTAAAGTCTTCTCTCCTGGAAAGTAAACTCTTGTAATGGAGAATGTTCTGGGCATATTTCACAATGGCTGCTCTTCCTCCATCTCTTCCAGAAGCATAAGGGTATCTACTTGGCTCTTTATTATGAAACTTGGTGAGATTTTTGGAGGTAAAACTCTCTGTGGTGTGGGAGCACAACTAAGACTGAGGCCCAGCAGAGCTTCTCGCTCTCTAGATAGTCCCCACTCAGTCATCAGCGATTGTCAAAACGACCACTGAGATGAGTGTTCCCACAATTTAAGGCTCCAGAGTCTTCTGCTGCTCACAGTCACATCTTTGCTATGACTCTCTGAACTTGTCAGTCTTTTCAGACTTCAGGGTGGCAGTTTACCCTGCAACCTCAGTGTTCTAATGGTTTCAATAAAAGCCAGTGGCTTTCCGTTTGTTCAGCTTCTTCTAAGAACAGTAGTGATAACTTCTAAGCTCTTCACATGGTAGTGGTGTAGATGGAAATTCCTCCTCAGGTTGTTTTTTATCTAGTACCTTGTCTGAGGTGGGGGGATGGTTTCATAAGCTTTTACTTGGTGTTCCCTACTATGATAGTTCTTACTCCTTACAGGCCAAAAATTCAGTATGGGGGGCTGTGCAAATACCAAGGACATCTACTCTTAAGTGTACATTTGTACAGTGGGGACATGACGAGTGGTGCGTTTGAAAATCCAGTAAAACTACTACAAGCTGGACCTGGGCTAGACCTCCATCCCAGCACCCTCTCTGCCCCCAGTCTAACAAAGTCCATAAAGATTGAGTCTCTCAGTATCAATGTCAGTTCAAATTCTGCATCCAATTGTCCTTGAAATGTTTGGGTACCTTTTCCCCCAAACATTAGGTACTCTTTCCCCAGCCATAAGCAAATGGCTATAGATCCCTTGAGGAAAGGACTCGATTACTGGGGAATTATTACTGTGTACACTCTATGGGGTCGCACAGAGTCGGACACGATTGAAGTGACTTAGCAGCAGCAGCAGCAGCACACTTTTATGGTGTTGTAGTCCTTCCCCCCAGGGACATGTTTCTCCTTTAATTAATGTATTCCAGGTCCAAAAATTGGTTGTAAATCCAAAACTAAAATGGAGCCACTTATGTTAGGGACAAAATGGAGCTGGCTAATTCAGGTGTGTTAAAGAAAACTGAAACTTATCTAAATTCACCTTACCTAACTTAAGATGCACGAATTTATAGCTCTTCTCAGAAATCAGCAGGGGATGCCAGCCAGTCGTCAAATGCCAAGTGTGTTCATGTCATCTTCAGGTTTCCTTATTCCTGGGACTCAGCTACCCTGAGCTAAGGCAGAAGACCCCCAGGCAACCAGTCCACTAAAAGTGTTAAATAACTTCTGTATTTATCCTCCCCAACCCCCCACCAAAAAATAAAACCGTTAATCTGAGCAACTTGAACTCATTTCTTGGTAACCTTGAGTGTCCCAGCTTGCAGGTCAAAAGCCTTTCAATAAACTCATCTTTCTGCTTTGTTTTATTCATTGTGAAGAATTTGGGTTTTGACATAGTTCAGGTCCAGAAATTGGGCAAGTTTTCACTGCGGCAACTTTCTTCGACTTCTTGATCTTCCATCCTTGATTTATTTGAGTTGTTCAGATTGAGGACTTCGTTTGATGGTTGCCCATCTATTTTGCCCTAGATGCCTTGTTCTATTTACCATCTCTATAATTTTGTGGGTCAGGCCCCTTTGACTGCACTCCTGCCTTGTAGCATCCACTTGGTTTCGGATATTTAAATGTCACCATAAGATCCCTGTGTTACAGGGTCCTAGTGTCTCTACCTCTCTCAGGAAGCCCAGTACTGAAATGTCATCTTCTACCTGCAGCCCTGGACTCCAAAGAGAGTCACCACTGAATTTATGAGTGATGTTGTCGCCTCTCACTAGAAAATTTCTTTTTGATTTGGTAAGTGGTATATCCTCTGGACTTTCCTGTGAAATATATTCTTCTTCTTAGTTTTCCAGTTCTATATAAGGATTTTTGCTCTAGCATGCTCATTTATCTGAGCTGTTTAATCCCCCCCTTACACTGTCAACCACAGCAGTTCCAGCATTTCTACCTCGTTTGGTGTAGCACGGGCCATTGCTTTTTCCCTGCTTCTAGATGACATCTTAAGTGTGTTCACGCCATTACTTGGGGTTCTTGTCTGAGTGTTAAAGCCTGTGTCCTGGGAAGGTAATCCCAAATGGATAAAATTCTCCCTCATCTGACCTTACATTCCACCTCTCTCTTCTCTTTTTATCCAGAACCTTCAGAATTCAATCCTATGCATACTTCCCTGGCTTCTGTTGGTACTTGTCATCTAGCTTCTACAACTTCTTTGGGGTTGCTTTCCAATATTATCAGCCTTAGAATGTCTGTTACTTAACTCTAATCTTTGCCTAGTGGTCAGGAGGGAGTGTGGGGGTGCATCCTGAGGGAGGTACATGTTATCTTGCACAGAAGGTCTCTCAGAATCTCACAAGGCAGGAGCACTAGCTTTTAATAGACACAGTGGAGCATTTTGCCAGGCCAGCAGGTTGTAGAGAATTTAAGATTTTTCATGTATATTGAACTAAATGTCCTCATCCCATGTGTCAGGGTCCCACTCTTTCCCAGGCTTGAAATGGACCTAACCTGCCCAAGTGGAAAGTTTAATCTTCTTTGGAAGTTTCCACTTGGCCTTCTATGAGTATTACAGTTAAGTCCTAGGATGATCCTCAGTTTTCTCTGTCTTCCCACGGCAGGAGATGAGAACTTCTTTATATGCCTCCAGAAGGTCTTCTGGGGTTCACATTGAGCTTTGAATTGTAGATTAATCATACTCAGCCTTTCATAATCTCTCTTCAAAGTATCAAGTCCACTTAGCAATAGCCAATCAAATCCCAAGGGTCTTATAGATACTATTTCCCCTATATTTTGGCAACAGTGCCTGGTCTTTCCCAGTACACCATGATAGAAAGCTTTAATAATTGTCCTGCTTTTTTGTGGTAGCTCTGTTTCACCTGCCATCACTGATTTATTGCAAGCCAGTGAAATTGGTGGCCAACTCCAAAATTCAATCATCGTATCTGCTTTCTTGGACCGTTTCTGGTACCAAAGCTTTTAAATCAGGTTCCATGAAAAGTAAACTCTGAAGCAAAGATCAGTGTTCTGGAAGTGTATTAAGAACACTAGTGCAAGGAAAGGCATAAGAGTAGGATCAGACAGAGTGAAAAATTAGGTTATGAGGCTGTTGCATAATAATTTGACTGGCTTTTGTCCCTGGTTCCTGGGAGGTAACTTCTAAACCACTGGAATTTCCAATGGGACAGGAGTGAGTTTGTTATTTATAGTGGGTCCTTGGACCACACCTGAGTTTATGCTAATGAGATGATTCAGGATGAAGGTTGGTCATGCCAAGAAAGACCAACCATGTGGTTAAAGAGTTGAGACTTTCAGCCATGTGATATCAACCCAAGTTCTGGACATCTAGGGAGGTAAAGGGAACTGGAGACTGAGTTCAGTCATGGGGCCAGTGATTCAATCAGTTATGGTTGTGTAATGAAACCCCAATAAAAAGTCAGGACACTGAAGTCAGTGGAGCTTCTTGCTTTATGAACAACACATTGATGTGTCAGGAGGGTGAGATGTCCTGACTCCATAGAGAGAGGGCACAGAAGCTCTGTGTTCAGGACCTTTCCAGACTTCACCCCAGGTATCTCTTCATTTGGCTAGTTCTGATGCATACTCTTTATAATAAAATTGTAGTCATAAGTGTAGCACATTCTTGAGTCCTGTGAATCATTATTCCCTCAAATTACTGAACCTGAGAAGGTTGTGGGAAATCCCAAAATTGTAGCTTGTCAGTCAGAAGTACAGGTGGCCTATGGGTCCCTGAGCCTGTGGATAACATCTGGAGTAAGGGCAGTCTTATTGGACACTGTGACCTTAAATCATGGGTTTTGAGCTAACTCTGGGTGCTTAGTGGCCAAAATACACGGCAGGACAAGAGATAACATTCTAAATGATACCAACCTCAGCTGATCCCACAGGGAGTTCTGATGCTCTGAAGCTCACTGTTGTTCCAAGTTGCGCAGGGGGATCAGACGTTTATAGTTCCATGACGTCTTCAAGCTGCCCTTGGGCAGCTCTCTTTAACCAAGGGAATTCCTGAAGAGAGCAGATAGCTGAAGGTTATGGCCAGGTAGCATTCCTAGAAACTGAGGGATGCTGTTCAATCTTGAAGCAGAATTACCAGGCAAGTCACAGTGCTTGCTACACTTTGTAACTCCTTCTACTAAATGGTAGTGAGCAGAGTGATTAAACAAAGAACTGAAGATTCTTTTGGATTTGTAAACATTTTGCCCCTAAAGAGAATTCAAAGAGTCAAAGAGCGAGATTGGCTGGTTGATCCTGGCAAATCCTCACAAGTGATCATATCATTTTCCCAATTAAATCTTTTTGACGTCTTCCTATTGCCCTGGGGATGGATAGTCTTAATATCCTTAGCACAACAACTTAGGCTTTGTGTGAAACGGCCCCTTCTTGCATCTGCAGGATCATGTCTTTCTCATCTCACTGCACTCATGTTCTCTCTGTCTGTGGGTTATGCTCAGTCGTTAAGTCACCTCCAACTCTATGTGACCCCAGGGACTGTAGCACACAGGCTTCCCTGTCCTTCACTATCCCCTGGAGTTTGCTCAAATTCATGTCCATTGAGTCAGTGATGCTATCTAACCATTTCATCTGCTGTCACCCCCTTCTCCTTTTGCTTTAAATCTTTCCCGGCATCAGGGTCTTTTCCAGTGAGTCGGACTTTTGCATCAGGTGGCCAAAGTATTAGAATTTCAGCTTCAGCAACAGTCCTTTGCATATTCAAGGTTGATTTTATTTAGGATCGATTGGTTTGATCTTGCTGTCGAAGGGACTTTCAAGAGTCTTCTCCAGCACCATAATTCAAAAGCATTAATTCTTTGGTGCTCATCCTTCTTTATAGTCCAACTCTCATATCCGTACACAACTACTAGAAAAACCATAGCTTTGATTATACAGACCTTTGTCGACAGAGTGATGTCTCTGCTTTTTAATATGCTAGATTTGTCATAGCTTTCCTTCCAAGAAGCAAGTGTCTTAATTTCATGGCTGCAGTCACTGTCTGCAGTGATTTTGAAGCCCAAGAAAATAAAATCCGTCACTGCTTCTACTTTTCCCCCTTTTGTTTGCCATGAAGTGATGGGACCAGATATCATGATCTTAGTTTTCTGAATGTTGAGTTTAAGCCAGCTTTTTCACTCTCCTCTTTAGAGTGGTATCCTCTGCATATCTGAGGTTGCTGATATTTCTCCCACCAGTCTTGACTCCAGCTTGTGATTCATCCAGCCCAGCAGTTTGCATGATGTACTCTGCATATAAGTTAAATAAGCAGGGTGACAATATACAGCTTTGATGTACTCTTTCCCAATTTTGAACCAGTCCATTTGTCCATGTCCTGCTCTAACTGTTGCTTCTTGACCTGCATACAGCTTTCTCAGGAAGCAAGTAAGGTGGTCGGGTTATTCCCTTCTCTTTAAGAATTTTCCAGTTTGTTGTGATCCACACAGTCAAAGGTTTTAGTGTAGTCAATGAAGCAGATATCTTTCTGGAATTCTTTTGCTTTTTCTATGATCCAATGGATGTTGACAATTTGATCTCCGCTTCCTCTGCCTTTTCTAAACCCAGCTTGAACATCTGGAAGTTCTCAGTTCATGTACTGCTGAAGCCTAACTTGAAGGATTTTGAGCATAAACTTGCTAGCATGTGAAATGAGTGCAATTATTTGGCATTGCCTTTCCGTGGATTGCACCTGACTTTTTAAAGTTTTGGAGTCTTTTCACAGGCTGCTTCCTCTACCTGGAAACGCTTCCCTACCTCTTTACCTGGCCAATTTTTACTGATTTTTAGGTCTTTAAATGTCTGTTTCTCAGAGAGGTCTTCCCTAACCTTCACTCTAGATAAGGGCCACCTGTTATACGCTCTCATAGTACTTGTGCCCTTTAGATGGCCTAAAAATACTTACCAGACATAGTTACCTGTGTGTTTAGCTGTTTAATGCCTGTCTTTCTCCTTCTGGTAAGTGTCATGAAGGCAGGAACTATGGCTATTTTGTTCTTCCCCTTTTCCCAGCACTTAATTCAATGTGGCATGAGAGTTTAATATTTGTTGAGTGAATAAGTAAATGAAGTAATTAAGGATAGACAATATTGATGCAGGTTAGTGGCTAAAATCATATGGCTCTGGAAGCAGATGGGGTTCAAGTGTTTTAAATTCTGATTCCTCTATTGAGAGCTCTGTAAATATGTCCTTACCTTCAACAATGTAGAAACTTCAGATTATCAGTTCACATTGAGTTTGTCTGACTTGGGAAACCTAACTCAATAACCAAATTCTAGGACAATAATGTGGGATGAGAATACCTATTTATTAGCAGCAGTACTGCATACCCCTGAAGCACATGGACTGTCCTGGGATGAATCCAAAACTGTCATCTTGGCCACAATATTCAGCCTCTTGGTACATCAGTTTCCTCACCTGTAAACAAAGCACCTGTGTTTAACCTGTCAAACATGTCTAATTCACAGCACCCAGTTTAATGTTGCTATAAGGATCCAATGGAACCTGATAAGTGCTTTATATGTGTTGGTGAATATTACTTATTAATTTAGGTTGAGAGACACCTCTGGCTTGATAGCTGGAGCTGGTTAGCTGCAGAAGACATTCCCTCTGGGTGAGTAAATTCAGGCCATAGACCAAATAGACTAGAGTTGTTTGGTAGAATAATGGAAATATCCTCTGGCAACATTTCCAGAAAGCTGGAAGGGAGCTAGAGGACAGATCTTCTCCTTCCCAAGGACTGTTTTGCCTAAAAATCCATGGCGAATCACTCAGACCCAGAATTCTCTTCCTCCTCACAGAGAGTGTAAACACCCTGGGAGATTTTGGACCCTTGCTCCCCTTGTAGATTCCAGGAAGGCCATTATTCTTAAGGAAAAATGGCCTCTCTCCAGTCATTCAGGTCATAACACCATTGATTAGTTTTCTTTAAACACACTAGACCTAAGGAAGAAGTCTTATCACCTTGATTTCAGTTCCTCCTTTGCCAAATTTCCTTGCACATTCATGAGAGGCTGATGCCTCTTATGGTGGAACATTTCTTCAGGTAGAGTTCTAATTTTTCCCTCATCATTTCTGAAAAATTTTAGAGCACTTATATAGTAGCCCTCAAACTGGGAAACTGGAGACCCGAGCCTGGAATTATGAGAATGAGATATGGGTTTTAATTCTGACTTTGATACTAATTGGTGAACTTGGTCATAACCTATGGCTAGGGCTTCTTCATTTGAAAATGAAGCAGAAAGAGAAAATAAGCTAGATACCCTCTTAGGTTTGCAATTCAGAGATTTTGCATCATGCTCTCAAAAAAAACTCAATATATTGTTAATGTACTTTCAGGGTAGAAAGTTGTACTGAATATTTTATAAATGAAGATATTAACTTTTCTTCATGGTGATCTTGGAAAGTAGATTTGGTACCAAAAAAAAAAAAAGATTACAATTCTGAGGATTGGATAAGAACCCAAATATGGTCTTCCAGGGCATCCATATGACCATTGCACAAAATATTGGGTTGGCCAAAAGGTTCATTCATTTTCTTCTGTAAGATGGCTCTAATAGTGCTTAGTTGTCTTTAACATCATTCATAACAATTTTGTTAGATTGTATTGTGACAGCTGTCAGATCAGCATGCATTTAAAAAAAACATCAAAACTGATGAATTTTTGTGTAGCCATTTTAATATTGCTGATGGAAGAAAAAAGGCAACATTTTGGGCATATTGTATTTTGTTATTTCAAGAAAAGTAGAAACACAACTGAAATGCAAAAGTGATTTGTACAGTATATGAAGAAAAATCTGTTGAAGTGGCTTGTGAAGTTATTTATCACTGGACTACGCTCCATGGTTAGGTAGACCAGCTGAAGTTGATGGAGATCGAGACATTGAGAAGAATCAATGTTATACCATGCAGGAGGAAGCCAACATACTCAAAATATCCAAATTAAATACTGAAAATCATTTGCACCAGCTTAGTTATGCTCAATGCTTTGATGTTTGGGTTCCACATAAGTGAAGCTGGGGGGTGGGGTGCAGGCGGGGAAACCTTCTTGATTGTATTTCTGCAAACAATTCTTTACATAAACATAATGAAAATGTTCTATTTTAAAACAGATTGTGATGGGAGATGAAAAGTGGATACTGTACAATCATATTGAAAGGAAGAAATCATTGGGCAAGCAAAATAAACCACTAACAACCACATCAAAGGCTGGTCTTCATCCAAAGAAGGTGATGTTGTGTATTTAGTAAGATTGAGAAGGGATGCTCTATTATGAGCTCTTCCCAGAAAAACAAATTATGATTTCCAACAAGTACTGCTCCCAATTAGAACAACTTAAAGCAGCACTCCACTTAGTCAACAGAAAATGCATAATCTTCCATTAGGATAAGGCAAGGCCACATATGTCTTTGATGACAGGCAAAACTGTTACAGCTTGGTTGGGAAGTTCTCATTCATCTGCCATATTCACCAGCCACTGTCCCTTTGGATTTCCATTTATTTTGGCCTTTACAAAATTCTCATAATGGAAAAAAATTTCAATTCCCTAAAAGACTGTACAAGGCACATGGAACAGTTTCTGCTCAAAAAGATAAAAAGTTTTGGGAAGATGGAATTATGAAGTTGCCTGGAAAATGGAAGAAGGTAGTAGAACAAAACAGTGAATACATTGTTTAATACAGGTCTGGGTGAAAATGAAAAATGTGTCTTTTTTTTATACTCACCTGGCTTGGGTTGGTTTACAGATCTTTTCCTTGACTACTTCTTCTGGGAAATGAATGTAACTGAGCAAGGAGATAGGTTCTTAGGGGGGAGAGAGTCACAAAAGTCATAGTCATTCTACCCCAACAGTTTGCCATGGCTGTAGAGACAGCTGTAAAGGCTGTGTGACAAAACCTCTCTCAGCCTCAGTATCTATGTCTATAAAATAACACCAACTTTTCAGGGTTACTGTAAGAATGAGAACAGCAGTATATAGTATTTCAGTTCAGTTCAGTCACTCAGTCGTATCCAACTCTTTGTGACCCCATGGACTGCAGCACACCAGGCTTCCCTGTCAATCACCAACTCCCGGCCGGAGTTTACTCAAACTCAGGTCCGTCGCATCTCCTCCCAACTTCAATCTTTCCCAGAATCAAGGTCTTTTCAAATGAGTCAATTCTTCACATAACATGTCCAAAGTATTGCAGCTTCAGCATCAGTCCTTCCAATGAATATTCAGCACTGATTTCCTTTAGGATGGACTGGTTGGATCTCCTTACTGTCCAAGGGACTCTCAGTAGTCTTCTCCAACACCACAGTTCAAAAGCATCAATTCTTCGGCGCTCAGCTTTCTTTAGAGTCCAACTTTCACATCCATACATGACTACTGGAAAAACCATAGCTTTGATTAGACAGACATTTCTGGGCAAAGT
>NW_011494708.1:2323451-2323884 GCF_000754665.1 Bison bison bison | reverse complement strand
TCTAGGTTGGTCATAACTTTCCTTCCAAGGAGTAAGCGTCTTTTAATTTCATGGCTGCAGTCACCATCTGCAGTGATTTTGGAGCCCCAAAAAATAAAGTCTGACACTGTTTCCACTGTTGCCCCACCTATTTGCCATGAAGTGATGGGACAGGATGCCATGATCTTAGTTTTCTAAACATTCAGTTTTAACCCAACTTTTTCATTCTCCTCTATCCCTTTCATCAAGAGGCTCTTTAGTTCTTCTTCACTTTCTGCCATAAGGGTGGTCATCTGCATATCTGAGGTTATTGATATTTCTCCTGGCAAACTTGATTCCAGCTTGTGCTTCATCCACCTGGCATTTCTCATGATGTACTACTCTGCATAGAAGTTAAATAAGCAGGGTGACAATATACAGCCTTGACGTACTCCTTTTCCTATTTGGAACCAGT
>NW_011494708.1:2322366-2322942 GCF_000754665.1 Bison bison bison | reverse complement strand
CTGGAGTGGGTTGCCATTTCCTTCTCCAATGCATGAAAGTGAAAAGTGAAAGTGAAGTCGCTCAGTCGTGTCTGACTCTTAGCGACCCCATGGACTGCAGCCCACCAGGCTCCTCCATCCAAGGGATTTTCCAGGCAGGAGTACTGGAGTGGGGTGCCATTGCCTTCTCCGTTGCTAGCATATGAGATGAGCGCAATTGTGTGGCAGTTTGAGCATTATTTGGCATTGCCTTTCTTTGGGATTGGAATGAAAACTGACCTTTTCCAGTTCTGTGGCCACTGTTGAGTTTTCCAAATTTGCTGGCATATTGACTGCAGCACTTTCACAGCACCATCTTTTATTTATTTATTTATTTTTATTTGCTACAACGGTGCTGAAATTCTTTTTTAAAAAATATAAATTTATTTATTTTAATTGGAGGCCAATGCAGCCATGAAATTAAAAGACGCCTACTCCTTGGAACGAAATTTATGACCAACCAGAATCATGGATTCCGGTCCCATCACTTCATGGCAGATACATGGGGGAAACAGTGGCTGACTTTATTTTTCCTGGCTCCAAAATCACTGCAGATGG
>NW_011494708.1:2320983-2322236 GCF_000754665.1 Bison bison bison | reverse complement strand
AACCTAGATAGCATATTAAATGGCAGAGATATTACTTTGTCAACAAAGGTCCGTCTAGTCAAGGCTATAGTTTTTCCAGTGGTCATGTATGGATGTGAGAGTTGGACTGTGAAGAAAGCTGAGCGCCGAAGAATTGATGCTTTTGAATGGTGGTGTTGGAGAAGACTCTTGAGAGTCCCTTGGACTGCAAGGAGAACGAAACAGTCCATTATGAAGGAGATAAGTCCTGGGTGTTCATTGGAAGGACTGATGCTAGGGCTGAAACTCCAATACTTTGGCCACCTCATGGGAAGAGTTGACTCATTGGAAAAGACCCTGATGCTGGGAGGGATTGGGGGCAGGAGGAGAAGGGGATGACAGAGGATGAGATGGCTCAATGGCATCACCGACTCAATAGACATGAGTTTGTGTAATCTCTGGGAATTGTTGATGGACAGGGAGGCCTGGCGTGCTGCGATTCATGGGGTCTCAAAGAGTTGGACACGACTGAGTAACTGAATTGAACTGAACTGAATTACTTTACAATATTGTATTGGTTTTGCCATACATTGACATGAATCTGCCACGGGTGTACATGTGTTCCCCACCCTGAACCCTCCTCCCACCTCTCTCCCCATCCCATCCCTCTGGGTCATCCCAGTGCACCAGCCCTGAGCACCCTGTATCATGCATTGGACCTGGACTGGCGATCCATTTCACGTATGATAATACACATTTTTCAGTGCCATTCTCCCAAATCATCCCACCTTGAGCCTCTCCCACAGAGTCCAGAAGACTGTTCTATACATCTGTGTCTCTTTTGCTATCTCGTATACATGGTTATCGTTACCATCTTTCTAAATTCCATATATATGTGTTAGTATACTCTATTGGTGTTTTTCTTACTGGCTTACTTCACTCTGTATAATAGGCTCCAGTTTCATCCACCTCATTAGAACTGATTCAAATGTATTCTTTTTAATGGCTGAGTAATACTCCATTATGTATATGTACCACAGCGTTCTTATCCATTCATCTGCTGATGGACATCTAGGTTGCTTCCATGTCCTGGCTATTATAAACAGTGCTGCAATGAACATTGGGGTACACGTGTCTCTTTCAATTCTGGTGTCCTCAATATGTATGCCCAGCAGTGTGTTTGCTGGGTCATATGGCTGTTCTATTTCCAGTTTTTTAAGGAATCTCCACACTGTTCTCCACAGTGGCTGTACTAGTTTGCATTCCCACCAACAGTGTAAGAGGGTTCCCTTTTC
>NW_011494708.1:2257419-2320883 GCF_000754665.1 Bison bison bison | reverse complement strand
TCTTGAGCATCTTTTCATGTGTTTGTAAGCCATCTGTATGTCTTCTTTGGAGAAATGTCTGTTTAGTTCTTTGGCCCATTTTTTTATTGGGTCGTTTATTTTTCTGGAATTGAGCTGCAGGAGTTGCTTGTATATTTTTGAGATTAATTCTTTGTCAGTTGCTTCATTTGCTATTAGTTTCTCCCATTCTGAAGGCTGTCTTTTCACCTTGCTTATAGTTTCCTTTGTAGTGCAGAAGCTTTTAATTTTAATTAGGTCCCATCTATTTATTTTTGCTTTTATTTCCAATATACTGAGAGGTGGGTCATAGAGGATCCTGCTGTGATGTATGTCGGAGAGTGTTCTGCCTATGTTCTCCTCTAGAAGTTTTATAATTTCTGGTCTTACGTTTAGATCTTTAATCCATTTTGAGTTTATTTTTGTTTATTGTGTTAGAATGTGTTCTAGTTTCATTCTTTTACAAGTGGTTAACCAGTTTTCCAAGCACCACTTGTTAAAGAGATTGTCTTTTCTCCATTGTATATTCTTGCCTCCTTTGTCGAAGATAGCACCATCTTTTAGGATTTGAAATAGCTCAACTGGAATTCCATCACCTCCACTAGCTTTGTTTGCAGTGATGCTTCCTAAGGCCCACTTGACATCACAGTCCAGGATGTCTGGCTCTAGGTGAGTGATCACACCATCGTGATTATGTGAGTCATGAAGATCTTTTTTGTATAGTTCTTCTGTGTATTCTTGCCACCTCTTCTTAATATTTTCTGCTTCTGTTAGGTCCACACCATTTCTGTCCTTTATTGTGCCCATCTTTGCATGAAAAATGCCCTTGGTATCTTTATTTTTTAAAAAAGAGATCTCTAGTCTTTCCCATTCTATTGTTTTCCTCTATTTCTTTGCATTGATCAATGAGGAAGTCTTTCTTATCTCTCCCTGCTATTCTTTGAAACTCTGCATTGACAACAGAGGATGAGATGGTTGGATGGCATCACCTACTCAATGGACATGAGTTTGAGTAAACTCCAGGAATTGGTGATGGACAGGGGGAACTGGCGTGGCAGTCCATGGGGTTGCAAAGAGTCAGACACAACTGAGTGACTGAACTGAACTGATTCAAATTGGTATATCTTTCCTTTTCTCCTTTGCCTTTCACTTCTCTTCTTTTCATAGCTATTTGTAAGGCCTCTTCAGACAACCATTTTGCCTTTTTATATTTTCCTTGGGGATGGTCTTGATCACCACTTCCTGTACAATGTCATGAACCTCAGTTCATAGTTCTTTAGGCACTCTATCAGATCTAGTTCTTTGAATCTATTTGTCACTTCCACTGTATAATCGTAAGGGATTTGATTTAGGTCATATCTTAATGGTCTACTGGTTTTCCATACTTTCTTCAACTTAAGTCTGAATTTGGCAATAAGGAGTTCACGATCTGAGCCACAGTCAGCTCCTGGTCTTGTTTTTACTGATTGTATAGAGCTTCTCCATCTTTGGCTGCAAAGAATACAATCAATTTGATTTCAGTATTGACCATCTGGTGATGTCCATGTATAGAGTCTTCTCATGTGTTACTGGAAGAGGGTGTTTGCTATGACCAGTGTGTTTTCTTTAAGCCTTTGCCCTGCTTCATTTTGTACTCCAAGGCCAAATTTGTCTGTTACTCCAGATAGTTCTTGACTTCCTACTTTTGCATTCTAGTCCCCAATAATGGAAAGGACATCTTTTTTGGGTGTTAGTTCTAGAAGGTCTTGTAGGTCTTCATAGAACCATTCAACTTCAGCTTCTTCAGCATTACTGGTCAGGGCATAGACTTGGGTTACTGTGATATTGAATGGTTTGCCTTGGAAATGAACAGAGATCATTCTGCCGTTTTTGAGACTGCACCCAAATACTGCAGTTTGGACTCTTTTGTTGACTATGGACCTACAAGACCTTCTAGAACTAAACACAATCACAGAAAACTAACCAATCTGATCACATGGACCACAACCTTGTCTAACTCAACGAAACTATGAGCCATGCCATGTAGGGCCACCCAAGACGGATGGGTCATAGTGGAGAGTTCTGACAAAACATGGTCCACTGGAGAAGGGAATGGCAAATCACTTCAGTATTCTTGCCTTGAGAACCCCATAAACAGTATGAAAAGGCAAAAAATATAGGACACTGAAAGATGAACTCCCCAGGTTGGTAGGTGCCCAATATGCTACTCGAGATCAATAAACTAACTCCAGAAAGAATGAAGAGACTGAACCAAGGCAAAACCAACACCCAGTTGTGGATGTGACTGGTGATGGACATAATGCCTGATGCTGTAAAGAGCAATATTGCATAGGAACCTGGAATGTTAGGTCCCAGAATCAAGGCAAATTGGAAGCAGTCAAACAGGAGATGGCAAGAGTGAACATTGACATTTTAAAAATCAGCTAACTAAAATGGACGAGAGCGGGGGATGAGGGGGTCAAGCTGGTTTTCGAAAAGGCAGAGGAACCAGAGATCAAATTGCCAAAAATCCGCTGGATCATTGCAAAAGCAAGAGAGTTTCAGAAAAACATCTATTTCTGCTTTAGAGACTATGCCAAAGCCTTTGACTGTGTGGATCACAGTAAACTGTGGAAAATTCTGAAAGAGATGGGAATACCAGACTACCTAACCTGCCTTTTGAGAAACCTATATGCAGGTCAGGAAGCAACAGGTAGAACTGGACATGGAACAACAGACTGGTTCCAAATAGGAAAAGGAGTACATCAAGGCTGTATATTGTCACCCTGCTTATTTAACTTATATGCAGAGTACATCATGAGAAACGCTGGGCTGGAAGAAGCACAAGCTGTGATCAAGATTGTCGGGAGAAAGATCAATAACCTCAGATATGCAGATGACACCAGCCTTATGGCAGAAAGTGAAGAGGAACTAAAAAGCCTCTTGATGAAAGTGAAAGAGGAGAGTTAAAAAGTTGGCTTAAAGCTGAACATTCAGGAAACTAAGATCATGGCATCTGGTCCCATCATTTCATGGGAAATAGATGGGGAAACAGTGGAAACAGTGTCAGACTTTATTTTTCTGGGCTCCAAAATCACTGCAGATGGTGACTGCAGCCGTGAAATTAAAAGACGCTTACTCCTTGGAAGGAAAGTTATGACCAACCTAGATAGTATATTCAAAAGCAGAGACATTACTTTGCCAATAAAGGTCCGTCTAGTCAAGGCTATGGTTTTTCCAGTAGTCATGTATGGATGTGAGAGTTGGACTATGAAGAAGACTGAGCGCCGAAGAATTGATGCTTTTGAACTGTGGTGTTGGAGAAGACTCTTGAGAGTCCCTTGGACTGCAAAGAGATCCAACCAGTCCATTCTAAAGGAAATCAGTCCTGGATGTGCTTTGGAAGAAATGACGCTAAAACTGAAACTCCAGTACTTTGGCCACCTCATGCGAAGAGTTGACTCATTGGGAAAGACTCTGATGCTGGGAGGGATTGGGGGCAGGAGGAGAAAGGGACGACAGAGGATGAGATGGCTGGATGGCATCACCGACTCGATGGACGTGAGTTTGAGTGAACTCCGGGACTTGGTGATGTACAGGGAGGCCTTGCGTGCTGCAATCCATGGGGTCGCAAAGAGTCAGACACGACTGTGCGACTGAACTGAACTAAAATGGACTGGAATGGGTGAATTTAATTCAGATGACCATTATATCTACCACTGTGGGCAAGAATCCCTTGAGGTAGGTAAGTCGCTTCAGTCGTGTCTGACTCTGTGCGACCCCAAAGACGACAGCCCATCAGGCTCCACCTTCCCTGGGATTCTCCAGGCAAGAACACTGGAGTGGGTTGCCATTTCCTTCTCCAATGTATGAAAGCGAAAAGTGAAAGTGAAGTCGCTCAGTCTTCGACTTAGCGATCCCATGGACTGCAGCCTACCAGGCTCATCTGTCCATGGGATTTTCCAGGCAAGAGTACTGGAGTGGGGTGCCATTGCCTTCTCCATAATAGGCACGCAAGAAAAAGTTACACCTTTATTGCCAACTTTCCCTATTCCAGTAAAAACATCGATAGACTGAATGCATATTGTCCTTTTCTAAGACAAAATGTTAAATCAACTGTACTCTGATAGAAAAAAAATTTTTTTTAAAGGCAAAACTGATTACGGTAAGTCTTGAAATTTTCTCAATTCAGTTTCCTCACTGCAGCTGAGCTCAGCAGTTTCAAGTTCCAGACCTGGAGGTATAATTGGGTTCCAGTCCTAGCTCTGTCCCCCTAATGCCAGGGTAATACAGATGGATAGAACCACCTACCCAGGATTAGACTTTCTCTTTTCTCAATTTCCAAAATCAGAGGGGCATGAAAGACCCAAAGGCTCAACCCGCCTAGCACCCACCAAGAGGGCGGAAAGTGGTGGCAAGAGGGCGGAAAGTGGTGGCAAGAGGGCGGAAAGTGGTGGCAAGAGGGAGAAGACAGGCACGGAGGAATAAAGGCGGGCCCACGAGGCAGAGGGCGGGGCTGGAGTTCCCGCCTCCGCTGCGCGCGCGCGCACTACAGACGCACGCACGCACATCATACCGCGGAAGCGCGCGCGCAGGCCCAGCCCTCGTCGCCGCCGCCATTTTAGCTCCTGGTTCCGGCCGCACGGTGTAGGCTGTTGTAGCGGGAGGGGTGGGGGTCCTCCAGAGTTTAGTAGGTGCCCTCGACTGCGCCGATAGAGCCGCCAGGGTTTGTTTCTTCCTTCCTTCATAACCGCCTGCTCGAAGAGTTCGAAAATGTCTAAGCGACACCGGTTGGACCTGGGGGAGGATTACCCCTCCGGCAAGAAGCGTGCGGGGACCGATGGGTAAGCCAGGCCGGGGGCGCGAGGCAAGGGCTCGGGCTTTGTTGGGGTCCCGGCGGCGGACGGGCCAGGGAGGGCCAGGCCGAGCGGACTCCGGGGCCCGACGCTTTGTTTCCCTTTCGGCTTGGGTCATTGGCGGCGGGGCACGGGAGAGCGGTGCCACTCCCGGCGTTCGGCCCGGCAAGGGCGCGGGGAGCTGAGTGGCGCGGCCGCCGCCCGCCCAGTCGGGAGAGCGGAGAGGCCTGGCGTGGTCACTGGGCGCCTCCTCCCCGGGCGGAGTCGAGCGAGAGTCACTTCGAGGGGAGCGGACGGGAGGGAACCGCGGACCTCGTGGTCTGGGCTCCCGGTAAGGCCTGGATCCGGAGGAGAGAGTGGGGGAGGGCGCGGCAGGAGTAGTCGCTTCCAAGGGCACTAGGTACTTCTCGGGCAGCGGGGTCTGGAAGAGGGCCTTGGCGGGAGGTTGAGTGCCCAGCAAGGGGAGAAGCGGAGGCCGAAAAGTGAGAGAAGCGCGTGGATTCTGGTGTAGGCGGGGGTGGAGGTGGTGGAAGTTGAGTGAGGCGTGCAGACGAGGAGTTACCGGCGGGTGGGAGAGTAGAGGGCCCGCCTTGAGAATAGAAACTGTGGAATATACCTTTTGGGCAGCAGCTGGTGATTTGAGGCCGCTGAGTTTATACTTTGGCGGGAGAGCGCGTGCCTCGGTCCATTCAAACACTTCAAAGTAGGTACGAGGCAAACTTCCACTCTCTGCCCACGCTCCCGCCATCTCCTTTATTTCCTGCTTTGGCCGAAACAGTAGTTACAGGGTTATCCCTGGGATAGATACTAGAAGATAGTCTTTCTCTCTCTCTTTTTCCTGTGAGTTCTTGTTTTCTGTCCCTCTTCCCCGCCCTCCTTCGTAAGGAGCTTTTGAAACAAGACCCATTTCAAAAGTGTCTAGTAGTTAAAACGGCAAAATGTCGCCCTTGGGGAGATTGCTTGGGAGTTGAAATACACAGGTGTTTTCAGATTTCTTTCTACTCAGCCTTTTCTTCAAGATGCAGAGGAATTTAACAATTGACTTTCGCAATTGCATGAAAATAAGTTTTTGTTCAGTGTGTACTTTCTTCCCTGATGTACAGAGATTTATTTGAATAATTCAGGCAGAGACTTGAAAGTCTGGATACCTTCAATACTTTGCATAATTTTGCCTATTATTGTGTGTATACTTGTGCAGAATCGCTGTGTCAAGTGTGTATAACTTTTTTGAATTTCTCTTCACTCAGAGTCCTTCCTTTGGGTTGATTGAGGTGTCTGGGGAGTATAAGCCAGGATAGGGTGTACTTTTTGATATCTTTTCATGTATTGAATACGGGAAGTATAAGTATGTAAGATTTTAATCTGGTAAATTTTTTAGTTTGCAGTGTTACATGTCAACTTTGTCGTTTTCGGCAGTGGACCCTCACTCCCCCCAACACACACAGCAAAATTTTAGCTCCTTACACGTCACAAACTCTTTAGACCTGGAAGTGACTTGAAAGAGAGTATAATTGTTTACACTCAAGGGATGGGGAATGGAGATCCAGAGTTGTTAAGGTGGCTTGTGCAACCTTTCAGTTTACAGCTGAATTTAGAACCTTGATCTTTTGATTTGCCTCTTGCTTTTTCCAATACAGCACACAGACATGACTAGTTCAGAGTCATTACAGCCTATTTTAATGACATTTATATTGGGTTAGTAAAGTAGGGAACACTTGGTTCTTTGTTCCTGTGAAGCAACAATAAGTTGCTTGTCATCTGGTTAAGGAGCAACTTAGCATCTTAATCTCTCTCACAGAGTTGAAATTGGAAAACAAATACATTGTAAACGAATGAATTCACTTATATTATAATGTATGTGCACCATTCAAATGCTTGGAATTAGTGGTCCCATGATAGGGACACGGATTTGCGCCTTTTTTCTTGTAAATCTGGCCTCTTTAGTAAAAATATTAACTTTTCGGGTCTTTGATGGTGAACTTATGATTCACCCGGGTATTATAAGTGACATCTACCTTAGATGAAGGAGAGTTCATCTTTGAAATAAAGCTCAAGTTCTGAGATGTTTTGGTGGGGCATTTGTATAGTAATTACTATGTCACCTGAATGCCATTTCTCATAGAACTTTCTCTAGCAGTGAGTTTACAGTGTTTGTAAGTGCTTGGGATTCCCACCCCCTACCCCATTTAATAATTTTAAGTTACTTTTGTTACTGTCATGCAGCCTTGCGGGTTTTTTTTTTTTTTTAAGCCCTGCTAGTTACAGTTAACAGGTGGCTTTACCTGGGAGAGTAGGCTTGTCGGTCATGTGAACTCCACTGCCAAACATGAATGTCCCATTTTCCCCATTCCTGAGAAGTGAAGGTAATTTCAGTGAGAGATTGTACTCAGATTCATGCTCCTAACTATATTTGGCTTTGTTTACTCGTGCTATATTTTAGTTTTGGAGTCAGGTAGAGACGTTGAAGGTTTCTGTTACATATTGACTTTCTTTTTTCCATTATTCACAACATTTTCTGTGTAAAATTATTAACCAAGAGACAACTTACTGTTGAGGTATGGAAAAAATTTTTGAAAATAGGGACTTTTTCATCTTAATATTTGTTTTTGTTATTACTGCCTGATAAGTTTTTTCTGTTAAAAATGTGAAGCAAATATAGTGATAAAATAACATGTGTAGTTCCCAAAATATTTTAGGTACTATATGTGTGTGTGTGTATATATATATATGTGTGTGTGTGTATATGTTTTTTTCACTGAAGTTTTGCAATGTAGGTGAGGTTAAGTAATTTGCCCCAGGGAACACAAGAAATGTCCATTCATAAAAATGTAAAGTAAAAGTAAAGTAAAAGGCAAAAAATTCTCAGATGCCTTCATCCCCTTCTTTATTTAATCTCTTGATGAAAATTTGTTTTACTTATATGTCTGCATATTTATTCACAGGTATGAACTATAATATTTGATAGCCATAGGATCTTTTTCTTTTATTTCATTGGGAGGTACTTGCTTTACAGTATTGGGCTAATTTCTGTCATGCATCAACATGAATCAGCCACAGGTATACATATGTCCCCCACTCTTGAACCTCCCTCCCATCTCCCGTCCCATCCCACTCGTCTAGGTTGTCACAGAGCCCTGGGTTGAGTTCTTTGTGTCACAGCAAATACCTACTGGCTGGGTATTTTACATAGGGTAATGTATATGTTTTCACGCTACTCTCAGTTAATCCCAACTTCTCCCTCCCACACTGTATCTACAAGTCTGATTTCTACGTCTGCTTCTCCATTGCTGCCTTTTAATATGTATTATTTAGGCTTTGATTTTTTTTTTTTAATTCACCCAGAAATGTGTCATAAGCTGTGGAATAGATATACATTATTCTTTTCATTGGCTGCATAGTATTCCATTTGTAAAGGAGTATCATAATTTATTTAACTAGTTTCCTGTTCACTGATTTTTTTGGGTAGTTTTCCAATCTTTTAAGTAAAAAGTGCGATGAACATCCTTATGTGTACTTAGTAATATATCTTAAAAGTCCAGTATATCCTTGGAAAGTGAGAATGCCAGATTAAGAGCAGTGCTTATTTAAAATACTTGGATAAACAGGTTACATCTTTAGAGCGTTTCTGTTATTCTGTGTAGAATTTTAACCTGGTATTTTAAATTAAAAAATACGATAACCAATGTTATATTGGACATTTATTATGTTCCAGGCTCTATTTTAAGCACATTACGTATATTAACTCATTTAATCCTTGCATTACCCCATGAGATTTTTATCGATGAGGAAAGAAATATCTGATTATATAGTTAGCTTAAGTGCTGAGGCTGAGGATTAAGCTGAGATAGAATACTGAACCCTGTGCTCAACAACTGTGTCCTGTTGTGTCTCTTCCTGTCAGTATTGTGGCTAAGTGATTATAGTGCACTGCTTTGATAATTGGTTTTTTAAGCATTAGACCTCAATTAGTATATCTTCTAAATAACAAACTCCTTTATAGTAAGAGTACTTGTGTTAAAAAGGAAACATGCATATATACAATATCCTACATATATTTATGAAGCGGTGAGTTTGAGCCCTCCTTAACTGGCCCTTTTATCTTCCCTGTCCTGTTGAAGTTAGAGAGTTAGAATCATAGGCAACATTTCAAGGTGATTGAATTTGCTTTCTTGTTTTAAGACTCTTAATACTGTTCACTTTGCAGATTAGTACACCGAGGCTTATATATTTCCGGTGGATATGCAACTGTGATCTTGGTGCTCCTTTTACACTTACATCAGAGTTAAACCCCAGTATGTGGTCAGCAGTTAATCTTTGTGTCTTCAGAATGTATTTATTCCTTCCTCTGTTGTGGTTGTTTTTGGTAATAAAGTTTCTGGTGAAGAAGGCCCCTGAAAAACACGCCAGGCCGCCCTGTCCCTCACCAGTTCCTGGAGTTTACTCAAACTCACGTCCATTGAGTCGGTGATGCCATCCACCCTTCTCATCCTCTGTTGTCCCCTTCTCCTCCTGCCCTCAATCTTTCCTAGCATCAGGGTCTTTTCGAATGAGTCAGCTCTTCACATCAGGTAGCTGAAGTATTGGAGTTTCAGCTTCAACATCAGTCCTTCCAATGAACACACAGGATTGATCTCCTTTAGGATGGGCTGGCTGGATCTCCTTACAGTCCAAGGGACTGTTAAGAATCTTCTCCAACACCACAGTTCAAAAGCATCAATTCTTCTGCACTCAACTTTCTTTATAGTCCAGCTCACATCCATACATGACTACTGGAAAAACCATAGCCTTGACTAGACAGACCTTTGTTGACAAAGTAATGTCTCTGCTTTTGAATATGCTGTCTAGGTTGGTCATAACTTTCTTCCCAAGGAGTAAGCATCTTTTAATTTCATGGCTGCAGTCACCATCTGCAGTGATTTTGGAGCCCCCCAAAATAAAGTCAGCCACTGTTTCCCCATCTATTTGCCATGAAGTGATGGGACTGGATACAAATAAATGGCTGTCTGAGGAGCCCTTACAAACAGTTGTGAAAAGAAGAGAAGCGAAAAGCAAAGGAGAAAAGATATACCCATTTGAATACAGAGTTCCCAAGAAAGGATGGTTGGTGGTTTATTTTGAAGTTAGGCCAGGAAGCTTAAGTTCTGAACTGGTGGGGCTTCATTTTGTATGCTAGGTAGATTATCCTTTAGATTCCTTTGATTTCTTTCTTTTTATGCCAGATGGGATGAGAAGTTTCAGTTTTAGCTTGTATATCTTATAGTTCTGTAAAAGGTGAACACTGGGATGAGAGAAGGGAGAAATCACTTTTTATAGATACGTGTATGAAAAGATTTTGTGTGAAAAGTATGTGTGTGTGAATATTTGTGTACGTGTAATAAGATTTTTCTCTCTAGGCAAGTTTCTGTAGAATAGAATTTTATTTTCAAAAGGACAAGAACAAATAAAATTGGTCAGCTTATCATTTTTTGTAATTGGGGAACCATTGTAACTCATGCTGGGTTCAGCATTTTAGCTGTATTCTCCTAAGGGGAGTAACTGTTGCCCAGCCAATATGCTCTTACAGAGAGTGAATGGTTTTCCCTTGTCTGCTGCCGATAATTGGGGCATCAGAAATTCATGACTTTTGTGTGTTGTGGATAAGGAACAGTGACATATTTAGCAGCTTGTTTCATGGTTCCATGTTGCCTCACTGTTTCAAGTCTGAGTCCAAATACCTTGTACATTGTCTGCTGTAGAATTTGGTCTGAAGTAAACCAGATTAGTTCCCAAGAGTAGGAGATGGCAACCCACTCCAGTTATTTTTGCCTGAAAAATTCCATGGACAGAGGAGCCTGGCGGGCTACAGTCTATGGAGTCAAAGAGTGGGACACGACTGAGCACACACACATACACACACTAGATTTGTAGAATGAATAAACATAGATAACTTTAAAATTCTTACTGTATTAGGGATCGTCTCTAGTCAAAGAGTTGGACCCAAATTAGCGACTAAGACACAACAGTTAGTAATTAAAAGTAGATAATAGAATTGACTAAATGACCTAAGATTAATATACTGGTCATCTGCATGATTTTAAAATTTTAAATAACTTAATAGTAACCCATGATTTTTTTTTTAATGGGCTACTTTTCACTTTATGGATGATTAACGTATACATAGGTTCTACGGAGTATTTTCAATATTTTACTATTGCTGTTAATGACAGATGCAAGAGTAAACAGTGAAAACCAGAGTAAAAAGTTTTAGTTTTTCTTGTAGAGTAATATATGCTTTTTAAACAAAATCTGGAAACTATAACTTAAGAAAGCAAACTTACTTGTTCTTCAACTCATATTTGTGTGACTGTAATGTGAGGTGGAATTATCTTTGAGGCTGAAGCAACAAGATTTATTTCTTGTTAAGTTTTAAATACACTTTCAGTGCAAAAATACATTTTCACATAACCTGAAGGAGAGTTTGGGAAGGACTGATGCCATTCTCTTTGCCTAATTTGTCCCTGCCTTTTTCCCACATTGCCCTTTGTCTTTAACTTCTAAGAAGGTAAGGATTTTACTTGCAAAACGAATTCTTGTGTTACTTCAGCTGATGGGTAAAAGGTGGAGAGACACTGTTGTTACCAGAATTTGAATCATCATCAAAGAAGGGAAAGATGGTTATGAATGAGGCATGGAGAATCCTTGATTAAAAGTTCTTTCTCATTGTTTCTAATACTTTTGAGTTTTATATCAGTTTATTTATTTGGTTTTTGGACTTTTACTTTCTTGTGACTATAATGCTGCTGTGAACATTTTGCATAGAATTTGGAATCTGAATTGTAAGATTTTTTTTTCTTCTATTTTTAGGAAGGATCGGGATCGTGACCGTGACCGTGAAGATCGGTCTAAAGATCGAGACCGAGAAAGAGATAGAGGAGATAGAGAGCGGGAAAGGGAGAAAGAAAAGGAGAAGGAATTGCGAGCTTCGACAAATGCTATGCTTATCAGTGCTGGATTACCACCTTTAAAAGCTTCCCATTCAGCTCACTCAACCCACTCGGCACATTCAACACATTCGACACATTCTGCGCATTCAACACACACCGGACATGCAGGACACACGTCACTTCCACAGTGCATTAATCCATTTACCAACTTACCCCACACACCTCGATACTATGATATTCTGAAGAAACGACTTCAGCTCCCTGTTTGGGAATACAAAGATAGGTTTACAGATATTCTGGTTAGACATCAGTCCTTTGTACTTGTTGGTGAGACTGGGTCTGGTAAAACAACACAGGTGAGTTACTGCATACCATGGTACGTAGTTTATTAATGTTTGTGTTTACTAAGTGTTGTGAATTTGGTCCTGGCAGTTATTCTCATTGGCTGGGCTGTCAGAATATTTTGAGGCATAGCTGCTTTCTCTAGCACTTTTTAGTGACTTACAGGGTGGAGATTCTGTAGGGAGTACCTATTTTCCTGAGTCTCTTTGGGAAAACAGCAGTACTGGTTTTGATACCCACCCCCCCGTTTTATTATGTAAATTATGACAGTGACACTCTCCCACCCACTCTGAATTTGGGGTGGTACATACTTGGGGGTGCCAAGGTGAGGAGATCTGAACCATTGGAGTGATTTTTGTTTTTGTCATTTTCATTTGTTTTTATAATTGTTTTGAACTATGCGAATGATACCTATTCTTTTTAAAAAGAAGAAGAGCTAAGTAAAATCTCTTTACTTATGATCTCCATCCAGTAGTGTCCCCATCCTCCCCACTCCTGAACTAAACATACATATTAGTGTTGTGTTAGTAATTAGGATATTTCTCAAACATGGATGAGCCCTTATTTGCTAGGTCCATATCATAGACATCTAGGCTGTTTCTGATGATTGTTTTGCATGGGCAAGTATGTATTTAGGATAAATTTCCAGATATTGCTGGGTCAGAGGAGGATTAATTGTAATTTTGGTACATACAGCCAAATAGCCTTTCATAGGCAATAGGCAACATAGTTTACCCTTCCATGAGCATGTATTAGAACAGATGTGGGAAACCACTAGAGTGTGTTACTCAACTTTTGCAAATGTGATAGGTGGAAAGTGGTATTTCAGTGTAATTTTTAACTTGCATTCTCTTGAGAAGTGAGGTAACTGTATTTTCAGATGCTTGATCCTGACCTATCAGAACATTTCTTAGATTTTACAAAAATAGTAGTCCCTGGCTATTGTAGAAAATTTGGAAAATTCGGGAAAATGTTGGAATGAGTTTATTATTCCTCATGCTGAAATAATTACATTGTTTCCTACTGGCCTGTTTTTCCATATTTATCTATGATAGGTGTTCACATTTGAGTGTACTGCATTTGCAAGATAACATTTTTTTAAGGTTACATGACACAAATTATTAATTATTTCATGGAGACATTTTGAAGACTACAATAGCAACCCAAATTGAAAGTTTTTGTTATTTAAAAGACTGAGCTTTCGTTAATATGATATTTCTTTTAAAGTGGAGGAAATGCAGTGTTGATGTTAGAAACTAAAACTGTTGCTTTATTTTTATCACCTTATGGAAATGTAAAGAATTAAATACATGGAACGATATAACTCTGAACTTATTAGTTTAATGTTTTTAATAATTATTTCAGTGGTTTATGTAGTTTGTTTCATCAGCAGTTGAGTAAAGCCAGGCACTGTGTACTGTGTATTAATGCATTTTTTCAGCAGCCATGCAAGGAAGTTGTTAGTTACCATTTTACAGATGAGCAAAAGGAGATTGAGATTTATGAGAGGTTTAGTAGGTTGCCCTAAACTACATAGTAGGTATGATTGGGTTCAGTATTTAAAACTTTTTACCTTTGTCTCATAGCCAAAGTTACTTCATATTGCTCTTCTAGGGTCTTACATGGTTAACATTATTTCAGAGATGAGCTTATTTAGAAGCAGTTAGTAGAGAAGAAGGTCAGGTGAACTCAGAACAAGAGGTTTGTGATTATTTGGATTGTTACTTGGGATTTTTTGTTTGTTTTTAATACTTAAGATACTTGGATACTTAGGGTTGCAGGGCATTTGGGGGATTTGAAGGGAACTCTTCAAATAATGAATTTGATGCAAATACTTTTTTTGGCATACTTCTACTGAATTTTGACTCAAAACCGTTAAGAATTGTCAGCCATTTTGAGTAATTTTTGTGTGTGTGTGCCTGGCAGAAAATGAAATTCTCCAAACAAAATCTACCGTAGTTTAACTTTTGACTGAGATTGATAGTGAAGACATTGTACATTGCAATTTGGTATGCATATACTATAGCCAAATAAAAAACTAAAGCTAATTCAGCCAAAGGGACAGCATGAGAAAGGGCATATGTTTAGAGAGAAGAGAAAGCATATCCCCTGGCCAGAGTGTATAGTGTGTGTTTGGAGACGGAGGTGGGGCTGGGGAGACTGAAACAGTAGCTTTCTTGCTGTAGATCAAGGGGCCAGCAGAACCTTTAGGTTGAAGGGAAATGACAAGGAATTTTATAGAAATGTCCCGTCTAGTGAGAATTTTGATGACAGGCTTTGTAGGAAGTCATAAAATTTGATTTTGTATAGAGTGGTAGAATGGAGAATAAAGGACAGGTTGATGACTTCTGTCAGTCCAGTGGTTAAGACCCAATGCTTCCACTGCAGGGAGCATTGGTTCAGTCCCGCTTAGGGAACTAAGACCTCCCATGCTGTGTAGCCAGGAAAAAAAAGACAGATTGGAGTTAAGATGTTACTATTGTTGAGTAGGAGACATGGGAGGGATTTTTAAGTATTTGGAGAAAGGTGAGAAGTGGTGTTGGTTTTAAACTTGTTGGATTCAGGATACCAAAAAATCAGCCATTCTTCAAGTGAAATGATAAGGTCAGGTGTAGGACTAGGGTTGGGATTGACATTTATGTATGACAAGAATAAATAAATCACTCAGGATGATATATAAAACAAGGAGACTGAGGGCTATGGATCACTTTTTAGGTAGATGGTCACAATTGAAGGAAGGGAAGAAGCTTAGGGAAGGGATGGCTTAGAACTGATATCTGGCTTGAGCAAGTCAGTAGCATATTTCATGATGTACTTCCCTTCTTAATGCTATTCTTAGAAATATGGATAGGTATATTGATGGAGCCAGGTTCCAAATCTTGTCTAGAAACCTTGGAAGTTCCTGAAATCCTTTCAGAGTTCCTGAGATTTTTTTATATACTTAAAACAAATATTGTAGTACATTCAAAATAGAAGCAATTAACTGTCTTCTGTTAAGCCAGACATTAGAGATAAGCAGATCTAAAACAGTGTAGTCTCTTGCTAAATTTTGTTTTTTAGGATGTACTTTCTTCATAGAAACTGTTAAGGCTAACATAGAATGGGGTTTTACTGTTAAGGAATTAATAAATATTTTAACAAGTTTTCAGTTTTAATTTCCTAACACAAGGAATGTATTAGTTGTTGGGTATCCTGGGTTATTTTAAAAGTATAAAGAGGTCCTGAGATCAAAAGTTCAAAAACTGATGAATTAGCCAAAGTTGTTCCTATCTTATTTTTAAAGTGGGAGTAAGCTATTTGTTTCACTAGAGTGAATTTAAAAATCTGTGAATGTTCTTGCCTTGAGAGTTCTGAATTAAGTTTTAATAACTTTAATTGACCAATGAATGTTTATTTGAATTCCATTTTGTTTGATCATATGAAGTACATTTTGCCTTTGTAGGCAGTTTGCTGAAATGAAGATACATATAAAACTTTTCTGGAAAGCCACATAAACTTCGATCTGTTGGTTTACAAGTCCAGAGATGCCCTTCTATTTTAGTTTAGTATTTGTGTTCATTTTAAGTCCTTTAAAGATACGCATATTTACATTCCTAGAGAAGCAGCATAATCTCTCCTTTCCCCTTTCAGATACTTGTCAATGACAGCAGTTATCCCAAAATTGCAGAAAACCTGACTACAGTGCAATAATAGTACAACAGCCAGTGTTCTTCAAATATCACTGTACAAATTCTATACCAAAAAAATTCCCATGTTTCCTGTAACATTAAAACCAGATAGACTTGAGGGCTTTGATGGAGACCCATTGTGTCTTTGTAGCAGTGGGTTCCAGTTTAATGTAGTAAGCACTTAAGATTTTTCCCATGGTTCTTTTTCGGGTAGATGGGTGGAGAAAGAACCATTAAATTAGAGGATCTCTGAGCTTCTGTTGATAATGAAACAGCCAGGAAATGCACTGTCATCATGGCAACAACCAGCTGCTTATATCTGTTGGTCTCCCCCTCCCCTTCTGTACCCTTCATTGCACTCCTTCAGGGAAGTGCTATTGCTACTTCTCTAGGTTCTATTGAGTTTGAGATTGAGAGTTAATTTTAAGATCTTCCTAAAATTAACCTTTAGGATGTTACTGTTGTGTATACTTCTGAGGGGAAAAGGATAGGAGTTAGATTCTCTTGACTTAGCTGTTTTTTTTTTTTTTTTTTAACATTTTGAATGTGCTTCACAGCATGTAGGATCTTAGTTCCCCAACCAGGAATAGAGCCTGTGCTCCCTGCATTGGAATAGTGGAGTCTTAACCACTGGGCTGCCAGGGAAATCCCTAACATAACAAATTTGAATTGAATTGAAAGATGCAACTTTATAACTGCAAATAGATATTATTTCTACTTTTATGTGCATTACTTTGTAACTGAAATTGTATAAGAATTTAAGTTAACAGTTTCTTAGAATATTTTGGGGAACTAACATTTGTTAGAAACCTAGAATTTTCCTAAGTTGAATTTTTTCCCCCTGTGTATAGAAAAATGCTTGATGGTGGAACATTGATACCATACAGCATATTCAGCTTAGTGTACTTAGCTCACTGAGGTGTGGTTTACATCATATCAGTGTTGTCTATGACCTTTCCTTGCCTTGGAGAGCTCATGCTATTAAAAGTTGGAGTCGTAAATAATAACTGTGATGTGCCTAAATTGAATTTTGTCTTAAATTTTTAGAATGAGATAAAACACTTCATGTTAAACATACTCGATGTGTAGGCAGAGTAGAATTAATTGAAATGTGAAATTATTTGATAGATTCCACAGTGGTGTGTGGAGTACATGCGATCATTACCAGGACCCAAAAGAGGAGTTGCCTGTACCCAACCCAGGAGAGTGGCTGCAATGAGTGTGGCTCAGAGAGTTGCTGATGAAATGGATGTGATGTTGGGCCAGGAAGTTGGTTACTCCATTCGATTTGAAGACTGCAGTAGTGCAAAAACCATTCTTAAGTAAGTACTGTCTTTAAAAATGGACACTATTTCCCTTCTGCTTTTAGTTTTCTGCCACCAGATAGCAGACCTTGCTAGTGGAGTCTCAAGTTATCCAGTTTTAGAATAATCCAGATTAAACCTTCTTATGCTTACTAGATGACTTTTTAATATGGATTCTTTTTTTTTTTGTTAGTAATATATATAGCTGTTCAGTAGACACTGAAGTTCATAGGTCAGATTTTAGTTACTTGGTGCTATATCTTAGGTGAAGTGTATCATTTCAATATGACAGAAAGGTAGATGATATATCTTAGTAAAGGAAAAATATTTGTAGAAAGAAGGATGTATGGGAAGGGATATGATTTATTTGGGGTAGAGGGCTTTTGATACTAATTACACTGGTGTTACCATGGATGTGTTTTGAACTAAAAGGAGCAATCTTTTGTAATACACTCTTATTAGAGTCTCCTCAAAAACCTCTTCGTTATACCGTATTGAACTTCTTTCTAATATGATTGACAACCATATTGAGCTTCTTTCTAATACTTTAACTTCCCTGATTTCTCATCTTCATCTTCACACTTGCATTCAGCATAAATAGTGTGATGTTTGTTGCCTGATGGTAATTCTTTTGAAAATCTTTTGTTCATTCCGTGTGTATGTGTATGACAGTTCATTCATTTTTTTAAAATGAGTTCTTTGTCTTGATACAGTCTTCCCCCTGAGGTTGTTTTTAGAAGACAGTGGTGGGTAAGATGTTACATAGACAGTGACAGGAGTCTTTGATGGCAGACTTTGATACAGCGTTACAGGGGAAGCTATGTATTTTACAGAAAACTTCAAATGTATGTAAAAGTAGAATAATGCTGTAATAAACTTATATTTATTTGTCTTGCATCTTCAGAGTTGACTCATCTTATTTCATCCATATCTCAACCCATTTCTGTGTCCCCCAAAATAAGAAGCAAATCCTAGGCATCATATACTTTTGATCTGTAAATATTTCAGTGCATCTGTCTCAAAAATAAGATTTCTCTAAATGTAACTGTGCTATCACAACTTAAAATTTTTTTCCATAATCAAAACCTTGTTACCTTTAAGATTTCATCTCAGTTTCTTTGATTTATTATTTTATTATAATTTCCAATTAATTGCTTTATTAATTAGTTGTTAATAGTAATTGAACTTAAGTGTTTACTTCAGTCAGCTTGTCTTTATGACTTTATGAGGTGTGTTTTTGACTTAGACCTTAATCTTTACTGAATAAATTTTTAGTGACAGTCATGGTATTTATCAGTTGTAAATACAGTATAATTGACAAAAGTGTTACCTAAAATCTAAACTTATTTTTTATTACTTTAAGATTAGATAATGTCAAGGAATTGAGGATAATAAAGTGCAGATTTTGCTCACCTTTAGGAGAAACAATATGACATTTGATTTACTGTGTGTTGAATTTTTTTTTAAGTAAGCCATAGTTGAGCAGGGAGAGCAGAATTTAGGAATTGGGAGATGAGAAAGTTACATGCAATATTAGGGCAAAATGTATAAATGTTTATAATAGGAAGTGGTAGGCTTTCAAAAGATGCGTGCTTGGGAAAGATTTTAGTTCAGTTAATAGGGAAAGAATGACAACAGATTTGAGAGCTCTGTCTTTGGCATTGTGATGTTTTTTACGGAATGGTTTCTAGAGGCTTTATTTAAATTTAAAAAGAAACCTTAATTCTTATAGGGTAAGCTTATTGGAATTTCTTCTGGAATCTTCTGAAGAGCTAGAAGGTAACCTAGTATTGTCTTTAAGTGATATCACATCCTATTAGTATGGAGTGAGTGGTAGTTTTAACTAATGGGAGTGCTTTATTAAGTGCAGTGTCTTATGAATCCCTAGATATATTTTGTGTAGTCATCCATCAACTTGTTTCTTGAGAACCCAGATGTTCAAAATAGCTAAAGCTTTAACTTAGAATTAGTTATGTAGTTAATTGGGTAGGAAGAGTGAATACATCAGACAAGTATCAGATGACTATTTGAGCCCTCCATTGAGCCCTACATTAACTGTTTTCATGTGTAGATATAAAATGCCTGTGTATCTACTTTGTAGCCAGAAGAAGCCTTTAATCTTCACTGTAGAAGGATGGTGATGAGGACTAACTCATAAAGATTCTGCTTGAGGAGCTGAGAATTTAACCATATCCTTCCTGATTCATTGTGTACACTACATAAATGCTGGTTTACTAATTAATTTGTTTGAGACTACTTTAGCTTCATCTTTATACGCTAATGGTCCAAAGATAGTTTCTCCAGTGTTTGGGACACATAAGTGTCTACATTATAGGTCTTAATATTGCTCTACTTAGGATTGGATCTAGTGTAAATTTGTGTACACTGTGTTAAACTAGCCTTAAATAGCTATCCAGTCCCAGTAGGCAAGTTACTTTTCAAAACCACCACTGCTAAATGGTTTTTATAATTTGCTGTGTGTTTGCCTGCTCCCATCTTTTTTTTCTCCTAAAGTATTGCTTTTGCAATGTACGTATGTTCCTTTGGCCATCTTGGAATGGAAGTTATTGGGGCGGGGGGGGGTACCTCAATGAGGTAGTTAAAATATTTAATATTTACATTATTATTTTGGTAGCTAATTTCACTATTATTTTTGGTGATATGCTTCCTATTTGTTTTTTCCTCAAACTATAAAATTACTGAGAGATCGTGATACTGAGGGAACCTAGTAACTTTAACTTACGCAAGTAATGCTTAGTCATTCATTCAGTCAGCTAATAACTGAGTACCTTCTGTGTGTTGGGCAGTGCTAAGTATAGTAGTAAAAGTAAAACTGGCCCCGTCCACATTAAGCAAATACACAGTAAATATAAAATTTCAAATTGTGATTAGGCTTTGAAAGAATTTTGAAGTGTATTTGAAAGCATGATTTGAGAATTCACTTGAGGTTGGAAAAGAGAAGGCAGAATTTCAGTCAAGAACTGAAGTAAAAGTAATGGTTTGCCAGGAGTAGCAATAGGGGTACAGACTTTAGGCACATGGAACACCATTTTTAAAAACCCTTTTTGGAGTGGCATCAGTCCAATTCACTGTGCAGCAGCAGGAGCACACCCCAAATGCCTGGAACTTCTCATCCAGGCGGGAAAAAAAAATAAATAAATAAAAACCCTTTTTTTCTGAATGGAAAAAAAAGCATACTTTTTGCTTGAAGGCACTGTGGTCTTCATGTTACTTACACTGATTTGTGTAAGTCAGCATTTCTAAGGCAGAACAGTTTTGAGATGGTTCAGGACAGGTTTATAGACAGTATGGATAATCAAAGATAGGTTTGATTCTTTTTCTTAACGTGATTGGAACATAAACCCATTGGGAAGGGAGTTTGTATCTGTATACTTGTGCGTGGATCCTTTTTTAAAAAAAAAGTGACATGGAAGGGGCAGCAGAGGAGTGTGAAAATTTGTCACTACAGTGTACACTATCAGTGAACACTATCAGTGAACATAATTGTGGAAAGGGTAGAGTTTTCACAGAAAGACATTTTCCCTGATTGTTTAAACTTGCCTTGGTGGAGAAGGTACAGTGATAGGTTGATTTGGTGTATATAATTTGCCTTTTATTCTGAATTGTTTGCTTTTAAGTATCAGTTTCATTTCAGTTTTGGAATTTGTCAGAAGGCTAGGAACTCAATCTGGGATAATGTGTATGAAGCAGAAAGTGTTGCAGCTCTTTCTTGGAGGACACATGCTGTTAGCTCTGTAAGAGTAGGTAAGCATCTTGAGATGTTTATCTTTTATATAACTTAAGGACAAGCTGCTGGAAATCAGGAACAATTAAGATAGGACATAGTCTAGATCTAATTGAGTGATGGGGAAAATAAACAGCCTGGGTTTTAAGATATGATAAACCCTTTGTAAAACCTAAGGGAGAGATGTTTTGAACAAACCAACTAAAGAAGTACTATTTCACAGAACATGGTTCAGAAACTTGGGGAATTTTTTAATTTCCAAAAGGCAATCGAGGTGAGAAGATGAAAGAGAACCTAAAAGTACATAACAAATACAAGAGCCTAGTATAACAGAACCTCTAAGGTTGCTACTTGGGGAGGATTTACCAGCCATTGCCATAGCAGATTCTTTGGGACCTCAGGAAACAGTTTGAAGGACCAGCTGCATGACTACTTAGAGTTTCCAGAGTGAATTTCTACAAGGCAGTCTTGTTCTAAAAACTTGAGAAAAGAATCAAAAGGAAACAGATTGTAGAGCACAGACTCTAGGATCATAGTGCCTAGTTGTGTCCTAGTTCTGCCACTTACTGGCTGTGACTTTGTCCACGTTAATTAACCTCCTTGAGCTTACGGCTTTTTCAGAAGATGGAGCTGACAATAACAGCTACATCTTAGGATTGTTCTCAAATATGTAATTTTTGTGTGTCCCTTAGAATAATACCTGTAACACAGCAAGTGCTAAGTCAACGTTTCTTCTCTTGCTGCTGCTGATAGTGGTGGTAGATTTTCACTGTGAGAAATTGTTGTATTTTATTAACCAGTTAACCTGGTTAATTTAAAATGGACTTACAAAGCTAGTTTAATGAAGTCCCTTTTAATACAGTATTTGAATTACAATGTGAATTACAATTACAATGAATTAAACATTGATATTACTTGTCAATATGAAATGAATGAATGAATCCAAATATTCTTTTAGGGTTGAAGGTAAGATGTGGAAACAAATCTGGTCTTTAGAGATTATTATATAACCATCAATTATAAACTAATTTATTGAGCATCTGTTGTATGGTGGGCTTTGTTCTAATTCAAGTGCATCTCTGAATTAGGGAAAAGTAGTTTTACTGGATCTTCAGAAAGGAGTAGGTGTAAAGAATAAATGTGGTTATTTACCACTTCAGCAGTTCCTGTCATAGAAACTAAAAAAATCAGTTGTCACCTTAGAAAAAAAGTCTGTTGACTTTAAATTCATACAAAGCTAACTTGATTTCCTAAAGGTCTACATATAGTATTACATTTGACCTTTGTATTTAAAGCACTTGCAAGGGATTAGTTATAGAAGTTTCTCTTTGTTTATAGTGCCAACACCTTTTAAGAAAATACTAAGAACATACACGTCCATCCTAGCTTTCTGTAAATTCTGTTGTAAAGATAAGAGATCATTTCCTTCAAAAGTTATGAAAATGTGAGGAATAAGCAGTATATTTTGAAAAAATGATTTAATTTCCTTGTATGCTCAGTGGCTCAGTTGTGTCTGACGCTTTGCAACCCCATGAACTGTATAGCCTGCCAGGCTCCTCTGTCCATGGGATTTTCCAGGCAAGGATAGTAGAGTGGGTTGCCATATCGTTTCCTTATTTCTTGTTAATTTCTTAGGTGTTTCTTTAGCTTGATTAGATCTCTAATTCTGAAACACATACCAAATGTATTTTGGCTGTTTGCCAAAATAAAGCTGTATGCTTAGGCTGCTGATCTTCAGCATGTAAGTTAATAACTAGGAGGCTATGTATTTGATAAATAAGATGTGATGTTTTCTGTTTGGCTTTTTTTAAGTGTTGGAATTGCATTAAAACATTTTAGATTCCACATTATTCAGAATACCATATGGCACCTTTCCATATGACTGTTCACATTTGATGGTTTGTACTCATTGTAGCCAATATAATGCTACATAGTGTTGTGGCTATAGTAAGATTAGTGTTATTCATAAGGGGTAATGCTTTTGCTGAGAATGTCAAATTAAACTTCAACCTATATAAATCTTTATTCCTTTACAAATGAAAGGAGCATTATGTTTATTAAGGAGCTATGTCAGTGTCGTTGACTCTTTCCTGACTTGATAGAGAGGAGGTATGCTGTGAAGCAATTAAGGTAGTTTGAATGTCACATGAATTGTATAGATGATTTCACAAAAGAGGAAGTACTTCATTTGAGCTGAGAAGAATGGCGAGACCTAGATAGGCAAGTTAACTAGGTGGATAAGTTGGATTTTAAGTAGAGTAGACGTTCTCATGCTGCTTTGGTTTATAGCATGCTTAATGTCAGGAGTTTTTCATGGCACTCTAGGCCTAAAGAAATAACTCAAAATTTTAATAAGAATTTACGTTCTAACAATCTAATAGTCCATTAAACAAATGTTGGACATTGAAAGAAAAAGCTTAGTAATTGATTTCATTCTTATTCACCATTATTTATTAATGGATGTCTTTGCTATTGGAACACAGCAGTTTCTTACACTTTCGAATCAGATTGGATGCTGCCACCTTTATTTTTCTACACAGTAATGTAAACCTAGATTGTGCTAGGGAATTGTATGTGAGCTGTGTAAGTTAGAGGTGAGTCCGGAAATAGCCAGATCACTTGAAAGAGGTGTGTTAGTTGCTCAGTCGTGTCCAGCTCTTTGTGACCCCATGGACTGTAGTCCACCAGGCTCTGTCCATGAGATTCTCCAGGCAAAAGAATACTGGAGTGGATTGCCATTCCCTTCTTTAGGGATCTTCCCAATCCAGGGATTGAACCCAGGTCTCCCACGTGGCAGGCAGATTCTTTTCCGTCTGAGCCACCAGGGAAGCCCTATGAAAGAGGTAAAAAAAACTTTATTTTTTAAACTGATTTGTATATATACTTAAAATACATGATCAACTCTTTGTACCCATGTCATATGGAAGTACTAATTGACACAAGAAAACAGTTGTTTTGATGGATGAAGGTCATTTGATGAGTTTTATCAGTAGCTGTTCAGTAAGTATAATAGCTTTCACTCTAAACATGTTTAAAAATTGTTGACTTTTTGGGGGATGATCAACCATTTCATCAGAGAAGGCATTGGCACCCCACTCCAGTACTCTTGCCTGGAAAATCCCATGGACGGAGGAGCCTGGTAGGCTGCAGTCCGTGGGGTCTCTAAGAGTCGAACACGACTGAGCGACTTCCCTTTCAGTTTTCACTTTCATGCATTGGAGAAGGAAATGGCAACCCACTCCAGTGTTCTTGCCTGGAGAATCCCAGGGAACGGCGGAGGCTCGTGGGCTGCCATCTATGGGGTCGCACAGAGTTGGACACGACTGAAGCGACTTAGATCAGCAGCAGCAGCAACCATTACATAGTGTTGATATTGTGAAGGATGGGTAGGGTATTTAGACTCATCATATTTGGTGGTGAAAAGAACAATATTTTATAAAATCACTATGTATGGTTTTGTCTTCTAATATTATCCCTGATAAATGCAAGCTGTTTTAGCTTTGTCATTTGTTCCTTACAGTTGTCATTCAGAGAAGTATTCTGCTGATAGGGGCTTTGAACAAAAAGTAAGTTACATGTAGAAAATTGCATTAAGTACTACTTTTGGTCATGGTCTCTTTCAGAAGTCTTGATCCATTATAAGTTAGAAGAAATTACCACACACAAACCTGTTTGTGTAGGCGTTTTATCGTAGGTAGCTTTTCTTTAATAGAGACGTCACTTAACTGGATTGTAATGGATTAGTCTAAAAACTTAATGGTAAATAGAAATTTTATGTGAACTTTAAACATTTTATTTTAACCTAAAACTTAACACATTCATTTATCAATCTCTTAGTGTAGAACCAACACCATTTCCTTGAATATGAGCCCTTTGTAGTTCTATTACTTAGTAAAATGTCTAGTTGTTAAAGTGAGATTAAACTGAGACACTTGCAAAATACACAGGTGTTGCTTTTCTTGAATTTTAAGAGTTCAGTCTTCTGGAATTCCTTTTTCACTCTTCTATAGTTATCTCACATTTGATGGTTTTTTTGTGATTTATCTTTTTCAAGCTTTTCTGAAGCATATAACTTAGGATACATACATACAACTCTTTTCTACCCTAAAAGGTTATCACTGTGTAACATAAGATGATATTGGCCTAGTTGGTAGGGACAGAAGTGTGGTTATATTCTAATATGTTTGTAGAGTAAGATTGATTTTCCCAAGGATTCATTCATTAGGTTAGTTAAGAGTGTAGTGTGCAGTTCTGCTATATTGAATACTTACCAAGTGCCAGACAGTTGGTGCATTTAGGTGGTTTATATATATTGTTTTATTTAATTTGAACGATAGCCACCGTATTCTTATTTTTCAAATGGAGCATTAGAGGAAGTTGAACTTAGAACACCAGTAAGAAAGCAGGGACTTGACCAAGGTTTGTCTCGCAAAAAGCATATGTCCTGAATCACTGTATATGCTGTTATTTCTCTCTCATTCTTCAGCTCCATAGAATTATTTATGTGTAAGTATTTGTAAGGTAGTAAATCTAATTACTTAGGTTTTACTAGATCTGTGAAATAGATACCAGGAATTTCTTTTGGTCATGCTGAATGAATTTTGGATCCTCTAGAAACAGTTTTGATTTATCTGCATGTTTAGTCATGCCAGAATAAAGCCTATACTTTGAAAGGTAACCAAAACCCTAACAGGATTGGAATAGCAGCACACAACTAGGATTTTCAGAACATATTAAACTTCAGCTTTAATAGTAGGGCTGGTTCAAGACATATGGCTGCTAATTTCACTTATATTTTCCCTGGAGATTGTTCTAGAACAGTGTAAAGTTTTTTCATTCATTTTAATGACAGAATAGTTTAATTCCTTAGATGGACATTCAGAATTTACAGCTTCTTTTATTAAAATCAGTTGGTGTCCTTAGTATTCTCTTATAATCTTGTACACGCATTTTTTCACACGTGTTCAGGTGAGTATATCTGTGAAATGAGTTTCTTAAAAATGAAACTGGTTGGGTCAGAGGGTGAGTTGGAATTTTATTAGCTGTTGCCATATTTTAGCTACTCTGACTAAGGGATGAGCAAATGAGTATCTGTTTCTATGGCCTTGCCAACACTTTGTTGTGGAACATGTTTATCTTTGTCTATATTGTAAGTTAAAAAGTGAAATCTCAGTATGATTTTAATTTGCATTTATCTTTTATATGAAATTGAGCATCTTTACATGTACTTATGAGCCATTTGTATTTCTTTTTGGAATCTAAGATGCTTCTGTCAGCTTTCCAGACATATTGCTACCTGGTTGACAGTCATTTTTATGGTGCTGTTTTAAAATGCATATCTTAAACAAGGTCCTACTGTATAACACAGAGAACTATGTTCAGTATCCTGTGGTAAACCATAATGGAGAATATATATTTTAAAAATATATGTAAGTGAATCTCTTTACTATGCAGCAGAAATAAACATAACATTATAAATCAGCTATGTGTCTGTCAGTCTCTCATTCGTGTCTGACTCTTTGCGATCCCATGGACTGTAGCCTGCAAGGCTCCTCTGTTTATGAGATTCTCCAGGCAAGAATACTGGAGTGGGAAAGTATTTCCTTCTTCAGGAGATCTTCCCGATCCAGGGATTGAACCTGGGTCTTCTGCAGTGCAGGCAGATGCTTTTACCATCTCAGCTCCTGTAGTTCAGTTCAGTTCAGTCACTCAGTCGTGTCTGACTCTTTGAGACCCTATGAACCGCAGCATGCCAGGCCTCCCTGTCCATCACCAACTCCCGGAGATTACCCAAACGCATGTCCATTGAGTCAGTGATGCCATCTAACCATCTCATCCTCTGTCGTCCCCATCTCCTCCTGCCTTCAGTCTTTCCCAACATCGGGGTCTTTTCAAATGAGTCAGCTCTGCGCATCAGGTGGCCAAAATATTGGAATTTCAGCTTCAACATCAGTCCTTCCAATGAATACCCAGGACTGATCTCCTTTAGGGTGGACTGGTTGGATGTCCTTGCAGTCCAAGGGACTCTCAAGAGTCTTCTCCAACACCACAGTTCAAAAGCATCCATTCTCCTGTGCTCGGCTTTCTTTATACTCCAACTCTCACATCCATATATGACTACTGGAAAAATCATAGCCTTGACTAGACAGACCTTTGTTGAGAAAGTAATGTCTCTGCTTTTTAATATGCTGTCTAGGTTGATTATAACTTTCCTTCCGAGGAGTAAGTGTCTTTTAATTTCATGGCTGCAATCACCATCTGCAGTGATTTTGGAGCCCCCAAAAATAAAGTCAGCCACTGTTTCCACTGTTTCCTCATCTATTTGCTATGAAGTGATGAGCTCTGAGGGAAGCCCTAAATTGACTATACCTCAATTTAAAAGATCATGAGTGGAAAAAATAATAATTTTAAAAATACCATTGCAGTTTCAGACAATGAAGTTTAAGTCATTGCAACTAGGCTCAAACACATCTTTATTAATAAATTTTTGCCCACGAGAAGTAAGTTTGTTTATTCCTGTAGTATAAAAAAAAATCCATGCTTCAACTCTTGGAAGGCACTTTTTGCCTCCCTGCTGTGGGAGCATTTTCCCTGCAAAGAGTTGTCGAGATGCTTGAAGAAGTACTGGTTGGTTGGTGAGAGGTTAGGTGAATATGGCGGATGAGGCAAGACTTCATAGACCAATTTGTTCAACTTTTGAAGTGTTGGTTGTGCAACGTGCGTGCAGTCGTGCGTTGTGGCAAAGAATTTAGCCTTTTCTGTTGACTAATAGTTGCAGGCATTGCAGTTTTCAGTGCATCTCATTTTGAGTTGCCAAGCATACTTCTCAGACGTAATGGTATCTCAGGATTCCATGAAGGCTGTAGTGGATCAGATGGGCAGAGACCAAACAGTGGCCATGACCTTTTTTGGTACAAATTTGGCTTTGGGAAATTTCAGCGCTTTGAAGCTGCTTCTTGGTCTAACCACTGAGCTAGTCATTGGTGGTTGTAGTATAAAATCCACTTTTTGTTGCATGTCACAATACGATTGAGAAATGGTTCACTGTTGTTGCATAGAATAAGAGAAGACAACACTTCAGAACAATTTTTTTGATTTGTGGTCAGCTCATGAGGTACCCATTTACTGAGCTTTTTCAGCAAACCTTTCCAGTTTGCTTCAAATGCTGAACGACCATAGAATGGTCGTAGTTGAGTTCTTCGACAGCTTCTCGTGTAGTTATGAGAGGATCAGCTTCAGTGATTACTCTCATTTGGTCGTTGTCAACTTCCGATGGCTGGCCACTGTGCTCCTCGTCTTCAAGGCTTTGTCTCCTGTGCAAAACTACTTGAACCACTACTGCATTATATGTTCTTCAGTGGTTCTGAGTGAAACACATTGTTGATGTTGCAAGTTGTCTTTTCAGCTTTACAACCCATTTTGTACTTGAATAAAAAATTGCTCGAATTTGCTTTTTGTCTAACTTCATTTCTGTAGTCTTAAGTAAATAAAAAATAAACAGCAGGTAATAAGTCGGATGGTAAAGAATCTGCCTGCAGTGCAGGAAACTCGGGTTGGATACCTGGGTCAGGAAGGTCCCCTGGAAAAGGGAATGGCTTCTTGCCTAGAGAAATCCATGGATGGGAGAGCCTGGTGTGCAGTTGTTAACGGGGTCACAAGAGTGTCACGACTGAGTGACTAACACTTTTCCGCAGCTTAGCAAGCATCAAAATGTGAAAACGTGAAAGCAAACACAGGTTGCTATCTATGCAAATTTTTTGATCAAGTAGATCCCAAATGAAGCCAGTTCTGTATTTCTAACAAGTTCCTAGATGATACTGATGACTTTTTAAGCTAGTATTTTCCCAAGACAGTTAGAGAAACATTGTGGATAATAGGATACCCAGTAAAATGTAGAGTTTGGCTGCCCTGGGAAATTTTGGTTACTAGTCCATTACTAAAACGTCAAAATTATGTAATTACAGCTTATTATTGTGACACCCTATTTTTATGGCTCACCCCTGAGTCTGGGTAAATATTTAATTGCTACTGTGGAAGGTAGTAAAACTTGATCTAGGTAAAAGAAAATAGTTAGGGTCTTTGTAGGGCTATCAGAACCTGGTTCTGCCTTTTTTGTCAGGTTACTTTGGTTTTTGGGGAAGGGGTTTCATATATCTAGCAAATCATCAGGTGATAGCTTTCTACGTTTTTTTTCTGGGCTTGTTTAAAATTTTTCTTCATTGTGCACGAGAGCTTTCTTTCTAGTTGTGAGTGAGGGCTTAGCTACTCTTTGTTGCGGTGCTCTGGCTTCTCGTTGCAGCTGCTTCTCGTTGTGGATTAAGGGCTCTAGGGTGTTCAGGCTTCAGTAGTTGCAGGTTTGGGGCTCTGGAGCAAGGCTCACTAGTTGTGCTTGGGTTTATTTGCCCCTGGGCATGTTGGAATCTTCCCGGACCAGAAATCAAACTTGTGTTTCCTGCATTGGCAGGCGAATTCTCAATCTTTGGACCACCAGGGAAGTCGTGGGACTTTGAGGAGAGTATGTCAGTGTCTGAGGGGCCTGGGATTGGGAATTGGTATACTGATGCCTAGTCTTAGCAGGCTATTCCACTGATTTTAAAGCCCTGGAAAAGTTAACTGCTAATACTCCCTGGGAAAGCAGCAAATTTAACTATGTTAATTCTGATTGGATTCTAGAATCTGGAAGTCTGAGGATTTGGGTTTAGTTGACCATTTAACTTGGTACAGGTGATAATGCATAATTGTTAATAAAGAGCAAATAATAGTTCATTAATTATAACTGTAAGCTGCCATTTGTAATCGTTACCTTCTTCTCAGAAAAATAAAGAATGAGTATTTGGGTCAGCTCGGCTTTTAGATGCCATCATCACATTGTGGTGGTCTGAAGCTTGTTGAGGAAAGATCAGAATAAAGGGGTATTGTTTTTTAAAGGGGTTTTCAAGTGAAAGTTTAATACTTAGTGACTTTTTAATCACAATTTAATATGTAACAACGCATTTTACAGTCTTTTGAGGGTATTACAGGTCGAAGTTAGATGGTTGTCAGTGATTGAACTTGATCTAGCTGTACATATCGTCACTTCACATAAGTAATACATATTTCTGGAACTACATATGTTGAGTTCGTTAATTACAGTATTTTCAAAAATAACTACACTAAAATTCCGTGTTGAATTGAGTAGGCTTGGAAACTGAGCAACAGGGTATAAATTTGATAGTGTTTAAGCAGATATTGTTCAAAGAGTGACCAATCCATGTTTTTTGCCTTGCAAAGCAAAAGAGTATTGTTGAAACTAAGGAAATTATCCACAAGTAGATGAAACTGTATTAATGTTTTGCTACTGAGATAATGTGCAAAAGGACTGCCGAGCTTGTGTCAGTAATACCTGCAGGCAGGAGAAATTACCAAGTGTCCTCATAGATCAAGATATTTCAAAACATCTAGAGACTAGAGTAGCTGATTCATGCACTGTGGTTAAGGCATTGAGTCATAGTTTAATTGGCTCTGTTTTTGCTTTCATGGTCTTCATATAAAATAATTTTGCAGGTAGTGCTGTGCCAGTGTCAAGAATGTGATTGTTTCCTTTTTAAAATAGGACCAAAGAAGAAAGAAGCATAAAATATATCAAGTAAAGATGTATTTCTTTGCTAAAAGTCTTAATCTACAACTAAGTTTAGGCAGAATAAAGAGAAGGCTTCACTTGGGTTGTACACTGTCATTTTGTTGAACTTGGTGCTTCAACAGATGGTTTTGGCTAAAAATACAAAGTTGGTCCTTGAAAGATTAGATTAATTTGTGAAAAATAGAGCCAGAATAGTGAAGTCATAAATGATGACTTCAGATTTTTATACTTGTTTTAATTATGTAAATAAAACCATGGATTTATATTTAACTGAATGGCCTGTGACTTCAGCATTTGCAAGCAGACTTCATTTTGTCCAAGTGCCAAATGCAGGATGTTTTGTATTAGTGACAGTAGCAGCCAGAAGGGAACAGACAGGAGATTCACTGACCCATACAAATTATTCCTCACACCACCTTTCATCTGAGTGCCTGGATTCTCTCAAACCATCCCTAAACCTAGTTTTCCTCTTTGGTTCATTGATACAGATAATGCTGTATGCCTTGTCTTTCCGTAATTCATCAGCATTTCCACAGCGTAATGTTGCTCCTCATTTCATGCATGTATTCCTTTTTCTGATTCTTCACCATCATTTTATTGAATTAGATGGGACTGAGGAAAAAAAGATGGTAGACTCATGCTGTCTCAGCCCTTTTGAACCTATTAGCTTAAGTGGGAAGTTAGTGAAGTTTTAAAGAAATAACAAGTTTAGTGCTGTAATGTGATAAAGCAATTTAAAATGGTTTCTTGGTTTTGTTTTTGCAAGTTGAATATTTTAAATTTTATTTTGTTTTTAAGAAATTTATTTAAGTGACCATTTTCACTTTGGCATTTGTGTGAAATGTGTTTAATTCTGTCATCAGATTAACATTGTTTCTCAGTGCATTTTGGTATTACAGTCTCATTTGACAGAATTTGATAATGTATAACTTGTTTGATACATTCAATAAAATGTTTTTATGGAAGCTTAATTTTGTAATTGATTATGAAATAATAACATTTGTTTTGAACAAGGGTTAATTTATATTTATCTGATGTCTTTGCATTTCATATTTATGTCTTAAACTTTAAACGCACTAAATAACCAACATGTTATTTGTCAATATAGGTATATGACTGATGGGATGCTACTTCGTGAAGCAATGAATGACCCTCTCTTGGAGCGTTATGGTGTAATAATTCTTGATGAGGCTCATGAAAGGACATTGGCTACAGATATTCTCATGGGTGTTCTGAAGGAGGTTGTTAGACAGAGATCAGATTTAAAGGTGAATTAGTTTATTTGTTTGGTTCTTTAAAAATCCTATATGTGAATATATATGTATATTTAAAAGGGAGTACATGCTGATCACTACAACTACAAAAATAATCACCTATAAAAGCAAATATGGAGAGTACCAGCAGTGGTTTATACTTTCTTTTTAATTTTTCTTGCTGTCTTTGTTTTAGATTTTAAATATACTTCTTCTTAGTAATATGTTTATAGTCATTTCATTATATAGTCCATCCAGTTTTTTGTTTCATTTTAAATGATTTTATGTCATGGTGTTTTTAAACCTTGTGCTCACCCTGCCTTTTATTCAGTACAGGGGATACCTTCATTAAGGATCAAATCTCTGTTCTTGTCCTAACACAAACTCACTCATTCTAACTCATAATGCTGGAGAGTGGAATAACTGTATCCAGAACATACTGCTCCTCAGAAATGCCTTCCCTTAACCTAGGGTCTTGGTTCTTCCCTCTCCCACCCCCGCCTGCCATCCGTTGTACCATTTAAACCCTGGCCAGTGTTACTGTATTGATAAGGGCTTAAAACTGACTGACTGTGTGGACATTGTTGTCTCCCAAATTTTCTGAAGTTCCCTTTTTGCATTGTATGTGTGCAGTTCATTGGAACTTAGTATTGAGTGTTATTGTATGTGTTACAGAGGTTTGTACACTGGGGAGAAAGATTCTGGGTCTTAAAAGAATTGATACTGAGTTTGTTTGACTATAAAATTAAATGTATACTTTAAAGAATATATTTGAATAACTATGAGTACTATTACTGGTTAAACATTATGAGCTATTGAAATTTCGAGGGAGGAACTCAAAGTAGAAATTAAGAACTCTATAGTGGAATGTTTAATGGGAGAGCTTTCTATTTAATGGGTTTTGTCATGTGTAATTTAAATAAAGAGAGGATGATCACACAGTCATGCAGCCGGCACCTGAACAACCTTTTGCTGTGGCTTTTTTGGTAGTATAGAAAACCTCTGTTTGTTTTAGAAAATTTTCTGAAGAACTTATGCTTAGTAAAGATGATTTGGAAGAATGGAGAAATATTTGTACCACTGATTTATTTTATTTTATTTTTTGCTTTCTTTATTTTTCCCTGTGTGCAAGGTTGTCATTTTTTTTTAATAGCATAGTAGCAATCATATTACATATTGATGTCTTATATCAATTCCTTTTATGTAATTTTATAAACTTTGGTTGTTAAGGTGTTGCTTCATGAAAACATATGGTAGTTTATTTATGAAGAGTGAAAGTGTTAGTTGCTTAGTCATGTCTTGACTGTTTGTGACCCCATAGACTAGCCCGCCTTGCTCCTCTGTCCTTGGAATTCTCCAGGAAACAACACTGGAGTGGGTAGCCCTTCTTTTCTCCAGGGGATCTTACTGACCCAGGGACAGAACCACAATCTCCTGCATTGCAGGCCGATTCTTTACTCTCTGAGCCACTAGAGACACCGTAGTTGATATATATGGAGCAGTAAACATTACTCGTCTCTTTACAATCTTTGAAGACAGCTTCAAATAATTTACTGTTTTCTTTTCAGGTTATAGTTATGAGTGCTACTCTGGATGCAGGAAAATTCCAGATTTACTTTGATAACTGTCCTCTCTTAACCATTCCTGGGCGTACACATCCTGTTGAGATCTTTTATACTCCCGAACCAGAGAGAGATTATCTTGAAGCGGCAATTCGAACCGTGATCCAAATTCATATGTGTGAAGAGGAAGAAGGAGATCTGCTACTTTTCTTAACTGGTCAAGAGGTATTGTCATTATTTGCTTCCTTATTTATATTATTTCTATTAGACAACAATTTAAAACTTAAGAACCCAACATATATTAACCATGTATTTCTCATCCCAATGTCTATAAAGTTTTTCTTCAGCATGATTGTATTTATATGTGAAGTATATAACTCCCTTTATCTATGTACTCTAGGAATATACCCTTTTATGCCGTTAGTCTTTGTGTTCTAGTTGATATCCTGAGAATATTAAATGCTTTTAGAATTTCAAGATTTAGCAGTTTTAATCTCAACTTTGGAGAGACCTGAGTGGCAAGTGGTTTTGTGCTAATTTGCCATTCTGCTGAGGCATGAATGAAATCTGGTTACTCTAGGCAGTAATTTAGTTTGTAAGGGAATTTGGGTAACTCAGGTGCCCATCTACCATCAAAACAAGTGTTTGTGTTTTGTTTTTGTCTTCTTGCATGTGTCTATTGAGAATTGGAAGGAATCGCTGAAATTCTTTAGACTTTACATCATTTTTAAAATAGGAATTTTACTCTCACATGCAGCATTTTCTAAACTCATTTCTATCAGGATGTTTACAGGTGTGCTATGAAATTCTTGATGGCTTAAGTAAGCTCAGTGAGTTATCTGGGTGAAATAAATTCTTTTAGAGGTTTTCTGAAAGTTTGTCATTTGTTGTAATAGGCTTTGTGAATTTTCTACAGTGTCCTTCTCAAACTAATATACATGCCAGTCATTTGGAAATCTTGCAGATTTTTATTTGCTAGGTCAGGTGTAGGGTCTGATCTAAGAGTGTGTTCTGAGTAAGTGTCTAGAACAGTGCTACTCCATTAGAACTTCCTTTACATCTGGAAATGTTTTTATATCTATAGTGTTCAATATAGTTGTTGCTGTTCAGTTGTTCAATCATGTCTGATTCTTTGCAACCCATTGGAATGCAGCACACCAGTCTTCTCTGTCCTTTACTATCTCCCTGAGTTTGCTCAAACTCATGTCCATTGAGTCAATGATGCCATCCAACCATCTCATCCTCTGTTGCCCCCCTCTCCTGCTCTCAAGTCTTTTGCAAGCATTAGGGTCTTTTCCAATGACTTAGCTCCTCTTCATATCAGGAGGCCAAAGTTGGAGCTTCAGCATCAGCCCTTCCAGTGAAAATTGAGGATTGATTTCCTTTAGGATTGACTCGTTTGATCTCCTTGCAGTCCAAGGGACTCTTAAGAGTCTTCTCCAACACCACAGTTCAAAAGCATCAATTCTTTGGCACTCAGCTTTCTTTATACTCCCAACTCTCACATCCATACATGACTAGTGGAAAAACCATAGCTTTGACTAGATGGACCTTTGTCAGCAAAGTAATGTCTCTGCTTTTTAGTATGCTGTCTAGGTTTGTCATAGCTTTTCTTCCAAGGAGCAAGCATTTTTTAATTTCATGGCTGTAGTCACCATCTGCAGTGATTTTGGAGTCCCCCAAAATAAAGTCTGTCACTGTTTTCATGGTTTCCCCATCTATTTGCCATGAAGTGATGAAACCAGATGCCACACTACTAGTTTTTGTAGCCACAACAATATAATGGACTTGAATATTTGCATTGCAGCTAGTGAGAGGAGGAACTAAAATTTAATTTTATAGAAGTTTAATTAATTTAGTTACATGTGTTTGACCGCCTTGTTTTAGTTTTTGTGTGGTCTGCTAGTTACGAACTGTTTTTACATATTTTAAGGGTTTACATGAAAACAAAGAATGTGCTTCAGAGGTGGTATATGGATGCAAAGCCTAAAAAATTTTGGCCCTTTATAGTAAGAAATCTGATCCCTGCTCTAGAACATTTTTTTCTCAAGTGTGGTCAGTGGATTGCCTGCCTTGGTAGGGGAATTTGTTAAAGCAAGTTCTTGGCCCTGTTTCAGGCTTGCTGAAACAGATGAAATTTACAGATGAAATACTGTAAGAATCTGCATCCTTGCTGCTGCTGCTGCTGCTGCTAAGTTGCTTCAGTCGTGTCCAACTGTGTGCGACCCCATAGGCGGCAGCCCACCAGGCTCCCCCATCCCTGGGATTCTCCAGGCAAGAACACTGGAGTGGGTTGCCATTCATTTCCTTTCCCAATGCATGAAAGTGAAAAGTGAAAGTGAAACTGCTCAGTCATGTCAGCAGTCCCATGGACTGGAGCCTACCAGGGTCCTCCATCCATGGGGTTTTCCAGGCAAGAGTACTGGAGTGGGGTACCATTGCCTTCTCTGCATCCTTAACAAGCTCTAAAGGCCATTTTTCTGTTCCCTTAGGTTAAAAGTCACTGTTCCAGGTGAATGTTTTAGCTATTTTAATGCCCGTGGTACATTAGTGACACCACCCTAAATAATATAGTGAGAAATTGCCCTAGTTCTTTAACATAATCAAAATCAGTGGTCTGCTGTGTGACCGCCTAAGCTCCAGGAGAATGTGAACTGTAACTAGTGTTCAAATTCTACAGGGATGCTTGATATATAATATTTAATTAAATATGGTTGCATTAAGAACTATAATTGTTTAGTAATTTTTTTATCCTTGAATTTTTTTTCCAGTACTATTTCTGTTTTTTCCAGCACTATTTATGTTGTGAAGTGAAGTTGCTTAGTCGTGTCCGACTCTTTGCGACCCCTTGGACTGTAGCCTACCAGGCTCCTCGGTCCCTGGGATTTTCCAGGCAATAGTACTAGAGTGGATTGCCATTTCCTTCTCCAGGGGATCTTCCTGACCCAGGGATTGAACCCAGGTCTCCCGCATTGTAGACAGAGGCTTAACCGTCTGAGCCACCAGGGAAGTCCTTATTTATGTTGTAGGCTGATTAATTCTTTGCTGTGGGAACCCCATGCGTAGTAGGGTGCTTATTGTGTCTCTGGCCTTTACCCATTAGATGTAGGTACACTCCCCCAGTTTGCAAACATTCCCAGTAAAGAATCATACTTGTTCTTTTGGGAAATACAGTGTGTTGCAAATTAACTTTTACAGATAAACCTCTCTATTAGTCTGTGTATGCATTTTGAATGGAAGAATTTTTTAATATTTTGCAGTGTTGAGGCATTTGTGTTCATTTTGTTCTTTGGTGTCTGGTCCCTAGTTTCTCATTTTCTCTAGAATGAGTAGCATGTTTTTTTTAAACGGCTGTTCAAATAATCATCATGTTTAGATAGTCAAGCACATTAGAATTCTATAAGAAATATCAGATGGCCTTCTGTTGGGGACCTGAAATGCTTTTCTGTGAGTTGAATTTCTGTGGCTGATACTTTGGCAGCTCTCCCACAGCTGGGGAACGGAAAGGAATAAGCTCCAATTACCTCATGTATCCTGTTGAATTTTTAAGTTTCTTTTATACGACTAGCTAGTCTTGAGGAATATGAAGACCTTTGAGGAGAAAGTAGCAATTCTACTATTTTCCTCATGTCTGTGAGCCTGTTATTTTTATTTGGTCAGTTAAGTGATAGATTTTGGGAGTTCTGTACCCCATCTCCATAAATTTGAATAGTACCCATAAAATTTATCTATCTCAAAACTTAAAAATGACAACCATATTACCATTTTAACCATGTAAACAATAGTGTTTCTATAGTCCCTTGAATTAATTTGGGAGGGGAAAGACCAGTTTTAATTAGTGAAGGTTTGGAAAACGTGAATGTTGATTTTTTTCGTTGTTGTTAATCTGTTAAACCAGGTGTTCCTAGTAGAACTCCCTAGAGGAGCTGTGCTACCAAGTTTGGTAACACTGATTGTAATTAAAATATGAATTGTTTTAAGTAAATACTTGAAGATGTTGAACTCTTCATTCTTTAAGCAATACATTCTTTCATCTTTAATTTCATTGAGTGAAATTAGTCTTTTCAACATGTAGGAGTTTAGATTCTTTAGTAGGGTCTAAATTAATTTGCTAATATATATATTGATGCTTTTGGAGCTGAAAGTCTTGCTCAATTCAGAAACTCTTGAACTTTTGTCTCAGTTCATGACTAAGCAGAAGATTGCATTGTGCTGATGAATGTCAATGAGCTTTCTGGTCTTTCAGAACTGTCAATGTTGATTCTGAAAGTTCAGTTAAATTTAGGGAAAATTTTGTTGCCAAGTTTAAAAAAATAATGTTTAGAACTTTGTCTACATAAAAACAAACAGTGTGGGATTTTTTTTTCCTCACTCTTTAGCGTTGTCATTATATCACATGCAGTAGTGATTTTGTTTCAGCTCCATACATGCTTAGCAGATAGTTTCAAATAAATTTGGAATAATCTTGTTAAAATTTCTAGAGTCTGCAAATGCACAATTTGGGGCTTTTAACTTTATATATAAAATCTGGTATTTGGTGACTTCTGAATTAACAGAATTGAAAAATAACTCTGAATTTGGCATCAGTTTTCCTATACAAGATATATATATATGTTTTTAAGAACTATGTGTGTGTGTATATATGTATATATATATATATAGTTTGGGGTTTATATTGTGTTTGTGTTTTTTTTTTTTAAGATCTAATTTTGTTTTTGTATACCAGCAGGGGGCATTCTAATCTAGATACAGCATTTGAAAGCAATTTTTGGGTAAAAATATTTCTTTCTTTTTTCTTTTTTTTCAATGAATAGCAAACTTTCATTTCTTTTGGAAATTGTATACCTCAAAGGAAATTGGTATATAAGATCTTTAGTAATTTTCTTTGTCACAGTTTTTAAGACCTTATCAATACTCCAGAAAGCTGGTATGTTTTAAATTGGTTTAAAATCTGTTTTTGTTCTTACATATATTCTTTTAACACGGAAACAAAGTTGCATTTTAGTTAAATCATTTTAAGGAAAATTATTCTAGCTTGATTATAATATATAATAAGTTTACTTGGTAAATTTTTAAAAATTGTTCTGTCTTTTGAATAAAGGATAATTTGTCAATAAGGGTAACTTCTGATTGATACTGGCCATACTGCCAAATCATTTAGCGTACTTCTGAGTTTAACTGAATTAAAGCTTCTGTAAAATTTTAAATATAGCTCCCTTCCCATGTTAAAGTCCCTTTCTCATCCCCTAGAGCCTTCACCTACCTCTCTGTCTCTCACACCCTCCCAGTATTCATTGTGTCCTCTCTTGAAACCTGGAATTGAATGCAAATGTGTTGGAATTGTTTTGTGTATTAGGGAAATTTTTGAAGAGGCTTTAAGATATTTGGGTTAACCTAGTTCTTAAATATCTATGTTGATACTGTAGAGGTGTGTGTTCTCATTAGGCACAATGAAGCAAATCTTCCATATAATTGCATTAGTGATACGTGACATTAAAGCCTAATTGGCTTATTTAAAATATCTTGCACATCAATTTCCTGTAGATTGTGAAAATTGAAAAGGTTATGAGTACAGTTAAATATTCCTGGGTGAGAAATTTCAATTTTAGTACAATTTGTTGAGAATTAATTAGGACATTGACTCTTAAGAAAAAAGGGTATGGAATGTCAATAAGGCAATTGTGTGTTTATGTGACTAGAGAAATCAAAGTTTCTTGGATTATTTCTGAAATCCCAATGAAATCTGCTGAATTAATTGTGATGACTAAAATAAGATGCATAGAACTAGGATTATGGTAAATCCTTAAAATGTTTCAGTGTGTATTCATTCTGTTTGCACACTTAAACTTTTATTTTGTAGGAAATTGATGAAGCCTGTAAGAGAATAAAGCGTGAGGTTGATGATTTGGGCCCTGAAGTCGGTGACATCAAAATCATTCCATTATACTCCACACTCCCACCTCAGCAGCAACAACGCATCTTTGAGCCTCCACCTCCAAAAAAACAGAATGGAGCGATTGGAAGAAAGGTAACACTGAAATGTTCTCTGTAAACATTGCACTGATACTGAAAGATTTGTCTGTGAGATATCAAATTGTATTGAATTATAATTCAAGGAATAAGTTACAGGTGATTGTGGTCTGAATTGTATGCTACATAGTTATCTGTATTTCCAAAGTAAATAGAAGGAAATGTATTTGTGTAGAGTTCTGCATATCTTTTGACAGGTACTGCTACCATGTCCCTGGGAAATTCTTCCTTAGCAAATGGAAGGTTGCTTAGGGTGAGGAAGGTGGCCACATGTCTTTCTCCTGATTAAATCACTTGGCACAAAGTACTTTTTTCTTCAGTTTCTTGGCTTCTCCCCAGAATTTTTGCTCAGTTGCTCAGTCGTGTCCTGCTCCTTGCAACCCAATGGACTGCAGCATGCCAGGCTTCCCTGTCCATCAGTAACTCCCGAAGTTTGCTCAGACTCATGTCCATCGAGTTGGCGATGGCATCCAACCATCTCATCCTCTGTCATCCCCTTCTCCTGCCTTTAATCATTCTCAGCATCAGGGTCTTTTCCAATGAGTCAGTTCTTTGCACCAGGTGGCCAAAGTATTGGAGTTTCACTTTAAGCATCAGTCCTTCTCCTTTAGGATTGACTGGTTGGATCTCCTTGCAGTCCAAGGGACTCTCAAGAGTCTTCTTCCCCACCGCAGTTCAAAAGCATCTATTCTTTGGCACTCAGCTTTCTTTATAGTTCAACTCTCACATGCATACATGACTACTGGAAAAACCATGGTTTTGACCAGATGGACCTTGGTCAGCAAAGTAATGTCTCTGCTTTTTAATATTCTGCCTAGGTTGGTCATAGCTTTTCTTCCAAGAAGCAAGCGTTTTTAAATTTCATGGCTGCAGTCACCATCTGCAGTGATTTTGGAGCCCCCCAAAATGAAAGTCTCTCACTGTTTCCATTGTTTCCCCATCTATTTGCCATGAAGTGATGGGACCAGATACCATGATCTAACTTTTTCACTCTCCTCTCTTACTTTCATCAAGAGGCTCTGGTTCTTCTTTGCTTTCTCCCATAAGGGGGGGTGTCATCTGCTTATCTGAGGTTATTGATATTTCTCCCAGCAATCTTGATTCCAACTTGTGCTTCTTCCAGCCCAGCGTTTCTCATGATGTACTCTGCATATAAGTTAAATAAGCAGGGTGACAATATACAGCCTTGACGTACTCCTTTTCCTATTTGGAACCACTCTGTTGCTCCATGTCCATTTCTAACTGTTGCTTCCTGACCTGCATATAGATTTCTCAAGAGGCAGGTCAGGTGGTCTGATATTCCCATCTCTTTCAGAATTTTCCACAGTTCATTATGATCCACACAATCAAAGGCTTTGGCATGGTCAATAAGCAGAAATAGATGTTTTACTGGAACTGTCTTGCTTTTTCGATGATCCAGCGGATGTTGGCAATTTGATCTCTGGTTCCTCTGCCTTTTCTAAAACCTGCTTGAACATCTGGAAGTTTATAGTTCATGTATTGCTGAAGCCTGGCTTGGAGAATTTTGAGCATTACTTTCCTAGCGTGTGAGATGAGTACAATCGTGTGGTAGTTTGAGCATTCTTTGGCATTGCCTTTCTTTGGGATTGGAATGAACACTGACCTTTTCCAGTCCTGTGGCCACTGCTGAGTTTTCCAAATTTGCTGGCATATTGAGTGCAGCACTTTCACAGCATCATCTTTCAGGATTTGAAATAGCTCAACTGGAATTCCATCACCTCCACTAGCTTTGTTCGTAGTGGTGCTTTCCAAGGCCCATTTGACTTCACATTCCAGGATGTCTGGCTCTAGGTAAGTGATCACACCGTGATTATCTTGGCCGTGAAGATCTTTTTTGTACAGTTCTTCTGTGTATTCTTTCCACCTCTTCTTAATATCTTCTGTTTCTGTTAGGTCCATACCATTTCTGTCCTTTGTCAAGCCCATCTTTGCATGAGCCTGCTGCTGCTGCTGCTAAGTCGCTTCAGTCGTGTCCGACTCTGTGCGACCCCATAGATGGCAGTCCACCAGGCTCCCCTGTCCCTGGGGTTCTCCAGGCAAGAACACTGGAGTGGGTTGCCATTTTCTTCTCCAATGCGTGAAAGTGAAAGTGAAGTCGGTCAGTCCTGTCCAATTCTTTGCGACCCCATGGACTGCAGCCTACCAGGCTCCTCCGTTCATGGGAGTTTACAGGCAAGAGTACTGGAGTGGGTTGCCATTGCATGAGCCTAGTGGAGTATAAATTAACAGGAGATTGATTGGTGGTGGGGGGGGGTCAGGTTTAGAGTTAATCAAATCAAAAACTGTGAACATGACTTTAAAAAAAGTCTGATCCTAGCTTCATTACGTTGAATGCTGCAACTAGAACATGTTAAAATATTTTCTGTTACTTTATTTGCATTCAGAATTTGGGGGGGAACTTTTGAAATTTTAAGTGATAAATTTAGTATATAATTTTGAAGGTGATTTGTTGACTGAAAAGTACTCATTCTCTGTAGTATTTTTTTACTTCATTCTTTGTCAGTTGATGGGTATAAAAATAGTTGTTTCTTAAACGTTTCTATAATAAAGTGGAGTTAGTGCATCTTCCATGCAGATGGTTTAATTTTTCTTGAAATCATGGGTACTTTGTGTATCTGCTTTTAATTTTAAAATGGTGATTTTATTTATCTTGGAGTAAATACAGCAAGGTTTACCATGTTTGTCTTTTCATGTAGTTCTCTTCATTCTGTTTTGAGTTAACTTTGATGGGGCCCACCTTAACTTCATATTTGAGCTCTTCTTTTCTCTGTTAATACTAGTATACTAGAAATTTAGGTTCAGTCTGGTGCCGGTTCTGTACACGGTACATTTTGTAGACTCTTCAACAGTTTAAGCCCATGGAATAGAATTAATTGTTGTTTTGTTCTGTTTTTTAAGCTATTGCTTTTCATGTTCTTGTAAATCCTAGAATATTGAGAGGAATTTTGTCTTTCTAAAAAGAGTGATTTAGCAGCAGTTGTGTATGTATAATGTTGAGGCCACTGGAGTTTCCAGGGCTTTGGTTTACCTTGGGATATCTCCAGCTTGTAATTCAGAATCAAAACTAAGAGCCACAGTGCTACTTCATCATCCACTAATTATGTTTTTCGTTCGGCTAAAGCTATAGGATCTCTTGCTGGGAAATCATGTTATCTCCTGGCATGAGTCAGCTTCATCTTAGAAGTTGAAGGAGCACTCTCATAGCCTCCCTGGATTGACCCCAGTGGGAGGGGGAACTTCCCTTGCAGTGGTGCATCATACTCTATGAGGGAAAACACTTTGAAGCCCCGCGTGTTTAAGGGATAATGAACGATTTTTATAGAAGTTTATAGAGAAGGGTTTACTCATCCAGTCATATATTTTGAAGCTGGTTATGGGAGATAGTACTAGTTGAAAACCTGAGACCATTGAAATGCACTATGGCCAAGCACTGACTGGCTGGCAAGATGAGTAAGTGACCATCAGACCCAGGGCCTGGCAGGTCCAGTTAAAGTAGGAGAAAGGATTGATGGGATTGTGGGGAAAGAGGAAAGGTAATGAAGATGCACACAGGTTATATGAGGGTATGGTAAAGAGGAAAAACTGGTATTCAGTTGCTGCTTTCCTGTCCTCTTTTTTTAAATGCTGTAACTTTGGTAATATTCTATTTGTAAAGGCCAAGGCTTAATTCTTCTATCATGAATTCATTAATTAAACATTACTGTGCCACTTACTGGAATGGGACTTTTCATTCAGGAATGCTATCACTGATTGATATTCACAAGTAATTTAAAACTACAGGAAGGGATAGATTGGGAGATTGGGATTGACATATACACACTACTATATATAAAATAGGTAGCTAATAATGTCCTACTGAATAGCACAGGGAACTCAGTACTCTGTAATAACCTGTATTGGAAAAGAATCTTAAAAAGAGCGGATATATGTATATTATGGAGAAGGCAATGGCAGCCCACTCCAGTACTCTTGCCTAGAAAATCCTATGGATGGAGGAGCCTGGCAGGCTACAGTTCATGGGGTCACTACGAGTCAGATACAACTAAGCGACTTCACTTTCAGTTTTCACTTTCATGCGTTGGAGAAGGAAATGGCAACCCACTCCAGTGTTCTTGCCTGGAGAACCCCAGGGATGGGAGAGACTGGTGGGCTGCCGTCTGTGGGGTCACACAGAGTTGGACCTGACTGAAGCGACCTAGCAGCAGCAACAGCATGCATATATTATAACTGATTCACTTTGCTGTACAGCAGAAAGTAAGACAACATTGTAAAAAAAAAAAAATGATAACTGACCAAAAGCACAAAAATAAATAAAATTATGTAGAAAGAGTTAGGGATTTAAGGTCTCCTTCCAATTACTTAAAATACTATTTGATTCATACTTCTGTTAAATTATATTGGATCACATTTTGTAATGTAGTACTTCATTTGTTGTCTTACTCCTCATTGTATTTATGCAAAATAGTTTCTAATTGATAGTGATGAAACTAACAAAACAGCCTTTGAAACTAAAGTTTTAAAATGTAGGCTATATTAAAGGTAAACTTCTATGGGCATTGGGTACTTAACTGGCATTCCTTTTACAAATAATTGAGATCTTTTTGCATGGTGCTCTAACATAGCATCAGTGGTATACTTTCAAGCTTTCTAATAGTCAAGAAAAGTTGAGAATGCAGTTCATAAATTTTTGAGGGTGGGTACTTTACCTCTTTTAATCATCGTTGATATTTGTTCAGGTATTTGACTTTAAGCTAAAGCTTCTGTTGCTTTCTACATGCATTAACATTTACTCATAAATTATGCATTTTTTTTGACTAAGACTTATATTTGCTATTTTATAGATTTGGTGTTATTAAATCCAGCAACTATGTTTATTTTTATTTCATTTTCATTAATTTTGTCCATACAGATAGCTGATTTTTCTGTATCTTATCTCAGAGTTTACTAATTAACATGGCTCAGAGCATACATTGCTCAATAAAAAAGAGAAATGGCCCTTGTGGAGATGTCTCTCTAATTTTAAAGAGAGGCTTAATGATCCACTATCTGAAGATAACTTAGTGTGGTACTGCTGGAATATTTACAAACAAATAAGCTAATGTCCTCACTGAATTAGAGACCCCACCGAGTTCCCTAGGGACTAAAAACCCACACTTTTTAACCTAAATGCATTATTGTGTCCAAATAGAATTCAAGTAGAGCATCTCAAGTACTTTGAAATGGAATTATTGAAATAAATCAACGTGAATTCCATTAAAAAGCAGATTATTGAGGGGAAAGGAGATAAATCTACATGAGAGTTTATTCTTAACACATTTAATATAAAAAGATTAGAATTGGCATTGTCTTGATTTTTTTTATCATAGAGTTTATTCTATATATTGGGCTCTTTATCTGAAATAATTCCTTTGTCGTTGAGGTTTGAACACTCTTTAAGGCTCTTTGAGCACTATTGCCAAGCTATAGTCTAGAAGGCTTTGTAGCATATGTACTCTGACAAATTCAGGACCACTTTGTGTTGTGACCGCTTCCTACATAGATCATGTGCCACTTAATACATCTAGAAAATACTTAGGGCTTGCCTCACCCCACTGTTAAGGTTCCAAGGCAGCTAGATAACTTGTATCATTTATTTGTCTGTTGGTTTTTTTTTGCTGAGTATGTGTGCATGTTTTATTTAGCCTTAGTGAGTATTATATCTGCAGCTCAAAGTTGTACAGTTTAAGAGTTTTTCCCTTTTTTTGTCCCAAAACCCACTTCTCATGGGGCAGGGAGGTCCTACTAAAGAAATTATTTTATTGTCTTAAAGCTTTCTAGCCCATTAATTTTTTTAATTAAAAAAATCAGAAAAAACCTAAAAGCCGTGCTTCTCTAGGTCTTTGTTAACACTTTGGATTTCAGAGTTTAACTTCGGGTGGCAGTTGACTCAACAGTAGACACAGAGGTTGCCGAAGTCGGTGTGAACATCACCTGATTCTTAATATCTGTGGAATCACAGATCCACACCTCCTTACAGATGTTGTACAGTTTGTCACACAGACCCAGAGAGAACATGTGAACACCAATTTTTATGGACAAAAATTATTTTTAAATTTAAAGAGTTTGCACCAGTACATTTTTATTACATTGACTGTATTTTGTTCTAGAAGAAATAGATGAAGTGTATTTTTCCCTCAAAATATATGTTTTATACTTCTATTTATATGTACATTTTCAAGAACTACAGTTTTTACCCCAGAATTCCAGAAAGCCACAAGACCTCTTATATAATAACAAGCATGTGGTTTGTGATTCTGTATAGTTTATAAGGGCTCTGTCTCAGCTGACTAGTATGCAAGAGTTATAAAAGGAAATTGAAGTTTGAGTGTGTTAAAACCGCTCCACTCTTTTAGCTACTAGATTTGATTCCTGGCTTTGATACCTACCTTTCCACTGCAACACACTGACTTTGTAGAAGAATATTAAACTCTGGTTATACTTATTGAAGTTTACTTCCTGACCTTGTTTATGCTTGCTTCAGCTCTAATTATTGAATGTTCATGTCTTTGAAATGTTCTGGAAAATATATTTCATTAGCATCAGACCACTTAGTTTACTGTTCATTTGCTAGTTAGTATGCTTTTCAGCTGGTCAGTGCAAAAAGGGAGCATTTTGGTTTTAGATATATAAGTAATTGTATAATAATATCATCCGGTTAATGATGTTCTAGTAGCCTTTTAAACCTCCAACATTACCTGGCAATGTGCCTAAGGGCATCCTTATCCACATGCTCTTGTTTAAGCAGAACCTTCCACAATGCTCTTCACTTGTCCCTTGTGGGTTGATCCCACCTTATCTTCAACAGCTCTCCTAAATGCCATTTTCTGAGTAAGTTTTCCTTGTCTTTGCTTGGGCAATAAATCCTTTAAAAATCTTATGGCATGTTTTTTATGTCATTGTACTTCCATTCCACCTCTAATCTTTCTTTGCGGATTTTAAAAGCTTTAAGAGCAGACTCTGATTCATCTTCTGTGTCAACTGCTTGCATATTCAGGCATCTCCACCTTAATGGCAGTAATCTTCCTCAGATCAGATGCTCTGAGAAAAATACTAATGAAGATCCCATTTTTCCATTGCTTAAAAAGAAAAATTGTGACATGTCATTCTTAGGTCCCTAATTTTCTAAAGCATATTTAAAATACAGTAAAACACCCACATGAAAAAACAATCATGTTAGTATATAAATACTTTGAACCTTATTCACTTTCAATAAAAAGTTCAAATCATTCCTTAAGATTCCTTGTATGCTGTGACACCCCCTCTGAGATTTCCAGAACATCTATGTTCAATTCTGATGATACACCAATTCTTACTGGATTCTAAGTTGAGATTTTCACCACCATGTGCCATTTCATTTAAAATATTTAGTTGACTTTTGGTGATATAGTTTTCCTTTGTAAATGTTGCCTGAAAGTATTGAAACATGTACGTGTTGTACAGTTTGAATATTAACCAAGGAGTGTTTTCTCAGGGAGACTCTCTGTGAGATAAACTTATTGCTTTATCAGTTATTTTCTTTTGATTTTGTTCTGCTATTTGAATAATTAAAACCTAATGTAGTCAAGTAATAACCTGAAGATTTTTTGTTGAAAAATAAAGGTGCTATGATGAACTAAATGAAACTTTGAATTCTTAAATATTAATTTGTCTTTATATAGCATTGGTTATTAAAGATTAAACCTAATTCCTGTTTATTTACTGGTTTGTAATTGTTTAGTATAAGTTAAAGACTAATTATTTGAATTGTACTTGGCTTGTAGTTTAAGTTAAATACTGTTCATATCTTAACAGGTAGTTGTGTCAACTAACATTGCAGAGACATCTTTGACAATAGATGGTGTGGTGTTTGTAATTGATCCTGGATTTGCAAAACAAAAGGTACATATTTTAGTACTATAGTACTTTATAAATTAGTGTTCATTTAATAGTACTTATTGCTTATTTGTTTCATGAGTGAAGTTTACTTTTTAGAATTATTTTCTAGTTTGTGTTTCATTTTCAGAAGTCTGTGATTTGAGCCTTTGGTTCTAGCTGGCTTTCACATACTAAGCCCATGTTTATAATCCTGTTTTTCTTTTCATTGGTTTCTTTGTTTCTGTGTGGTGATCCTGAGTGTTTCATATGTGAGTGTATATTCATGTAAGGAGTACTAAAAAGTACAGGATTATCATCCCTGCCTATTAGTCACTCAGTCAGCTAAATTAGTTTCTGTTATGTACCAGTCATAGTACTTGGGGGGGAAAAAAAAGTATTATGTTAACCTCTAGTTCAGCAGTACTGAATACCCAAGCACTTTAGCCAAATTAAGGGATTACTCAGTTAATAAATAAAACTGTTTTCTTACCTAAGATCTTTGATTGCATTTGATTATGTTTTATAATTGGGAGAATTTGTTGTACATAGTATTCATGTTTTTGATGGAAAACAATTCTTTAAATTGGCAGCATATAACTTGACTTCTGGACTGAGTTCAAAATATTTTCTTGGTGTCCACACTGAACATTGGGTGTTGAAATTGACAAGTTTTTTTTTTCAGGCAAAAACCTTCAGCACTATCCACCATATAAGAGTAAGGTAAAACTGAAAGTATTTTAAATTAGGAAGAGTAGAGCTACTTCTGTGTTAAGTGACTTTTCATTTAGTCTTAGAATGCTGGAGTCAGAATACCTGAAAGAAAGTTAAGGAATGATGAATTCTGTTTCTGCCCCAGCATGATTTATGCTGGTCGTCAATACTACTTTGTTTATTTTGGGGTTAACTTTGGGCTTTGGATACTTTTGTTAGATCACAGTTTTGTGTTTAACTGGAGGATGAATTGTAATGTTATTTACGTTCCAATAGGTGTATAATCCTCGAATCAGAGTTGAGTCCCTTTTAGTGACAGCCATTAGTAAAGCTTCAGCTCAGCAAAGGGCTGGTCGAGCAGGACGAACCAGACCTGGAAAGTGCTTCCGACTTTATACAGAGAAAGCTTACAAAACAGAGATGCAGGTAAGGGTTTTACTGTGTCCTTACTCTGTTTTTGGAAGGTTAGGTTAAACTTGTTACCAGAAGAAAATTACTTTACTTACTTTATCTTATCTTTTGGCACTATAAGCTGTTCAGGTTTTCCCTGAAGTTTATGGTGTAGTCTACCAGTACAACCCTTTGTTATAGTTCTAAGTTGAATTGGGCAGCAGTGGTAACCTTTCAAACCCTATAGTTTACAGGAAGTATCTGATTCCTTTTTAGTCCACAAATACTTTTCTCCTGTTTAAGTCAGTCGTTTAGAAGAAATGCCAAAGGAAATAGCTAAGGACGAGAACAGATATGTTTTTTCCCCCTGGAGCAAGAAGATTATGGGATATTTAACAAAACAAATGTTTTTGTATTTTTCTAGGATAATACCTATCCTGAGATTTTGCGTTCTAATTTAGGATCAGTTGTGTTACAGTTGAAGAAACTTGGTATTGATGATTTGGTGCATTTTGATTTTATGGATCCACCAGGTATAAATTCTCAAAGCATGTTTTGTCAATCTTTTTAACCAAAACTGACTATCCTATTCCTTATATACGTTGAATACATTTTACCTTTCCCTTACAATACATCAAGAGGAATTTTGTGTGTTGGCATTAAATCTAAAAGAGTGGGAAAATAGCGAATACTCTTTTTTTCCTTATCTTTCAGGGTAACTAAATTATTTTAGGAGTTATTAGCAGGGCATGAAAAGGGAAAATTTTTTTTTTTTTTTTTTTTTTTGAGGCAAAATAATTTGATAAACACATTGTTGAGTTAACAGTTCCTGTACTTAAGAGGTGACGTTTAACTGCCGTACAGGCAAGTTTTGCAGCTTTGTATGAGTCATAGTTTGCTAGATCTCTGTAACTGAATTTGATGGCAGTTTGAGTTTTACGTTTGGTCCACTGTAGAATGAAAAATGAGATTGCTTCTAACAGTGTGTGCTTTGTCACGTTTTTGCTTATTAAGGCAGCTTGTCTTAATAGATTGCCTTTTCCTCCTAGCTCCTGAAACTCTGATGAGAGCCCTAGAACTTTTGAATTATCTGGCTGCTTTAAATGATGATGGAGATCTGACTGAATTGGGATCCATGATGGCCGAGTTTCCTCTAGATCCACAGCTCGCTAAAATGGTTATTGCAAGTTGTGACTACAACTGTTCTAATGAGGTCCTATCTATTACTGCTATGTTGTCAGGTAATAGAGGGAAAGGAACTAAAAAAAGCCCAGCTCTTCAAAGTTTGGGTGGACTTCACTTTTGGGTTTGTTTTTTAATTTTTAGTATGATAGTGAATTTTATAGATGTTTTTAAGGGACTTATTTTGTTTGCTAAATATTTTGAAAAATTGCTTCATAATAATATAGTGTTTACAAAAGTAAAGCACTGTGCATAAAATGTAGTAAAAAACATTGGCTCAGATTAAAATATCAGTAAGAAAAGAATAGGTCCAGGACTGCCTGGTGGTCCAGTACTTAAGAATCTGTGCTTCCACTGCAGGGGGTGTGGGTTCCATCCCACAAGCCTCACATTATAGCCAAAAAATTAAAGAATTTAAGTCTGAAGATACTATAACTGAGTTCTTTGGTAGGTCCATCAGTTTTGGAGTTTATTGCTGAAAGTTCAGGAAGAACGTTGTTCTAGTAGCTGGCACTATTTAAGTGAGCCTGAGACAAACCAAGCTATCATTTAAAGAGTAAGCTTTTTCTTCATGTGTAAATTGTATTGCAGTGGCAGTCAAATAATTATTTTAAACTTAGTATCAAATAAATAGAAGTAGTAATGTATAATTTTAGGTTTAAAATCTAATCTGATGGTAATTCTTTTACAGTGGCAGGGAAACACTTGATAAAAGAAATATGTTTAATAGGTAAAATTGCTTAATTTTAAAAATCGAAACATTGAGCTGAACAAATACTACTGTTTTTTATTAATAGCTATAACATTTAATTCACAAATAGTAACTTGGAATTTAGATTTTCCAAAACAGAGAAATATTAACGTAGAAATGTACACTGAATCTTACAGCTAAAAATAGAAAGTGTATTAAGGTTTTACTGACTGGCAAAGTACTCTATAATACTAATTTCAGTACTGGGGAAAATTGACTTCCAGTCACAGAGTGGCTTATTGGTCTTATTTATACCTCAAATAATTCAAACTCTTACATGAAAGTAAAGGAAGAAATTTTTTAAATTTCTAAATATAAAATTTTTGGCTTAGTTTAGATGTATGTTTTAATGATGTGAATTTTTAATTTAAGAACTAGCGAAAATGTTTTTTTTTTGCAGTTATGATTGATCAGACTCAGAGCAGATGGGCAGGGCAGTACTGAATCATTTTAATGAAATTGTAGTTTCTTGCGGAGGTGGTGGTAGGTTGTTGTCTGCCTTTTCTTATATATGTGATTTTTGTTAGATTCTCCTGGTTGTAGTTAACCCAACATTTTAGCTTGAGAGAGTGTGGGGTAAGAGTTAACAGACTGTGTTTGTTACCTACCTAGTTTTTATATTTCTAGCTTCTCTTTTATTGGGAATACTATAGAGTTAGCATTGTTCGAATTTAGAAAACTAGCTAGCCCTTTAAAAAATTGGTCATTATGATGCAGTTGAGATCTCCCATCTACATCTCTTACTTGTGGTGGTTCTGCAAAGCATGGGGATAACTGGTTGTCTTTAGCACATCAAGAGAGTGAACATTTTTGTACATTAGTTATTAAGCAAGGCATTTGTTAGCGGGAGGAATGTTAAAGGATTAAGAAGAAGTCATGCAACTAAAACAGTTTACTTAGTTTGTAATGCTTTGTTTACCATTTAAGGAGTTTCTGGAGTTTGGGGGTCCTGATATAAATAGTAAAAAATCAGGGGCCTTAATTGAGTGCTTCTTAAACCCAATTATTTAACTCTGGTAGCTAGTTCACATTAATGTTCACAGCTATGAGATTTCTGTATTTATGTCTTGTTACCTTGCTTCAGTTACATTAAGCAAGACTTAATATTTACTGTGATCATGTGTCATTGTTTCTATTTGGCTTCTTTGGAATCATTTTAAAGGGGAAACTGTATGGATGGCAAAGAGTAATTTGATACTGTATTTGATCTTATTGATTATTCCTATTATCTTTTATCTGAACTGATGATATATAATTTTTTAATTGACAAGGTTTTAAGAGCTTTAAAAATGTGTTGACAAAGTCCCAAGCTGTTAAGTATTTTTCATACTGCTTTTATAACTATGGAATTGCTAAAGTGAATTAAGGAAAGTTGTATTTGAAAAAATGTAGAACATACTTTGTAACAACTTCAAGTTTTATGTGATTTAAAATTGAGGCTCTAAAAAAATATTGTAGTTCATTTTGATGACCCTGACATAATGACTGTTTCAGACTAATTGTCAACGTTTAAAATATTGGATTCTGCTTTTATATGAGGACTTCGAGTCAAATATCAATTTTTAAAAAGAACTTGGGACTTTATTTGCTAATCTTTTTCTTAAAATGCTGGAAAACTAGGCTGAATATTCCTAGCCTTTTTGAATTTTCTTAATTCAAAGGCGGTTTAACCTTCCACCACTACTGCTATCATCAAAACCCAAGATTTCATGATATTTTTTATGTTACATATGCTTCTGCTCACCAGTGCTAATAGTGATACCCACCAGCTGGTAATAGCCACAGCACTAGGGAAGAATTACGATAGAAATGTGGCAATAGACTGGTTGGAAAGTTGTTTTTAGTCCTTCAGTGGGGAATTCAGCGAATTAAATGGATGAACTTTTGAAAAATTTTTGTTTAGCTAAAAGGCTATTGACACCATAATTCTGGTTATTGGTAGAGCTATCGGCACTGGTTTTTTCAATAAGTTGAGCTTTTAGTATCTTGATGGCCTTCAGAATAGCTGTTTTTGATGCCTACTTTTAGATTTAGTTAAAAATAATCAGGTACTCTGTAGCTTTGAAACCCTCTTGTCTTACAGATGTGGTTAGGTGTTGATGTACCAAATCAAGGTAGTAAACAGTCCAAGATGCAGTTGGAGGCCATCCTGCCCTGCCCTATGCTCTGTGAACTGACCTAGCTAGGCCTTGTTCCTCTGTCTGTGAATGCGTGACTCATCGATATGGGCGTTTGTGTTGGGCCCATACCAACCTTGTTTAGTCCCACAGTGTTTTGTTCGTCCCACGGAGGCCAAGAAAGCTGCAGATGAGGCCAAGATGAGATTTGCCCACATAGATGGAGATCATCTGACACTGCTGAATGTCTACCATGCTTTTAAACAAAGTAAGTATAAATTAGATTGAAGGCAATCTTTTGTCTAAACGTCACTTGCAGCATATAAGGTATTTCTTCATCTCCCTTTCATTTATTATCTGTGACAACTTTACATTAGAAACCCAGAGGTACTTGAGAAAAAACTCCTGACTAGCATTTAAAATAAAAATTGCCCATCTTTTCCAAAGTTGTTTATTTTTATAATCAGGAGGAAAGCACTAGAAAGCTGGAAAATACAGAGCAGTAAAAATGAAATGCTGGTATAAAATTTACCACAAACATACAGCTTTTGATAGTTCTTTTAAAAACTTTGCCTTTTATTTGAATAGTTTTGTATTACTTACAGAATTATTACTAATATTTTTCCTAATAAATAGCTCTTATGTAAAAGTAAACTAACGAAATAGGGAAATAGGCTACAAATGTCAATGACCATGTGGTAAGTGGTTCATAAACTCAAGTGGGGGGCTATTCAGCATTACTTGCAGTTCAGTAAATGTGCATTATTATTTGAGAGGTACCATTTCTTCACCTATAAAATTGGCAAAGGCTAAAGAAAAATAGTCTTTAGCTGTGTAGGAGTGGGTCTAGTGCAGTGCAGCAGTCTTAACACCAGAGGTGGGAATAGAAATACATGTTATCTTTATGAAGAGCAGTAGATTTGATATTACCAAGACCCTTATCAAATTCATATGATTTGACTTATAGATAATCTGTGAAATTTTCTTTTAGTATTCTTTGGACAGAGATACGATTCAAGTTTTTTATCTCACAGTTATTTATGATAGTAAAGAAAAATGAAAAATACCTAGATGCCCACCAATAGAAAGATGGTTCAATGTGATGCTATCGCTACATGATGACATATTCTTCTAGCTTTATATCATATTTTCAGAGAGTATTTAACAACATGAAAAAACATTTTCCAATTATTTGAAAACAAGGAAACAGTGATAATGAAGAATGCCCTATTTATAAAAATTAAATGAGAGGAAAATGTGACAATAGTCTCTTGAGGTTCATTTTTATAACTTTTAAGTTGTATTTGATAGTCTTAATCTAAGCCTATTTTTCTTTGAAAATGAGAAAGACGTGGCATTTTTCCAGATTCTCTGAATCTTCCCCTGTTAAGACTATCTATTGAAAACAGCCAGGTAGATTTTCATGGGTAAAATAACTTAAAAATAGTTTTTCCAAAATCATTGTTTTGTCATTCAGTAGCCAAAAACCTTAGTGCTGTTTTTAATTTTGACTCCAGATTTTTAGTAAAGTTGATTAAGACTATGATTAATTTATAAAAATGATGTGATTTAGTTCCCTTGTTGATTTAGCTTGCTATTTATATGGATTTTATTTTTTAATTAGATAATACACCTATTTGGATGATTCATGTCCCCTCTTAATTTCCCTCTTTCCAACTTTGTAGATCATGAGTCGGTTCAGTGGTGTTATGACAACTTCATTAACTACAGGTCCCTGATGTCAGCAGATAATGTACGCCAGCAGCTATCAAGAATTATGGACAGATTTAATTTGCCTCGTCGAAGTACTGACTTTACAAGCAGGGACTATTATATTAATATAAGAAAAGCTTTGGTTACTGGGTATTTTATGCAGGTATGTGGACTGTATAGGAGTACATAATTAAATGCTTACTTAATATTTGTTTTCTATAAGCAGTGCTTGGATTCCACTTAAACACAAAATTCAGTTAAAGAATGCCTATAAATAATCTTTAATTTTTTGTCCAGATTCTTGAATGAACTAATATACTGAGAAGTTTTTACATGTGTTAAGTTTACCAAATGGCATAGTTAGGGATCCAGTTATGTAGAAATCAACTTTACAAGCACTTTTAAAATAATGGAGTCTTTTTATACTAAATAGATATATTGACTATTTTCAGGTGAGTTTTATTAGTTATTTTTTCAATGCAAATTTTGACTTTGGATAAATGTATCAAAGAATTTCTTTGAATCTTGATCTTAATTGGAGATGTATAATTGTACTGGAATGCTGAAAGGAAGCAGTTTTCTGGATGGATCCAGAAGTACAATTCACTTTGTTCTCTTTGTGGAAGCTAATCACCCTAAAATTCAAATAAGCAACTGTTTTATGCACAATCCTGTAGCGCGATCTTTGGTATTTATAATAAGACACGTGGGTGCTAGGAAAGTCAGCTATGGAATAATGATTTAAGATGAAAAATAATTTTTAAATGTTTCTTTTGGTTTTAAGTGTTTTATATTGGAGGCTGAAGTTAAAACTTATCTGGTAATTCTTATAGTTTAAGGGACATGAAGCCAATTAGGTTTTTCAAAATGAAAGTGTTTGTGGTGAAAAAATGAAAACACGTCAGTCCCTTATTTGAGATGAGATTGATTTTAGTTATCTTTTAAATATCCCACTTGTTCTTTGATGCTCTCCTTTGGCTATGTATAATAAGTAAGATGTCGCCTGCCTTAAGGCCAAATGAGCCCAATACATAGAGTGGCCATTAAGTGCATGGAGGCAGAATGAAAGGAGATCGGTGCCTGTCTGTGTTTGAGATCGGAATAACAATGTTTATTGTGGCATCTTATTCTGAAGTTTCAGTGCTTATCAGAGTTAGGATTTTCACTATTACCCAAGCATTATGGATTTCTAATTCTCTCTTAAAGCTAAAGTCCATTAGAAATGGGACTTTCTAAGTGTAGTGCCTGGCACCTAGTAGGTGCTTAGTAAATATTTATTGATTGAAATTGAGTTTATTTTCTACTATATGTTAGTAATTATGAATTGCTCATTTCTGTTCTTCATACATGCTCTTTGTTACTAGAGTTCTAGAATTGGAAAGGGCATGTTGTCATCTGCTTTGATACTTGTTAATTGTTAGATGATATTGATCCAATTGATATATTTGATTATAGATAGAAATATAGGACAAGAAACCCATGCATCTCCTCTCTCCTCTCCCCACCCTCCAATTCCTTTTCTTATTAAATCTCTCATTGTGGGTTACTTTTGCTCTATTTTTCTATCTTAAACATGAATTTTCATCTTTTAGTAATTGTTCATCTGCTACATAGTTCCCACCTGGTATTAAAGAACCAGTCTCAGGCAATAAGACCAAATAGTATATATTAGGCTTTGTGGGCTCATTCAGTTCAGTTCAGTCACTCAGTCCTGTCCGACTCTTTCAATGAGTCAGCTCTTCGCGTGAGGTGGCCAAAGTCCTGGAGTTTCAGCTTTAGCATCATTCCTTCCAAAGAACACCCAGGACTGATCTCCTTTAGAATGGAATGGTTGGATCTCCTTGCAGTCCAAGGGACTCTCAAGAGTCTTCTCCAACACCACAGTTCCAAAGCATCAATTCTTCAGCGCTCAGCTTTCTTCACAGTCCAACTCTCACATCCATACATGACCACAGGAAAAACCATAGCCTTGCCTAGACGGACCTTTGTTGGCAAAGTAATGTCTCTGCTTTTGAATATGCTATCTAGGTTGGTCATAACTTTCTTCCAAGGAGTAAGCGTCTTAATTTCATGGCTGCAAGTCACCATCTGCAGTGATTTTGGAGCCCAAAGAAGTCTGACACTGTTTCCCCATCTATTTCCCATGAAGTGATGGGACCAGATTTAGGTCCCTTATTGAAACCATTCAATTCTGCTTCCTCTTGTGTACAAAAGCAACCTTGGACAAATGGGCATACTTTGTTTCAAAAAACTTTACTTACCATTTTGAATTTCATGTGATTTTCACTCCAGCATCACCAAGTGTTTCTCTTTTGTTATTTTTCCCCAGTCATTTAAAGGTGTATAAACTGTTCTTGGCTAAGAAGCTTTAAAGATGTAGGCAGTGAGTTGGATTTAGCCTGCTGTAGTTTGCTGATTGCTGCTTTTATTGGGCAGTGGTAAATAAGTCTAGCCATCAGATTAAAAGCAACAGGTGAGGCTTGCCTTTCCCTGATTATATAGGTATAGATATATAGGCTTTATATCACTTTTGTATAGCACGTCAGAAGCATTGTATTAATTTACTGGGTTTCGGTTTCAGGTGGCACATTTAGAACGAACAGGGCATTACTTAACTGTGAAAGATAACCAAGTGGTTCAGTTGCATCCCTCTACTGTTCTTGACCACAAGCCTGAATGGGTGCTTTATAATGAGTTTGTTCTTACAACAAAGAATTACATCCGGACGTGTACAGACATCAAGCCCGAATGGTAAGCTTTGTGTCTTTAATTCTAAAAGTTTTCGTTACCATTTTGCTCAGAATGGAATCTGAAAAGTCTTGTCTTGTTCTTCTATTCACTCAGGGGAACTCGGATGTTCCCCAGCTAGGGTGTATACTCCTGTGTATAGATTTGGGGCACAAAATGGTGTGATTATCTCTTAAGAATAATTGCTTTGTGAAGAGGATGGTAGAATTGTTAGTATGGGCATGGGCAATTTGGAGACAAAGTTATACTTGACTAACATGAGAAGTATCTTTGAAGCCATTCTCTTGCTGTTGTGATTAACTTGGTCTCCAGGTTCCAGTAGTCAATCAGTCTTTGTATTTCAGCTCTCAATGATTGTTTATTTGTATGTTGGTGCTCTAAAAGCAAAGCAGGCATTAAAAACTGCACCTCTTTTTGTACCATTGCATATTTGATCACAAAATGTGATCAGAACTGACTGACTTTAAGCAAAATTACCCACCCACTGCAGTCCCCCTTTGTGACTTTTTTTTAGGGGGCAGAATCTATTCTGTAACTTAAGATAGAAAATGTCAGTCAAGAATGGGGGGACTGAAAGCACTTACTTTAGTTGATGTCACTTGCTATATATTTTGGGACTTCTTTCCTCCACTGATTTGTGACTTTTGACACTTAAATTGTGTAGGGCATTACCATTTTATCTTAAATGCTTTGTTGAGAAAAAAATTATATGGCTAAATGTTTAAAAAGATTCAGTCAGGTGTATTCTTTGGGGTATAGAGTTACATTTATGGTTATTAAAACTTAGAAAATGAGAAGATCCAGTCATTTGAATATCAGGGTGTTTCTTGTATGGAACTTGTAATATTGTAACTTTAAAGAGGTAGATCAAAATAGTGTTCCAGAGTGAAGAAACTTATGACCTTATGTTACTGTCTGTGTAAAAGAAAGGGGTATTTTTTTTTTACAAGAATTTATCTTGAGTGGTTTTTTGTTTTGTTTTTCAAGTTTATGAAAAGTCCACCATCAGAAAATCTGCAGCTTACTGAGAAGTGCACATTTCTAAAAGTGGTGTTTATAAGGATTAGGCATTTGTAATTTTAACATTGGCTTGGATTATAGGTTTGCATTTATCAGTGTATTAATGAATAATGCCTATCCTATCTGAAGCTCCAGTACTCTAATTGTTAATTTGGTGATTTTTCCCCTCCTTCTGGACAGGTTGGTGAAAATTGCCCCTCAATATTATGACATGAGCAATTTCCCACAGTGTGAAGCAAAGAGACAGTTGGACCGCATCATTGCCAAACTGCAATCCAAGGAATATTCACAGTACTGAAATTCAATGCTTGGAACTGAAATTATTCAGAGGACAGCTTTAAAAGATGAACGAACTGAAAAGTTCAAGTTGTGCTCTTCATGTTGGTTCAATAATGGCCTTTATTTGAAAGCTTTTTAATTTTTCTTTACAGTAAATATTCCATTCTGATTTCATAAATTAAACATTTATGCCTCCCTTTTGTGTTGACACTGTAGCTCATACTGGAAAAGTCGATCAATGTTTTGCAGTTTATTGAAAGTAGTTCTATATATAACAATGTTATAAGCATTTCTTTAGAAATGGTTGAAAATGCTTCTAAAATGTGATTATCGACCATGGTATGCATGATCGTTGTAATTGTTGACATTCCTTTTAGAAGTTGTGAAATGTTACAACTTGTGCTTATGTAGACACAATCTTCTGTCTCGGTACAGAGGCACTGACTTCAATAAAGTCTATTTATACTAATTTCGGCCACAGCACTTTAATATTTTTGTTCTAGTCTAAGTATGGCTTCTTTTCTTCCCAAGTGTGGGGCTTTTTTTTTTGTTTCCTTAAATTGTAAGCATACTATGACTCCATATTCAGCATCTTTCCACAGGGGCTGCTCTTGAACGTAGTCTTTAAAGTGGTATGTTTTAAAGAACATACTGTAGCACTTTGTTAGGCTAGTTAGGATATGATCTAGTGGGATGAAGTATGTCATTTTTAACTCAGAATTGGATCCCCAAAGACAGAGTAATGATAGTTTTCATCATAAAGTTCATTCTATAAGACTGATTATTTATTTTGTTACCAAATTTTTAGCAGATCTTTTTGTTTTACTTAGACATTCTATGTACTCTAGTCACTGAAACAAATGTTTGTATTAAATAGACAATAGGAAGTGATACTGTAGATCTTGGTCAGTTTATTGAATTCTTAATGTTGGATGTTTTGTGCAGTGTACAAAGTCATTAGTATAGTGTGTTAAAATGTGAATTTCCTTCCCTGTGACAGGCATAGACTATTTTATCTACAAATGACCCATCAGAGGGTAGGTGTGACCATCTTTAGGGTCAGGTGTATTCTTCAGGGTGAGTCCTATCAAAGGGTCCCTAGTAAATCAGTTCCTTATACTTAAAGCATGCATACTGTACTCATTAATGCCCGGACTCACCTCTTCTACTTTTCCCACTCAACAAATATTAAATGTTAAAGTAAATTGTAGGTGTACATAGTTGGAATTTAAATACTACTTTGAGGCATATATCTAGTATGGTTTAAGGGAATTAACTGGGAAAGTTAAGAGTTTTTCACACTACTGGGATATTTCTATTAAGTGCCTAGTTTTGTTCCTATGGAGTAATCTATGTGCTGAAATAATATTTTAGGTTTTGTTTAAATTTTTCCTGGGTTTAACTGTTGGCAACATTATATGCTTACGTTGTCTGTTAATCAAATTATACCACAGTATACAGTTGGTGAATCAGTTGCATATCTTTATAAATCTATCTGATTTTATAATAGATAGGTTTCTAGTGTATGTACTGTTTAACCTTGTGCTTTTTAAAATCTGGAGTTTGACCATTATGTTTTCTTACAGAGACAAGTTATAGAGCAATGTGTAGAACAGTGTTGGTTATTTATTTGGCAGAGTTTCTAGGAATGGCTCGTATTCTTTGTATCGTGTAAGTGGTGAATATGTGTTGGTAGTGGCTACATGGAATCATTAGAGCAAACTGAGTTTTTATTCTTTATTGTCATGCCTACCAAAAGATTAAAATTCCCCCCATAATATTCAGAAAAATCTTTTTTGAAGATTTCTTAAGAGATCTCCTTATCTCTCAAAATAGTAAAATAGAACTATTTTTTGTTGTGAATATAGTTCTCAGTATCTGCGAGGGATTGGTTCTAGGGCCCCTTGTGGATACCAAAATCCATGGTTGCTCAAGTCCCTTGTATTAAATGGCATGATACAGTTGGCCCTCTGTTAACCCAGGTCCCACATCCCTGGATTCAGCCAACAATGGATTCAGAACCCCTAGATACAGTGCAGACTGTGTAGCATAAGGAAGCAAGACCAGCAGCAAATGGAGCCTTTGCTTGTAAATGGTGAGGGAATTAAGACAGCTTGGGTATAGGACAGGATAAAATAAACATAACCCTGTAATCAATCCATTTAGCTAGAATCCCCCAAAATAAAAGCTATATGATTTAGTCCTAGGATTTTTAGATTTGTATGGTACCTGCAAACAATTTCACTTCTCTTCTCAATAATTTTAACGGTCATCCCTTCTGCTCAGATACTTTAGAGACACCATTACTTTAGAAGACATCTTAATAGTTGTGTTTGAAATGCTGAGCTGAATACTGTTTCTTTGTAACTTTTTAATTCTTCTAGAGTAAAGTTTGGCACCCCACTCCAGTACTCTTGCCTGGAAAATCCCATGGACAGAGGAGCCTGGTAGGCTGCAGTCCATGGGGTCGCTTAGAGTCGGAAACGACTCAGCGTCTTCACTTTCACCTTTCACTTTCATGCATTGGAGAAGGAAATGGCAACCCACTCCAGTGTTCTTGCCTGGAGAATCCCAGGGACTGGGGAGCCTGGTGGGCTGCTGTCTATGGGGTCGCACAGAGTCGGACACGCCTGAAGCGACTTAGCAGCAGCAGCAGAGTAAAGTTAAATATGTCTGGCTGTTCTGCATGATGCCATTTAGTTATTTGAGTTAACTGTCATCTTTATTATTTGGCTGAATAGTCTGTTTCCCCTGAGCTGCCATCTTTGAACAGCTTTGAACATTCCTGCTTAACTTCTGATAGGTGTTTTCTGGATTATAGTCAGTACTATGGTCTAAACTGGGCAGAGTGTAATGGAATCTGTATTTTCCAGGGTACCAGACATGCCATTGCTTCTGTTAATGCAACTTAAAATTGTTACCCTTTCATGCAACCATTACCTTCTAGCTTCTGTGAATCTCACTATAAATTTACGGTGTCTAGTTATTACATGATAGTTTTGGATGTGGCTCAGGGTTCACAATGTTAATATTTGGAGACCTCACCCCACGTTAAATGCATTTATAGCCCATTAAATAACCTTTTAAGGTTAGACATTTTAAAAATTGCTTCTTAAATACTGCTATCAGTCATATGCTAAGTTTAACCCAAATCTGGGAGTTACTTGTATTTGGCAAGTTTCTTGCATCCTTTTAATGTGTGGGCCTATTTTATTCTGTTTGAAAAGATGCTGGGTTTTTTGTGTGTGTGGAGTCTTTATTTATAATTAAAAATAGACTGTAGTAAGTGGAACCAGATTGAGAATTCATGATAAAAATGGGAAGACTACATTTATAACTTTTTTTTTTTAACATTTCTCCGTAATAGACATTTTTGTGGTATTCCTTCAGAGAATTTCTATATTAATTGCTTAGGAATACTGATCATGTTCATTTTGTTAAGTACCAACTCTGGAAGGTATTGTGTGAGTCTATAAAAATAGATTGGTAATTCAAATGTCTCAAATAATGGTTTGGTTGGAGTTTTAAAAATGTGTTCAAAGATCTGTAATATAAAAGCAAGGTATAATGAATATGGTAAAGATGAAAGAGCTAATAGGTATCAGAAAGAAAATATGGTTAAAGGATTAGTTGAGTATTGAGGAAAGAGAGGTAAATAAGCAGCCCAGTAAGTTAAATGGTTAAGTGTGAGTCACTGGAAGTGGTGAAGGCCTGGGATAAATAAGCTCACATCCCTGGCTTTGTCTTGGACAGTGCCTTAATGATATTTTAAATCAAGCTGGAAATTCAAATTTATATGCTAAATCTCCCTTTTAGAAGTTTTAGATTTTTTTTGTTTTGTTTTCCTGCTCAAAGCTGGCTTCTAGGAAGCCAATCATAACTTTGGAGTTAATAATCAAAACTTTGTGGTGGACATTTCGTTGTGTGTCAGACAAATAGTAGGATTTCAACAGGCACTGAGTATTTCGTAGACAGATTTACATACAGTAAGTTTTCTTTTTTAGCTGTAGTTTGATGAAGCTTAACAACTCTATGCAGTTGTATAACCATCACCACAATCAATGACACTTTGATCACTCCGAACGTGTTTCCCCTGTCCCTTTGTTCACTAATCCCCTTACTCAACTCCCCAAGAGTTTTGCAAACCAACAGACTTTCTGTCCTTTTAGTTTATTAGCCTCTTCCAGAAGGTCATAAACTGGTTGCCGTTTTGGAGCCTGGCAGGCTACAAGTCCATGGGGTCGCAAAGAGTGGTATACAACATTAACACTCTCCTTCATTGGGCATAATGTTCTTAAGGTTCATCCATGTTGCGTATATTAGTATATTCAGTAGTCCCTTATGTATGTATCATATTTGTTTATGCATTCACCTGTTGCTGGAATGTTGGGTTATTTCCAGCCTTTGTATTGTGAGTAAAGCTGTTTGCAAATAGGTATTTGTATGGCTGTGTGTGTGTGTGTGTGCTGAGTTGCTTCAGTCATGTCCAACTCTTTGCGAGCCCATGAACTGTAGCCCACCAGGCTCCTCTCTCCATGGAGATTCTCCAGGCAAGAATACTGGAGTGGGTTTGCCATGCCCTCCTTCAGGGGATCTTCCCAACCCAGGGGTCAAACCTGTGTCTCTTAGGTCTCCTGCATTGGCAGGTGGGTTCTTCACCACTAGTGCCACAAGGGAAAGCTTTACCTAGGAAACATTGCTAGGTTGTATGGTAAGTGCATGGTTAATTTTATGAGAAACTGCTAAGCAGTTTTTCAAAGTGCTTATGCTATTTTGCTATCCTACCATCAACGTGTGGTGTTCTGCATTCTTGTGTTTTGTAATTACCCATTTTTATTTTAAATTTTAGCCATTTAGGTGGGTATGTAATCCCTGTTTGTGGTTTCCATTTGCATTCCACTAGCAACCAGTCTTTGGAGAAGTGGAGTATCTTTCTACATGCCTTTTTGCCATTCATGGGTCTCCTCAGGTGGTACAATGGTAAAGATCCACCTGCCAGCGCAGGAGACGCAAATGCAATCCTTGGGTCGAGACTATCACCTGGAGTAAGAATGATAAACAGTATTCTTGCCTGGAAAATTGGCATGGACAGAGGAGCGTGGTGAGCAACAATCCGTGGGGTCACAGAGAGTGAGATGCAACTGAGCACACACACGTTTGCCTTTTGTATCTGGTGAAATGATTGGTTACATCATTAGTTCTTTTTATAACTAAATTTATTGTTGAGTTTGAGTTTTTTACGTATTCTGGATCCAAGTTCTTGATGAGGTATATAATTTACATGTTTTCCATTCTCTTATGTTAAGAGTTTCTTTTGAAAATCAGCAGAACTTGTAAATATTGTCACACACACACACACAC
>NW_011494708.1:2223741-2257319 GCF_000754665.1 Bison bison bison | reverse complement strand
CCCCCCCCCCCCCCCCCCCCCCCCCCCCCGCCATTTATCCTCTTCTTTTCTTCTTTTCATGATTTGTGTTCTTGGCATTCAGGGCCAGCTTCGACGGTGTATTAAGAAGGGAACAGTGAGTATTCCGTCTTGACTGGAGCATGATGTCTGTACTATAGTGTGAGGACAGATGAGTCTATCAATGAATTTAGGTTGGGAGGGCTTTGAAGGCTAGGTTAAAAGTGGATCCAAGTTCATTATAGAGGATAGATTGGAAGTGGTGGGAGACACTGAAACCACTTAGAAAATAATATAATCCAAGTAAGAAGATTGAACCCAAGCAGAAGAACAAGAGTGAAAGAGCACAAGATAAGGTAATGAGCTGGTTGAGGGACTTCCCTGACCGAGCTTCCACTGTGTTAAGACTGTGCTCCCACTGCATGGGGCTTCAATTTGAGCCCTTGTGGAACGAAGATCTCAAATACCATGTGGTATACCCCCGTATCCCCCAAAAAGCTGGTTTAGGGTACAAGTGAATGAAATGGCTTGGTGTGCCAACTGGATCTCAGCTTCATTCAGGTCGTTTTATTGAGATCCCAGTTGCTACCTAAAGAGAGAAATGGCAAAAGATTGCAAGCACAGAACATTTGATCAAAGAGCTGGGGAGTGAGAGACGAAGAAATAAAACAGCTTGCATAGTGCAGTTACAGGTAGATTTGGGAATCTACAAAGTTGTTGGATTCACCAGTTTACATACATTTAAGGTAAAGACTGCAAACTGGTAGCCAAAAGAGCCAGATTTTCGCCTGCTCGTCTGTTTTGTGTGACCTTCTAGTATTTGAAACCAGCTAGAGCCATTGTTCAGAAAGGTTTTTCAAAATATTCTGAAGTGAGGCAAGGACAGGCCCACCTGAGGTTTAGCCTGGCACTCAGTAATCTGCAATGGGGTTGTGGCTGTTCCCTGTAGGAAAACACATTTTCTGTCATTTGCACACCCTACCTGGCCTCTGTTAGTCATTGTTGAATGAGAGAGTTTTTTGAATTAAGAATTATTTCCAAACCAAAGTGAATCATATTCCCTCCTACATATTCACAGCAAACTGCTTTTCCCCATCTTTTGGAGCCATTATGATGATTGTCTTTCCCATTTCTCTCCTTGGAGTTTCGAGTATTTTAAGGCTGTTTTTCTCTGATGTACTGTGAGTTCCTTAAGGTCAAGGTCCTTGTCACATGTCACTGTCCCTGGTACCTAACACTAGGCCTGGTATGCAGTAAGGTATCAGCAGATATTTTAAAAATCTGATCGCTGTGGCTTTCTCATGTTTGCATTGTTCCTTCCTCACTGGTGGTGGGGGAACTTATAGACTGCCTTCTCCTTTTTTAATCACCAGGCTAGAAATCCAGTTGTCCAAGGAATTTGGGCTGGGGAATATGGTGCAATGAGCTGATTGGGTTTGAAATAACTGGATGTGACTTAACCTGAACTGTTCCCCATTTTTCAGGGGAGAACTGGTTATAATACTTGGCCAAAGGGTTGGGTTAACTAAATGAAATGCCTGTAAGGAGCAGCTTTTCCTATTCCATTGCTGTTAATACAACTATAATTGGATATTTTGTGGGTCCTGAGTAAAGCTCCATTCTTTACTTGAACTCTGAAATATTTATTGTGATCACCTTCCAGAGGTCTGTCTTGCTTAGTTCCTGACTCTTAGGATTCTTAAAATCACCTGGAAGGAGATTCCCCTGTGTAAACATTGATACTACTGTGACTATAACAAGAAGATGTAAGTAACATGAATGTTCTCTTCTTATATGCCAGAGGATGTTTGCAGGCAAGTAGCCTGAAAGAATGCATTGAATGTTTTGAAAGGAATCACAAACTTTTCATGGACAATCCACATTATATTTAATAATGCAGCGTCCATGTAGTGTTTCCGATCCTGTGCTGTCATCTGCTGAAGTCAGTATCTGATTACAAATAAATGACCAATGTATTTGTCTACAAGAGAACTTGAGGATGTCGTGCACTGTGAACAAATGCAGTTGAAATGTGCAGAGAAAGGCCTTATTTGTTTTGATCTTCCTTTTTTTAGTCTCTTGACAGGGTTTAGGCACAGCCAGGCAAGTAGGAGACAGGTGTTTAGACTTAAAGAAGACTTTTTGAACTGTTAGGCAGAAACCAGTTTTTCTTCTGTAGCATTTCCCCCCAGTCCCATAAGGGAGGAGAGGAAAATAATATTTAAATGTATAAGTAAGGAAATTATTTTGTATTAAAATTAATACTCATAGCTTTTGTATATGTCTTATATTTAAAGAATCATCTTTTCAAAACTTAATTGCGAAAGGGAATACTGTGTCTTTCACCAAATTCATCTTATTAGTAAATACAAGTTTTATCACTATGTTCATATGTGTTATTAAATTATGTCTGAACAGTATAGCTGAACAGAGACCTCGTAGTGGTCTAAAAGTTTTCCAGGGCCATTGGGCTTCCCACAGACCCTCTTAAGTCTGCTAGATTTATTTTTTCAGTTAGGGTTTTAAGTTTAGTTTTGCTATTTATTTACAAATAGAAAACTTAAAAAACAGGTAAGTGACAGTTCCTCAATTCTCCCTGTCTCCTTTTTTACTTCCAAGTCCTTATGTAGTTTCTAAATGTGTCATTGCAATCTTTATTTATTTATTTTACTGTTCTGAACTAAGACTTTTGAGATAAGTCCTACGTGATGAGGATACCTTGAATCCTAGTGCGGGGTTGGGGATAGGGGTTAAGAATTACAGTGACAGGCTATGAAATAGTGTTGTCATAACTTATCAGTGGCTAGTAAATAGGCTAGTTGCCTTCTGACACCATTTTGAGTGAAGGCAGCTTAATTGCATTGCTTCTGTTTAGATAAGCATTTAGAATCTACTGTCAAAGGTATGAATGCTGTGCTTAAAGTATTTCTATTATAAAAGATTTGATTTCTTAAGTGATTTTTCTAAGTTCCACTTTACATCAAAAGTTATTTGGACAGTGTCTTTCACTGTATGTGTATGTGGAGAAACACTGCTTACAAATGTATGTAAATCTGGTGACTAAAATATTGAAAATTTTGCAAATACATGATTGATAGTTGGTGATTTAAACTCATGTGTTACCTGTCGTTCCCCTTCCCCCGCCGGCCAAAGAAAAAGAATCCTGTGAAAAAACAATTAAACCTTTTGATAACAATTTGTAATTTTTTAGTTGTGTTATTTTTACTTGGAGGAGACTCCCTGTTGAATGAAGATTCTATTCTAGTTTCTAGGCAGATAACATTCATGCTTCCAGCCTCATTGCTTTCTGCAGCATAAACAATAAACACTTAAAACTACTCGGCATTTACCAGGATGCTCATAGAGGCAGTCTGCAGCTATTTGAGCTAATTTTTGCATGCTTTGTGAATTCAGATTTTCTACCAAGTTGAAAATCCACTTTGGTTTGCAGTAGTGATGGGTTTTATCCTCTGATGATTCAACCTTTTCGATTTTTGAAAGAGGAGTTTTAACCTTAGCAGTCATGTAGCACTTGAAAATTCAAAACAAGAATTTGACTCTTGACTCTTAAAATGATACTGTGTGTTTTGTTTTTGTGGAATGGGAGGGCCAAATAGATAGTTACTTTCTGTTGCAATTGTAACAGCTGTCAAAATCAGGAAATGCTAGAAAGGACCTCAAAAGTCATTGATTCTAAACCCTCATTTTCAAAGATAATCAAGGCCCTGAGGTAACCAAGTTTGCCTCAAGGGTATTCAGTTTGTTATTTTCTTCTCTCATTCCAAGTGAGGGCTTCCCCCTACATGCAGTTATGTACATGCTGGTTTTATTTTTATAATTCCTTTTGATTTTTTTGCTTTTCCCAAACAAAAATTGTTTTTAAACTATGCCTGTGGCATTAAGAGAACTTGGATGACAGTTACTAAAACATTTTGTGTGTTTGTTATTTTAGTAATTTCATAATGGAGGTAGTTTCAAACCTTTGATAATTTCAGGCTGGTTTTTTTCTAATTATTTGATTAGCATCTCATAGGGATGTGAAATCTCCGTCCTTTATAACTAAAGATGGAGTTACTTCCTTTCCAACTTTCAGATAATGCGTATCTTTTTTTCTTTTTACTTAAGGAAAAAATCTGAAACTCTGGAAGAAAAACTCATTTCCAACATATTTTGATTTGCCCTACCATTTTGGACACTACTTTTTTATGTACCAAGTAGTATACTAATTAAGCACTTAAACTAAATTTATGGATCATTCACCAAAGCCCAGCCAAGGAGAATAAGGTGCTATGAGGTTATGTAACCTGCCCAAGATTTCAAACCTAATAAGGGAGAGCTGAGTTTTAAACCTTGAAAGTGGAGGTGAAAGGTAGGGAGAGCAGGCCCCAATGTCTTATCTCTACTGCATTGTTATTTCTCTTTAACATCTTACCCTACCCCCAGCCATTTGAAAAATGAACTTCCTTGTCTTAGCTGTGCCACTGGAGACCTACATTTTTGGAGGCCAGGATTTAATGTGTAAATCACAGTTGTGCTCCATCCCTTAGTCCCAGTGCCTCTTGTCCTTGTCTTGCCGAATTTGTCAAATGTCAAAGCTACCCACTCACACAATCTTTACTTGAGTTGTCAGTCACTTTGTTTCATCCCAGCCCCATCTTGGGGATTTCCCCCCTTTCCTCCTAAACTTGGTTATGCACTGAAAAAGATGTCGTTAAAGTGCTTTTCTTCTGCATTCCTAGGTGGTCTGTTGCAGGAAGCTTTCCAGTTACCTGTCTCTAGAATTGCTTCATATATAGAAGTTGGCCACTCCCCTTTAGTCTTTAAATCAAGAGAGGATTAAGGTCATACCACTGTTTGAGCAGATGTAGAAAAGATATTTATGAGCATTCCCTGACATATTGACATACTTGGGCCAGCCGATTTTCTGTCCTTTAGAAAATCTTACTTGAATTCTGTTGGCACAATTAAGTGGAGTTGGTAAACCATCTCTATTTTCCTTTGCTCCATAAGCCTGATACCCAGTGGTCAAGGTTTGAGACCAAAATACTTCCTTGCTAGGATTAACTAAGAAACGTGGAAATTGTTCTTAGCTTCCTGCCTCACACATTCATCTTCAGAGTAGGTGAGGTGGCTGAGGTTCTAAGCCAAGCGGCCAGACCCAGAGAGCCACCTGGTTCTGGAGATGCAGCTAAGCAGTCCCTTCACAGAGGGGTTGTCTTGAGGAGACAGGGATTTTAGCCACTTCCTTGTTTGGGGTTCTTGTTACTTGACTGTTGAACCTTTGTTCATTCTCTCATCTTTTGGGGAGGGATAAAGTGGAGTTTCATCTTTCACCCAGAGGTCAGACTCAAGTCAAACTTTAAGGCAAAAATCATTATATAGTCCAAATTAGATCTCTCCAAGTTATCCTGTTAGAAGTGCACGCTGAGGGACTTGCCTGGTGGTCCAGTAGTTAGATTTCATCCTTCAATGTAGGTAGGGTCAGGGAGCTAGGATGCCACATGCCTCCTGGCCAAAAAACCAGAACAGAAGCAATATTGTTAACAAATTCATTGAAAGACTTGAAATGCATGCTGGGCTATTTCAAGGAGAAATACTGACCAGTTTTTCCTACAATATTGAAAGATCACAATTTTTAAGCCGAGAATTGATATGGTTGGCCTTCATTCAGGGGCCATTTGTAAAACACTATCAGAATAAAATGAGAATCTCATTATCAAAGACATACTTCAAGAGGCAAACACTTCTTGAGATGGGCAGACACCTCTTGAGGTGAGCAACACTTTCCATTTCATCTGTTCCAGGTACTTTGACTCAGAATAATGGGCTGACTTGCCCAGACTGTTTATTCTGGGTTTTCTCTGTTTTTGTTGGTATTTACTGATGGCTTATCATTGAATTATCACATTTAATTAATTTTTACCTTGGATATTGTGAGAATTGAGTAATCATTGTGATGAAAGCTTTGTAAGATCCTTGTGATAGTCATTAATGTGGAGCCCTATACGAAGGTCACAGGACAAAAGTCTCTGGAACTAACCGAGCTCCATAGCAACTATTGCCATAATTTAATGTATGTGCTCAGTTGCGTCTGACTATTTTGTGACCCCATAGACTGTAGCCCATCAGGCTCCTCTGTCCATGGAATTTCCTAGGCAAGAATACTGGAGTGGTTGCCATGCCCTCCTCCAGGGACTCTTCCCAGCCCAGGGATGAAAAGCACCTCCTGAGCCTCCTGCATTGGCATGTAGATTCTTTACCAGTGAGCCACCTGGAAAGCCCCAGTCATTAATGTGATTCTCCAGATATTTCTGGTTCTAGTCAGGTGGTAGTTTTTTTCATCCCCCTTGGAGTTAGGTTTGGCCATGTGAACAAAACTTGGTCTCTTTAGGCCAGGGCAGAAGTGCGACTGACTGGAAGCTGTTAAGAGCACAGTCAACGTGTGAGTCCATTTCCCTCTGCCACGGCCCTGATCTAGGATGAGGCCACACGAAACAAAGCTCCCAGCTGACCCCAGATGCAGATGAGCAAGAATGAAACCTGTGTGTGTAAAAGCCACTGGGGTATGGGGATTCATTTAGCTCCTGCTTGTATCCACACAAAACTTCCAGGTCTTATTTTTACTGGGGAAAATCTGTTTCTTTACTCTAACCTTTGCTTTCAGTTGCTATTGTTCACTAAAAGGATGCTGTCTACAGAATGGCCTACCTCAGGGAACCCTGCCCCTTACCTAAATGTTGACACATCCCCTCCCTAAGGCTAGCCATTCCAGGAGATATTTGCAAGATTAATTGCCTTTTTTTAAGAAAAACTTCACTGCCTCACCTCCTCTCCCTTTCTGTTCTGTTAAAGAAACTGACATCCAGACCCCATAAGACGGTTATTTTGAGACATTAGTCTGCCATCTTCTTGGTCTGCCAGCTTTATAAATAAAGTTGTTATTCCTTGTCTCAACACCCGACTTTTTGGCCCGTTGTGCAGTGAGCAGAGTGAGCTTGGATACAGTCACCTGTGAGACTGTGCAGTTTGATGCACAAGCCTAATCCAGTCAACAAGGCTTATGGTGAAGCCCTGTGATGATATTTAACAAACTTCTGAACTCCTAACAGGAAAAGCTAGCTCCAGAATCCTTCAAGGATATATTTGAATCATGCCCTGTGTCCACTAACTGAGCATGACCATTCATGGGAAAGGTGGAGAACTCCTATTTAGTGAGGCCCCTCTCTGTTCCTGCCAGTGTGCTAGACTGATCTGCACAAATGAACACATTGAGTCCCAACAACAACACTGAGAAGAACCCTGAGCATTATTCCTATTGCTCAATATAGACAGTAAGGCTGAGAGATACTGAATGGCTTGGGTCACATAAGCAGGTGATAAAATTGTTTTTGAGAGTACAGAAGGCTACTTTAATGTACAATGACAATTTCAGCTTTGTTGTTGTAGTTCAGTCTCTGTCGCGTGACTCTTTGTGACCCCATAGACTGCAGCCAGTCAGGCTTCCCTATCCTTCACCATCTCCCAGAGCTTGCTCAAACTCATGTCCATTTAGTCAGTGATGCCATCCAACCATCTTGTCCTCTGTTCTCCCCTTCTCCTCCTGCCTTCAATCTTTCCCAGCATCAGGGTCTTTTCCAATGAGTTGACTCTTCCCATCAGGTGACCAGAGTATTGGAGCTTCAGCTTCAGCATGAGTCCTTCCAATGAACATTCAGGGCTGATTTCCTTTAGGATTGACTGATTTGATCTTGGAGTCCAAGTGATTCTCTAGAGGCTTCTCCAACACCAAAGTGTGAAAGCATCAGTTCTTCGGCACTCAGCCTTCTCTGTGGTCCCAGCTCTCACATCTGTACATGACTGTTGGAAAAACCGTAGCTTTGACTATACAGGCTTTTGTTGACCAAGTGATTCTCTGCTTTTTAATATGCTGTCTAGGTTTGTCGTTGCTTTTCTTTCAAGGTGGAAGAAGTGCTTCCCCATCTATTTGCCATGAACTGGTGGGACTGGATGTCACGATCATAGTGTTTTGAACATTGAGTTTTAAGCCGGCTTTTTCACTCTGCTCCTCCACCTTCAAGAGGTTCTTTAGTTCCTCTTTGCTTATAAGGGTGGTGTCATCTGCCTGTCTGAGGTTATTGATATTTCTCCTGGCAATCTTGAGTCCAGCTTGTGCTTCACGCAGCCCAGCATTTTGAATTTTGCATGATGTACTCTGCATATAAGTTAAATAAGCAGAGTGACAATATACAACCTTAAACTCTAGGTTTAAGCCTAAATTTCAGCTTAAACCTAGAAATTGGCTAGGAGTACCTACTTGCCCAAGTCTAGTTGCTCAGCTTAAGGGTTAATTACTGTTATTCTGGATTTAAAAGGGAAAATGTAAGTCTCTCCACTGCACCTTGACCTTTCTCACTGACCTTTTCAAAAAGTCACCCTGAGGTAAAGGTCAACATAAGACCCTAAGGGCCACCCTTGGAATTTGGGACTCCTAGATGGGTGGGACTGTTGGCTGGACTCTGTTTTTTATCACAGTCCCTTTTTATTGCTTATTTTCTTCATTTAAATTACTATATCTTTCCAAGAGAGTTCCAGAAAAGCATCTATTTCTGCTTTATTGTCTATGCCAAAGCCTTTGACTGTGTGGATCACAATAAACTGTGGGAAATTCTGAAAGAGATGGGAATACCAGACCACCTGACCTGCCTCTTGAGAAACCTATATGCAGGTCAGGAAGCAACAGGTAGAACTGGACATGGAACAACAGAGTGGTTCCAAATAGGAAAAGGAGTACGTCAAGGCTGTATATTGTCACCCTGCTTATTTAACATACACAGGGTATATCATGAGAAACGCTGGGCTGAAAGTACCACAGTCGTCAATAACCTCAGATATGCAGATGATACTACCCTTAGAGCAGAAAGCGAAGAAGAACTAAAGAGCCTCTTGATGAAAGTGAGAGTGAAAAAGTTGGCTTAAAGCTCAATATTCAGAAAACTAAGATCATGGCATCTGGTCCCATCACTTCGTGGCAAATACATAGGGAAACAGTGACTGACTTTATTTTTGGGGGCTCCAAAATCACTGCAGATGGTGATTGCAGCCAAGAAATTAAAAGACACTCCTTGGAAGGAAAGTTATGACCAACCTAGACAGCATATTAAAAAGCAGAGACATTACTTTGTCAACAAACATCCGTGTAGTCAAGGCTATGGTTTTTCCAGTAGTCATGTATAGATGTGAGAGTTGGACTATAAAGAAACCTGAGCGCCAAAGAATTGATGCTTTTGAACTGTGGTGTTGGACAAGACTCTTGAGAGTCCCTTGGACTGCAGGGAGATCCAACCAGTCCATCCTAAAGGAGATCAGTCCTGGGTGTTCATTGGAAGGACTGATGTTGAAGCTGAAACTCCAATACTTTGGCCACCTGATGCAAAGAGCTGACTCATTTGAAAAGACCCTGATTCTGGGAAAGATTGAGGGCAGGAGAAGGGGACAACAGAGGATGAGATGGTTGGATGGCATCACCAACTCAGTGGACATGGGTTTGGATGGGCTCCGGGAGTTGGTGATGGACAGGGAGGCCTGGTGTGCTGTGGTTCATGGGATCGCAGAGTCAGACACGACCGAGCAACTGAACTGAACTGAACTGAGAAGATCAGGTTATCCTGGATTATTTGGTGGGTCCGCTAAAACCTTAAGAGTCCTTATACAAAGGAGGCAGAAGGGTCACAGAACGATAGATTTAATGACTGAGACAGATGGGAGTTTGGAGGGATTTGAGGAAGGAGCCAGAAGCCGGGGAATGCAGGCAGCTTCTAGAAGCTAGAGGAGTCCAAGGAACAGGTTTTCCCCTGGAACCTACGGAAGGGATACAGATGTGGTGATGCTTTGATTTTAGCCTGTTAAGACTCACTTTGAACTTTTGACCTCTAGAACTGTAAGATGATAATGCGTTTCAGGGAGGATGGGGGTGGGGGGGTGTGTTTTGTTTTTAATATTTATTATTTATTTGCCAGAATCAGGCCTTATCTATGGCATGCAGGATCCTCACTGTGGCTCATGGGCTTAGTTGCCCTGTGGCACTTGGGATCTTGTTCCCCAACCAGGAACCAACCCATGTCCCCCTCATGGCAAGGCAGACTGCCAACCACTGGACCAGTAATGTGTTTTAATTTTACTAATTTTGTAGTAATTTGTTACAACAGCAATAGGAAACTAATACAACCATCATCACATGCTTTATGTAAAAGCTATAAATCAATATAATAATGTCTTGTTCCTTCTTGCTAAAATGCCCTTCCACCAGTTACCTGCCTGGGTTTCTCCTCCACCTTCTGCACCTTCCTGGGTCTCTACTCATATGCCACCTGCCCAGAGAGGTCTATTTTAAATTATACCCTCTTATTACTGTATCTCCCCTTTCCTTGCTTTATTTTTCTTCATAGCACTGATAACCTGACAATATATACATTCAAATGTATAATTTATTTATATATGAGAGCAGAAGCTTGTTTTGTTCACTTTACCTGGCACAAAGTAGGGACTCCATGAAACACTTGTTGAATGAAGGAATGAAGGGAAGATCATGCTTATGATATGAATCCTCTCAAGGGCTTCCTAAATGACATTCCCCATTCACTTGTATTCTTAGTGTAGTTTGTGGATTTCTTCCTTGAATCTTTCCTTAAGATGAGGGTACTCTGCTTAAATCAAGTGCTTCAAACACACTGTGGGTTCCCACAAGAAATCAGCAGTAATTCTACTTTGCAAGGCTAGCAGCCTTTTAAAACCATAATCGTGGGGATTTGGGCCACTGTGCTGGGCAGAGGACAAACATGAATTCAATGGCAGGTGATCTGATGGCTCACCGGGGCTTCCCTGAAGAAGCATATTTGTTTCATTCTAATTCACCCTCACAGATCAGCAGAGCTAGGAGGGAGCCTGGGCGGGGTGGGGCATCATCTGGATTCATTCCCTGCCTTTGCCATATGACTCCTGAAACATTCCCTAGGTTCTAGGGTTAAAAAAAATAGTACCGCATTCCCCACATCCCTTCTCCCACTCTGAGCTGGCCCCAAACTGCCCAGGTTTCAGCCCAATACTTGACAGGTTTTATGATACCACTGGGGACAGAGTCCTGGCTGTCCTGGCTTGATGCAGAGGGAGTCAGATGGAGCGGTGGCTGTCGCAGACCTGTGGGGCTACCACTTGTGCCCAGCTGCCCAGGCTCTTCCTGGTTTTCCAGCAGCAAGGTGATGGCCCCAAGAGCAGCCTTGAGCTAGTATGGGATGGCAAGTTTGCAGATAAATACTTCTGTCTCCGCTCCGCAGCTGGGGTGATTCTCAAAACATGTTTCACACTGGATAGAGCCCCAGTGCCCTTGCAGTGATGAACCTGATGGTGACCCTTTTACCGGCTTCCTTCCTTTCCCTGACCCCACTTTCCTACCAGTATTTCCAGGAATCATCTTCCAAATAAGACACACGTACTGCATTGCCATTTCAGCGTCTGCTTTGGGGGTCTGCCACTTAGTTCTTTCCTGTCCAAGTCCTACTCTTTTAGCTGCATCTTTCCTGTGCTCCAAGACCCAGCCTTACCTTCTCAGGCCACTCCAGCCCATTCCTTACTCAGCAGTGATACTACATTCGGTACATACTCTCTGTCTTGCAGCAGTTTTAATATTATCGAACATCTGATGGAGTCAGAGTGGATAGGATGGGTATATCACTCCCACTGAGACAGTAAGTTCCTGGTTGGCAGGAAGTATGTCTTTTTTTAATTTTTATAAAACATTTATTTATTTTACTTATTTGATTGTGCCCATCTTAGTCACTGCACATGGGATCTTTGATCTTTGTGGCATGTGGGATCTAATTCCCTGACCAGGAATCAAACCTCGGGCCCCTGCACTGGGCGCAGGAGTCTTAGCCACTGGACCACAAGGGAAGTCCTGGTACTGTGTCTTACACTTGATAATTTCCCTTTGAGAATATAGTTTTGGGCCACATACCTAATAAGTTCTCAACAAATACTCATTCAATGATCGAAGTATTCAGAAAAGAGACTGTGATTAGAAATTTTTTAATTAGAAAAAATTTGGTTTCATATGACAGAACACCCAGCTCAAATAAGGTTAAGTAAAACGGGGACTGTTTTGGTGTGTACAGTAGAAAAATCTAGGGGTACATTGGCTTTAGGTAGGGCTGCAGCCAAAGCCCAGACAATGGCCTTGGAACTCTGTCTCTCCTCTCCTCTTGCTCCTGCTTTCCTCTCCCTGTTGGCTTTTTCAGCCTTCTCTTGGGTATGCCACCGATATCTCATCAACTTCATTGCCAGCTGTCTCAACAGAGAAGATAGTGGCTCTTCTTGGGAGCCCTGGCCTCAGGATGCATCCGCTGGGATCCTCCATACCCATCCCTGAGCCAATCACTGTGGCCAAGGAGGTGAAACCCTACTGGTTGTCTGGACAGGGGAGCTGGTAGAACATGAGGTGAGAGTGGTCAAGCCCCGCACGGTTCACGTGGCCTCTGAGTGTGAGGGGCTCCTCAGAGAAATCAGACCCTGCAGCCAGATGCTGTGACTAGGCGCCTGAGCTCATCGTGCCTGTTTCCTGATCTACAAAATAGGAATAATAACACTGGTATCTGGAACGAAGCAGAGGATTAATGAGTTAACACACTGTGTGCTTACAGCATTGCTCAATCCATGGGAAACACTCGATAAATGCTTGCTAGTATTATAGAAGCTGATATATACATATTTGGCTGCATCACATGTGGGCATCCCAGCATGTGGGATCTTAGTTCCCCAAACAGGAATCAAACCCATACCCCCTGCATTGGAAGCGTGGAGTCTTAACCACTGGACCACCAGAAAGTTCTCTGAATACATATTTTTGATACTGCAGAAGCTCTGTTTCCAATAGAATCTCCATTCGGAACTTAGTTGGTTCATACATGATGGATCTTTAAAAATGTATCCCTTCAGTGTTTCACTTCAAAACCTACATAGATCTGAGACCCTGGTGGGACCGGTCCCAGGGGAAGGCAAGTGAGATACTTAGGACACAAAATAGAAGGAGGTACTCACTGTCAGGCGCCAACCCTGTACTTGCACACTATTGACCACAAGTCCTCTTGTAAATCGCACCCTGGGTTCCTCGCTTGGCTCACCAGTGTCCCACCACTCCAGGTTTATTGGTTCAAGTTTCTGGTTGTCTGTTGTCTGCACAAGCCATACACTGACGTCATCTCTTAACTTCTGTTTTCGGTTTCTTTAAAGACCAGCAAGACCTTGAATACACCTGCAAAGGTGAATTCTGGATTTTCACCAATTTCCCTAACACTATCTGATTGTCTGGTCCACACCAAATTCAGTAGCTTCCCTGGTGGCTCAGCAGTAAAGAATCTACCTGCGATGCAGGAGGTACAAGAGACATGGGTTCAATCCCTGGGACGGGAAGATCCCCTGGAGGAGGACGTAGCAACCCACTCCAGTGTTCTTGCCTGGAGAATCCCATGGACAGAGGAGCCTGGCGGGCTACAGTCCATAGCGTCGCAAAGAGACACGACTGATTCTTCTAGCAACTTAGGTCTCCTCAGTCATGGCAAAACATTTCAACCGGTTTTCATAGGAACAAGAACTTCTTTTTCTCACTTGTTTTTCATTAGTTTCCTACTTTGTGATTTAAGTATGAAATAAAAGAAGTATAATTGGAATAGAAGGTCCCTGAGGGCAGGCCTTCTCTGTCTTACTCACCAGAGCATAAAACTGTGCCCACACATCGCAGATGCTCAAGTGTCTGTTGTTTGAATAAATTAAACTGGCATCCACAGATCTTGGAAACAAAAGATTGACTCAGTTTTTGGGAATGTGTGGGTGAACTCAAGCAGAGCAAACCAGCTCTGAGCATTTCACGGGCCCTAGGCATTGTCAGCATGCTTTAGAGAGGGACTGGTTGGCCTCGGTCAATCTGGCAAGTTAGGAAAGAAATAGTTGAACAAGAAAGCAGATACCACATTATGTGTAAATACCAAGGGGAAGAGTCTAGAAGCATCTGCTTGTTGGTCACACATAGTAGGTAGGTGCTTCCCTGGGCTGACTTCTTTTTTCTCTTCTTCCAGCTCTTTATCCTCTGAAGTATCTTCCTCCTCCTCTTCAGAGCTTCTGCTTTTGAGAGTTAATAATGTATCAAGCACTATAAGAGATATGTATTATTTCATTTAATCCCCAATAACTCTATGGAGTTATCACTTTGCTGACAAAGGTCCGCAAAGTCAAAGCTATAGTTTTTCCCACAGTCCTGTACAGATGTGAGAGCTGGGCCATAAAAAAGGCTGTGAACTGAAGAATTGATGCTTTTGAACTGTGGTGTTGAAGAAGACTCTTGAGAGTCCCTTGGACAGCAAAGAGATCAGTCAGTCCTAATGCAAATCAACCCTGAATTTTCATTGGAAAGACTGATGCTGAAGCTCCAATACTTTGGCCACCTGATGCAAAGAGGAGCTGACTCATTGGAAAAGACCCTCATGCTGGGAAAGACTGAGGGCAGGAGAAGGGGGCAACAGGATGAGATGGTTGGATGGCATCTCCGACTCAATGGACATGAGTTTGAGCAAACTCTGGGAGATGGTGGAGGACAGGGAAGCCTGGCGTGCTGCACGCAGTCCATGGAGTCACAAAGAGTTGGACACGACTGAGAGAATCAACAACAACAACTCTATAAAAGTAATAGAATCTCCACTTGGAAAGGTTAAGACCTAGCCCACAATCACATGGTCAATACTGCAGTAAGGACTGGGTGATTCCACAGGTCTTAACTATTCTTAACCACTTAGACATACAGTCCTTCCATCCTTCCATGCATGCATCCATCCAGCTATCCATCCTTCCCACTAATGGTGCTTGCTCTTCTCTCCAACCATGGCGCTTAGGCTCTTTGTATATGCAAGACTTGCTTATAGACTCATGAAGGAAACATGCATATGCTATTACAATGCAAGCTGTTAAGTAAGAAAGCAAGGGGAAATCAGCACGCTAGTGGGGAGAGGGAAGCAAGGAAGGATCATATTTCTCAATCACATAGGTGGTGCCTGATAAATATTAATTATCTGTTGATTAATTTGGCTCTGTTTGCTCCCCAGGAAAAGCATCTGCTCTCACGATGAAATGAGCATGTGGGTAAATGTAGTTTGTGAACTCAAAAGCACTTACAAATGTAAAGAAATATGCCTGTGGTTACCTGACAGGTGACGCACCTGAAGCGATGCCTATAGGTAGTAGGTGCTAAATGCACGGGTGCTGTTATTAAAGACAAATGCCAGGGCACAGTTGGTGTGCTAGCCTTGGTAATTTAAAGGGGAAAACGTTTGTAATATTGTGAAAATATTCTCTCCCTCCATTTTTCTATTCAGTTGCAGAGTGGTGATAAAACTGAAGCCAGAGGGGCCACATGTTTTCATGAAAATACTCCATTGCCTACAACTTTTATTTTAAGGCAGAATCTGAGGTGTATTCCCTGCTACCCACACAAACTCACCATTCACTGCTTGTCTCCCACCTATTATATGCCTAGCATATTTCATGGATTCTTCCCCTAAAGAGCTTCCTATCATTCAAGATTTTCAAGACAGAGAAAACAGGGTTCCTGTGTGACTCTGGGTGAGTTTCGTAGTTCACCCAAGGCCAAAGTCTTAATTCTGACATATTTATGATTAAATATCTACCTCATGGAGGCTCTAGTGAAAATGACAGCAAATAACATACAAGAGCACTTACCTATTTTGATACCTGTCATATAGCAGTAGCTCAATAAAATTGTGTTCCAGTTATCTATTGCTCTTTTAAAAAGGACCTCAAATTCAGTGGCTTAAAACAACCATCTTACCACATTCCATGCATGGACGGTCAGGTTATTTGGAGGGAAGGCATGGAGCTCAGCTGGAGCTCCATATGGCTGCATAGTACTCACAGTAGAGGGGCTGGTTCTAAGAATGTGTCCCAAGAAACTGACGGACGCTGCAATATCTAGCCTCAGAGGTCCCACGACAGTCTTGCTGCTGCCTTATCTTATCAGGCAGGTCCCTAGGGCCAGTTCAGATTCACCCATACTGGAAGGAGGACTTATGTATGGAAGGATTTACATTTAACCTGCCAGCAACAGCAAGTTGTAGTTGTTATTGTATGTGAGGAGGCATGCAGTCAGCATAGGCTGCTGGGCTCTGGTGCTGACCACAGGTCCACTTCGGGGCAGGCCTGCACGTCCAGCTGTGGGGAAGCAGCTGGTTCCCTACTTGTCTCGTCTGGCCTCTCACTGACCTGGAGAAGGCAGGGTTCAGGGCCAGCCGTGGGTCTCACCTTCTATTCCTGTGGACTCTTTCTTTCCTTCCTTCCTCTTTCTTTTTCTCCCTCTTAATTTTTTCCTTCTTCCTTTCTCTTTCTATCTCTCTTTTTTTGGTTTGTGTTTTGATGAATTTATTTCAAGTTCACTTGAATTTGTTTTACTGAGTAATCCTCTATATACTGGTTTAAATTCTTTTCCTTTTTCAGTTTAGTTCGGTTGTTCAGTCATGTCTGACTCTTTGCGACCCCATGGACTGCAGCGTGCCAGGCCTCCCTGTCCATCACCAACTCCTGGAGTTTACCCAAACTCATGTCCATCGAGTCGACAATGCCATCCAACCATTTCATCCTCTGTCGTCCCCTTCTCCTCCTGCCCCCAATCCCTCCCAGCATTAGGGTCTTTTCAAATGAGTCAGCTCTTCACATCAGGTGGCCAAAGTATTGGAGTTTCCACTTCAACATCAGTCCTTCCAATGAACATTCAGGACTGATCTCCTTTAGGATGGACTGGTTGGATCTCCTTGCAGTCCAAGGGACTCTCAAGAGTCTTCTCCAACACCACAGTTCAAAAGCATCAATTCTCTGGTGCTTAGGTTTCTTTATAGTCCAATTCTCACATCTATACATGACTACTGGAAAAACTGTAGCTTTATCTAGACAGACCTTTGTTGGCAAAGTAATGTCTCTGCTTTTTAATATGCTGTCTAGGTTGGTCATAGCTTTTCTTCCAAGGAGCAAGTATCTTTTAATTTCATGACTGCAGTCACCATCTGAGTGATTTTGGAGCCCAGCAAAATAAAGTCTCTCACTGTTTCCATTTGTTTCCCCATCTATTTGCCATGAGGTGATGGGACCAGATGCCATGATCTTAGTTTTCTGAATGTTGAGTGTTAAGCCAACTTTTTTACTCTCCTCTTTCACTTTCATCAAGAGGCTCTTTAGTGCTTTACTTTCTGCCATGAGGGTGGGTCATCTGCATATTTGAGGTTATTGATATTTCTCCTGGCAATCTTGATTCCAGCTTGTGCTTCATCCAGCCCAGCATTTCACATGATATACTCTGCATATAAGTTAAATAAGCAGGGTGACAATATACAGCCTTGATGTGCTCCTTTCCTGACTTGGAACCAGTCTGTTGTTCCATGTCCAGTTCTAACTGTTGCTTCTTGACCTGCATACAGATTTCTCAGGAGGCAGGTAAGGTAGTCTGGTATTCCCGTCTCTTTAAGAATTTTCCACAGTTTGTTTAATTTTCAGTTTATTGAGATATAATTGACACAGCACTGTATGAGTGTAGGATGTACCACATAATGACTTGATATACGTATATTGTGAAATGATTACCATGGTAAGTTTAGATAATATCCATTACTTCATACAGTTACAAAAACTTTTTCCTCATGATGGAGAACTTTTAGGATTTACTCTTTTAACAACTTCCAAATATACCACACAGCAGCATTAACTGTAGTTATTATGTCATTGTACATGACATCCCAGTATTTACTCATATACCTCCATTTATAACTAGAAGTTTGTACCTTTTGACCACCTTCATCCAATTCCTCCAATCCATGCCTGCTTTAGTAACCACAAATCTCGCAAAAACTCTTTTTCTTTGAGTTTTATTGTTGTATTTATTAGATTCCACATACAAATGAAATCACGCAATATTTCTCTTTCTCTGACTTACTTTAGTTAGCACATTCCGCTCAAGGTCCGACCATGTTGTTACAAATGATAGGATTGCCTTCCTTCTTATGGCTAAACAGTTGTTTAGTTGCTAAGTCATGTCCGACTCTTTTGTGATCCCATGGACTGCAGCCCACCAGGCTCTTCTGTACATGGGATTTTCCAGGCAAGAATACTGGAGTGGGTTGTCATTTCCTTCTCCAGGGGATCTTCTTGACTCAGGAATTGAACCCATGTCTCCTGCTTGGCAGGTGGATTCTTTACCACTGAGCAATCTGGGAAGCTTCAGTCAGTAATGTGATTCTCCAAATAATGGTATCCCACTGTATGTATGTATGTATGTGTGTATATATACACACATACATACATACAGTGGGATATCCATTCATCTGTGGAGGAACACAAGTTGTTTCTGTATCTTGGCTATTGTAAATAGTGCTGCATGGACTGAACTCTTTAAGCAACTGAATGCTAAGTCTTAACAAACACCTGATCACGTTGATTAACACAGCAACTTTATGAATAAACTCTCATTCCATGCAAAGATCTTAGCTCTGAGCATGAGCTAATAAAATACAGATTTTGTACCCCATGGTAGGAAGGAACCTGGCCGCCATTTTGTTTTGTCTTCTGGGCTATATTAATATTTAGGAGTCATCCTGAGTGCTGAAATGGCTTTTTCATATCATAAAGACTTTATGTTTCTTAATGGTTCTGGTTCTATTTGTTTCATAATTCAGATCCTCTGTGAGCATCTTGCTAGGACACATTTTCTTCTGTCCATGAGACATCTATGTCAGTTCATTCTCACGTGGGTAAAATTCCATTTCTTCACTTTCATTATGTCTCTTATTTGTCTCACTTTTATTATGTCTCTTTCACATCATTCTGTCTCTTATTTGCCAAAACCAGCATTTCTCAAAGTGAACATTAACAGATGTCATATGTATATAAAAACCCTGATGTCAGGTAGACCAAGGGAATGCTGATGCTTAAAAAAGTCAAGCAAACCATTTTCTTGACTACAGGACTTATCAGAACCTTTAACAAACTAATGTGTACTTCGTTCTTTGGAGAGAATAGCAAATGCCACAGATTTGTATTACCCCAGACTGTTACTACAGAGCACCTCCCAGGACTTAATGTTTCATGGGACACACTTTGGGAAACAGGCCCTACCCTGTGCTCCTTTTAGGAGGAAGATGCATGTGACCAGCATGTTGTCAGTGTCTGCACACCTTCCCTTCCTCCAGGCCGCACTGGTAGAGAAAGAAGTCTAGGTTCCCTTGCAGTTTCTCACCTCAGCTCTGTGCTCCTGGGCAGGTTAGCCTCAGATTTCTCTGGGCTAAGATGTAGTTAATACAACTTCCTGAGTTGAGGCAGTGGGGGATTATAGACAGTAGTACACACAGAGAAGGAGCTGGAGCCGGTGCCAGAAACACGCCTGCTCTCCCTCCCTGGTTCTGGGACTGCGCCACCATAGGGAACAAGGAGTGAGCGCACTCGCCCCCTAGTGGGCATTTCTGCCTCTGCCACCTGAGTCGACCCATCCTTAGCACTGATGGCTTCTATTGGCTTGTTAGCAACTATTCAGAACTAGTGTGTGGGAGATTCATTTTAGATGAACCTAGTTGATCGTGTCCCACCTGGGGTAAAAAAAAAAAAAAGTTGTAGATGAACCTAGTTGAGAAATTATTTATATGAAGGTGATAGATCTGAGAATGGGGATTTGGGGTGCTTTCCCCAGCAAGAGACAACGCATTCTTCCCATTTTACACATGTTGGCCTCGAGGTCACCCAGGGGGGCCATTCCACACCCCTGAGTCCTTGTATAGAAAACCAGGAACAAGATCTTATTACCTTTATCATGTGTGGTTCCTAATTTTGAGGGGAGGGGAAAGAGATGATTTGCCTGATTCTGTGATCCAAGGCAATTGCGAATCTGAAAGTCTTGCAAATAGTAGGCAGGCAGTGATAACAAAAGTCGCTGTTTATTCAGAGCTTGCTCAGCCAGGAAGCATCTTAAGTGCTTTAGTTATTTAATCCTTGCAACAAGTCTTGGAAGATGGTAGAATGAGTTTTCCATGTTAGAGCTGAGGAAATGAAAGCACAGACCATTTGAGTAATTTGCCTGTGGTCACACAGCTAATATGGGCTAAAAACCGGTGTTCAAACTCATCCACGCAATCAGATTTTGCACCTGTGTACTTAAACAGTGCATCACCCTGCCTCTTAACAAATCGCCTGTGGACCATCCTGGCCACACCACGTGTTCACAGTATCTCTGCTGTGTGCCTATTCCCGTGTCAAGTTGGTGGAGGATACAAAAGATTCATGAGACTATTTTATGTCTATGATTGCTCCAGAATTGGTTTTGACTTCTTAATAAAGGGTAAAATCCCCGAGGAAAAAACTGAATGATGAAATTTAAAAGAGCAAGTTTTTCAAAGTAGGGAGAAACTGGTTAATAGCAGGCTGAAGGGCAAACATGTTAAAAGGAACCAACGCAGGGAAAACCAACACTGTATTAGTGACACATATGATTTGTATGCCTGTAAGCAGGAAATGTGAAAGGGGGAGAGAGCTGTCTTCTTGAGTAAATGAAGCATAGAAGTTCATTAGGGCTATAAAGAAGTGTTAAAAGAGGAAACCCTGCCTTAAGAGCATCAATGGATTGTAATATAAACCATGTCAGGTAGGTGCAAATTGGAAACGGGAGATGCAGAGGCATGATCTGAGGAATACATTTACCAAAATATCAGATAAATAATAAATTATTAAATATGTTAAAAGCTAAAAGGATCTTTGTGTCTGCAAGGCTCTTAAATTCAAGAGAAAAAAAAAGACTGGCTGATCTGGTCCGAGAGGGTGAAGGGAGGGCAATGGAGACGGTCTGGCTGGATTAGTCCTTCATCTGAAGTCACAGAAAAACACACCCCTGGTGGAGTTTTCACAGAAAATCATTAGACCCAGGCCACACGCGAGGCCCTGGGGAAATTAAGGAACAAGTTAAAAACCGGAGGGCGGCTGACAGCTAGGAGGTCCTCTGGCAGCATCCTGTGTCCAGGAGCCTCAGGCCTGGCGGAAGGCCCCACTGACCAGGGCAGGGAGGTCTGGCCCACTGGGCTCTTCTGTCCCCTCTGGAGTGCCCTTCAGCCCCTCTCCTGCCCACTGCCTGGGGCCTGGGTGCAGCCTGCACCGTCCCTGCGCAGGGCTGGTAGAGGAGAGGGTGTGAACACGGGCCTCCCTTGGAGCTTCTGTGATGCCCCTGCCACCTCTCCCACCTGGACCGTGGGCTTTTCCCCCACAGACGGGAGGAAGGTCCCAAAGGCCAGCAAGGAGTGGCCACGTGGGGCACACACAGGACTCAGAGCCCCTCCCGCAGCTGGGTGAACGTGGGCTGGAGTGTGAAATGGGATGGTGATCACGACACCTCGCTGAGTTCCCCAGATGCTGGCTGCAGGCCTGCTCCACCAAGTCCTCCTGCCCGGGTGGAGCCTGCAGTAGGGAGGTCGGCGTACCAGGCCCTTGCTGTGAGACCTGTGGGGCACTTTCTGCAAACACAGAGGCAGCAGCATCGGTTTATTTCATCATCGGGACTGTCACCCTGTGAGGTCATTATTCCTCCGTTCCTCCTGTTACAGCCCAGGAAACCAAGGGGGATGGAGGCTAGAGAACTTGCCCAGGATGCTTGCTTCAGTCCCACATGCCTGCTGTGCAAACTGGGCTCTTAACCCTACATAGTACAGGACGCTGGCGATCGCATGGACAGTGTGCAGTTGTAGCTCTGACCGGTGGTTTGGCATACCCATGATAGGGGCATTTCACTGAGGAAGTGATGTCACTGGACTCTGAATGAGGTCAGAGTTAACCAGGGAAAGACAAAGGGAGTTGGTCTCTGAAGGGGACTCGTCCCTGAGGGGGAAGGCTGAGCCCCTGTGGTGAGGACCAGCCTGCGGCTGCAGCACAGAGCTAAATGCCTGGCTGCTGTGTGGCCTTGACCAAGCTCCTTAGCCTCTCAGAACCTCAGTCTCCACATCTGTAAAATGGACAGAAGAGATCGGAGGGGGATGAAGCTAGGGGATGGCTGTAGAGTGTCTGGCCCACTGTTGTTAGTATTATTTATTGTCAAGAACAGTGATGTATAACGAAGAATCCCCTCACCCCCATCCCCCCACCATGGAGTCTCTACCTCAGCAACGACACCACGTGAGAGCTGAAAGAGGTCACAGGTGGTCAGGGGAGCCCAGTGAAACCAAAGTCAATAGCCCAGATTTGACCCTTCAATGGGCCAGGCCAGCCAGACATTCGGGGTCAAGGTCAACAGCAGCTCCAGCGTCCTGCGCCCCCCATGTTACTCCATTCATGTTTGCAGCAGACCCTCCCTGGGTAATTTCACAACCCCATTTGTAGATAGGTTGGTTCCAGATAGGCCTCCTGAGGCCGCATGGAGAAGCAGGGCTGGGCCCTTCAGCTCTGCTGTCCCCTCTCTGTGCTCTGTCACACGCTCTTCAGGAGAATTTCATAGCTATGGGATACCCCGAGTGCTGTTCCCTAAGGTTGCCATTAAGCTTTTATTTTATGTTGATAAATTTAAATAAATCTGACTCTAGGTGACTGTGTGATTCCTTGCCCTTGTCACTTGGGTATAACTTCAAATCTTACCACCTCCAAGAGTCTTCCTAAAAGATCCCCACCCTTTCCATGTGCTATATCACAGGGTGGAATTGTTTCTCTAGCAATCATCTCACATCACCTCATCCATGTGTTTGCTTACTGACTTTACTGCATGGCTCAGCTCATTGGACGGTGAGGGCCAGAAGACTAAGAACCCTGTGGGTCCTCCATTCGCCAGTGAGGCCAGTGCATTCCCCGCACGTAATAGATGTTCAGTGTCTCTGTGTCTAGACAGTGTGGTCAGGAGCACAAAGGCTAGGCCCCCAGGTGGGCCTCTATTGTCTGCCCCACTGTCTGCCCTCTATTGAGCAGCCAGGCCTCACTTGTCCCATCTGTAAAATGGGCAGCCACCTAAAATGATGTGCAAAAGTATGAAATGACAACGGACAGATATTCATGATGTGGTAAGTGGGGGAAAAAAACAGGCAGTAAAACAGTATGTCAGGGTGAGCCTACGAAGGGTCCAGAATATAGAATTAAAGGCCCCGCTGGGCTTCCAGGGTGCTTAGTTTCCAACCTGAATTCCCCATTGACCAGTGTATGACTTGTGGTAAGTGACACTCTGAGCCTTGCTTTCCTTATCTGTAAAATAAGACTGTTAAGAGTCCATGTCAAAGAGTTGTTGTGAAAATGAATGAATTAAGGAGTTGGTGTGTGAGAGTGGTATTTGGCACATAGAACCTATTGCTGTTGTTGATATGACCATTATTGTTTCTATTATTACTCTGATGTAGCAAGTGAGAATGAAAGCCTGCAAAATGAGATGGACAATATAATTCCATTATTTAAAAAATGTGTGTATACATGACTGGAGGTATGGAGACAGGTCTTTTCTCATTCTGTTCTTTCCTCCTTCCTTTCTTCTTTACCTCCCTCCCTATCTTCCTCTCTTTTAAGTATTACTTTTGTAATGAGACAATAAAATCAAGAAAAGTCATTTAATCCTAAAAATAATAAAGTGAGCAGGACACACTTCCTGGAAAGTGGGGAAGGTGGGCTCAGGCCTCTATTCCTTCACTATGGACATGCCAGGCATTACACTCAGCCCCTCACCTGCATTCCATAGTTTAATCCTCTTGGCAGACCTGCCTGCTAGGTTGCTATCATCACTGTTAAACAGATAAGGAAGCCAGGGCCCAGAGAGGTCAAGTGATTTGCCCCAGAGTGCCCAGCTACCAAAGAGGTGGTTCCCAGCCAGGCCTAACTGACTTGGAGCTTGAGATCTAAACCTCATCATTTGAACTGTGGGCCTGGGCAGCACCATCAACATGCCCGGGAGCTTGCTGGAAAATGCAGAACCACGGGCCCCAGCCAGTCCCAACAGACTCTGCACTGTGACAAAGTCCCTGGGTGGTTCACGGGCATGGTCAAGTCAGAGAAACCGGGTCCACCTTGGGTGTTGTCCCTCAGGCTTCACCCAGCACCTGCCTGCCCTCCCGCCTGGCGCTTCCTGCTCCTCACTGGGATCTCACTCTCCAGATCTCAGTGGGGGAAGCCAGGAGAAGCGACTTCCACACCACCCTCTTTACTGACTACTTAGCATCTCTGAGACAAAGGTTTGAAAGGGGTGGGGCGGGGGGCGGGGGAGATGTTTGAACCCACGGAACTGATTTGAGGATTATCTACAGAGTATCTGTATCCATGTTATCGCTTTCCAAATAGTGGACTGTAAAGAGGATAGTTTTGGTATTTAAAGAAAAATAAATACTGCAGGCTTCATAACCAGAGGCCCTTCTGATATGCTTAAATGCGGCCTGGGTGGCCTGATTTAAGGGGCTAGCACTAGAACAGGAAAGGTAAATTATCCTGGCCTGCGGGTGTTTATATATGATGATGGAATGCAAACAAGCGTTGTTTGGCTCTGAAAGCAGAACCGGAGAAAACTTCATCTAGGTATTTAATTATACAGGGCAGAGTGGAAATGGTCTTTTGTTTCCTCACTGGCCCACGGTTGGAAACCCATAGGTCACTCGGAATCAAAAGGCATTAAAATGTATAGAAAGGAACTGGAACGACGCATGTAGCTGGAGCTTTCTGCATTTGTGCTTGTGTTCTGCACTGCTAAGGCTGTTTACACCGTGAAACTTGTGGATGGAGTCAGATAACGTGGTCTGTACACATGCATACGTGCAGGCCCACGCACGCGCACACACACACGTGCACACCTCTTTAGGATTTATGAGAGAAAATACAATGATCAAGTCTGATAATTGGGCACTTAATTCTGTGTAGGTAGAAGAAGGGTTGGAGATGAACATTTCTTGTGTGTGTGACACAACCACACACAGTCAAGGTCCTGTGCTGCAGACTTTGTTTTTGCCAGTTTTTTTAATGAAATATCTGGGGTTTGACACCAGTGCTAGAGCCAAGGCAGAGACCTAGAAAGATAAATGATTTAATTCGGGCTGTCAGGTTCTGTTTGTTTGGAAGCAAGGATTCACGGAGGAGAAAAGCGCATTAATTGAAGTCTCAAGGTGGTAGTAGAACACATTTTCTTTATTACTGCTCTCTGTGGAGGGGGTTGGCTTTCTTTTTAAGTTGATTTGGTCTTGTTCAGTCAACTTTTATTGAGTTGGTCCTGGAAAATCCACGTGGATAGGGCCTGCCCGTGGGCATGGGGCTCTAGCAGTGGCGGAAGCAGGGCTGAGAGAGACACGCTCTTTCCTCTGGGGCCCTTACAAAGGGAGTTCTCCAGAAGGTGACTCCTAGCTCCATGTTGAGAAGGTGTTGGCCAGGCAGAAAGGTGGGAAAGGCATTCCAGGCAGATGAAAGTTTAGGGAGAAATCCCAGGGATTTCTATGCCCACATGGCATACTAAGGCTGTGTGTGGCTGTGGGGAGGACCAGAGAAGAAAGGGGTTTGAGATGAGGCTGGGGAGGTAGGTGGTAGGAATCTGATCCCCTTCAGGGTTCCACTGGCTTCTTAGGCCACATGGGATCAAAGAAAATCATGCCAGACTTGGAGATGGTGAGGACCACTAGATTGAAGGAGTTGGCAGGGGCCTTTTTAAGGATCTGGGCTTTTAAAAAAATAGTAATTGTTATTTAAAAAAAAAATTGAAGTATTTACAATTGAGCAATTTACAATGTTGTGTTAGTTTCAAGTGTACAGCAAAGTGATTCAGTTATTCATTATATATGTGTGTGTGTGTGTGTGTGTGTACACACACACATGCATACAAACATATTCTTTTTCAGATTCTTTTCATTAGAGGTTATGGCAAGATCCTGAGTGTAGTTCCCTGTGCTGTACACCAGGTCCTTGCTGCTAGCTATTTTATATATAGTAGTGTGTGTATGTTAAAGGATTTGGGGTTTGATCCAAAGAGCAGTGGAAGCCACTGAAGGAAGGCTGCAATCAGACTTGTGCTTTGAAAGCTTACTCTATTTGAATGGCCGGTATAAGCACAAGAATGGAGACAAAAAGAATGGACAGGCATATACTGTGAAGTCCTGGCAAGAGAGGAAAGTAGCCTGGCCTGGGAGGAAATGGAGAAGAGTGGAAGGTTTAGAGGGAGGACACACAGTGAGGGCTGGAGTTGAAGGGAGGGAGATGTCAAGGTGGTTCTTCATATAATCCACACTTCTAATTGCCTCCCGGAGACAAACATGATGTGCCATCATCTGTCTTCAGATGACACCCAGGACTTGCAGGTATGGTCCAGGAGTGGTCTGAAGAATACAGGCTTCTGGGGTCATCTTACCTGTTGGTACTGAGATTCTCTCTTTTTTTTTAGTAAATGTCAGAACCAAGTCAGACAAACCAGTGTGACAGGTGAACTGAGTCCAGCCTTTTTTGTCTTCTCTCCCTCTGAACTCCTGTCATCTGCTCTATGGCAGGTATTGTAAATTCATGCAGTATCCATTGCAACCCCTCCTAATTAACCTTTTGGTACTTAGAAGCCAGAAAATGGAAAACTACATTTCCCAGACTCCTTTGCAGGTAAGGGGCCCCAAGTGAACCTACTCTGGACTGACGGGCAGAAGTGATCAGTGTGTGGTGGCTGCCAAGTGCAGGAGATGAGGTGCTCTGGCCAATGAGGTGGCAAGATCTTTGTTCTTCTGGGACAGTGGGTGCACGAGTTCTCTGATGTCCCAGGCCCTACTGTCTTATCGCTTCTTTTTCTGGCTGCTTTGCTCCTATTTGTAGTATCCGAACCCAATTCTCTGGCCCTCCCAGGAATGATATGAATTTCCTCAGATTGTCTGCTTCAAGTATAGAAAAGTACATTCTGTTGCCTGCAAATAAGAACCTGCAGTTCACTTCGTTTATTATCACATATTCTTTGTTGTTCTACGTACAGTGTTCCTCTCTGAACGCAGCGTGAGCTCCTTAAAGACAAAGATGAGGTTGTGAGTCCTCTCTGGTACCAACCACAGTGCTGCTGTGGATGACTGCCACTTCTGTCTGCTGGACAGCCAAGCATCAGTCTTCTAGCAGAGAAGATTAGTAGTTTGTGTCCCAGCTTTCCTCTGGGGAACCTTATCTTCTCCAGTCGCAGTTCATATGCTTTGATAGGGTAACTCCACCAAGAAAGCCAGGGATGGCTGTGTGATTCACATCTGGTCAGTCAGAGCATTGCATACTGCTGGTGACCATGATGAGTGTAAAGATGGGTGTATGATCCAATCAGAGCCAGTGACTGGAAATCTCAGGGCTTTTGCTGGGACGGTTGAGAGACAGGGGCATCTGTCTACTCTCTTTCTGTTGGGACTACTGATAGAAAAGCAAGAGGTGAGCCAGGAGCTGCTGGAGGCTCTGTGCAGGGTTGACAATGAGGTCAACCCAAAGGCGAGTGAAACCAAGAAACTGTGGTGCTGACACAGGCTGAGTCTTGCAGAGATCCACCCTTTCCCGAACACAGCCCTGCTCCTGGCCTTTTCAGTTCGCTGAGTCAATAAAGGTTTTGTTTCTGTGTTTTTTCCTTCAACCAGCGAAGTGGGGTTTTTGTCACTTAAAATCAAGAGTCATAATTAAAACAGGAATCGTCCATTAGTAGCTCCTGACTGGCTCATCAAAAAACTGATGAGTTCAGTTTAGTTCAGTCACTCAGTCGGGTCCGACTCTTTGCGACCCCATGAACCGCAGCACGCCAGGCCTCCCTGTCCATCACCAACTCCCAGAGTTCACCCAAACCCATGTCCATCGAGTCGGTGATGCCATCCAACCATCTCATCCTCTGCCGTCCCCTTCTCCTCCTGCCCTCAATCTTTCCCAGCATCAGGGTCTTTTCCAATGAGTCAGCTCTTCGCATCAGGTGGCCAAAGTATTGGAGTTTCAGCTTCAACATCAGTCCTTCCAATGAATATTCAGGACTGATGTCCTTTAGGATGGACTGGGTGGATCTCCTTACAGTCCAGTTCTCTGTTTTCTCTTTAAGCTTTTTGTCACTTTCGCTCCCAGGCTTTAAGTGACCATCATTAACACATGTTGCACTTTTAATGATTTGATGGAACAAACAATTCAAATGCAGCCAAGATATACCCTGATCCATTATCCTCTTAAACAAATTGGCAGCTGTTTCTGGAAGGAAAGAGGTTCCAAGTGAGGGCCAGACAGTGAGAAAGGTGCTGTGGCCTTGAGCTCTGTCCTAGGTAGATATTAATTGCCGCTGTAGAGCATGAACTAAGAACATGGGCCATAGCACCGAAAGGAATTAGGGTTACTTGGGTTTGATTATTACCTCCACACTCATTAGAGGTGTGATCTTGGCAAAGTTGCTTAGCTTCTATGAATATAGCCCCAACTGGCTTAGAGTTTATTGGCTTATACACTTGGAAAGTCCAGGATACTGTCTTTGGCTTCAGGCTGGGTTGAATCCAGTCGCTCAAAAGATGTAAGTCAGAAATGTGTGGTGTTTCCTTTCAGTGCTGGCTTTCTTCTGCACTGGCTTTATTTTCACGCAGTTGGGTTCATTCCTGTGGATGGAAGATGGAAGAGCTCCAGGCCTCCCAACTTTGCTCTCCTGGCAGAAAGAACACACCTCTATAGCTCCTGTGGCCCTGTAGGTGCAGTGGGAATCTGAGGTAGTTAGATTTTATCAGGTCAGCTTGGTTCACCCGCGTATCCCTGGAGTGAGGGACTTAGGCTGACTCACTGAGATGGGGGAGGGAATGTTTCTCAAAGGAAAAGCAGGGGGCCTGGGCTGTTGCCAGAAGAGGGGACCGATGCTAACTGGGTGAGAACAACAGAGGCCCCTTCTTACTCTCCTAGACTGTGTTCTCTCAGGAAGAAGTGGACAGGCTCCCACTTCAAAAGGTTTCGGTAAAGTGAAATGAGTTAATGTCTGGGGAGCAGATGCTCCTAGTGCTCCACCCATAGTCCAACAGCTCTTACCGTTTCCAAGTATGAGGCCCCAGAGTCTAACAACAGCCTCTGCATCCCTTTGCCTGAGAACTTTCTCTGGCTGCCAGACCTCACTCCGCCCATGTATGCCACAGGTTGGATGTGCTGGGCGGAGGGTGTGGTTAACAACACCTGGGAGCAGCCTTCAGCTGCTCAGTCCCCTCATCCGTTGAATGGGGTAACTCTGAAATGTGCCCCCTAGAGGTCCTCAGATAGGATTAAGCTCCAGTTGCCCACAGGTACACCCTTTAATCCTTCCTTCACTTCTCACTTCTATCCGCGTTTCCCAGGATGCCCTCCCAAATAAACATCTTGTACTTGAACGCACTTCCCTTTGGTCAGGGAAGCCCAAAGTAAGACTGTCCTACGTTTAACATCGTTCCTGCCAAATTACCAGCATCCGATACACATTTGTGATTACCACTGTTGTAGTTATTTGGGGTTCACTTTTCTGACGCAGTTTGGTTTTGCATGAACTGCTGCATCCTTCCTCCTGCCCTCATCTTTCTGCACTTCCCACGGGGTCTCCCTTTCTCTCTCTTGTTATACCATCCCTCTGCCCTCTTAACTTTTCCTTGTCTATTTCCTAATTTTAATCTCTCCCCAGGGTAATTATAATTTTGATGAGTGAATTAAGTTTTTAAACAATTACAAAGAAAACTGGCAACTAACACAATTGGTAGACCAAGCAACATGTGTTGAGACTGTCCACTTCATGAAGGTAGGAATGATGTTGGTTTTCACTGTGCCTGGAATTAACACATGAGTTTGTATTCAGAGGGCTTTTTAAAAATAAGACAGATTAGCAGACTTTATTTTAATAAAGGAAAAAGACTGAATGAAATCTACTTCCTCTGTACGTTACATCTGCTTCCCATCTGCAGTTTTTGCCAAAATGATCATTTTTTTTTATCCACATCCACAACAATTTGGCCTCCTGCATCTGCAGAGTGGAGCAACTGTTCACTAAATGATACCCTAGTGGTATGAGAGTGTTAATGCATCTCATTTATAAACAAGGAAAACACCCCAGCATCATCTGGACTATTAACCAATTTCCAATATGAAATTAATGCAAAACTTATTTCTTAAGGGGAAAGTATTTACAAAGAAAGATGGATTTTCTCATTAATAGAAAGATATCAATTTAACAATCGTACATTTGCAGTGTGACAAATCGTGACTTGGCAGTATGACAGAGGAATGCGTGCAGAAGAAAATTTGGTTTATCTTGAGAGAACCTACCACAGTGGATTTGGAAATCAAATGTGCTGTGTTTGGGGTTTCCATCTTCAGATCTCTGACTTCTGCACAGCAAAGAGCTGGCAAGGTGGCTGGGGCGATCTTTTCTCAAAGAGCTTGTGGCTCCCTCAGCTTCCCAAGGGGTTGTTTCCATCTGTTCTGGGTCCCAGTGGGGGTAGAAGGGGTGGCTTGTTTTTATGTTGCTGGGCAGTAGCAGACAAACCTGTATGTTACTGCATTTCTGCCTGGTGAGAAACCTACTGAGGAAGAATTCTTTCAGGGTGTCAGGGCTGCCCTGGGAGAGGGACAAGCTGGGCAGAGAAGGAAGGTGTTTCATCAGAAGTCTATCCAGGTGGCCCTCCTTGGGCCTGCCCTGTTTGAAAAAGAAAGAGCTGGAGATTTGAGGGCAGCCAAATGTTTGTGGCTGGAGGCCAGACTTCATTTATACAAGTGTTCTCTGGTTTGCTGCTCAGAGGAGATTCTACCTGTTTCTGACTCTTCCTCCCCACCCACAATGTCTGAAGGTCCTGAGCCTGCTCAGTGGATCCCTGTACCTACTTTCCTGTGTGTTTGGAGTTGGGAGAGACTACTTTCTTAGGAGAAAAAAGTCACGAACCAGAAATCTCTGGCTCAGGACTTAGCTCTGCTATGTACTAGCTCTGGATAGGATAGGGAGTTGAGTCTTTTTCCCTGAGCCTTAGTCCCTTCATCTCTAAAACAAAAATAATAATAGCTTCCTAACAAGGTTCCTAGGGCTTCCCTGGTGGCTCAATGGTAAAGAATCTGCCTGCCAATGCAGGAGACTCGGGTTTGATCCCTGGGTCAGGGAGATCCCCTGGAGTAGGAAATGGCAACCCACCCTAGTATTCTTATCTGGAAAATGTCATGGACAGAGGAGCCTAGTGGGCTATAGTCCATGGGGTCACAAAGAGTTGAACATGACTTAGCAACAATAACAGGGTCCCCATAAAGAGTGGATGAGCTGGTGAATGTACAATTAAGCTTTAAATGAACACATCTCATAGATGTATACATAACACAAATTTGGGCAGTTAGAGCAAACACTGACTTTGCTTTTGAGGGGGATGAAAGATATGGTCATGGAACAGCAGTGCTCTGATGGGCTCAGATCTTTATGTGAGAGGTTGGTGGGGGTTACAAAGTTTGGGTTTAACTCCCACTACTTTGTAGCTGGGTGATCTTGGGCAGGTTATTTAGCACATCTGAGCCTATTTCCACATCTGTGAAATGGGTTTAGAGTCTTGATTCTTCCAGAATTGTCATGAGGAATAAATCTATTCATTCAAATAGTAAAGGGGATCACAGAGACAGAATTAACTTGTCCTAGGGTGGAGGTGGGACCTGAGCCCAAACAGGGTATCAGTAAGTGGCTGCAGGAACAGAATTTAAACTTGAGCTAAAGTGTATATTAAAAACACTTTACAGTACTCTGTAGAAATATTATCTAAAGGACTTTATTTAGATAGGAAGACTAAGAAAGCCCAGGCATTGGGCCTAATTTCTATTTTCTAGCCCCTTTACATTTAATATGGATAAGCATGAGATTGTACAAGGTTAAAGGCAGGAGGGTATGAAGACTGTTTCCCTCTTTCTCCCAGCCCAGAGCTCCAGGAAACAATAGACTGAATGATGAATGTTCTATTCAGTATCTTGCAAATATTGAATAGAAGCCCCTCTATTCAATATTGGCAAGATCAGCACTAATTTTGATAACTGAATAGACTTTCTGAGGGTCTAACACTTCTTAAAAACAATTGTATTTGATGAAGCCAGGTCATTTGGCATTATTTGGATCTGAAGTTAGTACATTAAATTTTGTCCTTCAATGTTCATTCTGACGTGACTTTTTAGAAAAAAAATCTGTTCCCCCTTTATTAAAATCTTTAGTGGTCAGTGTGATTAGGTACCACTGATTTGAAACACCATTCTTCACGAACACAGGAAAGAGGATGGTGACTTTTTAAAAAAAGGATCATTTGATGTTTCTTTGAAAAACATTTGATGTTTCTTTCAATCTCAGAAAAATAAAACAGGTATTTAGCCAGAAGTCGAGTCTGTTTTCTCAGTCTCTACTAGGAGCAATGCTATTCCCAAGAAAACAGAATCTGTCTTTCTAGATATATCCTTTTCTCTTGCTTTATTTCCCCTCTGAAATTAGGAGCCAATGTTTGTGACATCACTGGGTTGCTGTGGAAATGTTTATTTCACAGAGGATTTCGACCTCAAGTGGGGAATTTAAAAGAGGAAGTATGGAGTCTTGGAAGAACACAACTGGTTTGCATAAAAATGGGCAGCATTTTTGGAAGAAAGATTCGGAAAGAAAACAGAATAAATAACAGGTTGTTCCTAGTTTTCCTGCGAGGATTCAAACACTTGTAGGAGTACCTTACACTGATACACCGATTTTTATTAGAATTCTACTTACTGTAAATATCTGAAAAAAGTTGGAGAGAGCAGGCTTTTTGCAGGGGGGAAAATTGGCTATTCCATTATTAAAATTGACAGAAAGGTTTGGTTCTAAAATGCCATTTTGGGGGCGGGGTTATCCGTTTACAATTTTATAACATACAATAGACTTAAGAAAATAGCTCCATTTAAACAACTATGACTCAAGGGGCCTGAGTTTCAATGCAGAAACTACAAAATCCTTCTGCGTTTTAAACTGTTAAATCAACAGAATGCCAAACTAGAACCTTTCTTCCTGCTGGGGCAGTATTGTCCCCTAAATCCACTTTCCAGTTCTCTCAGCCTAGCCTAGTTTGATGTAGCATTGACTTAGCTTAACTACAGCAACCGGCAAAAGGAAGTGGGTTTGCATTTGGGATGGGAGGAGGCGGCCACGGGTGTGTGTGTGCCTGCGTGATTGCGCGCGCGCGCGCGCGGGAGACGTGGGGCACCAGGAAAGGGGGAAAAAAAAAATCGAGACGTAGCAACTATATGAAAATAATTTCCCCGTGGCTGTACGAGTGGTCTCTGCAAGGGAAAGCAATTTTAGGAATTAAAATAAAAAATCTTCAGAGAGGCTGGGAGGAAGGCTGGACAGGAGGGTGAGGGGCATAGCGGGGGACATGTGCCTCCTCGCCGGCATCTTTTCTTTTCTTGTACAGGCTTGGGGCGACCCCTCCCTAAACACCCACCTACCCGCCGCCCCCTGCTGTCCCGGGGCCCGCACAGCCCAGCGGGAAGGGCTGGCCGCTGGCCGTGGTGGGGCTGCAAAGGTCTGGCGGCGCGGGCTGATTTAGTGGCCGGGGGTGTAGTACAGG
>NW_011494708.1:2221835-2223361 GCF_000754665.1 Bison bison bison | reverse complement strand
TCAAGTCAGGCGAACCTCTCTAGGTACCTTCTTGAGAAGGCGGCGGCGGCGGCGGCAGCGGCAGCCGGAGCATCCCTCCTCCGCCGGAGAGGGAGCACCGCCGAGAGTTTCCATTCCCTTTGCCGTTCCCTTCCCCCTCCTTTTATTTTTCGAGAGAATTTCTTCTTCGCTTATTGGTTTAATTTGATTTTGAAAAATTTTGGTTGCTTGTGTGTGTGCTTCCCCCCCCCTTCCTCATTTTATTTGCATCCAGAGCATGGCGGGCTGCGGGCTGTCGGAAGATACCTTCTTCTCTTCCTTCTTTTACAACTACGGCTCCTCCTGGGAAACCCCTTCCAACCAGGTAAGGGGTGGCTCGGTGCCTGGCGGCGTCGCGCCCCGTGCCCCTCGCCGTGCGCTCACTTGGCACTCGGCGGGGAGGCAGAGGCTTGGGAGGGGGTGGGGAGGCTGGGGGGCCAAGTGGGTCGCACCGTCTGGGTCAGTGCCAACCGGCTAGAGGAGGTGTCCCCCTTCCCCCAGCACTAGCTCTTTGGTCTCCAGGGTCTGTCGCGTCCCTCCCTTGTCCAATCTGCCATCCAAACCTTCCCCTTCCAACCTCCCAACCCAGCGGGAACCGGAAAGAGAGGCAGGAGCCGGCACGTTACCCCGAACAACTCCAGGCAAAACCAGGGAACTCGAGCGCAACCTTCCCCAAGTCGCCGCGGGCGCCGCGCCCCTGTGCGCCCGGCGCCTGCCCGCCCTCCAGTTGCGCCGAGGGGCTGCAGAGCTGTGAGTCCCCCCGCGACGTGCTGTTCCCCCTCCACTTCCCCCGGGGCCCCGAGCCACCTCTTTCCCTAAAATGGCTGCAATCTCAAGTGGAGGCGTCCCCTGACCCCGAGGAGGGGGTGCAGAGTGGATGCTCCGGTGCCCATGACCCCACGCCTCCCCCGGCGCGCACAAGCACCCCACAAACACACACACTTAACTTTGATGACTGTGCAATGCAGTCCGGCTGCATCGTGCCCTCGACGCTCCCCGCCGCCGGCCTGCAGGTGTGCTTGTCGGTGTGACTTGGGGGGCGCGGAGAAGCTGGGGGTAGACGCCGGAAGGGGGGCGTGGAAGATGGGTGTTAGCGGGCCACGGGTAACCTGGAGAGACAGGCGTGTGCTCAGGGTCTAGGGGTGCAAAAGCTATTCTGGGAGCCAGAGCGAGAAAGAGAAAGGGGAAAAAATGCCTTTTAATTAAATAACTGTTGTAGTCTGCTGCCCCCACCGCTTGTTTGGTGAAAGTCTACAGGCATCTGTCATTTCCAAACTACACGGGGAAGTGGAGCTGGAGTCGAGGGAGGGGAGAGGGGGTGTGTGTGTTGTGTATGTATGTCTGTCTGTCTGTGTGTACGCGCACGAGTCCAGGCTGGGGAAAGTTAGGGCGGGAGGCGAGGTGGAGGAGCAACGGTGAAAGGCAGCAGCAACTCGGTGGGCGGTCCGGGGCGTGGGGGATTCCCGGGCCCGCAGAGCGAGAGCTGCCGGGGGAGCGGGCCGGAGGGG
>NW_011494708.1:2221281-2221701 GCF_000754665.1 Bison bison bison | reverse complement strand
TCGCCGGCTCTGGCGCGCTCCTTCTTGGGCCCGGGGGACAGCGCGCTCCTGCGAGCTCCGGGAAAAAAAAAAAAAAAGCCAACCCCGCAAAGCAAAACAACTGAAAAATGAGCTCCGCCGCCCCCGCAGCACCCCCAGTTTCCAAAAAGCTGAAATCGCCGAATTCGTAGTCTCCGGGCGAAGACCTCGCGTCTCTGGCATGGGCTTTCCAGAAAGCGCCGTGGCCATCGAGTGAATAATACATAAGAGGGGCCCGGGAGCCTCACAGAGGCTCCTGTCGCCGCGGCAGCAGCAGCGGGAGACGGCGGCGAGCTCTGGCCAGACTGCCGGGCCGCCGCCGCGGGTGGGGGCATATGGGCAGCTCCAGGGAAGCGCGCGGGTCCCTGACCGGGCGCGTAGCTAAGGAAGGCGGAGGGGCGG
>NW_011494708.1:2219328-2220952 GCF_000754665.1 Bison bison bison | reverse complement strand
GGCCTGCGTGTGTGTGTGTGTGTGTGTGTGTGTGTGTGTGTATGTATGCGCGCGCGCGTGCCTGTGTGTGTGTGATTGTCGATGAGTCAGAAACCAGCGCCAGCTGGTCTTTGAGGACCGAGAGGTGTAGGAAAGGCTTGAGCCACAGTGCATCCCGCACAAGCCCGGCCGGGACTCGGGATTCCTCGGCCGCGCCGCGCCTTCCCCACCCCCACCCCGCCTCCCCCAGTCCTGGAGTCAGATGCATTAGGCTAAGTTTCCAGGCGCGTACGTCCGACCTGCACCTACGGGCCGAGAAACTCAGGCACTTGGTTTTCCTCCCAAGGAAGAGAGAAAGGAGACTTGGGTGTAGGGACGCTCACAGTGATACAGCTTTACAGCGATGGGAGGTTTGGCAACATTTTTAACGAGATAGGAAGCAAGTCGTTTGAGAAGCGTAGCAAAGGGCTACGGCCGGATTTTGCAAGACAGGCAATCACGTGCAAACTCCTTGGAAACCGAAGGAGGTGGGCGAGAGGGGGTGGTGCGGGGCAGGATTGGAGTAAAGGAAGGAGAGAATCAAAGAAGGGGCGGGGGTGGCGTTAAAAAAAAAAAAAAAAGAGGAAAACTATCGGTCTCTTCGGGTGAAGTTAGTTTAACTTAATTTGGAAAAACCTTTCCCCAAAAGGCAAGATCTTTCTTCTGGAAAGGGAAACTCACGTTGCTAAGAAAATCGGAAAGAATTTCTGACAAAGCAGCTGGTGCTGCTTTGTGCAGGGTGATTAGCTCGCGGGCCGGTACTGGGTGGCGCGCTACCCTTAGTGCAGTGAATTGCACGGTGGAGAAAGGGAGGTTATCTGAAATATTGATTGCTTCTTCCAGTGGTGCGGTATGAACTTTAAGATAAAGTACAGAAACAAATGAGAGATGTACATCGTTAGAGAAAGGTGCCCTCAAAGTGCTACCGAGGCTTTAATATCTGGTGGTAGGGGCAGTCATTCAGGCAGTTCATCCTACCAGGATTTGCGGCTTCTATCGCGGCCCTATCACCTTTTCAGGGATGAAGAATATGTAGGTTTAAGGACCTAGTCTCTTATTGATCGCTAGTTTGCATTTTCAGTATTGGAACATGGGCAAAGGGCTAAGAAACCTGCTCCTTGACTGTACCTTCGGAGAAAAAGGATTAATTAAACAAAGGCAGCCCTAACTCCTATCTTGGACTCTGGGCAGGACTGCTAGGGGGAGGCCTGGGCCAAATTTGAAAGAGTGAGACTTATTCAAGATTTTTACCTGAATTGCTGCCAAAAGGCTTACAAATCCTCCATTACCTAAAAATAGCAGTGTTCTTCAAATATAATTTGTTTACTCCACCTCAATTAAACATAAAACCCTGTTCCTAGTGTTAGAACGTGCTTATGAAGGTAAGGGTTCACTGTACTAAAAAAAAAGTCAAGCTTTTTATTTCTAGATCAATATGATATGCTCTCAACATTTAATACCATGTAAAAGGAGCCTTTTTACAACATCAATAGCAGGCAGGCATGTCTCCCTAAGAAGCTCTTTTCCTGGAATTACAAGGCATTTTGATTGCTTTCATTTTCACAAGAAACATGATTATGACACCTCTGGTTATAAACAAGCAAGT
>NW_011494708.1:2218173-2218982 GCF_000754665.1 Bison bison bison | reverse complement strand
CAATTAAAGTGTGTATGTGAAATGTCTCTGATTTGGCTCAGTGTAGCAGACAACAGACCATTCTTTAATTTACAGTTTCACGCCTAGGGATGGCAGTAGTGCAAGCTTCCAGAACCCAGCTCTATCTTTCTGGGTTGTGCTTTTTCAACCTGCAAGTCTCTCCCATAGTTGTTCAAGCTTTCCAACTCCATCATGAAGCTGGCCGCGCGCTGGTCATTCCTGCTGGCAGCTTGGACCTGGGTCACCTTCTTTAGCTGTCCTGCTATAAGCCCAAATTGAAGCAGGCCAGGTCTATTATGATATTGAAGCAATCAACTGAAAGTGAAAAATGAAGCCAATTAGCTGACTGCTTGGGTGTCCACGAGGGCAGACATCTGACTTTATTCACCCGATTGACCGCTTCTTTGGCTACTGGGTAGCTTAAACCTGAGTTTGTGAAAAAACCACCATCACCAGCAGACTTGACTCTGCTTTTGAACTTTTCTTCCTCTCCTGTCTCCTCCTCCCACCACTCCTTCAAATTGCCAGACTAGAGATAGAAAATGGCATCCTTATAAGGACACACACTATCTTCTCAGAGTGGACAGTCACTTGTTTTGAATTCAGCCCTGGACTTTTGTTAGCCAAGACCTGTAATTCTTTTTACTCACTCTATCTTTTCAAGCAGGATAGATGTTTCAGTGCAAAATCATTAATGGATTTGGGTAAGTTGTTGAACGCTTGTGCTGTCTATATTTTGGTGGGGGAGGGTGCTTGGCAGTCCTTCCATGAATATGGATAGCTGAAGCAGGAGCTGTCCACTGAGGAAC
>NW_011494708.1:2208614-2217999 GCF_000754665.1 Bison bison bison | reverse complement strand
GGGTGTTTCTTAATTCCTGAAGTGATAACACAGCTGGGATTCATTGAGGTGAGACAGAGCTTGGCAATGTCCTCCATTTGCAAGATTGTTAGAAAGCCAGTATCTTAAAGCTGAAAAAATGTAAACTCGGTTTATTCTTTTTTTTTAATTTAATTCTCCTGAAGATGAATGTATGAACTACAAATTAGTTTTTAGGTACATTTCTATAGATTTACCTTAATTACACTTTTGAAATCTACCTCTAAATCCAGCTTACCTGATTCCAGTTTTTCTATCCCTGGATGGATTTCTCCTATGTAGAGAGAAAAGTAAAAGAGACTTGGAATAACTTGAGTTTGTTGTGGATCTTCCAGTAAAGGTAGCTTTTTTAAGGCACCAGTTTGAAAATATTGTTCTCTTTTCTGTATAAAGTTTTGTTAGCCTAAAACTTGGGAACCAAAGTACAGTGACAATAGCTAATACTGTTCCAAATAAAGTAATGTGACTCATTTAATCTCCACAACATACGAGTAAGATGCTTTTATTATTGTTCCCATTTTATAGATGAAGAAAGTAAGGCAGAGAGTTAAGAACCTTGCCTTAGACCTCAGTGCTAGTTAGGGACAAAACTGGGCCATCTTCTGCTTGCATTGCAGGAGACCTAGGTTTGATCCCTGGGTTAGGAACATCCCTAGAGGAGGGCACAGCAACCCACTCCAGAATTCTTGTCTGGAGAATTCCATGGACATTGGAGCCTGGCAGGCTACAGCCCATGGGGTCACAGAGTTGGACACGTTATGAGTGACTTTCACTTAATTAATCTATAGCCAGATATAGTTCTGTTTGGGAAAGAGGTGGAATCTTCTCTTTTGGTGAAATCAGCCATAACTACCTGATGCTTTTTTTTTTTTCTTGGTGACGGACTAAATGCTTGAGTTTACCATTCCTTTTGATTTGAATAGTTGATCCAGGTTGAGAGATAGACAGGGTCTTCAGATTGCCAGCTGCCACTAGCAGATAATTACGGTTTGGTGGAGGGCTCCTTTTGAATGTATGTGGGTATCGGGAAAATACAACTTTATGAAGAAATATAATTCTAAGATACTTGAATACAATAACTTTATAAATAATCATTTAGATGCACCAAAACCCTAGCTCATAATATATATGTATAGTTATGTATGTGTGTGTGCACATATTTTTAAGGCATAGCTCTCCTTTTATCATTTTGGGTTTGTTCTGTATATAGTTGTGCTTGAGATTAAGACTGAAATTTACCTTTCTGGTCACGGCCATGTTATAACAGGTGTCTTCTGTACCAATTCATGCACCTAACATTTATGTCCATCATGAACTAATGCCTTTTAGTGGTTCATCTCTTGTATCGTGATCTTCCAAAATATAGTTGTGGGAAGGGGAGGGAAAACATTAAATGTCAGTAGTTACAGCAAGACAGTCTCAACGAAGAGGGCAAAGAGTCTCTCTCTAGTTTCACGTTCTGGCAGCCCTGGCGGAAATGTACAAGTGCAGGGTTTGCATTGGAATGAGAATGGGGTCACCTACCCTTTGTAGTCATCATCAAGGAAGCAGAACTTCCTCCCAGAGAGAGAGACCATAGGAAATCAATGATCACACTTTGCTGGCGGAAAGGTAAATGTGGACAGCAGACGGCATTAAATAAAAAGGCAGCAGAAAAGTGGTTTACTCCAGACGGCAGTGTGGCTTTTTGGTTCCTTCAAAGAAGTCACATCTTTAACATAATTATATTAAAATCTTTCTTTCTTTTGAGATATATTTGTATAAGAAAAAAAAGGAAAGGAGAAAATACCATTAGGTGATGCTATCGTCTTTTCACTTGAAGATTGTTTTTTAAGGAAAGCAGAGTGTCTGGAATAGGAGAACTACGTCCCCCCTCCCTTCTTTTTTGTTTAAGAATTGACCTGATTTATTAGAGTTGCCAAATTTCTGTTTGTTTAGTCCATGTATTCCTTGACACAGAAGGGAAGTTTGCCATGGGACAAGGCTCACCTTGACAAGGTGTTGCAAAGGATGCTTATATGGGAGAGGTGCAGAGAAGGGGGTGGTGATCACTGAGCTAAAGGGCAGTGTAGATGTGGAAGCTTAATGAAATATGCAAAACCAGTTGTGGGGTTCTAACATGCTGGCCCTCTTTAGCTTGCGCTTCTGATTGCTTTGTGAGCACATCTTCCTGTAGATTTGAAATATCGAACTGCAGGTAATAGCTGTGGGGCTAAGAATGTCTGGCTTATATCGGGGAGGAGATGAAACATCCATGTAATCTCTTGCCTGAAAGCGTATTGGAAAGTGTGTTAGTTGTGTAACACCGAAACAAAACAAGTCAAAAAAAAGCACAAAGAAAAGGAAAACTTGCACCAATACCCCCTACCACATTTTGATCCAATTTATTATTTCCAGTAGCAGTTCAGTCCCTAAAGTTAACAATGAATGATTATGATTCTGTAGTTTCGTTTACAGCATAAATTAGCATTTTGTTTTCTGTTACAGCTTTTGAATGAGGAATTATAATGTATAATTTGCTGAAAATAGATGTTATCATCTCTTAGGATGAGAACAACCACATAAACTTGAACAAATGATAAAAATGGAATCAATTACATTTCAAATGGAAGTAGTTTACAAACCTCCAAATACAAAGTGGCAGTAGTAGCTGGTTATTGTAACAAATAATTAGTTTTTTTAAACAACATTTATTCAATTCCATTGACGATTTGGTAATTGTTCACAGTCAACGGTAGCCCTCCCTCTTCCAAAATGAAATGTGGCGTGGAATGACTGCATTTTATAAACCACAGTTTGCTTCATTATTTAGTGTTGCAACCAGAATGTATATTTATTTGCAGATGTAACCCTTTCTGAGTAATAAGAAAACAGTGAATTGACTAAAATGATGCCACCAAGCCTGGTTGGTGGCTTAAGATGAACACCCAAGGGCTCATGGGTGAGAGTGTTTTCCGTTTGCAAAGAAAGAAAAGAAGCATACTGTCAGAATGGACGTGTGTGTCTCTGCGTGTCTGTGTGTAAGGGGAAACTTTTTAAATGATTTATCAAATAATAGATGAGGCATAATTTTACATCAGCAAGAATTCATTTCTCTGTCCCACTCCCATCACTGTACTTCCCATACCTTTTCCATCCTGACTTGTTTTCTCTGTGTAAATCTCACCTCCGTTGCCACTTCGGAAGCTCCATGTGGGAAGAAACCGTGCCTTCTTCACCTCAGGATCCCTCATCATGCCCAGCCTGTCATAAACAAAACAGATGTGTTAGAAAATGGTTGAAATTTCAGAAAGCTTTTATGCCATTATGTGTCCCTTCGTTTATTTTTTATTTCATTTTTTAAAAGTCTTTATTGAATTTGTTACAACATTGCTTCTGTTTTATGTTTTTGCTTTTTGGGTGCAAGGCGTGTAGGATCTTAGCTCCCTGGCCAGGAATCAAACCTGGGAGCGTTGGAAAGTGAAATCCCAACCACTGGACCCATCAGGGAAGTCCCTGTCCCTTCACTTAATTGTTCTTTGCTCCATCTCTTAGGATGATGAGGACAATTCTACAGTGTCATTTTTGAAAATGGGAATTTGACTGGGAGAGTAAATGAATCCTGCCTTCATTGAAGCGTCCCCAGGGAAGAAGATGATTGGTTTACCGTAGGCTCACTAGACCTCTTAATTTTTAAAATGAAAAGTTATGAAGTATATACTTAAATTAATAAATTCAGAAAAGATAAGGGCAGAAAAGTGGGAATCTGAGGCATTGTAATTTTAATTTTTTATTTTTTGGTAACTGCTACATGCTGAGTGGATCATTCATTTTTGATTATTTCTAAAAGATTAATCTATTTCTTTAAAGTTAATATGCAAAGAAATATGTTCAACATCACTTTATTTTTAGATCCCACGATTTAGTCTGAAACAAATCAGTGGTGCATTATAAACACACAAGAATGTATCTAATGACAGGAGTCAGGCTGAACAGATGCTAAAAAAGATGCTTCATGTGAAGTCAAGGGAGCTGCAGGAGGGAACGGAAAAAAATCTCTAGAAGTTGGAGGGCTTGTGAGGTGAACACTGTAGAGACATCTCACCCATCAAATCTGTGCTTGTGTAGTTCAAAGCAGAAGGGACTCCATTTGCTTCTGCACAAAAGTAGGAACGATGACATCCATCCTCTAGGATGGTTGTTAAAATTAAGTGAGACCTTGGACCTGGAAAGACCTTTGCTATTGACTAATAAAGAGCTGAGTCAATGTTCAGTCTTATCCGTCAATCCTCAAATATTTATAGAGTACCTTCTGAGCACGCACTGATATGCTAGCCCAGCAGTGTGCCTGGCACATAGTAGAGCCTCGATACATTAGACTGAGTCGATAATAATAGAGTTCTTGCATTGAACACTTACTATAACATTTCAGAAACCTTGCAAAGTGCTTTACGTAGATTAACTCACTTTGTCATCAAAATAACCCGAGAGGTAGATACTGTTATCAGTGTTGCATATTACCTATTAAAAATGAGAGAGCCGAGGTTCAGAGAGGTGAAGTGACTTAACCAAGATCACACAGCCAATAAGAGCCTGTAGGTGGTACAGTCAGGATTTGTATCTATCCTGTCAAGCTTCTGAGCCCATGTTTTAATTTTAACCACCATGCTCGGCTGCCTTAAGGTGGATGAATCGATGGGTGACAAGGAAATCAAAGATGAGTAAAAACCTGCTACCTTGAGCATGAATGTGGGTTTCAGGTAGAGCCTCACTTCTATGGAGAGTAGGCTAGAAGACGGGTAGTACTTCGAGAAGAGAGCAGACAATGTGCTGTGGTCATCTGGATGATGAAGAGTTTCTTTTTGGCTGGAAGAATCACAGAAAATTTTGAGGAGGCAGTTGCATTTGGTTTGGGCTTTGGAAAACGGAGAATTTGGGCAGGTGAGAATGAGGTAGAGGGGACATTTCAGGTGGAAGGAAAACACAGGAGGAATTTGTCAAGGTTGGGGTATTTTTATTGTAGTTCTTTTTTCATTCAACGAAATTTATTGGGTACTTACACTTTATATTGTGCTTGTCCCTGCCCTCAGGAGCTTTAATTTAGTAGGAGAGATGTAGATCACATGACATATGCTATATATATATTGTATATGTAATATATATTACATATAAATTATTTTGTATCTATCTCCATATGTATACACATACATCAATCTATCATCTGTCCTTCCTTCCTTCCTTGCAGCTGTCAATCATCTCTAAACTGTGTGAAGTGCCAAGAAAGAAAAAGAAAGAATGTTATACAGAGAGAAGAAGGGGTTTGCGGGGGAGGGGTCTGCCCTACTCATTATTTCAACTTTAGAAATTCGCAAAGCATCTTCCAAGGGTGAATTCACCTCCTCCCACCAGTGATCTCCCTCCCTCTCTCTTGCTTAGCAAAGGGACAGGGAGCTGGCCGAGTTGGGCTGATGTGAGTTAGTAGTCTAAATAGGAGAGCTGCTTTCCATTCTGTTCTGTCAGGAGCAAGTAATAAAGCTTTCAAATTTAGTTGAAAGTTCAGATCTTTGCATCGGTTAAGATCTGCTCTGATGACAATGTCAAGAGAACAGTGTAATTAGTAAATCAAATATTAAGTTTTATTTTGGATCTTATTGCACTTTACTAGATGGCTAAATTTTTTCTGGATTAAAATTAATCATCCAAGCTAGAAAGTGAAATAGCCTCTGAAGTTGGGAATACACTCTGAGGCCCATGTAGCAGTGCTAATGAAATCCTTTACTTCTTTCTCCTTGTAATGCCAAACTAAAAGGGTTGCATGGTGTGCAAAGAGCAGAAAAAAAAATGTAAAAGAGAGTGGAATCATCTTTACAGTATCAAATGCTTGTTGTTTTAGGAAGTAGGACTCCATTGCTAATTGATATTTTTACCCTGCTAGTAACAGATTCATTAGGAATTATTTTAAAATTATTTCCCCCAATTAAACTGATCTTAAAAAACAAGTTTCTAAAAAAAATTTAATGGGTTGATTCCTATTTATGTACATTAAAATAAATATTGGTTCATCTTACCCAAATTTTCTTTCCCACATTCATTCTTTTACTGTAAGTAGTAAAATTGAGTATGATGATGTTTTGGGGAGTGTTTATAAACTGTAAAGTATTCTCTCAGTCGTTATCGTTATGATGGAAGGAGAGCTTGCCTTCTGAAACCATTTCTTTTTATTACAGTAGCATTGAATACACACCCAGAAATAAAGTAAATGTTAAATAATATGCATTACACTCACTTAGGTAGTTATTTTTTAAATGTTTGTTTACAGTGATATTAAACATTTGCGTTATGGGGCCTCACTCCAGGAATAATGACGAAATCTGTTTTAAATCTCTACCTCTTCTGTAGCTGATTCTGTCATGTGACCTCTGAGGGTTTCTCAGAAAAGCATATACTGAGGTCGTTTTAGGCTAATGAGTCTTTCCCAAACATTACAGAGTTGTTTAAATAAAGTAGAGAATGTCCTGCAATATGAGAGCCTTTAGAAATACTCGAGTATCCCTCTTTTCAGGAGAATTTTGGGAAAATGCTTATTCTTATATTTGGGCATATATGGTATTTAAGAAGTCTTCATAAATAGTAAGCACTGCTTGAATGCTTGTTGTTCCTATTAGGTTTTATATGTCTGCTGTATTTAAATAGCTGCAGCTTTTTCTTAGTTGATTTATAAATGCCTTGAGTTTTTTAAAAACATTATTTGGATAACCTGCATATTAAATACAGTGCAGGGCACAAAATATGTGCTAAAATCTTTATTGATCATTTGAAAAGAAAAATAACCTTTGACTCCTTCTGGGAATTTACAGATATCAGCCCCTGTTTCAAAAAGGATCAGAACATAGAGGTAGGAACATTCCTTTAACCACCAACCCAAAAAGGACTTTTGCTAAAAAGAGAGTTTTCTCTCAAAATGAGGACAAATACTTCTTTTGTTCTGCATTTTCAAGAACAGGGAATACTTTCTTCCTTTATACTTCACTGCCTAATTTAAAAAATATATTTAAACCTGATTTTCTAAGGTACTGTTTTGGAATATCTTATATCTGGAAACTGATAAAAGCATGGTATTAATTTTTCTTACTACAGATATGATACATTTTTGTTTTGGGGATTTTTCTTAGGTTCAGAGAAAAGAGGAAAATCAAAACCATATATATTGCAAACGTCTAAAGATAATCACAGATACTATTCTAATGGATATCTTTTCAGTCTTTGTTCTAGGCCTACATAGTATTTCATTTTTAAATTGGAATCATGTATAAGAAATTTTTAATTTTTATTTTTTGTAAGCAATTTTATAGCCTGATTTTAGATCAATAAATCATAACTGACTTGCCACATAATATTTCATATGCCTCTGTGTCCCTTTTACTGTCGCTGTAGTATTTCTTTGTATGATTATTGGACCATTTATTTAACTATCTTCCTACATATTGGGTTTTTAGGTTGTTGACAATTATGGCTAAACCTGGGGCATATCTATGATTATTTCTTTAGGATAACACCCAGTAATAGAACTGCTGGGTGAAAGGGCATGCCTTTTTAAAGACTTTTGTGTTAATTGTTTCTTGGAAGAGATGCACTAGCTTATACTCCCAGCAGGTATGTATCAGATGGAGGCTATTAGGAGATGAGTCCTTGTGTGATAGTATTGTCTTTGTCCATTTGAAAACTTCAAAATAAACCTTTTGAATGACCATGTCAGTCAAGAGGTCATGCTTATAATAATGATGACTTTTGTTGATCTTTAGTTTTTCAGATTCTTTGGGCTGCTAGAATAAAACTGGTTATCAGATGAGCATTTGTCCCTCTCTTTCTAGGGCATATTATCTCTGTAAAACCTCCTGGCTTGTGATCTGTTGTGATCTACAGAGAAAAATCTTCCTTGTTCCACTCATGGAACTACTTAAACTTTAAAACAAGGAATAAGTCTGGATGCTAAATGGTATCTCTGGTCATGCCTGAGATAATTCCAAGGAAAGAGGAATGTTGACTGTAGACTAAGGCATCATTATTGCTGGTCTGGTCTGGACCCAAATATGACAAATCTTAGAGATATCTGTGAAAACAAAACTCCTATACAAAAGTAATAATGATTCAATTCCCCAGTGAAGGACATATCACTTCTCTCTGACTCTCCCCACTGCCTTTATCTGTTGATCTCCTTCAACCTTTTTTCCATAGGGTTTCTTTGGACCCTTGGTTTATTGCAGTATAAATTCCCTTTCCCTAAATCTTGTCTTTGTTATAAGTGAATTCCTCATTAAGAAAATACAATTTTGGGGGGGCAGTAGCTGTTTATTTGTTCACACCCCTTAGGCCCAGAGGAACTGTGGTCATTGTTACTTCCAGAACATTACTTGGCCACTATAACACAAAACCCTGCAATTCCTATAGCCCCCAGGGAAATTCCCAGAGGCTGTATCCTACTTTTCTTCCTGGCCATCTTATCATCTTCCTGTCCCTTCCCCCTTCTCCTGAAGGCTCATGCACTTGACTAATGTCTTCCCTCTCCCCCAGCTGTCATCACCAGGGTGATCTTCAGCATTTGTGCATGGAGGATGGACCCAGTGGCTGAGTCTCAGAGTTGCAACACTTCACCTCCCACAATGCTTTGGTGACCCAGTTATCTCGCCCACACCCTGGCTTCATCCTTTGGAATAGCTCTGCTCCTGGAACCTTAAACTCCAGCGTCATTGTACATGACACCAGCCTCATAGCTTTCTACTCCCTCACCCATTTTTTTCCAAGATTGTTGATCCCAGTACTACCCTCCCTTTCTCCGAGCTCATCAGTCATACTTTCCCTCTCTCTCTCTTTTTTTTTTTTTATGCCAGCACAGAAACCATGATACATCACTTTAACTGCTCTCTTGCCAAAACGTCAAAGCCCTTAATCCCTTGTCCTTCTATATTTGTCCTCAAAATCCCAGTCTTGGGTCAGTCCAACCAACTGCTTTGTTTGCTTCTACATACAAACTGTTGCAGGCTGTTGGAAAAACCCAGTCACACTAACAAATGTGATTTTTATTGTCCTAAATCTCAGTGCCACTCACCAAGCTCTTTCTGGGTCATCACTGTCTGTATCTGTAACTCCAATCATTGCCCACTGTCCTCAACTCCACCTACCACTGGTTCCCTTCCCAGGTGAGGATTTGTGGCCATGGGCTCTAAAAATCACTGCAGATGGTGACTGCAGCCTTGAAATTAAAAGACGCTTATTCCTTGGAAGAAAAGTTATGACCAACCTAGATAGCATATTCAAAAGCAGAGACATTACTTTGCCAACAAAGGTCTGTCTAGTCAAGGCTATGGTTTTTCCAGTGGTCATGTATGGA
>NW_011494708.1:2196973-2208451 GCF_000754665.1 Bison bison bison | reverse complement strand
CGATGGACGTGAGTTTGAGTGAACTCCTGGAGTTGGTGATGGACAGGGAGGCCTGGCGTGCTGCAATTCATGGGATCGCAAAGAGTTGGACACGACTGATTGACTGAACTGAACTGAATGTGAGCTCCCTCAGCCTTTTGTCTCATGTCTGGACATCTCCATCTTTTCATTCCTTTCTCATTTTCTCCAGGACTTTGATCCATAGTTGTGGCTTCATGATTCCATACACTTAGGAATAAATTTATCACTTCCATCCTGAAAAATTCCTCCATCAACTTTTCATTTCCCTTTAGACAGTGCCTGTCTCCTTCTTTTGTTGGATGGCTTGAAGAGCTCAGATGATGTGACTGTACATTTCAAAGTCATGAATTCACGTGACTGTGAGGTTGGTTTCTCTTAGTGGTTCACAGATTCCCGGAGCAAAGAGGCAAATAGTGATCCAGGGCAGATAACCTATCTGCCAGACTCAGCAGGAACCTTGTAGATTAGCATTGTTTCTAAATCCTTCCCTTCTCCCCTACTCTTTTTCTAATGACCTCTGATAAGGGTTCCATCATCACTACCATTATCCCCTCTCCTGGGAATGTCTTCATAATTCCCAAATACTGGGACTCTTATTGCAATGGTACCCCACTCCAGTACTCTTGCCTGGAAAATCCATGGACAGAGGAGCCTGGTAGGCTGCAGTCCATGGGGTCGCTAAGAGTTGGACACGACTGAGTGACTTCACTTTCACTTTTTACTTTCATGCATTGGAGAAGGAAATGGCAACCCACTCCAGTATTCTTGCCTGGAGAATCCCAGGGATGGGGAAGCCTGGTGGGCTGCCATCTATGGGGTCACACAGAGTCGGACACGACTGAATCGACTTAGCAGCAGTAGCAGCAGCAGGGACTCTTATTAGTTATATGAAGTTAAGTGAAGTGAAAGTCTCTCAGTTGCGTCCGATACTTTGCGACCCCATGGACTATACAGTCCATGGAATTCTCCAGGCCAGAATACTGGAGTGGGTAGCCTTTCCCTTTTCCAGGCGATCTTCCTAACCCAGAGATCAAACCCAGGTCTCCTGCACTGCAGGTGGATTCTTTACCACCTGAGCCACAAGCAAAGTCCAAGAATACTGAAATGGGTAGCCTATCCCTTCTGTAGTGCATCTTCCCGACCCAGGAATCGAACCAGGGTCTCCTGCATTACAGGTGGATTCTTTACCAACTGAGCTATGAGGGAAGCCCTATTAGTTATGTGTGTATATATACACGTGCAGATATTTCTGTGACTCTGTTGAGAAGTTCCTTTGACTTCTGTGGCATCTTCCTGTCCTTCATTGCATCTTCTCCTCTCATTGACTCTCGAGCTTTGCTTGAGCTTGAATGTGATGTTGCTGGGATTCCCACCCTGATCTCCCCTCCTTTTACTGTATTCCTGCTCTCCTGTGGCAATCTCCTCACTCATGGAAATCAGTCTGTCTTTCAGATTTCTATTTCCAGGCAACATCTCCTTCCTGAATTCCATAACTGTTTAACCAATTAGTTATTTGCCTGTCCCAAACTTTCCTGGTGGCTCAATGGTAAAGAATCCACTTGCCAATGCAAGGTGCAGGTTTGATCCCTGAGTCAGGAAGATTCCTGGCAGAAGGGAGTGGCAATCCACTTCAGTATTCTTGCCTGGGAAATCCCAAGGACAGAGAAGCCTGGTGGGCTATAGTCCATGGGGTTGCAAAAAGAGTCGGACACGACTTAGTGACTAAACAAAACAACTTGGTATTTTAAGCACGGTGTGTCAAAAGATAGGATTCTTTATCCAGATTGTGTTGCTCTTGAATTCCTTATTTGGTTGAAAGACAATTATACTCATCCTGTATATCAGTTAACTTTTGCAGTATACCAAACCACCCAAAACCTTGTGTCTTCAAACAACAAGCATTTTAAAGTGCAGAATTATATAGATTAGCGATGTAGACTGCGATCAGCTGGGTGGTTCTTCTGCAGGGTCCATCTAGGTTCACTTATGTCTGCAGTCAGCTAGCTGTGGATGGCCTCACTCATACATCGGGCAGATGGCTGGCTGTTGGTTGGGGATATGGAGATATGAGCCATGTATCCATATATCCATCTTCCAACAGGCTGGCCCAGACTCATTCCTATAGTAGTGACCACAGGATTCCCATGAAAAGGAAGAGAGAGGAAGCTGCAAGATCTCTAGAGGTATAGGCTTAGAACTTACAGAACACATCTCTTCTGTCTTATTCTGTTGGTCAAAGCAAGTCAGAAGGCCAGCCTAGATTCAGAGAGTGGAGAAGTATATTCTGCCTCTTGATAGGAGGAGCTTCAAGGCCATATCACAAGAACATGCATGTGTGTGGTAGGTGTTGGAGGTGGGGTGAGTAGAAGGGAATTAGAGGCTGCTTTTATCATTACTAATCTCATGACCCAAGTCAGTCAATATCTCTTGCTTTCCTTCTCCTTTCACTTCTAGTCAGCCGTCAAGTTAGGCTGGTTATGCCTTTATGATAACACTCTAATGTGTTCCTATCTTCAGCTGCTGGTCTACTTAATTTGTAAGCTTAACCTCTGTTAGTTGGCTAGGGCTGCTGTACCAATGTACAATGGGCTGGGTGGCTTAAACAACAGAAACTTATTTTCTCATAGTTTTAGAAGGCCAAGATCAAGCTGCCAGCAGGCTTGGTTGCTTCTGAGGACCACAAGTGAGGGGCCTGTTTCAGGGCTATCTGCTAGGCTTCTCGATGGCTGTCTTCTCTGTGTCTCTTCATGCCATCTTCCCTCGGTTTGTGTCTATGTCCAAATTTTATTCTTCTGTTAAGGACACCATTCATATTGGATCAGGGTCCACCCTAAGGGCCTCATTTAACCAAGTCACACCTGCAAAGATCCTGTTTTCAAATATCGTCACATTCTGAGTTCTGGGGGTTAGAATTTCATCATGATCTTTTTTTTTTGGTGGGAGACACAGTTCATCCCATGTTAATTTCCCCAGTATCCTCTACCTCATTGTAAAACAGCATTATGATAGTGCTAGGGCTGAAGTCTCAGGTCCTAATAGGCTATTAGTGCCAAGTGATATATTTTTTGCCATTAAAAAAAAAAAATATCTCTCTTAATAGACTAAGCTTCATGAAGGCAGCAGACCTCGTTTTTGTGTGTCTAGCACTTGGAACACAGTAGACCCCCAATCAACAGTGGTAAATTTGAATGTATGACTTTCAGTTTATGAAAAAATAAGTAAAATTATCTTTTAATTCTAGACCCTGGGGGCATGGTTCTCCAGAAACAGTGATCTCAAATTTGTAATTTAGAAAAGAATGGTGAATGATGTGACTTTAGTGCTTTTTGGCTGACCGTGAGCAAGGGAGTGAGACAATTCTAGCCTCCACCCAGTTAAAGTCATGTTATAATGACTGCAGAATGACTGAAGGATGTGGTTGAGAAAACAGAACTTGTTAGACCCATGTATGTGATTATAATACATTCTATTAACTAAAGAAAAAAGCTGAGACTGTATTGCAGATGACAGTAATGTCAGACGTTTTTGAAACAATATGTATTAGGGTTTTCCAGAGAAACAGAACAAATAGACAAAACAGTGTATGTATGTGTGTGTGTGTGTTTTGAGAAAGAGAGAAGTATTTTAAGAAAATGGTTCATACAAGTGTAGAGGCCTGGTAAGCCCAAACTTTGTGGAGTAGGTTTGCAGCCTGGAGAGTTGCCATTGGAGCCCCAAGGCCATCTGCTGGCAAATTCTTGTACAAGGAGGTCAATCTTTGTCTATTAGGGCCTTTAACTAATTGGGTAGGACCCATCCACACTGTGGAGGGTAATCTGCTTTACTCATGGTTACCAGTTTAAATGTTAATCTCATCCAAAAAGCACCTTCACAGAAACATCCAGAATAATGTTTGGCCAAATATCTGGACCAGCCAACCTGACTTATAAAAACTAACCTGGTTCTATGAATATAGTGACCAGAATGTAGGCAGAGGATTGGACAAAAATAAATAATAGGAGAGACTCTTGTTGAAAATGCCATGAGGGTCTTGCCCGATTTAGATGTTAGCCAGCATTTGAAAAAGATGTTCTGTAATCTAAAAAGGAGTAGTCATATAATTTTCTGTAGCTTGAGTAGAAAATATGATGAGCCCTGAGTGTTTAAGAAAACTTTAAAATTCTTATTTTATGATGAATTTAATTCCAGTTGATAAGACATAACACAAATATGGCTACTGTATTCATTTTTATGCAAACATGAAATCAAAGTTTATGCTATATGCTGAGAAGGAGTGTTATAGATTAAACAAAATCATGAAAATCAAAGTATTATTTGCTGAGAAACCCAAGTTGGAGTGCTGAGTATTATAGCTTAGTTATCATCCTTTACTGTTACTCTTAGATCTATTTGTGATTCTAATCAAATCCCCTGTAGTTTCTTGTCTTTAAACAGACTCAGAAGAATTATGAAAAGAAATAATTATTTTCTTAGACAATTTTTGGATTCTGAGAAAGTCTTTCATAACAGGAGAGGCCTTTGTGGGTGGTCATTTAAGAGGCAATAACAGGCATGAAGCTATATTTCCATTAAATCTTAAAAACATTTACAAGGGTGAGGAATTTGGAACAAGCTATTTTTTTCTTCAAATGGCCAAATATTCAGATGATGAAATACAGTCTTCAAAGATGTCTGTAGGCATCTGGCCCAGACTTAATATGCAGTGTTTATGAAATCAAGGGAAGCGAGAAAGGTTACTTGTAATGATGAATTCCACACCGTAGTTATTAATTCTGTCATCGTTTTTACTAGTGAGTATAATTCAGCCTTCAGATTTCTCCATTTTTACTGGGAAGGAAAGAATCTCTGCAACATTTGTATCTTCCCAGGCAGATTTGTAAAAGGACTCTGGCTTCAAAGTTTTGACCTCTCCGGCTTGAAATCTATCCATATAGAAGCTCTAAAAGGAAACCTAAGTCGAGTGGAATGGTGAGGTCTGGTATTTTATAGTCAGCTCTGCAAGTTTTCTGATCTGTGAAATGGACATTATAACATCTGCTTTCTGAGGTTGTTGTAGGAGTTATGTAAGATAATACAAATGAAAGGCTTAGTGCTCGTGTGGGATACATCAGAAGCTTCAGTGGTCATGTTGGTATTTAAGAAGACAGAGACAGGCGCAGCATAGGTGAACAGATGCTAACCAGGATTACAAGAGACGGTTTTGGGGAAACCGTCATATCCATTTGATCCTATTTTCTCTGTCCCCTTCTGTATTTGTCTCCACAGAACACATTGGTAATGGTAAGTTTCAATAAAATATTTTCTAGAGACAAACATATTTAGTCTTTTGTGGAGAGGCCTTACGCCCTAATAATACATACGAGTCAGATCAGGTCTAGAAGTTCTGTTGTCTTCTTCAGATTTTCATGTTTTTTTTTTTTTTTCCCCTTGTTTGCAAATAAAATGGAAAAAAAAATTGCTCATTTATTTTCAGGAAATAAAAACATGTAATACCAAAGAAAATTAGAAGGTGAACCTCCAGAATAACATGATTCTTCAGAAAATACAATCCAATTATAGGAGACAGGTAATATCCAGTTCTTTTTTTGGTTGACCTATAATAAATGCAGATTGCATAGGTATTTAACACAGAGTGGTATTTCAAACCCAAATGGTGACTATTATTTCCATTATCAGGGAAAAAAGTAATGTTAAAGTAGAAATTAGTATTTTGAACTTCTAAATGGGAAAAAAATTTTTTGAACAAAACTACCTGAAAAACTATAACTCTCTTCCATCTCAAGTTAGAGGATTGTTCTTGCCATAGATATTTTTGGAGGCTCGATCATTTCCAGACACTGTTTTAGAACCTGAATAGACAGCAGTGAGCAAGAAAAAAACAAAAACAAAAACCCGGGCTTGGGTGGCAGTTTTCATCTTGCAGGTGGAGACAGAGTAAAAACAATACAATTACATGGAGGCACAAGATAATTTCTGAAAGTGATAAGTGCTAGGAAGGTGGTAAAGGAGAAAAAGGACAATATGATGGGTTCAACCGTGATGGGGACACAGTGTGTGAGAGATGGAGGGGGTGGTCAGGCTGTGGGTCCTCAAGGGCAGACCCCTGTGGAACTTCTGTGGGCTGGCCTCCCGTGGACAGCACTGCTGATGTGGCAGCAGCTAGGTGAATGAGAGATGTGGCCAGAGATCAACACAGAGGAAGTGGAGCCTGGATCCCACCAGACTGCAGGTGGATGTGAGTTTAGAATCCATCCTCAGTGACAGGAGAATTCACTGGAGATGTATAAGCTGGGGAGGGACACAGCATGATTTAAGTTTTCAAAAGATCACTCTGGCCACTTCGAGGAGGAGGAGAAGGGGCTCTGGCAGAGACAGGGGTGAATCAGGGGCAAGAATGAACCGTTGGTCGTTCTTGTAAGAGAGAGATGGTAGAGGCAGGGACTGAAGATGGAGAGTCATTTTCTTAAACAAAGAAGAGTTTGGGCAGCTGCCTCAGTTTCCCAGCATGGTAAGGACTTCAGAGTGTCTGGTAAGTAGTTGGATGATAAATCTGAAGTGGGCTCCTCAAACACTAAATGGTGGGCAGAGTTTCAGTGGCACCTTCAGGGCAGATGCCCCTGGATCTCTCTGATTGGCTGGATTCAGAGAGATGAGAAGAATGCAGCTCCAGTGGATACACTCTGTACCCTTGTGAACCCTCTGGGGATTTTAGAAGCAAGTGTTTAAAATGTTTAAATGAACAGACCTCTGTGCTGTTGGTTCCTGTGGACAGCGATTGCCCAATTTGAAGAAGGGCTTGGTGCTGGAGTCTTTAGAAGCTGCCAGTCATTGCCTAGATGTTCTGTGGGGAAAAGTGTCTTCTGGGGCTGTTTCATGCCAATGTTTTCTCCTTTTGTTTGCATGGAAGAAAACCCACTCAACACACACACATACAAGGCTTTAGTTGGAAAGCAGATGTATGGGAAGGATCCAGATCCATCATGGGATTCAAGGTCAGAAAGTGAAGTGAAGCCAAGTGTAGTGTGAAGCAGGACTGGGCACTGCAGTGTTGGGACAGGGGCCACATGCCCCCACTGTTTTAGGAGCCCCTTTGTTCCTTGACTTATGTGGCCTAAGATCCTGCCTGGATGGCTGCCAGTCCTGATACATGATCAGTGCTCAGCCCCAGTGCCCCATCCCAGTTGATGTTCCTTCTTTGCCTCTTGGTTTGGTTTCCCAGGGGGCAGTTCTATTTGGCTCAGGCCCTGGATTCATCTGCTTGGTCCTGGTTTGTGGTAGTGGCTGGGGGCCAGCTAACCTGGTCCCTCGTCCATCTACTCAGTGGTGCTGGGTGGGACAAGGACAGAGGGGTCCAGGACTGCATTTTGGTGAAGAGCCATCTTTGGTTTCTCTGTATCCTTGGGCCACTTGGCAGGAAAGGGAGGAGATTGTTTCCAGTCATGTCATGGAGAGGGTGAGAAGGCAGTGTTGGTGCTGGGATGGGTGGCTGCCTCTGGAGAATTCGTGATTGTCTCCAACAGAGGGTTGGAGGAAGGTGGCCGTGGGGAACAACAGGCAGAGAAGAGATTCTACCAATGGCTGAAGGACCTACTCTAGGGCAGTGTTTTATATGCATTGGTCAGAGTTCCATTTGTAAAGTAAGATAAAGATGTGAGACAGCTGACTAGTAAATTCAGTTTCTCCCACTTGTTTTAGTGTGTTGGGTTGCTATAATGAAGTACTGTACACTGGATGACTTACAAACGACAGAAACTCATTTCTTACAGTCCTGGAGGCTAGAAGTCCTGGATCAGAGTGCTGCATGGTGAGGTACTGGTGAGGGCTCACTTCCTGCTGCAGGGTTCTCAGTGTGTGCTCACATGCCTGAAAGACCCAAACCTCTGGTCTCTTCCTCTAGTTACAAGGGCACTAATTCTGTCCTGGGGGCTTCACCCTCATGACCCGATTACCTCCCAAAGCCCTCACCTCCTCATACAGTCACACTGGGAATGATATTTCAGCAAATGAATTTTGAGGGGACACAAACACTCATCTGTAGTACCACCTTGTCTATTGGGAGACTTTTACCTTCCATTCTGTCAATACAACCCTCTCCTTAGCAGTCCTCTGTGTGGTTATTATGTTAAAAGTGTCTTTGTCTCATCCCTTTTCTTGAGGAAATTAAACTATGTAAGGAATTCCTACAACTCAGTAGCAAAATACCAATGATCAGAGTTTTTAAAAATGGGTTAAAGACTTGAATTGACATTTCCCCAAAGAAAACATACAAATGCCCATCAGATATATCAGTGGCTCAGTGTCACTAATCATCAGAGAAATGCAATTCAAAGCAACAGTTAGATGCTATAACACACTTTGTAGGATGGCTATTATTTTAAAAAAACAAAAAAAAAGTGGTGAGAAATTTAACTGTTCCCTTTCTTATCCCAGCTTTGGTTTGTTTCAGGTTCCAAAATCAGGTGTTGTTGGGACATAGAAGCTATGTAAGAAAAAGCTGTTTCACCATTGCCATTGTGCATTCAGGGACTACAACAAAAATACAATAAACAGGGAGGCTTAAAAAACATTTATTTCTCACTGTTCTGGAGGCTGGAAATCTAGGGTCATGGTGCTGGCAGGTTGGTGTCTGGTAGAGGGATAGGCTTGCTGGTTTATACTTGGCCATCCTCTCAACATGACCTCATGTGATGAAAACAGTGAGAGCGCTCTCTGGGGGTCTCGTTATAAAGGGCACTAATCCCACTCATGAGGGCTCCACCCTCATTACCTAATCACTTTCCAAAGGCCCCAGCTCCAAATGCCATCACACCGGGGGTTAAGATTTCAATATATAAATTTTGGGGAGACACACACATTCAGATCATAACAATATGGACTGAATCATTTCAGTGATATTTTAATGAATATCTTCTAACCGGAAATATTCTCCAGATTATCAGAATGTATTTGGCAAATGTGGGCAATCTTTCCTTGCCCAGTAAACTCAGAAACACATAATGCTGAAATTTCCTGATAGTTCCATATCTCTTTTACTTACGCAGATTTGAGGACCTTAAAAGAGCTACAGAGGCATTCATACCTCTGAAATGCTTTAAGTTCAGGGCTTAACAAATATCAAAACCTTCTTGAGAGGTTTGGAGGAGTTGAATTCTATGGATGCAAATTGTTATGATTTTATATAGATAAAACCCACTGCTGGTATTTTGAACAGAGTCCCCACGAAACATAGTAATCCAGTACCAACAATCTGGTTGTATCATCAGAGACAAAAAGGAATTGTGAAGATATTGATTTTATATCAACATGGGCCTACGGATACATGATTCAGGAAACATTTAAATAAAAGGCCAGTCGGAAAAAGGGGGTTATATGAATCTTCAAGATAGAGACACTCAGTCTCAAGATCTTATTTAAATACTTCACACCTGTGAATGCCACTGTCCTCACAGGTTTGGACTTACACAATTGGAGCAAGTGTCTTAATATGTGTGGGGGTCTTGTGTAGAGTAAGTCATTTGATCACAGGGTGTTTTCTGGAGGGGTTCTTAGAAGAAGGCTTGCTGAGCTGACTACTGCTCCCATAAGCCTTGGTGCAGACCCCGAGACCTGGCTGGGCAGTCTGAGCTCTCCCCTCCTGCCTCTCACCACTTCTGCCCCATCCTTTCCCCAGTAGCACAGCTGTTTCTCAGTGTTCCAATGCAGTGTGATCTCTTATTCCACGGAGACTTTGCTTTTACTCATCCCTAACCTAGAGCGTCCTTTCCAACTCATACTGCTCTGTAATTTTTAGCATATTATTAAAAAAAAAGTGACATACACTTTGCAAACTAAAATAGTGACATTCAAACTGAAGAAGAGAGGCAAAGAATGTATGTAATAGTGAACGTTATTTGACCAACCAGACAAATATATAATTTGTGCAGGTTAAAAAAGCATATTAATAACTTCATGAGGTTAACCAATTTAGGACTCAATTAGAAATGTGATCCCAGGAACTACATACAAATTATTATAATTATGGTGACAGGAAATGGCACTCCTAGGAAATGGTAGGAGGCAGAAATTTAAAGGGGGAATATATTATTTAAAAGTCTGGCAGCTTGTCTTTGCAGCCCTAAGAGTTAAATTGGGAAAATTAAAGATCTCAGATCATAAAACTACCAGCAGAATGAAGTACTAAGCTAATCCACTCAGCAGAAAGCAGTTCACCACCATAATTGGAAATACAGACTTGTGGTTACTTAATAGAAGTGAACATTTAATCATGTCAGGGCCACTATGTGCCATAGATTTAACATACCATTGCTGACATATTTTGCCACTTGGACAATTAATTCCACACCTGTACTGTCCCTTATCCAGCTTTATAAAACATGTCCTCCCCATAAAAATAAATGTTTGTGGCAAATAATCCTCTCTCTTGTTTCCAAAAAACAGATTACTCTCAGGAAGGCCAAAATATCACCTGCTGTCAACAAACAAATTGCCCAAGTTCAGGTCATTATCACCGCTGTCATTATCTTACATATAAAAGCTGTTATGTTTGAGCATAGAAATGAAACGGATGATCTTGAATTTATCTGGAGTTTTCATTAGACCTTATAGAACTTCATTTTGCATGTTCATAAGATATGGCTGAAAATTGTCCATGCAGCCCCACGTTTTTAAAAAGAGAAACTGCCTCTTTAAATGAAGAATTTTTTCCTTACCGCTAAAGGTTTTAGACAAACTCAGCCTCCCATGAACCTTTTCATGTTGCCGTCTACTGACATTTTTCTTTCTGGATTTTTAGAAACATAATACAAAATAAAAATTCACTTGGAGGTGAAACAGCAAGCGGTACAGATAACAAGAGTATGTATTAAACTTACTCTTTGGCTTTTATTTTCCCCTTATTATTTATGTAATTTATGTTTCTGCTTTTTTTCACCTTTAAAGTCTGCTTTAGTGAACACTGACTTCCTTGATTCTATTTTATTTAATTAAACGTTTTGAAGACTTTTTCCCCCACTCCATTTCAATGAAACATGACTGAGGAGAGAGTGAATATAAACATCTTTGCATAACTGATACGCTGAAAAATGCATGACCGCTTAAATGTCACAACTCCACCAAGCATTTCTTTTTCATTCTAGTGCTACTGAATTTTAAGGACAAGCTGAATTTTGCATTTGTAGCTTTGCTAAAATCGGGTAGTGCCACACTCCTGGGCTCACAACTGTCTCCATGATGAGCATGTTTTTGGGACCTCAGAATTTCTCGCTGTCTCCCCTTTCCCCACCTTTCCTCTCTATCCTTCCTTTTCTCCCTCTCTCCTTTTCTTCCTTCCTCCTTCCCTTTTTTCCTTCCTCCCTTTCCCTCCCTCCTTGCTTCCTTCCTCCTTTCCTTTGGCAAATAGCCAGGGCTGCGGGCATAACAGATGTGAGGCAACCTTAGGCTGAAGCAGCAAAGTCCACA
>NW_011494708.1:2196009-2196873 GCF_000754665.1 Bison bison bison | reverse complement strand
TTCTGGGCGGTGTAGCTCTTCCCTGACTGGACTGCTCATTTACTTGCTCTCCAGCGGTCAAGCTGCGGTAGCTGAGACTCCAAGAATGAGGTAAGGTCTGATTCCAATGTCCTACCAGCAGGATCCCACAGGCAGAAAGGGGCAGGGGAATACAAATCTGAAAGAGAAATAAAAGGACACAAGAGAAACAATTAGGTTATTGAAAGACAGAATAAATCAGAGCTAGAAGACGAACGTAAGGGCAGGGGAAGTGGGTCAGGAAACTACTGTTTCCGAAGCACCTACTAAAGATGAGACACGCACGTGACTATAGGTGCCAGGGGATGCACATGCAGTGCCAGGTGAGTGGTGACTAGAGCTTGTCCTTGTCAGTTCGTCACAGGCTCCACCATTCCACACCGCCTCTCTGACAAATGAGTGATGCCCGATTTTAGGAAACAAGACTCCTTACGTTGTCTCAGATCTCCACTTAACATTGTGTTAGATACCTTGTGAATGGTGAGGACCCTGTGAACCAAGAAAATCTCTGCTTCTTCAGAGAAGGCTATTGCTCCTTGCATTCATGCGTGCTAAGTCATGTCCGACTCTTGTGCGACCCTATGGACTGTAGCCCTCCAGGCTCCTCTGTCCATGAGATCCCCCAGTCAAGGATACTGGAGTGGGTTGCTGTGCCCTCCTCCAGGGGATCTTCCTGACTCAGGGATTGAACCCACATCTCTTAGGTCTATTTGCATTGGCAGGTGGGTTCCCACTAATGCCACCTGGGAAAAGCTCACCAGTTGTGGCCAGGTAGGAATGCACGTAGAGTGATGAATTCTGATTTCTCAACAAGTAGGCATTCCATGTTTGATTGCTTATGTGTGT
>NW_011494708.1:2176326-2195909 GCF_000754665.1 Bison bison bison | reverse complement strand
ATATATGAGAGACATCCCTGGAGGTTTGAATGTTGACAACAAAATTTAAAAATTTAAAGTTGATTAACACTATCAAATGCATCTGTGAGATGAATGTGTCTGGAGCTGGTAGTTTCTGACTTATGGCCAGTGCTGGGCTTGAGCTGACCAACTCACTCCTCGGCCTGGCCCCACCAGGTGGGAACTTCTCTTCCCTTTCATAGGATTTAAAGGAAACTGACAATAACCTTGGAAGCACATGGAATTCAGCAAGCGTTTTCTGGGAAAACTTCCTCTGTGCCAAGTGCTATGTTGTTCCCTGTGGGAAGATGTAAAACAGTTCCTGCTCTACAGATACTTCTAGTCTACCTCGGGATTCAGGAAGGATGTATGAAAACTTTACCACCACCACAATAACAGTTCAGGGCTACAGTTACAAGGCTTCCCAGGATTAACTGTCAAGTGAATCGCACAGATAATCATTGTCCTAGGAACTCCTTGAGACCACTCTTTGAGTTTGCTATTGGGCAAGGAATTTGAACAGGCATCCAAAGATTGGGAAGATGCTCCAAAACAGACTGGAGAGAAGAGCGGAAGTCAGAGTGAGATACTGGAGCAGTTTCTCTTTTGGAAGAATTCCTCCTGGGGAAAAAGTCTCCATGGAGGTACGGGATTTGTCCCAGGGGGCTGAGTCACCTGCCCATGACTTGTTGGTTAATTCATGGCAAATCCAGGCTTAGAACTCCAGGGTCTGTTTGAGTAAAGGGGTCATGTTATTGGGGTCTATCTTGGATCTTTGATGAGAAAGTGAAAGTCAAAGTTGCTCAGTCATGTCTGACTCTTTGTGACCCCATGGACTATAGTCCATGGAATTCTCCAGGCCAGAATACTGATGGGAAAGATCAGACCAATGATAACAGGATTCTCTGAGTGACTTCGGGGTCCTTGTGCCTGCAGGTTAGAATCTATCTAATCCTGTCTTGGAAAGTTTCGTATTTTCTTCTGGAAATCTTTTTTTTTTTTCATATGAAAGTGGTTATGGGAACACCCAGATTGTGGCTGTATCTGGCCACATTCCTAGGTTTGAGTGTCTGCCTGATACCAGTTGAACACTTAACAGGTCATCATAGGAGGCTGTTTTAGTGACTCCAACCTGGAACCTGGAGGAAGTCAAGAGGGAAACAAGAAGAAGTGACAAGTACAGAGAATGGAAGGACCCATATGGATAACTTATAACTGGTGTGCCCAAGGAGTCCTAGTTGCTCTGCAGAGTCGTGGCTTTCAAAATTTGTCTTATGAACTGCAAAGCCCAGTTCAGTTAAACTTCTCACTCAAAAATTTCCCAATTTAGAACAGATGAAGATGGTCTTCCCATATCGCCTGCACCTGAGCCTTCCCTGAGAGGGTGAGGAAGCTGAGTCCTAACCAGTGGACCACCAGGGAATTCCCAATATCTTTTTATTTTGTATCTTATCCTCTTCAAGTTCTTTTTGGTTCTTGGGCTATACTATATATAGTATATTAATGCAGAAGTAATGTATAATTAAATTATAAATTAAAAAACATTCTGGGGATTTGTGCTCAATTTTATTTTTTACTTTACTAATGGAAATAATGTTTGGAAACCTCAGTCCTGGTCTGTGAGTTTCAAGCGTCAGTATTTTAATTTTCTTCTACTAATGGGGCTAGATCCCATTGTGATATAAACAGGATGCCCCGTTCTTCTGAGAAGAGAGTTTAACTGCTCACAGGCATTCTGCAATTTGTCATTTATGGCAGGTTTTGAGGCCATCAACATTGCAGTGGTATTTTTGAGAGGAAATTTTTATCATTATAGCTCCAACACACATCACAAGCAGAAACAATAATTTCATTAGCAGCCAAAAATTGTAATAATGCTGTTGAATATAAATTTCACTGCTATGGTAATTCTAAAACACAAGTATGATGAATAAAAAATTGCAGCAGTATTATTGGGAATAAACTTTATTGCCATGAGTAAGACACAAGTGGGAGGATTGATGGAGACTCAGATTTTGGATGATTATTTTCAGCCAGTGGTGTTCAGTAGGAACATAGGTTACTTTTCCCTCCAGTGTCATACCCTCATCTCTGGTGGAAAATTCCTGCTCCATAGAGAATGGAATAATGCTCCCTTCGCTCAAACTGCAACTCACATCTGTCTTTTACTCAGTCTTTTATTACCTCCGTCATTCTATCCTGTTGCTTAAGAGAGAACCCAAGAATTGTCCTCTCTTTCCCTGTTTCTCCAAATGCATCACCAAGTGCTATCAGTTCTAACTCTGAGTCAGTTTGTTCTTCTCCATCTTCTGTGCCTCCCCCTGATCCAATGCTGGACCTCCTACTAAACTACCCACCCTCTGTGCTACTCCCTTCCAATCAGCTCTCTATCGTCCAGAGCCAGAGTGAATGTTGCCCTATGGGAACTGGATCAACCATCTTCCAGTTAACTGCCTCTTGCGGCTTTCCTTTATTGACACATTTCAATCCAAACGCCTTACCATGGGTTTCAAGATCCTGCAGGATGTCCAGTCTCATCCCCTGCCGTCCTCTCCCTGGGTCACTATGTCTAACCACTCATGTCTTTCTTCTAATTCTTAGACTCTGCTCTGGCCTGAATTGGGTCACTTTATCCCAAGTTCACATGTTGAAGCTCTAAACCCCTAAAGGTGACAGGGCCTTTGGGAGATAATAAGGATTAGATGAGGTCATGAGGCTGGGGGGTCCTCATGACAGAATTAATGTCCTGATATAGAGACACCAGAGAACCTGCTTCTTTCTCTGTCATGTGAGGACACAGAAAAAAGATGGCCTGCTGAAAGCTGGGAAGAGCACCCTCATCAGGAATCTGTCAACCAGCACCTTGATTTTGGATTTCTCAGCCTCCAGAACCGTGAGAAATACATGCCTGTTGTTTAAGTCAGACAGTCTGTGGTATTTCATTATGGCAGTAAGAGCTGATTAAAACACACCAAGTGCTTGCCAGCCCTGGTGCATTAGTTCCCTCAGCTCTGAGCTGCCTACATCTAGCCTTCAAGTTATGTATGTCCCTTCCTTGAAACATGCCTCCTTGACCACCTAGCTAAAGTGGCCGCTATGGGCCTAGGTTACTGCCCATCTCTGCACCTGAGATGTGGCCTCCACTCCTCTAGGGGGCACTGTTCACATAGACTATGGGGTAAGAGATGGCCTTGGAAGCTGTGTAGTGAAAGCGATCCTTCCTCATCTCCTTTCTTTCCTTCACAGATATTAACCTAATCTGACATCGTTTTACATGTTTGTGTACTGCTTTGATAAACAAAAGCTCAGTCTTGAAGTGTAAATCAAAATTAATGAGGTACACCTCATATCAGTCAGAATGGCCATCATTACAAAGTCTACAAATAAATGCGGGAGAGGGTGTGGAGAAAAGGGAACCCTCCTGCACTGTTGGTGGGAAAGTAAATTGGTAGAATCACTATGAAGAACAGTATGGAGGGTCCTCAGAAAACTAAAAATAGAGTTGCCATAGGATCCTGTAGTCCCATCTTTGGGCATATGTCTGGAGAAAACTCTAATTTGAAAAGATACGTGCACCCCAGTGTTCATTGCAGCACTGTTTACACTGGTGAAGACATGGATACAACCTAAATGCCCATCAACAGAGGAATGGATAAAGAAGATATAGTACATATATACGATGGAATACTACTCAGCCATAAAAAGAATGAAATAATGCCACTTGCAGCAAGATGACTGGACCTAGAGATTATCATACCAAGTGAAGTAAGTCAGAAAGACAATACTGTATGATATCACTTATATGTGGAGTCTAAAATGTGACATGAATGAACTTATCTGTATAACAGAAACAGACTCACAGACATAAAGAACAGGGCTGTAGTTGCCAAGCTGGTGGGGGGAGGGCGGGGGAAGGGTGGATTGGGAGTTTAGGATTAGCAGATGCAAGCTGTTATACAGAGAATGGCTAGACAACAAGGTCCCTCTGTTTGGAACAGGGAGCCATGTTCAATATTCTGTGATAAATCATAATGGAAAAGAATATGAAAAAGAAGATATATATGTGTATAAATGAATCATTTTGCTGTATAGTAAAAATTAACATTGTAAATCAACTCTACATCAATAAAATAAATTTTAAATAAAGAGCCCGGTCTTTTAAGAGAGCTCTTATAATTTTCAGGTTTGTAGTTCCACGTCTGATGGGGAGGACAGATACCATCACATATTGGCAAACAAAATGCCAGGTGTTCACGTTGCTCTGCTGAGTTCTCCGTGAGGTAAGTCAGGCAGACGTTCCTCGCCAGGCAGACACGCTGTGGGGTGGCAAGGAGGTGGCAACTCATCTGCCACCTCTGCTCACCTGTGAGCGTTGCAGAGAGCACTGCCTTGCCAGGCCACACTGAAGCCTGAGGTGGGAGAACAATTGGTCGTACCCATCCTGTTTTGACTTAAGATTTTGACTTTTCGCTCATCATTAACTTTTTTCTGTCAGTATTTTTTTTTTTAACATATTGCATTAAAATATTGTCTTGGTTACTGAGTGGGTTTTTTTTTTTTTTTGGCTGCACTGCGTCTTTATTGCTATGCATGGGCTTTCTCTAGTTGTGGCGAGTGGGGTCTAATCTCTAGTTGGTGTGTGCAAGCTTCTCATTGCAGTGGCTTCTCTTCTTGTGGAGCACACTCTAAGGCATGTGGACTCAGTAGCTGTGGCCTGGAGGTTCAGTAATTTTGGCTCCTGGGCTCTGGAGCACAGGCTCAGTAGTTGTGGCACAGGGTCGTCGTTGCCTTGAGGCATGTGGAATCCTCCCGGACCAGAGATCGAACCCATGTCGCCTGCATTGGCAGGCAGATTCTTAATCTGCCTTATCCACCAGGGAAGTCCCGTTACTGAGATATTGATGCTCCCTTAACTTTGGCACCCAACGAAAGTCTGCCCCTGTCCTAGTCCTGGCCCTCGCTGGGAGTGTCGTATTGATAATGATTATATAGGTGTAGATAAGGAATCAAAGGTCTTACTTTGCTCAGTGGAAGAGTGATTGATTGGTACTGTGGGTAGTGGTGTGCGTGGAGTTGGATGGATGCAATCTAGGTGTCCACCCTGCTAAATTGACTAAGATATGTCAGAAGCTAGGAAATTGCCTGAAACTCTCATAGCCCAGCATTGACTGAGGCCTGGGAGCTAGGTCATATAAAATGGTAGGAAAGAGCAGGGTTTGGGAGTCTCATGGCCTCAGGTTCCAACCTTGCTTCCTCTTGCTTCTGCCAGCTTATTATCTGTGTGGTTTAGGCCAAGTGCTTTATCTTCTCAGAGCCTCAGCATCCTCAGTAAAAAGGAGTTGAAAAAAATCACCTCCTCATTGGGTTATGAATAGTAAATAGGGTCATTGCTTCATTTGATGCGGACCTAGGAGGTGCCCATGACATATGAGCTCTGTGCTCAGCCCTGGATTCAGAGGTTAAGAGGAGAAACAAGGATGTGGTTTCACCCTGTGGGGGTCTGTGGTCCCAGGGGGTGGTGGACAGAGGTCGCATATGCCAGTGTCCGTGCTGTGGGGGCACTGGTATGTGTTGTCCTCCTCAGAGAGAGGAGAGGAGAATCAGTGATGTAGGTGAGATTTGAGGGGAAAAAAGCAGGTGTTCAGTAGGCATAGCAAGTTGGAAGGGCTTCCAAGAAGAGGAAACAGCTTGTCCAAAGAGCCAGCCTCGGGAAGGGCATGACCTGCGTGCAAAAATGAGCACATGCCAGGGTGGCCACCATGCAGAGTTGCTTTATGTAATTTATGTTGTCATTTTTACCAGTATCAGCCACTCTCCTGGGTTATACGGGGAGGATGGGATCCAGAAGGTTCACTGGCCTACTTGTGCCACCTGCCAGAAAGACTATGCTGCCTTCAAAGCAGAAATTGAGTTCCGGGTCTGAGGAACCTTCTAGAGAAGGTTCCAGTGAGAGGTAAGGGGAGAGGACAGTTTCTCAGTAAAGGTGAAGAAAGAGGGCAAAGAGTTAAACCCCAAAGAGCTGACCTCAGGATGGACAGTGGATAAACAAGAAGGGACGTTTCTGTGTCACCAGCCATATTTCTTTGGAAATAAGAATTGTTTTTCCAGAAATAACTTCAGTATTCAGCAAGAAAAGGTCCTGAGCTGAGAAAATTCCCTGGTGAGTTAACATTTATGAGCAGTGTGCAGGCAGCTTTCAGGAGCTCTGCCCATTCCCCCCACGTGGGAGTTGAATTTGGGGGGAATCTTAAAAGTTTCAGCTGCTAAGCTATTTCCACGGGCCTGTCACAAATGGACAAAAATTAGGTGAGAGTAAAACTGTGGAAGTGGAAAAAGGGAAAATGTTAGTTGCTAAGTTGTGTCTGACTCTGTGACCCCATGGAACACAGAGGCTCCTCTGTCCATACTGTTCTCCAAGCAAGAATACTGGAGTGGGTTGCCTTGCGCTCCATCAGGGGATCTTCCCAACTCAGGGATTGAACCCAAGTCTCCTGCATTGGCAGCCGGATTCTTTACAGTCTGAGCAACCAAAACTGTGGGGTGTTAAAGTAATTTGAAAAACGGGTGGAGGAGGGATTTGCATTAGGATCGTTTGGTGGTGTTGGCAAAGATCACGGAGCAGGTGGAAAAGGACTGCTGCAGCCTCAGCTTTCAAGCCCGTGTGGCCTCAGAGAGCGTGAGTTTCCAGGCTCTTCCCTGAGATGCTGTGCAGTGAGTGCTTGTCACGCGAGCGTCATTCGTGGCAGCTGATAGTGCCTGAAAACATTCCCAGAGTCCATGGGAAGATAACGGCTCTCCATGGCCTTTTGCATTTGAACTAGTGACCTGGAGGTGAGAAATTCCGTATTCCATTACTGACTCCCTCAGCTCTTCCGGGCACCCTGATGTAGCCCGACACTCAGAGTCATGTGTGGCATGCTGCATCGGCTCATGATGAAAAACTACACCGACAGAAAGCGAGTCCTCCATGCAAATCCCACGAGGCCAACTTCGCAATTAACAGCTCTGACTTTCCTGAGAGTGGCTGCTGAGAGCTTCATCATTGCCAAACTGTTCAAAATCCCAAAAGAGGGGCGGTGAGTTCCTAGCAAGCCCCACTCTGTAGTCTGTTGTTTATGCTTCTCATTAGCTTTGAGCGCTTGCTTTGGCTTTCTTTCCTTTTGTGGGAGAGAGAATGGTTCTTATCAGTGCCCTGCAAGGGATTGGAGGGACGCGAGTGAAGATTTAGAGCAACTCGGAGGTCAAGAGATGTTTTGACAACAATGACAAGCACAGCAATCAACAGGTCGTCCTCCCATCCAGGGTCTTCCGTGGGAGGGAAAAGGCCGTCATTATGGAGGCCAGTGAGGCTTGGTGTCATTTTGTTAATAAAGGCTTTATAAGAATTGGGAGAACACCATCTGGTCCTGGGGCTCTGCCAGGTTGAGGAGACTTTAATAGCTTCTTGAGTTTCAGCAATAGAAATTGGGCTATCCAGGGAGCAGAACACGTGCTCAGGAATAGGAGGAGTTAGAACTTATTTAAAAAGTGAGGGGGCCCTAAGATCGCCCTCTGTATTGGCACAAGAGAGGGATGGGCTGTGTGGTCAGAGCAGCTGCTCCAACGAAGCAAAAAGGAATAATTCAAGGGTGCAGCTTAGCGTCCCAGGTGACCCTGTTGTTTGGAATCTGTGAATCAACAGAAGAGGAGACTCGTTATGTAAAAGGTTGCCAATAATCCTTTTTGGAAAGACACCTCATTCATAAACTCAGTGTCTATAGACAGGAACATTTAAGACGAGGGTTTATAAGTTCCTTTTGTAGACGATGGTGATCAGCACTGGTTAAAGCAGATATGGATTTCCTAGTTTATGAAACTTGTGGGCCAAACTGAAACCCAGTATAACCTATTTCATGAAGTAAACTGTCGAAGCATTGCCACGAACATTCCAGAGAATCACTTGTCCCCCTCCTAGAGTGAAGGCAAATAATATTTATTCATGGTATTAAAATTTTAAATTAAGTTATCCAGTAGCAGCCTCCTGAGAAAGAAATAAAAATGTACAGGGACACTGGTTAGAAATGTTACTATAGATTAAGACTGTGGAGGCAATTAATATTAAGAAAAAGTCAATCTAGCAAGATAAGACACTGAAATATTTATATAAAATGTTAAAAAAAATTCCATGAGCTATTACCCAGGTGGACACATCTCCATGTAATTATGGAGTTCGCTAACAAAAAGCAAATTTCTCTCTCCTTCGTTGTGTCTCTAAGGCATTAGAGTTGGCCGAAGTTCTGTTCATGGGGAAGTAATTTAAATAGATACTGAATGAGTTGAGAGTCTACTATGTAAAGTGTCCATATTCTATAGGTCAAAGGGCTTCCAGGTGGTGCTAGTGGTAAAGAATCCACCTGACAATGCAGGAGATGCAAGAGATGCAGGTTGGATCCGTGGGTGGAGAAGATCCCTTGGAGTAGGAAATGGCAACCCACTCCAGTGTTCTTGGCTGGAAAATCCCATGGACTGTGGAGCCTGGTGGGCTACAGCCCTTAGGATTGCAAAGAGATGGACACAACTGAGCACTGAGCACACATAGATCAAAAATAGGACTCCCAAGAGGCAGGGGAAATAGAGAGAAGGAGGCTGTCGGGTGCCTAGTAGGTGTTCAATACATCCTTGCTCAGCCATATTAAAAAGGATGGTACAAGACTTACTCGGAAAAACAGCAAGGTTGGTGACCTCAGTATTACTTAGGAGTTGGCAAAAGTTGTTCAGATAAATTTTCCTAGTTAGGCCCCTTCATACTTTGGTGAGACTAGAACAATACTATGATCCACAGTTATTGGTAAGAAGCTCACAGAGGTATGATGATGTGCTGAGGACCCAGCAACCTTGAAGGGACAGTGAGACTAAGACAGGAACTGCTCCTGTTGGTAGAGGAGGATAGGCTTTCTTCCAGAACAGTCCTCACTAGTCTGCCCTGTGGATGCATGGTGAACCCAATTTTTTTCTGCTTCTGCTCTGGGCTTTCAGCATCTCAAAAGGGAGATCCAAAACCATGCTGATGGACACCATAACCATGACATTATGGTTTCCAGTTTTGGTTAGATCTTCAGTGCTTCTTGAAATCTCTTTGCTTTCCCCAAATTAGCTGCCTTTGGATTCCCCATGGAAGCCCATTCAAAACAAGCTATTCCTCACCTTATGCAGATTATGCAGTTAATCTTACCTCATCTTTCACAAAGGAAAAATGAACCCAACTAGGGGTTCCTTCATTTTCTTTGCATATATCTGAATATTTACCTGTGGCAAACCACTCATTCTCCTCTCCTTTTCTGTAACAGATAAGGCTTACTAAAGCCAACTTCTGCTATGGTCTGAATGTTTGTGTCCACTCAAAATTTGTATGCTGAAATCCTAAAACCACTGTGATAGTAGTAGGAGGTGGGGCCTTTGGGAGGTGATTTGGTCAGGAGAGTGTGGCCCTTAGGAATGGGATTGGTGCCCTTGTGTGGGAGACCCCACAGAGATCCTTGCTCCTTCTACCATGTGAGGTCACAGCTAGAAGGTACTGACTGTGAACCAGAAAATGTGCTCTTACCGCACACTGAACCTGATGGTGCCTTGATCTGAAACTTATTAGACTTTAGAACTGTGTGAAATATATTTCTGTTGTTATAAGCCACCTGAATTATAGCATTTTATTATAGCAGCTATAATGAACTAAGACAACCTCTTCACTTGTATGCCTGTCTCCCTAATCCCTTCTGCCTTTTCCACTGGCTTATTCCATTTCCTTTTTCTTTCTTTATCTTCAGTTTCTTCCCTCTGGCTTATTCACCTAAGCCTATACATGATCTCATATTGCTTCCATCTCCTCTCCCAAATTGAAGTTCTCTTGATATTGCCTTCTATTCCCTTGCCCTCACCCCCATTTTCTTTGAAGCCATACTAATTTAGCTTTTATCCCAACTCTTTATTAAAAGGGCTTTTGCTAAGATTACCAATGACCTAATTTTCAAACTAATGACCTATTTTCAGTCTTCTTTCTTGATTCTTTTAAGTAATTGCCCTTGTTGACAATTCTCATATTTCCTTCCTTGGCTTGTGTTCCTTTCTTTATTCATTCAGTCCTAATATGTGCTGAGGACACTCTTCTAGATTCTGGAGATACAGAAGTCTATCATATTCTGGTGGAGGAGGCAGACAATAAATAAATATGGAAATGGATGTAAAGTATTACACTGGATAATGATGAGGCCATGATGATGACCATCTTTCCCTGACTGGCCACTGATCTTTCTTCCAGCGCCTTTGACAGTCTCTCTGGTTCTTCAGTTTGGTATTTCCATGTTTGTTCTCCTCTTTGCTGTTTCTAAGACAGTGCATCCCCCTCCGCAAGGCTTTAATGATCATATCTCTGCTAATTACATCTGTTTCCGGGTTTCCATCTCCAGACATAGCTTCTGAAGTTTGGAGGCATCTTTGCAGCCGTTTCCTGGACATTTCCGCTGGGGATCATCCCATCAGCCTTTCCAGCTAGAAGTTTTTGTCTTGTCCCTGTAATAAGTCACTCAGGGTGGTTGATTTTGTGACTCAGAGGCTCCAGAACTTTGTCCTACTTTCCATCTTCAGGGTCATTACCTTAGTTCAGACTCGGATCATGTCTTTTATGGGCTCTGGCTTCTACCAGGCTTCCCTAATCCCAATGTGCCCAACTCCAGTCTACCTCCCACCTTGCTGCCCAAATTACCATCCTAAATATATCTGATTTTGTCAGTTCCCAGTGTTAAAAACCCTCTTGCTTCCCTGTGGCCTGTAGCAGGGTTTAAAAACAGTAGGATAAAACTCCTGTGTGGCTTAGGAAGCCATTTTTTGTGGTTTGCAACAAACATTAAAAAATATGAAGAGGAACAGAATGAACTTCACGTAGAAAAGGTGCGTCTTGTCTTGTAAAACATTTGTTTCAGCTGCAGATCTGGTCAGGAAGGACTCAGTTGTGATAGAAAATGCGTATCTTATCTGTGCAGCCCCAGAAAAAGTGAAAAGGAAAAGAAGTGCCTGCTTTTGGGGTATCATATGAATTCCTTTGCTTAGCCTATGAAGCTTTTCTCAGTCTCACCTCCGTCTCCCTCTGCAGGTTCTCACACGAGGCCCATCACAAGAAAACCTTCCTCAACTCACATGTAAGGGAAAGCACCTCACTGTCCCTGAGCAGGTCTGCTTCTGTCGATCCCATGCCTTTGTCCATGCTGTCTCTGTACTGCTGTCGTTTCCCACGGGCAAACCTCTCCTAGTTTTTATGTTTTTTTATGTTTCAGCTTCTGGTCGCTCCTCTAGGTGGGGCCCTTCCTCCACGGGGCAATCCCCAAGCTTCCTGACCTTGCAGTGTGGTGCTGGTCTCCTTGGATAGTGACTCACTTGTTCAAACGTCTGATTTCCCACATTAGGGCCTGTGAAGGATGAATGTCGGGCCAATTCATCTTTGTGTCTTTGCTACCTAGCACAGGGTCTGGGACACGAAAGAATTCAGGAGATGGGGGAGAATGCATGTTTATGAACTTTACGGCAGTTATGAATGTATGAGTGCATGCACCCACAGCTGACTTTAGAGCTCTTTGACTACGGTTATGTATTTGCCACCTCAGCCCAGTGCCCCTGAGGCCAGACACTGCCCACAGCTGTGCTGTGCCGCTTGGTCCAGGCTCAGCAGATGGGCGTTTGCAGTGAAAGTCCATGTGTATTTTGTCATGTCCTGAAGCAGGTGTGACGCTGGTCCCTGTCCCTGTGTTGGGTCTTTCCATACTGACGAGGTCAGTGTCTTATGGTTCGGATCTCATAAGGCCTGGGACTGCCCCATGGTTTGAGGCATTTGTATAACTAAAGATATGGAAGACATGCGTTCATGTTTTAGCCCCTGAATGCATGTGGCTTACAACCACCACAGGATAGAGGCGGGAGGTGTTGGTCCAAAGTGGAGTTGGTCTATTTGCTGTCACATCATTCTTCCTCCCCGATTGCTTAGGAACATTTTGGAGTTCATCTTAGACCACGGGTCAGCTTCCACTCTGCAGCATGGCCGGGTAGTACCCTAGCCTGTCCTTTGCTGGGAGAGCACTCTCAGAACTGGATACACATATGGTTTCTTCTTTACAGTGAAGTGACCTGAGTACCTTTGACAAATTACTTGCATCCTGGGAGCTTTACTGTTACCCTGCACTGAGTAAGGATGTCATACCGCCCTTGTTGGGTTGTTTTGGAGATCGCATAGGCTAAGCTGCTTTGGCAACTGTGAAGCACTCTGTACACGTAGCTGTTTGGGGGCAAGAGAAAGAACAACGGAAAAGAAATGGGACATAGAAAGAAGACGGAAGAAACTGGAACATTGGGTGGGATGGGAAAGAGGGGTCCACGGCTCGGCTCTTTTGCTTTGGATTGCCTGCATCTCTACCAGTGAGGGTGGAGGATCTTCTGTGTGCTTGTTACTGGGGAGGTGCTGGGGCTGCACGTATGAGTCAGGGGGACCCCTGTTCTATTCAGCAAGGCATAGAGACCTGGGTTTCTCAACCTTGGCACTGTTGACATTTGGAACTGGATAATTCTTCCTTATGTGTGTGTGTGTCTTTCCTGTGTGTTTCTTGGCCTCTAACCACTCGATGCCAGGAATCGCCAGAGGGACAAAGTCACCTCTGTTGAGAACCACTGTCCTAGACAGGTATTTGCCCACCTCCCTATGGCCTATTCAGCTGTGAGGGAGCCCTGACTGACAGCATTGGGCAGAATGCCACTGGCATCAGCAGAGACCCTGAGCTGTCCACTGGAAAGATGAAGCCAATAGAGCTTCAAAAGAGAGTTGACGTTCAGCTTCTTCAGTAAAGACCCTACCAAAAACCAGCTGAGTGAGATTGTTTTGCAGGAGGGCAAGGAGAGAGTGAGACTGCTAGCAGTAAGAAAACTTGGAACAAAAGAGGCCCTGTGTTTCGTTAGTGAGCTGGTTCTTAGCTTTAGGCATGAAGTTGTGATCAAGGGGTGAGAACCGTGGCTCAGAGGAACCCGGGCAGATGTTCCCTTTGGAGGAACTAGCTCCTTGGAGTAAATGGAGAGAAGGAGAGAAGACAGGGTCACTGTTTTCCTTCTTTTGTGCTACTGAAAAAACAAAAAACCTGCTATAACTAGTTTCATTTCATGTTTTCTAGGAAGTGCCCAAGTTTCTGTACTCTCCCCACTACTGCTTTGCCAAGAAATAACAAGGGGTAATTCTTGATAAAGCTTGAAACTCTTTTCTCAAGTTATGGGATAGAATGTCTGAGAAGGCTTTAGAGCAAGCATGGTCCCCAGATAGTACAGTTTCTTCTGTGTTGGCCACAGATGCATTTGCAAAGATTATTGATGTTAAAAAAATTGTTGAACAGAAAAATTACAAAAAAGAAAACAGATGCAACATTCCCCATACATCTGAAATAAAATTTTTTCATGTGCATAATTCCCTCATTTATAGGCGGCAGGAAGGAAATACAAATAGATTTGTGATGAAGGCATTCAAAATTGTGAAAATTTTACCTTAATGTAGGAACCCAGGCCTGTGTATGAAGCAGTTAATTCTCAGAGCTATTACCTTGCACCCTCCCCTAACAGACCATCTGGTTTACCTGGGCCTCAGTGTTTTGACCTGCAGAATGGGAATATTAATGCTATACCATTTCATAGAGGGGATGAATATATTAACTAAGATCTTTGCAGGTTTCCTGACAGCTGAGACTTAAAAAGGTCAGAGTGTTCTCCCCGAGACTTGGTGTTATAAAAACATTCACCTGCATTACAGGAAAGCTGTTTTCTGTGTGTGTTTTCGATTACGTCGGTCTGGGTATTTATCTCTTCAGTATAGCACTATTACCCTAAGGTACATATTTTTCAGATCATTATAAGATTCCTGGTGTGATAATGCTGGGGAGGGAAAAATCCATGCATGCAAGGCAGCCTTGGAGCAGTTCGAGCATTTACTGTTTATTTCTAAGCTACACATCTGCAATGAGCACTAGACCGTACTTAAACCATAATGTATGGTTTGAAGGTCACTGCCGGTTATTATCTGACCGGTAATGACCGCAGAAGTATACATTATTGCTATTAGGAGCCATTTTTGTACTATTTTCAGTTTTCCTTTTTATTGAGTAGCTGCTGACACCCCCAGAGCTTCACAGAATTGGGTTATGGTCACGGAAAATCCTCAGTCATTTCACGGGGTTTTGTTTGGGGGGAGAAGCTGGTATGTAGCTGCTGCTTTTGTTTGTGTGCCGTCAAGGGGATTGAAGTTTATATGAAATGTTCCTTTTATTTTGAGACGGCACTTGGGACTTCCCATCCTGTGCAGCCTTATTTTCTCCTTTAAATTAGGGATTAAGGTTGGAGGAGTTGGATTGGTTTATTTTCTTGCTCTTTCTGAATAATTAGTTATTATGTCTCTGAAATAATCACAGTGTCAATATTATATATTCTGGAATCATAAAGCATTATATTAGGGGCTTTACTTACCTAGGATAAGACATAAGAATGGAGTCCAAAGTTAACTTACTGTTTCCCCAGAGTTGTAGTTTTATTTTATTTTTTGATGAATCTATGAGATAGAATTTTCCTTTAGATAGGAAAATGGGTACAAAGAAGTTAAATCACTGTGCAACATCATACAATGATCATGTGTGGTAGAGTTGCAAAACTTCTAAGACTGTGCTTTAAATATTTATACCAGGGTTGTAATCTTAAATCACGTTTATGATTGTTTTTGTTGTGGTCTTACTGAGAAAACTGTAGTTCTGCTATTTGAACTGGTGAGATCTTTATTTTTCCAATGCTTAAACATTCCTTTTTGAAATATTTACTGTTAGAGAAAACACCATGGAGTAGCTTTTCTGTGTGTAGAAGCTTGTTATTTTGTGGTTAGTTTCAGTCAACTTTCATTTTCTGTGGAGATTCAAATAATTATTCAGAAAATAATACCAGGGGAAGGAATCGGAAATGCGGCACCATGACAATTTGATCCCAGATGTGAATTCTTTCCCTGAAAGTGCGCAAGTGATATGAAAGATTTTATTCAGATGAACAGTTGGATATAAAGCTCTTAATAATAAAACCTCATTTTGACAGCTTTTACTGTTGGACAGCAGGCTTCATTATATTTGCCATGTTGATTTATTATTTTTAGTTTCTTTTACATATGTATGCAGGCTATGTAGCAATTTCATCTGTATCTTTTTCCCCATCACTATGTGGCCTTATGAAAGGATGTATTAACATTTTTAATGAGAAATTTTATGTAGAAATAAGAAACAACAAACTAACATTAATTATTATACTTGTCCAAAGTAGAGAAGAATCTCCACCATATATCTTTGTCTATTTATGTAACTGTCTACTGGTGGATAAATTATACCCTTGTTGCTGCAGTAAATTAAAAAATAATAATAATCCGAGCTAGAGAAGCAGTTTTATAAATCTATGGTTCTACAGAAATATTTCAGGAGATGATGAAGTTTCCCCAAGACTTTGTTATTTTGGCATGTACAAACCTTTGCTAATGGGTGTCATTGTGGTCCAGTTATTGAGATAATAATTATGGTCTGTGATATTTTAAGGTATCATTTATAATCTTACCATCATAGTTTTTCTTCCATGAGAGAAATGAGATGGGTAGGGATTGATGCTCCCTGTGATTCCTTGCCAAGCTAGAGCATTTTTGAGTGTTTGGAGGATGACAGAATGATCTCTTTTATACTCTTAAATACGTAATCCCAAGAAGGTTTAAATCAATGTGTTAATTGGTAAGTGATACTGTAATTATATGCATAATCAGGGAAATTTCAAATCCAGATTATTTACTTGCTCTCAGGAAATTAATCTGCAGAGGCCATATCTTAGATTGCTTGTTTATTAAGTGGGACCCCTGTAGTTACACAGTGCTGACTGGCTGTGCCCTCCATGAAGCATTCTTCTAGATGTTCCCAGCAGGTGTCAACGGCACAGAGCCTTGAGTGCTTATTGATCCAGATTCAAACAGTTCATTAATCTAAGCACACATTATATAGATTTTTCAATGTAATTTTGAAAGGGTTGAAAAACTATATTGAATGATGAGAGATGATACTCAAATTATGCTTTTTATAGCACTTCTCCCTTGGGATTGTGGCATTCTAACTGGGATGAATACTGGAATACATAGGATATAGTTCCCTCTGGGCTTAACATTTCTTCTGCTCCCCTATTACTAGGTGGTTACTTAAATAGGTTACCCAGCCAGCACAACTCATTGATAGTTTTTTCTCCTGTCTTTCTTATTTGGTATAAACAGTGAGGCTTCCCCCCAAATATTAAAAAAAAAAAAGAAAAGAAAAAAACAGCTACAGATGTGTAAAGGCTAAAAAAAATTACATAGAGAACATTTTTAGGATGTTTTTGTCTTTCTCATAAAAATTCCTTGGTAAAATTTTCCTTACTCTCTATTCAAGGTCTTTACTTTTAAACACGTACCAGATAGTTTCAAACAATATATTATTATATTCTGAAGTATTATTATATTCTGAATGCTAAAAGTCATCATTGTATGTATTTGAATCTCCACCATCACAGTCATCACTTTGTAAATCTCTGTTGAGGCAAGGTAGCATTCAATTGTGCTGGAGAAGACTCTTGAGAGTCCCTTGGACTGCAAGGAGATCAAACCAGTCAGTCCTAAAGGGAATTAACCCTGAATATTCATTGGAAGGACTGTTGCTGAAGCTGAAGTACAGAATGTACTAAAGCATACAATACTTTGGCCACCTGATGCAAAGAGCCCACTTATTAGAAAAGACCCTGATGCTGGGAATGATTGAAGGCAGGAGGAGAAGGGAATGACATAGGATGAGATAATTGGCTAGTATCACCAACTCAACGGACATGAATTTGGGCAAACTCTGGGAGATAGTGGAAGACAAGAAGAGGCTGGTATGCTGCAGTCCATGGGGTCACAAAAAGTCAGACACAACTCAGCGACTGAACAACAACGACAACAAAAACAACAACATTCCATCCAAACAGGCTTGACTTGTAGGCAGAGTTGGGTTGTGTTTGACTTTTCCTTGGCCTGTTACACATCTTCCCAGTTCCTTTAATTTGGGATAATAACTTTACTGCCTTTGTTAGAAGTGAGGCTGGGAGAGGTAACTGATTATCTTATTCATACTAGTGTGCAAATGACTGATACTGGCTTATTTTTCTAAGAGAAAAAGAGCAGCAATAGGCAAATGAAAAGAACTTGACAGAAAGCATAAAAAAAGGGAAAGGCTAGAGGTCATCGATCCAGCCCTTCACCAACATGACTTATTTTGTATCTTGCCTTGATAGTCTACTTGTCAACCAAACTGGGTTACAAATAGAATGTTCTTTGATTACTACAGAAATATTCACTTAGGTGTGTTTTATTCTGCTAGTTTAGTAGAAACTTGTTATATTTTCCTTGAATCTCATTTGGAACATCTTTGAGGGTTTCATTCCTTTAGCCAGAACTTAACAAACCTTATCATGTGTTAAGCTGGAGAAAGCAAGTTAAATATAGGCCATGATTTGGATACAACCAGGTCACTGACTTGTCAGCAGATGCACGATTATGGCACGTTGGTGACTATTGGACTTTCGAGAGCAACCAGAGTGAATAGATATTCAGAGGGAATGGCAACAAATTTTGTCTGGGCCAGCATGGAAAAGTTTTTCGAGGAGATGACATTGAACTGGAATTCATGTTATCTATCTGCATTTTCTAAGGCTGGGAAACTTTCTAGAAATGTTCAGTGTCTATAACAGCACAATAGGGGCTGTATTTTCTATTTCAAACCTAAGGTGTCTGTCTTGTCATCTTAGTGAATTGGCTTGAGGTGCTCCAATACTGCTGACCTGTAAGATCAGAATGCTATCATGCTTAAGAATGCTTAACTTAGTAGGGTACAGTTATGCTTACTCAGACATTTGTAGCTGATTAAAGCTGTATTTCCAGAGCCTACCCATTTTTTCAGAAGTAATTTGTGCATGATTATGGAAGTTACTGTGTTACCTATTTAAGTTAACTTTAACACATTCTGTACTAAAGTATTGAGTTGTTGAGTTATTAAAAAGGGTTTTCCTTATATGGCCATAGTTCTCTATAGGAACAGATGGCTTTTTTTCCTCCTCTTTGCATTTTAAGAACTGAATAAAAGGCATGTTGGTGTATTTCACTTACCATTACCTAGTTCAGAGTGTAGGTGGGTCTGAGTTAATAAGGGAAGGCTTACTGGAAGAAGCAGATATTATTCTGAGTCTTAAGCATGAGAATGAAGGATGAAAGCCTCCCCAGATCTGAGCATGGGAAGGAGGTTAATAAAAAGAACCTGAAATGGGAAACGGAGTACCACATCGGCTTTAGGCTGGATTGTGCCGTGTATATGCTCTGTCCAAAAATATCTCTGTTATGGGGACTTTGCAAGTTTTATCTTTTCCTATGTCTATCTTGGATGAGTTGATATTTTAGAGCAGGGGTCCCAAACTTTTTTTTGGCAAAGGGCCAGATAGTAAATATTTTAGGCCTTATGAGTGATATGGTCTCTTTTGCAACTGCTCAGCTCTGCTGTTGTTGCATGAAAGCAGCCATAGGCCATACATAAATGAGTGACTCTGATTGTGTCCCAATAAAACTTTATTTACAACATGGGCTTCAGGTCATTATTTCCCAAATGTCAGACCTTCTGTTTCCACTGTTGTGATATACTGTCATGATACCACTTCACCTTGAATAACATCTGTGCTGTTGTTTATTTAATTTTCTCCCTTCTACTGTTTACCTTTTTGTTTTAATTTTTGAATTTATTTTATTTTTTTTTCTAATTTTATTTTATTTTTAAACTTTACATAATTGTATTAGTTTTGCCAAATATCAAAATGAATCCGCCACAGGTATACATGTGTTCCCCATCCTGAACCCTCCTCCCTCCTCCCTCCCCATACCATCCCTCTGGGTCGTCCCAGGGCACTAGCCCCAAGCATCCAGTATCGTGCATCGAACCTGGACTGGCAACTCGTTTCTTACATGATATTTTACATGTTTCAATGCCATTCTCCCAAATCTTCCCACCTTCTCCCTCTCCCACAGAGTCCATAAGACTGTTCTATACATGAGTGTCTCTTTTGCTGTCTCGTACACCGGGTTATTGTTACCATCTTTCTAAATTCCATATATATGCGTTAGTATACTGTATTTATGTTTTTCCTTCTGGCTTACTTCACTCTGTATAATAGGCTCCAGTTTCATCCACCTCATTAGAACTGATTCAAATGTATTATTTTTAATGGCCGAGTAATACTCCATTGTGTATATGTACCACTGCTTTCTTATCCATTCATCTGCTGATGGACATCTAGGTTGCTTCCATGTCCTGGCTATTATAAACAGTGCTGCGATGAACATTGGGGTACACGTGTCTCTTTCCCTTCTGGTTTCCTCAGTGTGTATGCCCAGCAGTGGGATTGCTGGATCATAAGGCAGTTCTATTTCCAGTTTTTTAAGGAATCTCCACACTGTTCTCCATAGTGGCTGTACT
>NW_011494708.1:2174711-2175671 GCF_000754665.1 Bison bison bison | reverse complement strand
TGAATAGTAATGGTGAAAGTGGGCACCCTTGTCTTGTTCCTGACTTTAGAGGAAATGCTTTCAATTTTTCACCATTGAGGATAATGTTTGCTGTGGGTTTGTCATATATAGCTTTTATTATGTTGAGGTATGTTCCTTCTATTCCTGCTTTCTGGAGAGTTTTTATCATAAATGGATGTTGAATTTTGTCAAAGGCTTTCTCTGCATCTATTGAGATAATCATATGGTTTTTATTTTTCAATTTGTTAATGTGGTGTATTATATTGATTGATTTGCAGATATTGAAGAATCCTTGCATCCCTGGGATAAAGCCCACTTCATCATGGTGTATGATCTTTTTAATGTGTTGTTGGATTCTGATTGCTAGAATTTTGTTAAGGATTTTTGCATCTATGTTCATCAGTGATATTGGCCTGTAGTTTTCTTTTTTTGTGGGATCTTTGTCAGGTTTTGGTATTAGGGTGATGGTGGCCTCATAGAATGAGTTTGGAAGTTTACCTTCCTCTGCAATTTTCTGGAAGAGTTTGAGCAGGATAGGTGTTAGCTCTTCTCTAAATTTTTTGGTAGAATTCAGCTGTGAAGCCGTCTGGACCGGGGCTTTTGTTTGCTGGAAGATTTTTGATTACAGTTTCAATTTCCGTGCTTGTGATGGGTCTGTTAAGATTTTCTATTTCTTCCTGGTCGAGTTTTGGAAAGTTGTACTTTTCTAAGAATTTGTCCATTTCTTCCACGTTGTCCATTTTATTGGCATATAATTGTTGATAGTAGTCTCTTATGATCCTTTGTATTTCTGTGTTGTCTGTTGTGATCTCTCCATTTTCGTTTCTAATTTTGTTGATTTGATTTTTCTCCCTTTGTTTCTTGATGAGTCTGGCTAATGGTTTGTCAATTTTATTTTTCCTTTCAAAGAACCAGCTTTTGGTTTTGTTGATTTTTGCTATGGTCTCTTTTGTTTCTTTT
>NW_011494708.1:2172826-2174069 GCF_000754665.1 Bison bison bison | reverse complement strand
CCATTATGTTTGGAATTTTTAATAGTTTTTCTCCTGTAATTGAGATCTAATCTTACTGCATTGTGGTCAGAAAAAATGCTTGGAATGATTTCTATTTTTTTGAATTTACCAAGGCTAGCTTTATAGCCCAGGATGTGATCTATCCTGGAGAAGGTTCCATGTGCGCTTGAGGAAAAGGTGAAATTCATTGTTTTGGGATGAAATGTCCTATAGATATCAATTAGGTCTAACTGGTCTATTGTATCGTTTAAAGTTTGTGTTTCCTTGTTAATTTTCTGTTTAGTTGATCTATCCATAGGTGTAAGTGGGGTATTAAAGCCTCCCACTATTATTGTGTTATTGTTAATTTCTCCTTTCATACTTGTTAGCATTTGTCTTACGTACTGTGGTGCTCCCATGTTGGGTGCATATATATTTATAATTGTTATATCTTCTTCTTGGATTGATCCTTTGATCATTATGTAGTGACCTTCTTTGTCTCTTTTCACAGCCTTTGTTTTAAAGTCTATTTTATCTGATATGAGTATTGCTACTCCTGCTTTCTTTTGGTCCGTATTTGCATGGAAAATCTTTTTCCAGCCCTTCACTTTCAGTCTGTATGTGTCCCCTGTTTTGAGGTGGGTCTCTTGTAGACAACATATGTAGGGGTCTTGTTTTTTTATCCATTCAGCCAGTCTTTGTCTTTTGGTTGGGGCATTCAACCCATTTACGTTTAAGGTAATTACTGATAAGTATGATCCCGTTGCCATTTACTTTATTGTTTTGGGTTTGAGTTTATACACCGTTTTTGTGTTTCCTGTCTAGAGAATATCCTTTAGTATTTGTTGGAGAGCTGGTTTGGTGGTGCAGAATTCTCTCAGCTTTTGCTTGTCTGAAAAGCTTTTGATTTCTCCTTCATACTTGAATGAGATCCTTGCTGTGTACAATAATCTGGGCTGTAAGTTATTTTCTTTCATCATTTTAAGTATGTCTTGCCATTCCCTCCTGGCTTGAAGAGTTTCTATTGAAAGATCAGCTGTTATCCTTATGGGAATTCCCTTGGTGTTATTTGTTGTTTTTCCCTTGCTGCTTTTAATATTTGTTCTTTGTGTTTCATCTTTGTTAATTTGATTAATATGTGTCTTGGGGTGTTTCTCCTTGGGTTTATCCTGTTTGGGACTCTCTGGGTTTCTTGAACTTGGGTGATTATTTCCTTCCCCATTTTAGGGAAGTTTTCCACTATTATCTCCTCAAGTATTTCCTC
>NW_011494708.1:2171213-2172726 GCF_000754665.1 Bison bison bison | reverse complement strand
GTGTGGGTTTGTACAGGTGGCTTGTCAAGGTTTCCTGGTTAGGGAAGCTTGTGTCGGTGTTCTGGTGGGTGGAGCTGTATTTCTTCTCTCTCCTTTCGAAGAGTTGGGTTGCTTTTCTGGGTGCCTGATGTCCTCTGCCGGCATTCAAAAGTTGTTTTGTGGAATTTACTCGACGTTTAAATGCTCTTTTGATGAATTTGTGGGGGAGAAAGTGTTCTCCCCGTCCTACTCCTCTGCCTTCTTGGCTCCTCCCCTCTTGAATTTATTTTAAAAGGAACTTTGTATCATGACCATAAATGGGAAAACAGTAGTAAGTTTTTTTTTTTTGGTTGTTCAGAAATACATATATTTAAAATTTTTATATTATGTTGAAGTATAAAGCCTGTTAGGGCTTCCCAGGTGGCTCAGTGGTAAAGACCCCGCCTGTCAATGTAGGAAACGCATGTTTGATCCCTGGATCAGGAAGATCCTCTGGAGAAGGAAATGGCAACCCACTCCAGTATTCTTGTCTGGGAAATCCCATGGACAGAGGATCCTGGTTGGATATAGTCCATGGGAGTGGCAAAAGAGTTGGACACAACTTAGTGACTAAAGAACAATAGCCGATTAACAATGCTGCAGTAATTTCAGGTTAAGTGGTTACTAATAAGAGATTACCAAAAAAGTAAATACAATGGAAATGAAAAAATAAAAAATATAAAAGTATTCATTCATGAACTACTGATTGCACATACACTATGTTTTGGAAACTATTGATTAAGGCTGCTGTCAGAACCAAGTAAGGGAGCTTAACATTAGCCTCTCTGATTTGATGACTGGTTACCTGGACGTTTTAGAAGAATGTAGACAGGTAGGCTTCATCAGGAAGATGGGGCTGAGGAAAAGATTCTTGCATTGAAGACCAGATCACTATGAGACACACCAAGAAGGCTCCTAACCTGGGGATGTGAATCAAATAGAGAACACCCATTACATCTAAACTTCAAGTAAACAACACATAATATTTTAGTATAAGACTAAATACCTTACCCTTCTTTCCTTTACCCCGGTCCAAAGCATGGGGTCAGTGCAAGGGCATGTGAATGGCAGGAGGTGGATGGTACAGTGGGGGAAAAAAGGTTGCAGGAAAGAAGTAACTTTTCCTACTGAAAATTTGCTCTGTGGGAGGTCTCAGCAGAGGACAATGAGTTGGTCTGACCAGGAGGTCTGGGTCAGAAATTAAGGCAACTTCTTGTGATTCACTGGGCGTCCCAGCCAGGAGTTTTCACATGATCCATTTCTGTACCAGAAAAACCACTGAAGACCACATGGGATAGGGCAGAAAATAATCTTGCAGAGAAATTTTTACTGTTAGCCTATTTCTGTAGCTATATTATGCCTACAATGCTTGGGAAAAATCATCAAAGGAGAATTTAGAAGTGTTCTCAGATTGTCAGGTTTTCATCTAAAAATGTTAATGTACATTAAACTTTTAATTAAAAAAAGCATATCCCATCACAAACTATTTTTAATA
>NW_011494708.1:2169328-2171113 GCF_000754665.1 Bison bison bison | reverse complement strand
TTCAGTGGCAGTGCACACATTCTGTTCTGTGCTCCATCAGGGCATTAACTGGAATAGTTTGGGTTTAAAATGAACTGAACTAGGTTGCATATCCCCAGGTTCAGTCCTGAACAAATTATGTTAGTTAAACTGCCATCTTTGCAATGTGCAGGCATGCTTTCGGTTGTTCTGTGCAGGGTAAAGTTGCAATTCAGTTGTCAATTTCTGATGGCATCAGAAATGCCAGCAGCCGACAGAGCCATTTGTGGAAAAGAGAAAAGAGGAATATCATTACAGGTCTTTAGAGACCTATTTTTCATCTTCCTTATTGTTTTTAAAAGATTTTGTCTATAATTGCAGGCCTTGAAGACTTTGCAGGCCACAAAGATGCCTGGATTTAGACTAAATATTTGTGCAAGTTTGTGAGTTTGTATGAGTTTGCATTTGGACATGAAAATCTAATGCTAGCAGGAATTTTCTATTTTCTAGTCTCTTCTCCGTGATTTGGATGTGATTATAATCAGGAAATAATTTGAATATGATAGAACCCTGGTGATTCCTAATTCTAGCCGTCCTGTGAAGCAGCCACTTTTGTTTTTCTCTGGAAAGGACGGAAGTTGCTTTTTCACATGGATGAGAATGAGTGCACGCCTTGCTCACCTGGCCACAAGGTGGCGCTGCAGTCATTAGGAAGCGTGGTCACAGTTACATAGTTTGGCTGTGGCATTAAGGAAGTTCCACAAGGCTGGACTTGGGAGAGAATAAGCTTTGGTATCTCTGACTTCTCTGGGTTGTAAGCTCTTTGGATTTTCCTGCATACTTTGTGTATCTAGGATGCTGCTGAAAGAGAGAGGATTTTCTGATTAGGATGTGGTGTTTTCTGCATTTATAGTTGAAGATTTGTTAGAGATTGCTGTTGGTTGTGGAGTAGGAAGTGGAAGGAAATATCATACTTCCATGGTTTCTAAGCAGTATAATTGTTCCAGCTGAGCAACAAATGGTGTCCTGAGGAAGAAGGAATGCCCTTTTCTTTGGTGTTCACCTGCTCAAGGGGGAAGTGTTCTCTTAGTAGAGATACGACCCAACTTCTGGACAATCGTCAGTCTCACAGCATCTCTCTTTACACCAGCCTCCTTTTTTCCTTCTTTCCTCTCTGTGTTTAACCACCGGGGAAAAGAAATCATTGTCCAAAAGAATATATATTTTTTATTGTTGTTCTTGTTTTTCCTCCAACAGAAGCCAAGTATTTGAAAACTAGACACACCTCTATGGTCTCAAAGAAGAAAAAAAAACCAAGTATGAGTGTCAAAGAGTGAAAACTGAATTATACAACCCAAGTTGCTCTCTAAAATAAGAATTCTGGCAAATAATTAGCAAAAGTAATTCCTAAAGAGTGGAAAGTGCGGTATTGATCAAAACTGAAGTGTGCCTAGTGAAATTAAATTTGTTATCGAATGGCTTCAAGACATTTTCTCAGGGTCTATTGGCAATTAGATCAGCAAACAAAGGGATTCATCATGAAATAATAGCTGTTTTTTGAGGTCCTACTCTGTGCCAGGTCCTATGCCAGACACTTGTGTATAATTGCTTGGTCTTTAGGTTTTTAAAGTTTTATCTATCTTATTTACTTACTTTAGTCTCTGCTGTGTCTTCGTTTGGAGAAGACAATGGCACCCCACTCCAGTACTCTTGCCTGGAAAATCCCATGGACGGAGGAGCCTGGTGGGCTGCAGTCCATGGGGTTGCTAGGAGTCGGACACGACTGAGCGACTTCACTTTCACTTTTCACTTTCATGCATTGGAGAA
>NW_011494708.1:2146664-2169228 GCF_000754665.1 Bison bison bison | reverse complement strand
CTTTCACTTTTCACTTTCATGCATTGGAGAAGGAAGTGGCAACCCACTCCAGTGTTCTTGCCTGGAGAATCCCAGGGATGGGGGAGCCTGGTGGGCTGCCATCTGTGGGGTCGCACAGAGTCGGACATGACTGGAGTGACTTAGCAGCAGCAGCAGCAGTGTCTTCGTTGCTGAGCGTGGGCTTTCTTTGGTTGTGGTGAGCAGGGGCTGCTCTCTTCTTGCCGTGCGTGGGTTTCTCATTGAGGTGGCTTCTGCTGTTGCAGAGCACAGGCTCTAGGGTGCAGTCTCAGTAGTTATGGCCTGCAGGCTTAGTTGCTTCACAGCACTTGGGATCTTTCTGAATTAGGGATCGAACTGATGTCCCCTGCATTACAAGGCACATGCTTAAACACTGGACTACCAGGGAAGCCCTAGAATAGGTTTTTGGAATGGATATTATCACTCTTCTTTGGCACATAAAGAAATGGCAGTGTGGATAGGTTAAGTACCTGGCTTGTGTCCTAACACCTTTAAGAGCTCTAGTTAGAATTCAGTGTGTTGGGCTTCAACACTGTATCTTGGTGTCTAGGGAGTGACTTGATAATATCACATTAAGGTGGGCAGAATGTCTATGCCACTTCCCATTGCATACCTAGGACCTGGCGTAGTGCCCAGTGCATAGTAGGACTTTGGAATTCATTAGCTCAACCAACAGATAAATACCAGAGGACTGAGAGTAGTCCATGGTGTTGAATTAGGAAACCATGTGTCCCTTGAAGTTCAAGATGTAATAATAACTTCCTATTTGGGTGGCCCTGTACAGTTTAGGGCTGGGTTGCTTCACACCCTTGGACCTTCCCATGGTAAAATCTGAAACTGGTCCTGTACACCAAGGGCAAGGAGAGATGGATGAGAGAGAAACCCACCCCAGATGGGTTGGTGGTGGGTTTTATAGGAAAGGAAACTTACAAACAAAGATTGTCTTGGGCAGCACAAGATGGTAGATTTCTGCCCCCACCCACCCACCAGAATCATAAAAGTTTACAAAGAAGCCTTCATTGGTGTTCAATCACACACACAGTCCAGATGGTCTCAATGATACTTTACTTTTCAAGGCTGCATCCTTGAAACAACTCCTCCGGTGGGAATGGTGGGTGGAAGGTCCATGGACGGGGAGGGGGTGAGGCACCTCTGATTGCCTGGGTCCAGCCCGGTCAGCTGGCAGACATGCCCGCTCAATGACTGCCTCCAACAGCCTGACATATACTTTATTTCACTCAACTTATCTCAGACTCTGAGTTCACTGGGATGTTGGTTTAGTTGCTAAGTTGTGTCTGACTCTTGTGACTTCATGGGACTGTAACCCACCAGGCTCCTCTGTCCATGGAATTATCCAGGCAAGAATACTGGAGTGGGTTGGCATTCCCTTCTCCAGGGGATCTTCCTGACCCAGGGATCAAACCCACGTCTCCTGTATTACAGGCCAATTTTTTTTTACCAATTGAGCCACCAGGGAAGCCTCACTAGGGTAGGAAGTATCATAGAATTTTACTGAAAGAAGAAGTTAGATCCCTGGGGATAAGCAAACTTCTTGAGTTCAGATTTTCTGCTTGAGACCAAAGGATCTTTATTGCAGCCTCATACTCCATGGATGGCCACATAAGTTTTTATGAATTAAAATCATAGATAAGGAATAATATTCCTGTTATTTTTTTATTATGTGTGTATGAGTAAGCATTTCTACAGAAAACTTGAAACAAGTAGTCTGAGGGAGAGGGGTAGTGTTATAACTATATAGAAGCAATTTCACTTAAAAATATCTTTTAAAAAACTATTACCTATAATAAATACTTGTTCTACAAAGCTTAGAAAACACAGATAAGCAAAATGAAATCCGGTGACAATTGTCCATCATTTCTCTACTTCAGATATAGAGACAAGCATGCCATCTATCCTTTTTTTCTATGCATATATGTTTTTTAAAAAAAGCAGTCTCATAATTTCTTTTGAAGTTTAATATGGTACACATCTTTATGTGTCAATAAATTATTTCTATATCATCACTTTTAATGACTACAAAGTGATCTGCTGTATGAACAGACCATAATGTATTTTACCAACCTCTTATGGTTGGACATTTGGGTTGCTTCCAAATTTTTACTGTAACGAAGCAATATTACAGTGAACGCCCTTGACCATATATATATATATATATATCTTTGTGCAATTGATCTTGACCGATCATTTCATAGATGAATCTACAGAGACCAGAAAGGTTATGAAATTTATCTGAGAGGCAGAACCAGGCAGAACCAGGACCAGATTTCTGGGATTTTAGGTCCCTGCCTAGGAGGACCTGTTTCCCTGTTACATCAGTGGAGGCTGCTGGGCGATGTGTACACCTTCCTGTGAAAAGGGAGGAATCTGTGGCCGGTGCTGGGGATCATGCAGCATCAGGGCTAAGCTACCCTCAGAAGGAGAAAGTCAAATTAAAAACAGACAGATAACATTACTTTATTGCTTTAACACTGTTAGTACAATTTTTTAAGTCCTTTCTTCCTGTTCTTCTATTATGTTGTATTCCCTGAGTTTCTTTCCTTCTTCTCTGATCTTCCATCTCCCTCCCTCCTTCCCTCTGTTCCTTCTTTTCTCTCTCCCTTTCTTTGCCTTCCGTTCCCCTCCCCTCCCTTCCACTCTTCTTTCCTTTATCCCTCTGTCTGATAAGTATTGATACTACTCGAGTTTCTATCTTCACATTTGTTTTCTACTATTTCCCTGTTTTAATGGCTTCATCTACCACTTCTAGACAAATGATTCCCAAATCTGAAGCTTCTCTCATGATGTCTCTCCCAAAGGCCAGTCCTAGACTTCCTGCCCACTGTTAGAACTTTGTATCCCTGGACCCCACACTTCTAATGAAAGCCACTCGTTTCCCCAGGCTGGAATGTCCTGCCAAGTCTCACCAGTCCTGTTTCTGGCACTCAGCCTCCCTCTACATTCCCACTCCTTCTGCCCTGATTCTGAGGCATATTACCTCTTGCCTGGACTGTGACCATGGCCTCTTACATGGTCCCCCGGCCTTTCTTCTCTCCCTGGGTAATTCATCCTGCCTGGGCTTGGTGCACGAATCTACTGAGGTCACTGCTCTGACCTGCACTGTCTACTGAATAGATTCCAAAACTGTTAGCCTGGCCTTCAAGACTTTGTGTACTTTGACCCTAAACTACCTTCCTAGCCTCATCTAACCTCTTTCTCTCGAATGGACATTGTGTTTCAGTCCAGTTGGGCTCCCTGTTAACACACTTACCTAATAACTGACTTTGAGCCTTGATTGGGCCAGTTCCTGGACCTGAAGTTCCTGTTCCCGTCGGCCTCTTGAGATCTTAAAAAGATGAATGCCACCTCTTCCATGAAGCCTTCCCTGGTTCCTTGAGTCATAGGTGATCCTGTCCTTCTTTGATTGATCACAACGCTTTGTGGGCAATGCTAAGCAGCCACTGTAGCTATGTCCCACTTGGATTTTCAGCTCCTCATGGGGAAGAACACGTGTCTTCCTCTAAACCCTACTTTCTCAAACCCTTTTCCTATAAAATTAGTGTCTCCTTTATAGTAGGTTCTCAGAAAGTATTTGTTGATTAGTTAAAGAGTTTGGGGTTTAAGAAATTTTACATACATTTATCAGAAGTATAGCCACAGTACAAAACAAATTTTAAGGGCTTGCTGTTTTTAAAGCAAAACAAACTATGTGTGTGTGTGTGTGTGTGCGTGCGCTCAGTTGCTCGGTTGTGTTTGACTTTTAGCTGCTACTTATCAAATCTTCTCCTTGTTCAGTGTTCTGGAAATACATATGATTGGGATTCAAAAATAAGTGGTCAGAATGTCAGTAGAGTTGTCTGGATAGATACACTTTTGAAAGTGAGAACCCTTTTCTCTGACCCTAAAATATACTCTGCTCCATTCCTTCTAGCAGAAAGGTCATAGGATTGAAGTCATTACACTTGACTTCTGTTCCTTGTAAACTGTGTGACCCTGAGCAACTTTTCTCACTTGTGACATAGTGATGCCTACTGTATTACTTCAGAGTTACATTTGGCTGTTGGTAACAGACATTTGATACGGTGGCTTGAGAAAAGATTTTCATGTTCTATAGCTGTCAATGACCCCAGCTTCTGCTTTCTGTTTTCCCTCTTGGTGTGTGGTGTTAATTTCCAAGGTAGCCTCAGAGACCAAAATGGCTGCTTGAGCTCCAGCTTTCTTATCAACATTCCCAGCAAGGAGGAGGAAGGGACCAAGGCCACCTCTTCCTAGTTGAGTAAGCTCCCTTTAAATAGTTTAAAGGAGTTTTCTAGAAGTTACACTCAACAATGTTGGCTTAGAGCTGGTACAGTACTTTTCAGCTGCAGTTACATATTTGAAACACAAGAGGACTTTTTAAAAGTACCTATGCCAGTGCCTCACTGCAAATAAATCAGAAGCTTCATGGTTCGAGTCAGGACTCAATATTTTAAAATAATCTCAGGTGATCCAGTTGCATAACTCAGGTTGAGGATCCCCAAGGTGGGGTGACTATATAATTGATAATCCAAATGGGGACACTTGAGCATAAAAGAGGGACAACTGGCTTAAACTGAGCCTGTCCTGGGCACACCCAGAGGTACAGTGATACATATTATAGTTTATCCTCTACCCTTATCTGCTACATGGCTAGGCATGTATTTTCCTACTGATCTGGAAGGAGAAAATGGAAGCGGAGAAAAGATATTGGTTAAAGGCTCTCAGGGTTCTCTCCAGTTCTTACTCAAGTTTTACGGCAGGGTTAATGAGATGAATGTACATAAAATCACTTTGTAAGGTACAGGGTTTCAGAGATGTGGTTATAAATAAAATGATCATAATTTAGGACGCATAAGTATATTTCATGGCCAGAAGGAACACAGTTTGGATTGACTCAGCATATGTTTAATTTAGAGCCTTAAGACCATTTTCTTAGTTCACTGGGAGTCAGTGCTTCATGGAGGTTTTAATTTTTTATTTTTTGACTGCAGCGTGCAGCATATGGGGTCTTAGTTCACCAACCAGGGATTGAACCCTCAACCCTGCATTGTAAGTGCAGAGTCTTATGAACTGCCAGGAAAGTCCTCACAGAGCTTTTTGAGTGTGGCCTTGGGAGGCTGATAAAACCACTGAGGTTCGAATCCCAGCTTCTTCCCAGCCTTGTCATTTGACGTCTCTAAACGTCTTCAGTCTCCAGAATATTACTTAGCTCAAAGGGTTGTTACAGGGATTAAAGAAGTTAATATGAAGAAAGGATTCAATTTGAGGCCTGGCTTATAGTAAACGTTCAATAATTGGCCATTCTCTATTAGTCAAAAGATTACTTTGGAGGGTGCAAAAAAAAAAAAAAAAAAGCCCATCTTTTCTGCCTTTCAAGAGCCTAAAGCGCTAAAGAGTCAGGGGTGTTTTTAGTTGATCACTGTCCCTGAGCCCTTTCTCTCCTCCCCTCTGGCTGGGAGGTGAGCCGCAGAAAGAAGGAATTGCGAATGCAAACTGTCTTTCCCCTCCCCGTGGTCCCCTGTTTTAACTGACCCCCCAGCAAGGGTCTGGATTGAACCACCAGTGGGGCTCCCAGCTGACTAGAGCAGCTAATCGCCAGAATTAAATTCATTATTTCAGCGACTTGATGCATTGGGAGATTTGTGCATTTGAAATAACCTTTGCCTGTGGCGGTTTTGTCTCCAGTGATTCTTCCTTCTGGCCACTGTGTTCCAGGTATAATCTCCCTTTGCATCCACTCAGTGCTAACTTGTAAACTTTCTTCCCTGGGGCTCGCTCCTCTAATCTTGCCTTCTCTGTGTTTTGCGGTACCCTTGTCTTCCTTTATTCATTCTGCATTGCTTTTATCTCCTTACCTTTCCTCCTGCTGAGTGTAAACAAACCTTAAGGCAAAAAAAAAAAAAAAAAAGAAGGCGGGCAGGATGTTGTTCCCTTGAAGGGGAAAAGAGTCTAAATCTCAGAGATGGTGCACCTTACTGTTGGCAGTCAAAATTCAATACTTTCTACTTTAGCATCACTGCCCAAACAAGGCTAAAATGTCTGGAAGAAGTAGCAAGGGAGTTCTGTGGGGAGGAGAGCTGCATATAGAAACTATTTTTGAATAAATTTTTGAGTTTGTTGATAGAAAACCTTTACAAAGCCTGATTGGCTTTTTTTTTTTTCCTGTGTCACTGGATATGCTTCAATCACTTGTTTTCCCGACTGCTTTTTTTTTTTCCTGACTGTCTTAAGAGACATGATACTTGTAATTGGGTCTGATTCTTCTGGGCAGAGATTGGCAAATTTTTTTCTGTAAGAGGCCAGCTAGTAAGTATTTTAGGCTCTGCAGGCCATTCTCTCTCTGGCAACTACTTGACTCTGCTGGCAAGGTGCAAAAGCAGCCACAGATAGTGGAAAAACAACAGGTGTGACTGTGTATCAATAAAACTTTATTAAATAGACACTGAAATTAGAATTCCGTATAATTTTCACAGATCATGGTATTCTTCTTTTTCTTTTTTCTTTTCCTCTCATTATTTGAAAATGTGAAAATAATTCTTAGCTCACAGGCAGTGGAGTAACAGATGGTGGGTGGGATTTGGCTCTGGGGGTTAGCTTTTAGACTCCTGCTCTAATGAATTAGAAAAAGCACAAGGATTGGACTCGTGCTTGGTTCCAGTCACTTCATTTGGAGTCTAGACTCAGTTTCTTCATTAAAAAAAAATCAGGTTAAATGATACCACCTGCTAGAGAGGATGTGGGCTTCCTGGGTGGCTCAGATGGTAAAGAATCTACCTACCAGTGCAGGAGATGTGGGTTTGATCTCTGGGTTGGAAGATACCCCGGAGAAGGGAATGACTACCCACATCAGTATTCTTGTCTGGAAAATTCCGTGGACAGAGGAGCCTGGTGGGCTACAGTCCATGGAGTCGCAAAGAGCTGGACACGACTGAGCAAGAAAACATGCACTGAGACGATGTGGGGCAACAAGAACTCTCACTCACTACTGGTGAGAATGCAAAATGGTACAGCTATTTAAGAAGACACTTTGGCAGGTTCTTACAAAACATATTCTTGCCATACAATCTAGCAAGTCACGGTTTTTGGTATTTTCTCAAATGATTTGAAAACGTATATCTACACCTACATAACAAAAAACCCTGTATATGATGTTTATAGCAGCTTTATTCATAGTTGCCCAAACTTGGAAGCAACCAAGATGTCCTTCACTTGGTGAATGGGTAAATAAACTGTAGTACATCCAGGCAATAGAATATTATTTAGTGCTAAAAAGAGTTGAGCCATCAAGCTATGAAAAGATATGGAGGAACAGTAAGTGACTTTGCTATATGAAAGAAGCCAGTGTGAAAGGTGTACATACTGTGTGATTCCAACTATATGACTTTCTGGAAAAGGCAAAACCATGGAGACGGTGAAAAGACAGGTGGTTGTCAGGGTTAGAGGAGAGCGAGCAGATGACGCACAGAGGGGTTTTAGGCCTGAGAATTATTCTGTATGCTATTACAATGGTAGATACATGCCAGTGTACATTTATCAAGACCCAGAGAATATATAATATTAAGAGTGAACCCTAATGTAAACTATGGACTTTGAGTGGTTATGATGTATCAGTCAGTTCATCTAATGTAATGAAGTTTCCACCCCGTTGATATTGGAATAGGGGGTGTCCTGTGTAAGCCTGTAGAGATAGGGAGTATATAGGATTTCTCTGCTCAGTGTTGCTGTGAATCTAAAACAGCTGTGAAAAATAAAGTCTATTAAAAAATAAGGTTAATGATATCTGCTCAATCTAACTCATAGCCCAGTGATCTGTTGAGTTAGTTGTAAAGCACTAAGGAAACAGGAGTTGCTACCACAAAGCTAGTTACTGAATAGAAGTCAGCTCCCTTCTTCCCTTTGAAATGTTCTGAGTAACAGGAGTCTGGAGAGAGGTTTCCAGAATGAAACGTTTCTGGGTACCTCCTGGAAATGCACAGTGGAGGCATTGACTTCTGGGTTCTAGGAACTCAGGTGGGGCTGTTGACTAGTTTCTGCACATGGTCTCTCCATGTGTCTTGGGCCTCTCCTAGCATGGCTTTCTGAGAGTGACTGTCCCAAGGCTTGTCATTAAAAAACTACCACCGTGCTTGCTTCGGCAGCACATATACTAAAATTGGAATGATACAGAGAAGATTAGCATGGCCCCTGCACGAGGATGACACACAAATTCGTGAAGCGGTCCATATTTTTTACAGGAAGCTTGGGGCTGGTGCACTGGGATGACACAGAGGGATGGTATGGGGAGGGAGGTGGGAGGGGGGTTCAGGATGGGGAACACGTGTACACCTGTGGCGGATGCATGTTGATGTATGGCAAAACCAATACGGTATTGTAAAGTAAAATAATAATAATAATAAAAAAAATAAAAAATAAAATTAAAGGCATCTGAACAACAACCAAAAAATAAAAAAAATAAAAAACTACCACCAAATGCAAAACGTGATTAAGGTTATTCAACTCAGCATTTCCCAGACACATGCATGACTTCAGAGACCATTAACCAATCCAACACCAATAACATTAGGGTCTGTGGGAGTCTACAGATGCTCTTTGGAGGATGCTAGTCTAAGTCATTTCAATTAATGCCATAGGGAAGCTGAACACATGAGGAATTTACCTTCATGAAGCTTCAAATCTTGCCGAGGAAAAAAGGCAAAGAATTGTCTTCTACTGACATTTGGTCTTATTGCTGTTTGATACTACCTGTCGCACAGAGTCGGACACGACTGAACCGACTTAGCAGCAGCAGCAGCAGCAGCAAGTACTGATGCTAAAGCTGAAAGTCCAATACTTTGGTCACCTCATGTGAAGAGTTGACTCATTGGAAAAGACTCCGATGCTGGGAGGGATTGGAGACAGGAGGAAAAGGGGACAACAGAGGATGAGATGGTTGGATGGCATCACCGACTCGATGGACATGAGTTTGAGTGAACTCTGTCAGTGATGGACAGGGAGGCCTGGCATGCTGCGATTCATGGGGTTGCAAAGAGTCGGACACGACTGAGCGACTGAACTGAACTGAACTGAACATGTTGTTATATTTTATTAGAAAGTTATGAGCTATTGGCAAATGTGTGGATTTAAGTCACCTTTTTCAGTTAGACTTTGTTAATTTTTCCCACATTTATTTCAATAGTAACAGATTATTGAAATGAAAAGGCAAGTTAATGGAGGAGTCTGCCTCAGTTACAGTTCTGTTTCCTCCATACTCCCTATGTGTGCTTCCCGTGTAGTGTCTCAGTGGTAAAGAATCTGCCTGCCAATGCAGAAGACATGGTTTGACCCCTGGGTCAGAAAGATCCCCTGAAGGAGGAAATGACAACCCACGTCAGTGTTCTTGCCTCAAGAATTCCATGGCAGAGGGGCCTGGCGGGCTACAGTCCATAGGGTCACAAAGAATCGGACACAACTCAGCATGCATGCAAAAAATACTCACTTTGTAAAGAGAGATGTACATAGAATTCTGGTTCTCAAGATAGCAGCATAGATATTTGTGGATTGATGTATTAGGGAAGTTAATGATGCTGCAGCTCAAACTCCAATACTTTGGCCACCTGATGTGAAGAACTGACTCATTGGAAAAGACCCTGATGCTGGGAGAGATTCAAGGCAGGAGGAGAAGGGGATGACAGAGGATGAGATGGTTGGATGACATCACTGGCTTGATGGACATGAGTTTGAGTAGGCTCCTGGAGTTGGTGATGGACAGGGAAACCTGGCGTACTGAAGTCCATGCGGTCGCAGAGTCAGACACGACTGAGTGACTGAACCGAATGACTTGTTAGCCTCTTCGGTGTTGTTTGGGAGAATAATCAAGTATTCTGAAATTGTTTCTGAGCTGCCCACACTGCAGGATGCTCTGTGGAGTTGCCCATAGCAAGAAGCAATTTGGCTGACCTCTTCTTTGCTGTATATCTGATTTTCTGCTCCAAACATAGCACCACATTTCTGATGCCCTGGGCAATGAGTGCATATCTCTTCAAGATGCGCCCCACCACCTAAATGAACCTTACATACCCTGCATGGCTTCTCTTTTAACCAGGCCATTCCGAATGCATTCTCCAGTGTGAAGAAAGGTCTGTCCAGCTCTTGAATGTGATGTAATAAAAGAACAGAAATTTATACTGGTAGGCAGATAATCTGTGCTGCTGCTGCTGCTGCTGCTGCTAAGTCGCTTCAGTCGCGTCCGACTCTGTGCGACCCCATAGACGGTAGCCCACCAGGCTCCCCCGTCCCTGGGATTCTGCAGGCAAGAACACTGGAGTGGGTTGCCATTTCCTTCTCCAGTGCATGAAAGTGAGAAGTGAAAATGAAGTCGCTCAGTCGTGTCTGACTCTAGCGACCCCATGGACTGCAGCCCACCAGGCTCCTCCATCCACGGGATTTTCCAGGCAAGAGTACTGGAGTGGGGTGCCATTGCCTTCCCCGCAGATAATCTGTACTGATATAATATTCTCAAAGCCTTGAGAATAAATGATTTCTTTTCCATTACAGCTGGCAACAATAATATCTATACTTTTATAGCATTTAATAGGGTACATTGTCCCTTTAACTGTGTTTAAGTGTTTAAGAATGGGGCAACTTGGTCAGGAGAAAAGTGTTTGCAAATAAAGCAGTGAAGCCCAGAGGTTTTGATGAACAGGCCCAAGGACTCCCAGAAGGAGATGGAGCTACGGTTTGCGTTCCACTCTTGACTCCAGGTTCTTTCAACTCTATTTGCTGCCTTCTGAGAGATGGGCATCCTGTAGTTGGACAGGTAACAATGAACTTACTAATACTACGCATTTAAATGACATCTGTGATGCCTACTACACAGAATCACCTAATAGCTAATATTCTTTTTCCCAGTAGTCTTGAAACATAGTCTGGATAAATCCAGAGCTCTTAAAAATTTTTTCATTAGAAAACATTTTGAAAACATTCAAGAGCAGAAAGAAGAGTATAATTGCTCCCTATGATCCAAGTTTTCAGTTTTAATAATTAGCAGCACATGGGCGAGCTTGTTTTAGCTCTTTCCCCCACCTCAACTGGATTAAATGAAAAATCCTAAGTATCATATTATTTCTTCTGTAAATACTTAAGGATATGTCTCTAAGAGATAATGTTTTCTGATTTTTTTTTTTCTGTATAACAAACCTCTTCTAAACTTAATGCTTTAAAACTGTAGTTTATTATTCTCTCCACAGTTCTGTGGGTTCACTGGGTTTAGCTGGGCAGGTCTCTAATGCATCTGAAGATACATCTGGGCTGGATTTGCAAGAGGGCTCACTCATAGGACCGTCCGCGGGGAACTCAGGTGGCACTGCTGATTTTAGTTCCTTTTGATGGTCTCTCAGTGTGGCTTGGGCTTCTCCTAGTATGGCTGCTGGGTTCCAAGAAGGAATGTCCCAAGAGCAAGAGTTCAAGACATTTGAGTAGAAGCTTTAAGGCTCTTATGACCTAGTCTCAGAGCTTACGGTCAGGCTTCCATCACATTCCATTGAAGAAGGGAGTCACTGGGGCTACCCCAGGATTAATGGAAGGGATTTAGACTCTACCTCTCAATGGGAAGAGATGCTAAAAAAATTAAGAATAATTCCTGGATATCACAAATATCCAGTCAGTGTTTTACATTTGGTTTGTTCAATGCAAACGAGAATCAAATGAGGATCAAATGAGTTCCACATTTTATGGACTTTTATGTTTCTTTTAATCAAAGATACTCCCTCTCTTTTTACTCTTTGCTTGAAATTTATTTGTTGAAGAGGCAGGTAATTTGTCCTATTAAATTTACTACAGTCTGAATTTTGCTGCTTACAGACCCTGATGTTCCTCTTTCTCTTTTATTTTTCTCTTGGAAACTGTTAGGTACAGAAGCTTGATCAAGTTTAGGTTTAACATTTCCTAGGTGGTGATGTGTACTTGTTGCGTCACACCAGGAGGTGCAAAATCAGTTTTATCTCTTTGGCGATGTTGAAATTGACTTGTGGGATCAGGTGTTAAATCCAGAGCACCTTACTCCAATTGTGCCTTTTTAGGAAAAGTTTTTAAGTAGTTGCCTCATGTTTTGCAGTTTCAGGAAATGTAGTGTCTACATTTCTATATCTCTGCATTTACCCTGAGCTAACCATGGTGACTGCAGCCATGAAATTAAAAGACGCTTACTCCTTGGAAGAAAAGTTATGACCAACCTAGATATCTGCATATTGAAAAGCAGAGACATTACTTTGCCAACAAAGTCTGTTTAGTCAAGGCTATGGTTTTTCCAGTGGTCATGTATGGATGTGAGAGTTGGACTGTGAAGAAGGCTGAGCGCCGAAGGATTGATGCTTTTGAACTGTGGTGTTGGAGAAGACTCTTGAGAGTCCCTTGGACTGCAAGGAGATCCAACCAGTCCATTCTGAAGGAGATCAGCCCTGGGATTTCTTTGGAAGGAATGATGCTAAAGCTGAAACTCCAGTACTTTGGCCACCTCATGTGAAGAGTTGACTCATTGGAAAAGACTCTGATGCTGGGAGGGATTTGGGGCAGGAGGAGAAGGGGACGACAGAGGATGAGATGGCTGGATGGCATCACTGACTCGATGGACGTGAGTCTGAGTGAACTCTGGGAGGTGGTAATGGACAGGGAGGCCTGGCGTGCTGCGATTCATGGGGTCGCAAAGAGTCGGACACGACTGAGCGACTGAACTGAACTGAACTGAACCATGAGCTGGACATCATATCAGATTCTTTCTATGAATTAAGTTTTCATAACATTTATTTTTTTTATAGGGCTGATTTATTTTTCATAACAGCCCTATAAAGGAGGTGTTATGAGCATCCCCATTTTCCAGAGAAGGAAACTGAGACACCATACTCCTAGTGCCTGACATCCAGACAGTGAATGCTTTCTGATTAATTCTCAATCACAAAAGGGATTCATCCTCATTTGCGGGATTTCTGAGAAAGGGAACGAGGTCTTATAGGAGGGCAAAATGAGGAAGTCACACATTCAGTTGCCTCCATTTGACATCCAGAGTCATTGAGTCTTGAGGCTTGTGAGGCAAATTCTGCCCCAGCTTCCTAGTGCAGGAGAATGATTTATTGAACAATAACATTTCCCTCTTTTGCATTATTCATTGTGCAGTAGGGTCAGGAGGGCGTGGCCTGCTACCTCCGCAAAGGATGCCGGGATGTCACCCTGCTTTACATTTGTGTTACTTGCTTTACCCAGACACTGGGTGCCAGCAGGAGGCTCAGAAACGACAATTTTATTTTAAAGAAAATATTTTCAAGTGCAATTTGCAGTTTATACATGAAGAGTAATGAGCAAAACAGATGCAGCTGTCTTTTAAATTAACCCTGCCGTGCCACCCAGTTTGCTTTCCTACCGAAGTGATAATGTAGGCAGCTTTGGTGCGGTTTGTCGGGAGTTTGGAAACTTCTGGAGCTTCAGAGGCAGTGGAGTTTGGCTAACAGACAGATGCATGGCCGATATGCTGGGTATCTAGGGCTGCTGTGTTGGGGGGAAAAAAGCCTCAGAAGAACAGAATTCAAGAAAAACATAGGGAAATGGCTTCTGAGAATGAACTGCAAGGACCGGATGACCGAGCCCTGAACGGCACTGTTGGGTAGCGGGAACGCTTCACTTTCTCCAGGGAACCATTCCTGAAGGACACAGCAGCATTTCCTGCATCTCTGTGGAGCTATTTAGAGCCGTCTTGGTGCGGCTGCCCAGTCTCACGTGGTCTAAAGCAGAGTCCGCGCTCTGTCACCTTGGAGAGGTTGTCCTCCACGCTCTCAGGCAGGCACCCGTGCGCCGTTGGGGGCCAGCTCTGCCCTCCCTGGAGGATTCCCCATCTGGAGACCACACCCCAGTGGTCATAAATGCACCCAAGCTGTGTGGGTCTCTGGGCTCACCAGTCATGCATGTTGATAAAGCCAATTTCTTAACAGTGCCTGAAAGGGAGAGACTAGTTCCAATTTAGAAGATACAATTTCTTTACATTCCTGGGCATGGCTCTTGGTTATTTTGAAGGGCACGAAATGACTTAAATCAAGGTGAGTTCACACCTGATTATAAAGAGAGACACAAGCACACATGCAGACACACCCACAATTTAATGTTTTGATATACTGACATCACTCCCAAGCAGACACAGTGAGGGTGCTGTTTGACTCAGGGAAAGAAGGAGGCGGCCTCAGGTGTAAGACTGAGGCACAGACTACCAGGAAGTTTCCATGGTCTGATGAAGGAGATAGGCTTCACTCTGAGGCATATAATGGCTTTAATCCATCTGCTGCCTAATTTCTTTTCTTGGGGTTAAGGGCTGAACCTGGCCTGTAGAGACTCCGAGTTAAATTAGCCACTCAGGGATACAGCATTTTTAATGACCAAGCAGTTATCTCATTAAGAGCACGAGGACGTTTTATGTAGAGCACTGTGGTGGTTGCTTATTTTTAAAATACTTTTTGTCCATGTGCCTTTCCCATGGACAGAGTCCTTAGTAGTATTTCCTGGGTTGGTGTCTTATGACTCAGGAATAGAGGCTTATATGAGATCTGCAGGAAGGAAGAGGTAGAAAGAGAGGAAGGAAGGAGAAAGGAAAAAGGGAAGGAGGAAGGAAGGAAGGAGGGAAGAAAAGAGGCAGAAATAATGACCCTCAGACTGGCCAGTTCACTGGAGTTGAGTTGAATATATCACTGTTGAAAGATTTGTCTTTTCGCTTCATGTTTTTTACTTAAATTAAGGTGATTGGCTACACTGACTGGTTGGAAGCCACCATTAGGTCCCACTCCATCTATCTTTAGAGTGGTGGTGCAAAGTCTCCGGTGGGGCAGCATCCTCAGCCATGATGTAATGAGAGTTTCTACCTCATGCTTGTATGTCATTCATACGAGTGGAGCATCATGGGAGCTGGAATAGATTGATGTCCCCTCCAAGAATAGCACTGATTATAGAACAGATTTTCCCATATACAGAGCCATTTTTAATTCACTGCCTACCACAGCTGCCAGCCTGCAGAGATAATTCCTTCTAGCAGAATAGCTCTAGATTATTATAGGGAAATCAAATTTGCATAAAAGCTCCCTCCCTTTCTCTCTCTTTCTCTTTAAGTTACTAAACAGATATTGTCAATTGCTTTTGTTGGGAGAGCTTTGCGGGGGGCGGGGTAAGGGGAAAATACATTAATTTGGGGGGAAATGACACAGAAACTTTCTATACAGTTTTAAATATTTTGACGACGTATTTAGTGTGACATGACGCTTGATGGATGCTTCACTGTTTTCAATATGCTTTTTAGTTCAACAAACTTTTAATATACTTTAAAATTTTGTTTTGAATGAACATAGGCCCTGGGGACATAAACATGAATGGCCTTTACTTTTGAAAAGCTTATTTTATTTGATTCATGGGGAAAATTATGTGAAATAAATAAGGTATTAGGTCCATTAGGTCCATTTTGCATATGAGGAAACTGAGGCTCAGAGAAGTTTTTGAAAGTGTGCTCAGCTGAAGAAGGAAAGATTGAGAACAGGCCTTCAGAGTCTCGTTTGGACTTGTTTGGGGTACCATGATGTCACTCAGGAGGGGAAAGGTTGCTGTTGCAAATTGGCAGCTTAGAGGTGTTGGCCAAACCTTTTAATTTGTCTTTGAAAAATCAGAAAGTTTTACCCCTGCATCTTCCACCCCTCAAAAGAAAGGACTTCTGGCTTCTTTTAAAAACATATCTTAACATCTGACAACACAAGCCTGTATTCCATCAAGGTAAGTCTGCTTCATCAGACTGGGTATGGCCCACATCCTTATGCCCAACTTGCTCACTTAAGTTACCAGCTTTGGGCAAAGAAAGCTTTGAGTTGTTCCCTCTGCTGAATCTGGCAGAGACCAGGGATGTGGGTACATTGCCCTGGGAGTATCATTCTTGCACTTGTTTTTAAAATAATCTTTTCATTTTTCCCTTGCCTCAATTTTTCAGCTTTAAAAGAAAGTTGGTAATTTTTCAGCTTTTTCAAAAAAGATTATCTCCTGTAGGCCCCCAATCCTGATGATTTAGGATTTGGAGACTCACGAGAGATTTTTACTCTGTTAGCCACTGTAGGCTGATATTCTGCTTGTATTCTTTAAAAGGCTTTTGTAGATATTATTTTATTCAGTTGTGTTCTGTTTTCTGATCTGTTTTAAGCTATCTTTTGGGGGATAAAGAGTGTGAATGTAGAAGTCTATCTAGCCTTCACTTTGGCACGTGGGCTTCAATTTTCTGATTTTGTTGAGCAAATTTCTATGCTGAATATCTAGTTCTTTGCGACCCTATGGACTGTAGCCTGCCAGGCTGCTCTGTCCATGGAATTCTCCAGGCAAGAACACCAGAGTGGAGTAGCCATTCCCTTCTCCAGGGCATCTTCCCGACCCAGGGATCAGACCCAGGGATCAAAGCCAGGTCTCCTGCATTGCAGGTGGATTCTTTACTGCCTGAGCCACCAGGGAAGCCCTCATGCTGAATATAGGTTCTTCTTATTAAGAAAATGAGGATAAGGCTACTGTAAGAAATAAATTGAGAGATAATCATGGTGTTGAACACTTAGATATAAGGTGTTGCTAAATTCTACTTTACTGCAGAAGTGTAATTAAATCACTTGATTTAACCATGGAAGCTATAGGTTAGACAGATCATCCAGGAATCTAAAAACAGCTCTGGCGCAGGAGACCTTCCGGGAAAGGATTGTATGCAGCAGGCTGAGTATATAAAGTGGGCTCTGGGCCCCGCCCCCAGTATACCTCTTCCTGGTGTGATGCCGTCACCTACTTGTTCCATCACAATTGAGGTGACAATCTGTTGAGGGTCCCACATTGGGTGGAAGGTTGTTTGGGTGCCCTTTGCATAACTTTGCAACTCTACAATTCCAAATCTGGGTTTCTGCCCACCGCCCACCTCCTGAGAAGATGGAGATACGCCTGCAGTATGGGTTGGCTTCCAAGCTAGTGACAGTTCACTTGTCCCTCAAATATAACTCCTTTCTTCTCACTGCTTAAAATTCCATTTAAGTTGTGCTGTTTTGGCTTTAGGCTTTTGATTTTATGTTAAAAATTAGTTATCAACCTTTTCAAGTGCAGAGTTGGCAAAACATATTCCTACACTTTATCCATGTGACCTTCGTAAAAGCCCTGTGAGGTAGGAGAGTAGCATTGTCTCCTTTGGGGAAAAAAGAAATAACAGAGGAAAGACTATGATTTGGGAGCTAGAGATGCTGGTTTTGAGCCTTAGTTATAACTCAGAAACTGTGTGGTCTTGAACAGGAATACAGTATCTCTGAAACTGATTTCTCTCCCTACATACAGAAAATTAAAATATTACTTTACAGAATGATTATAAGGATTAGAGATAATATTTTCATCCATCCACCCATCCATCGTTTATTTATTTATTTATTCTACAAATATTTTGTCAGCTCCCACTGAGAGCCAGGCTCTGTACTGGTTCTGGGAATACATTGGTGAATATGACAGACCCTGTTCCTGCCCTTACTGGGCTTATGGTCTAACACCAAGTACAACATGGAGCACACAGTAATTTTTCAGTAAATGGCAGTTGTTTCGAAACAACCAGCCTAGTGGTTCCTTAGTGAGTGCAGAGCAGAGGGGGAGCTGAGCTCAGATTTTGGAGTCTTTGGCTCTGCCCAGTCCTTGGGGAAAGGAAGCTCACTGTTGCTGTGACCTGAGCCGCTTTATTCTGGTCATCATCCCTGGTGTGCCCTGTCAGAGAGGAGCGTCAGCAACAGACATTTGTTTCTTCCAGTTCTGGAGGCTGGGAAATTTAAGATCAAGGCACTGTCAGGTGGGATGTTTGCTAAGAGCCCACTTCCGAGTTCATGGACAGCCTTTCCAAGTGAGTCCTCACTTGGCAGGAGGGATGAGGGAGCTCTCTTACAACCTCACTCTTGAGGACTCCATCCTTACAACCTCCCAAAGGCCCAAATGCCATCAGGTTTCAGCATATGAATCTTGGGGGCGGGGTCACAAACATTCGGTCTACATCAGAGTGTAGTGAGGTGGATTATGACCCACTGACTATGGGCAATTTACTTCATTTCACGAATCCTCAAGTTCCTAATTTGCAGAGCGGGCACCATGACAGCACCTGCCTCAGCAGGTTGTCATGGAGATCAGATGAAGTTTCTGGTAAGTAGCGAGCTCAGTACCTGCCACATGGGGAAGTGTTTATAACACAGTGGATGTTATTGTTGGTTGGGCTCTCAAATGGCATATGCATGTGTGGGGAGGACATATTTGCTCCTGCTTCTCATTCTTGGCTGTCCTTTCTGTGGCCAGGGGATCAGAACACAGCCGCAGATGCTGAGTCCAAGAGGCTTGTGTCCTCTTTCCACCTGTCTGCTATTTGTCTATGTCGTCTGTTTAAAAACTGTGCTGGGCTGAGGCTGGTCATGAGGCGGGCAGGCCATTAGGACAGGTCTTCTTTTGGTCTATTCTGTCCCCTCTCAACCAAACAGTTCTGTTTAACAGTCCTGCCCTTGGCTCGTGGGGTGAGACCACTTATATTTAAGGAAGAGGCTTCAGAGATGCTATGGAGAGAGGGTGCTGTATGTCAAGTTTCTGCCTTATGTCAAGTGTCTGAAGTCAGGCTGCCTGAGTTCAAGTCCCAGGTCTATTTCTTATGAGCTAAGTAATTTGACTGCTGTCAACCCCAGTTTCTTCATCTGAAAAGTAGGGGTAATAATAGCTAAGACTTAAAGAACGTTTACTGTGTTCGAGGCACCTCCCATATACCAATTCATCCATCCCCAACCTGCTCTGAGTTAGCTGTTACTGGTACACCTGTTTGAAACCAGGAAGCTTGAGGCTTAGAGAGATTAACTAACTAGGTTTGCTCAAGGCAAATGACAGACCTGGGGTTTGGACCCAGGCAGTTAGAACCCAGAGTTTTGTGTGCTTAATCACTCCTACTGTCTCCTTCCCTGATGGGATGGGATAATAAGCATGAAGCTTGGCACACAGTATGTGCTTAGTAAAATTTTTTTTTCAAGTGAAAAATTTTAATTTTGTGTTATCCAGTGTGTACTTCTTTCTTTGTAATTTCTTCCTATCATTTAAACTTGGAAATCAGTTAGCCTTTTACATTTCAGCTATATTTAAAAATTCCTTTTTCTAACTGATGCTTTAATCTCTTGAATGTTTATATTTAATTATTTTGGCCACAAAAAGCAAATTAAAATTTTAATTATTTATTTGTTATTTTGTAGTAGTAAGAACAGTTAAGATTTACCCACTTAACAAACTTTTAAGTGTGTAATATGTTATGATTGATTATAGGTATAATGCTGTAGAGGAGCTCTCTAGAGCTTAGTCATCTTTTTATTTTTTAATTTTTATTTTGTTCAGTTTTAAGTTTTTAAATTGAAGCATGGTTGACTTACAATGTTGTGTTAATTCCTGCTGGACAGCAAAGTGAGTCAGTTATACACATATATATTCTTTTTCTACTATTCTTTTCCATTTTGGTTTATCAAAAGGTATTGAATATACTCTGTGTTATATAGTAGGACATTGTTGTTTATCCATTCTATATGTATAAAAGCTTACATCTGCTAACCCAAACCTCCTGCTTCATCCCTTCCCAACCTCCTTCCCCTTGGTGACCACTAGTCTGTTAGAGCTTAGTCATCTTGCTTGACTAGAACTTTATACCTATTGATTAACCTCTCCCCATCGCCCCTCCCCCAGCTCCTGGTAATAGTATGTGCAGAGTAGATAATAACCATCACCCTCAGCTCTGAAGGTGAGTGTGGGTCTCTCTTTCTGGAGCAGTAGGGAGCAGGGCCTTAGGACACTGGCTGGTGGGCATTCTTCCGAGATCTCAGACTCATTGGTGCCTGTGTTCATCTTGGCCTTGTGATAGAAATTTGAAACCTAATTACAAATTTATTTATTTATTTATTTATTTTTGGCTGTCCTGGGCCTTGCTGCCTGGGATTTCTCTAGACGTAGCAAGTTGGGGCTAATCTCTAGTTGTGGTGCATGGGTTTCTCACTGTAGTGGCTTCTCTTGTAGCAGAGGACAGGCTGGAGGGTGTGTGGGCTTCGGTAGTTGTTGCACATGGGCTCAGGAATTGTGGCTCCTGGGCAGAGCACAGGCTCAATTGTTGTGGTGCGTGGGTTTAGTTGCTCCATGGCATGTGGGATCTTCCTGGATTAGGGATCAAACTTGTGTCTCCCACATTGACAGGCAATTCTTTACCACGGAACCACCAGGGAAACCTGAAACCTAATGCTTATGAGTTGCCCTCATGAGACTGTGATACCCTCATAGCAACACTAACATTACCGTAAATATGGGGTATTTATTAAGTGTCTACTTACACCTGATGCATTTTCAGATGCTCCAGACACAGGTAAGCAACCCTGAATCATGCCCCTCTTGGAGTTTTAAGACCAAAACAAAGAATGCTCCACTTGTTTTGCACTGATGTTAGTTTTCAGTCAGTTGGTATATCTACCTCAAATTCACATGAAAGCTTTTAAAAATCATTATTATCATCACCATTATCATCATCCTCCCCACCATCATCATAACAAGTTCTTACTATGTGCTAACTGCTATGTGCTTTGCCTGACTCATCTCATTTAATTCTCACATTAGAGCATAAAATGAAGATTTCTGTTACGTTAGTCACCTACAAATTAAGGCAAATGTTGTGAAAATATCAGTTGCTTAGCGATAGTTAAAACAGAAGGAAGGGGAGATAAATGTATCTCAGCTTTTGGAATATTTAAGAATTGCAACAAAAACATTTTAAGAGATTCCTTTGGTGTAAATGTCTGTATGCTTAGAAAAATAAGATACGATAAATATAAAATTATTAAAACTGCTAGTATCCATTTCCAAAATATTGCCTAGTGGGCATAGGTCTTTTCAGTTTGTAATAGAATTATGTAATGAGTGCCTACTATGTTCTGGCACCTTGGTATTCCCCTATACCCTGCTTACTTGTGGAAGTTCTTGATTTTTATATAATGTCTCGTGTTAGTAATGAATTAACAGTTAATTTCAGTCTCATTGAGGTACAGGGATTTTCCTAGAGGTACCTCTCAGTGCCAAATAATTTTTAGCAGCTTCCTTTGTAAGGAAAGTTTCCAGGATAGTCAATAAGGAAGACTCTCCCCATTTTATTGGATAGATTCTTTTGTACTTAAAATTTTCTTTTTTTTTTTTTTTTTTTTTTTTGATCATGAAAGTAATATCAGCCCACACTTCCAATTCTGGCTACATGTTGGGTAGACCAGATGCTCTAATAAATCTTCCTGCTCAAATAACCTAAGAATGATGGGTAAAGTATAACTAACATCTTCTAATGATATCTACAAAGAAAGGGAGCAGAATTTCCAGGGCATAAAAATAAAGAGAGAGATGGAAAGTGGGTGTAAAGCATAAACTGAGACTCTGCCCTGAGGGTGTTTGCTGAGAGCAGAAACTTAGATTCTCAAGCTCTGAGTACTGTACTGGGGCTTTCCAGGTGGCACTAGTGGTAAAGAAGCCACCTGCCAATGCAGGAGACACAGAAGATGCAGGTTTGATCCCTGGGTTGGGAAGATTGCCTGGAGGAGGAAATGGCAACCCACTGCAGTATTCTTGCCTGGAGAATTCCATGGACAGTGGGGCCTAGTGGGCCCCCATCCACAGGATCACAGAGTTGGACATCACTGAAGTGACTTAGCACATGAGGACATACTGTGCTGGGGACCAGAAACCAGTCTTTGGGCCGGTGTAATGTGGGAAGGTGAAAGTGAGAACCTACTGTGAAGCTTGGGCACTCAAAGGACAACATTTTCCATGAAAAAGGGAGTTAGGGAAAAAATCCTCCTTTTGGCCAAGAGAAAGACTTAGCTCCCACTGGGGGGAAAAATGTCTTCTTCCCCACATTTTAACAACAGTCCTGCTCTCCTTTGGCTTTGGGAGCTGAATTTAGACTTGCTGAGTGATCTTAAATTGAGGTCCTCAGTGCCTGGAAGATGTGGGGTAAATGCTTTCTGGAGAAATGCACCTTAATCCTAGACCCTGTGGCATCTTCACAGTTTCAGGTTCTGTTCAGTTCAGTTCAGTCGCTCAGTCGTGTCCGACTCTTTGTGACCCCATATGGCAGCATGCCAGGCCACCCTGTCCATCACCAACTCCTGGAGTTTACCCAAACTCACGTCCATCGAGTCTGTGATGCCATCCAGCCATCTCATCCTCTGTCGTCTCCTTCTCCTCCTGCCCCCAATCCCTCCCAGCATCAGGGTATTTTACAATGAGTCAACTCTTCACATCAGGAGGCCAAAGTATTGGAGTTTCAGCTTCAGCATCAGTCCTTCCAATGAACACCCAGGGCTGATCTCCTTTAGAATGGACTTGTTGGATCTCCTTGCAGTCCAAGGGACTCTCAAGAGTCTTCTCCAACACCACAGTTCAAAAGCATCAATTCTTTGGCGCTCAGCTTTCTTCACAGTCCAACTCTCACATCCATACATGACCACTG
>NW_011494708.1:2119446-2146564 GCF_000754665.1 Bison bison bison | reverse complement strand
ACAGTTCAAAAGCATCAATTCTTTGGCGCTCAGCTTTCTTCACAGTCCAACTCTCACATCCATACATGACCACTGGAAAAACCATAGCCTTGACTAGACGAACCTTTGTTGGCAAAGTAATGTCTCTGCTTTTTAATATGCTGTCTAGGTTGGGCATAACTTTCCTTCCAAGGAGTAAGCGTCTTTTAATTTCATGGCTGCAATCACCATCTGCAGTGATTTTGGAGCCCCCCAAAATAAAATCTGACACTGTTTCCATTGTTTCCCCATCTGTTTCCCATGAAGTGGTGGGAACAGATGCCATGATCTTAGTTTTCTGAATGTTGAGCTTTAAGCCAAATTTTTCACTCTCCTCTTTCACTTTCATCAAGAGGCTTTTTAGTTCCTCTTCACTTTTTGCCATAAGGGTGGTGTCATCCGCATATCTGAGGTTATTGATATTTCTCCCAGCAATCTTGATTCCAGCTTGTGCTTCTTCCAGTCCAGCATTTCTCATGATGTACTCTGCAGTTATCTCACAATCCAGAGTTACAAACACATGAAAAATGTAGATGTTATGTATTTAAGAGTCAGGGAGAAAACAAACAGAGTGAGATCTTTAAGTACTTCAAATATTGGACCTGTGATGATACAGAAAAAATATTCAGAAATAAGTTAAAGATGTTCAATTAAATGATAGAACTGAAAACATGAGAAAAGAGCAAACTGCATGCATGCTAAGTCACTTCAGTTGTGTCCGACTCTTTGCGACCCTATGGACTATAGCCCGCCAGGCTCCTCTGTCCATGGGTTCTCCAGGCAAGAATACTGGAGTCGGTTGCTATGTCCTCTTCCAAGGGATTTTCCTGACCCAGAGATAGAACCTACATCTCCCATGGCTCCTGCATTGCAGGCAGATTCTTTACTGCTGAGCCACCAGGGAACAGTTATCCCCCATTATCCATTTGTTGTTGTTCAAGTAGCTCAGTCATGTCTGACTCTTTGTCACCCCATGGACTGCAGCAGGCCAGGCTTCCCTGTCTTTCACTAACTCCCAGAGTTTGTGCAAACTCATGTCCATCGAGTTGATGATGCAATCCAACCATCTCATCCTCTGTCATCCCATTCTCCTCCTGCCTGCAATCTTTCCCAGCATCAAGGTCTTTTCCAATGAGTTGGGTCTTTGCATCAGGTGGCCAAAGAATTGGGGCTTCAGCATCAGTCCTTCCAATGAATATTCAGGGTTGATTTATTTTAGGATTGACTGGTTTGATCTCCTTGCTGTCCAAGAGACTTTCAAGAATCTTCTCTATTACCAGAGTTCAAAGCATCAGTTGTTTGGTGCTCAGCCAAATTCACATCCATACATGACTGCTGGAAAAACCATAGCTTTGACCATACAGACCTTTTTCAGCAAAGTGATGTCTATACTTTTTAATACACTCCAGGACATTCCTTATCCATGGGGGAATACATTCCAAGACCCGCCAGTGAATGCCTGAAGCTACAAATATTATTGAACCTTATATATACTATGCTTTTCTTGTACTAATTAGCAGGTATCCCTTACAATGGGAATATGGTGGGCAAAGGGATGATTCATATTCTGAGCAGGATGGAGCTGGATGGTGCAAGATTTCAGCAGACTACTCAGAAAGGCATGAAGTTTAAAACTTATGAATTGTTTATTTCTGAAATTTTTCAGTCAATATTTTTGACAGGATAACTAAAACCATGGAGAGCAAAACTGCAGATGAGGGACTTCTGTATCAAAAGTTTATTGAAAAACCTAGGAAGATTTTTAAAGAGCCCAAGTAGAACATCTAGAAATGAAAATAGAATTATTAAAATTAAAAGTAAAACATGCTCTTTGTAAGAAATTTGGAAAGAATAAAGGAAAACCCATAAATTAAACATTATTCTATCATGAAGGCACAAGCAGTATTAATAATCTTCATGTAATTCATTCGTCTTTTTTCTATGCATTTTTACGAAATAGACATTATATATGAATAGACATTCCATATGAATATTATTTTATGCCATCATTTTCTTTCTATATGAGCACTTTCCAGTCATTGTACTATATAATATATGTGAGTAAGGAAATGTCATCATGTACATGTTCCTCTGTAGCTGGATTTGGGCTTCCACGGTGGCTCAGCAGTAAAGAATCTGCCTGTAACACAGGAGATAACAGGATACACAGGTTTGATTCCTGGGTTGGGAGGTTCCCCTGGAGAAGGGCATGGCAACCCACTCGTATTCTTGCCTGGAGATCCCATGGACAAAGGAGCCTGGCAGGCTACAGTCCATGGAGTTGCAAAGAGTAGGACATGACTGAAGCAACGAAGCAGGCAAATAGTTGGACTTATTTATTTATTTTTAATTTGCAAAAAACATCTTGGCAGAAGCTGCCAGGCCTTCTTAATGCTTAGGCTAGGAACTGGCACAGTCACTTTTCCCCATGTTCTCCTTGTTTAAATACGTCATGTGGCAGGTTAAGATTCAATGTGGGGAAAATCTATGTAAGGGTATGGATATGAAGGGAATGGTTCATTAGGGACCTAGGTTCCATGTATATAATGTTTTTGTTTTCCTTTATAATACAGTGGTAAGGTATTACACACTGTTCTGTATCTTATTTTTTTTTTCAGTCAAATATTTGCAGTACATTTGGTATTAATACATAAATTATTTGGGATTAGAATTGGCTGCAAGTAAAACTCCAAATTATAGTAGCTTAAACAAAATAGAAATTTGTCTTCTGAATTTATAGATGTTTGGAAGTGGTTGGTCCAACTTTTTCTATTTTGTTGCCCCACCACACGTGACTTCCATTCTCAAACCACCTCAATATGTGAAATGAAGTTTTACATTTTACAATATGTAAAATGAAGTTTTACATTTTACAATATGTAAAATGAAGTTTTACATTTTACAATATGTAAAATGAAGTTTTACATTTTACAATATGTAAAATGAAGTTCAGCTGAATTCTAACCAGTAGGAAGGAAGGATAAGTGCTGAAGAAGTATTTCTTTACCTGGGATTTGTATTTCTCATTTCTGTTTCTTAGGCAGGACCACACCTAGCTGCAAGGAATGTTGGGATATATAATCTTTATTACAAGTGGAAATGTGCCCAGCTAAACAAACTGGGAATTCTATTCTTAAAGAGGGAGGGAAGAATGGATATCAGAGGACCATTGTACATTAATAATTTTCTCATGTTTTTTACATATGAGTTCAAATGAGACTTTTTAATATATTCTACTATATTGTTTTCTGGAGAAGGCAATGGCACCCCACTCCAGTACTCTTGCCTGGAAAATCCCGTGGATGGAGGAGCCTGGTAGGCTGTAGTCCATGAGGTCGCAAAGAGTCGGACACAACTGAGCGACTTCACTTTCACTTTTCAATTTCATGCATTGGAGAAGGAAATGGCAACCCACTCCAGTACTCTTGCCTGGAGAATCCCAGGGATGGGGGAGCCTGGTGGGTTGCCATCTATAGGGTTGCACAGAGTCAGACACGACTGAAGCGACTTAGCATAGCAGAGCATAGCATAGCATATATTGTTTTCAGGATGATTATACCAATTAGAGTGCACTAGAGTAGGGAAATGCCTATCTTATGTCACTCTCTTCAGCACTGAATATAATGAATTTTATAATATTGGCAGTCAGTTAAGATTATGTCATGTTTTAATTTATTCTTCTTTGATTACTAGCATGAATTGACATTTTTATTCTATTGTTTATTAGCCATTTATATTTTACCTTCCTGAATTTTTGTTCATGCCCCAAGTCCAGGGAGCAATTTGGTTTGTTTCTCTTAACTGTTCATTAAACATTTATATTAAGGTTATTGATCCTGTTAGTTATAAAGCAGAAATAATGTCTCTGACAGTCCTGGAATAAGGGATATATGAGAGTATCATTTTCTGATTGTGGTGGGTAGTGAAGAGCTCTCTTCTTCATACTGTATGGGGAATAGGATTTGCACAAGTTCCATGTTTGAGTTAATATCATTCTTCTGCAGCATTTTTAAAAAAAGTATTTTATTTATTTTAATTGGCAGATACTTACTTTATAATGTTGTATTGGCTTTTGCCATACATTAATATGAATCAGCTGTGGGTATACATGTGTCCCCCCATCTGAACCCCTTTCCCACCTCCCTTCCCTCCTTATCCCTCCAGGTTGTCCCAGAGCACTGGCTTTGGGTGCCCTGCTTCATGTGTTGAACTTGCACTGGTCATCTATTTTACATATGGTAATATATATGTTTCAATGCTATTCTCTCAAATCACCCCTCTCCTTCTCCTAAAGAGTTTAAAAGTCTGTTCTTTACATCTGTGTCTCTTTTGCTGCCCTGCATGTAGGATTGTCATTACTGTCTTTCTAAATTCCATATATATGCCTTAATATACAGTATTTGTGTTTCTCTTTCTGACTGACTTCACTCTGTATAATAGGCTTCAGTTTCATCCACCTCATTAGAACTGACTCAAATGTGTTCCCTTTTGTAGCTGAATAATATTCCATTGTGTATATGTACCACAACTTCCTTATCCATTCATCTGCCAATGGACATCTAGGTTGCTTCCATGTCCTAGCTATTTTAAATAGTGCTTCTGCAGTGTTTTAATTGCTGAAATAGAGTATCTTTCTATGAAGGAATCAGAAGAACCAGGAAGGGCATAGAGAAAGAAGTGACAGGGAGAGTTACATGTGCTATGTTTGAAGCACGAGCCATGGGAATGAATGCAGTGCTCTTTGACCTCTAAAAGGATTGCCAGGGCTTCCTGAATCCTGCATTGTTAGGACTCAGAGGGAAAAACTTGAGACCCATACTAAGATATGTATTCTCCTGTTGTTTCAAGGTAGAGGAAGCTGTAATGATACCACCTATCCATTAGAGGACACACTACAGATAGCCATCTTGGCTCTCTATCCATTGAGAGCATTTTGTAAACCCTGTCTCTGTCACCTTTAATCTGCATAGGCACTCAACACACTGTAAGAATACTATCAGGGTGCTTTAGCTCTAGACTGTAGAGGTTGTGAGTCAACAGCAGCTTATAAACAGTGTCTGTTCTTAGAGATGACTAGATCAGACGTTGCCCCCCACCCCCAATCTAACAGACAAGGGAAGCAACTGACCTAACATTCCCCAGCTTGGTGGCTGTGGAAGCAAATGTAGAACTCTGTGTTTGTAACTCCCATATAAGCTGCCACATTGTCCATGCCTAGCTGCCTCTGCACCTTCACCAAGGTTCTGCACCTGCCCTAAAGCTTTGGACTGCACCATCGTTCTGGAGCAGTCCACTTTGCCTGATGTTCCAGGAATTCCAGGCATGGCTGCATCCTGAGTCATCTGCCCCCTGTGGCTTTACCTGAGAACAGCACTCTCCTGCCCCCTAAGGTCCCCTGAGCAGCATCTGCCCTGCTCAGCCTCAGAAAGCGCTGGAATGATCAAAGTTTGAGTCTTCTAGAAACTTGCTTCATCTCCAGGGCACTAACAGAAAGATAGCGAGATATTTAGGAGCAGTGTTAGGAGCTTGGAGAATCAATGAAGAACAAGTTATGAGCCAAAAAAGAGAAGATAGAATGCAGATGAAGAGCAAAGTGGTGTGGTTACTTTTTAAAAAATGCTGTTTTTATGATGTGAAAGCATGGAGTGAATAGAACATTTGGAGCCAGACTTGGGCTTCCTTCCATCCTTATTACTTACAATGGTGTCACCTTAGGCAAATCCTGTCGTGACCTCTCTGAGTCTAATTTTTTTTTTGGTGTTGTTCAGTCACTCAGTCGTGTCATACTCTTTGTAACCCCTTGATCTGCAGCACATCAGGTTTCCCTGTCCATCAGTATCTCCCAGAGTTTGCTCAAACTCATGTCTATTGAGTTGGTGATGCCATCCAACCATCTCATCCTCTGTTGCCCACTTCTCCTCCTGCCCTCAATCTTTCCCAGCATCAGGGAAAGATTATTATTTTTTTTAATTGGAGTATAATTGCTTTACAGTGTTGTGTTAGTTTCTGCTGTACAACAAAGTGAATCAAATATATGTGTATATATATCCTCTCCCTCTTGGATCTCCCTCCCCAGTGTTTATCGCAGCACTATTTACAATAGCCAGGACATGGAAACAGTCTAAGTGTCCATCGACAGATATATGAATAAAGATGTGGTACATATATACAATGAAGTATTACTCAACCATAAAAAGTAATGAAATTGGGTCATTTGTGGATGACCTGTCTGAGTCTCAATTTTGACTTCCATGATTTGCAGCAATAACATCTGTCCTGTTTAAAGTCCAGGCTTGATATGAGGTTCAGATTGTAATGTAGTTTAAAAGCACCTAATAAAATAATGCACAAACTAAGGAGATGCTGCTCTGACAATAGAAGCACCTTGCTGTTCTCAGGAGTTGCATTGGAGAAGATCATTCCACATTTTTTCTTGAGGACAATTCACATTTACAGATTTGGTGTTTTGGAGGAGCCTTGGAAGAGAAGACCACAAGGAACTGGAATCTAGGGTTGTATAATAAATTGACCAACTCAAAGGAACCTACCTCTATGCAGCCCAACACTATTTGTGATGACCAATCTTCAGGTACTGTTGTATGTAAATGAGCATCAGTAAAGTGTGCAAATGATAATCTAAAACCAGCCTGGCACCATGGTTCTTTGGGTCTAATAAATGAGAGGCAAATTTTTTTTTACTAAGTATATTGCACTGATACTATTAGTTACAAATGATTCTTAGCTTTTATTAAAAATAAATTCTGACAAATCTGGGCAGGAAAATATTCAGGGTTCTTATTTTAAGTTTTCCATTAGGGAAATTGTTGTTCAGTCGCTCAGTCATGTCCAACTGTCTGACAACCCGCCAGGCTTCCCTGTCCTTTACCATCTCCTGGAGCTTGCTCAAACTCATATCTGTTGAGTTGGTGATGCCATCCAACCATCTCATCCTCTGTCATCCCCCTGTCCTCCTGCCTCAGTCTTTCCCAGCATCAGGGTCTTTTCTATTGAGTTGACTCTTTGCATCACATGGCCAAAGTATTGGAACTTCAGTTTCAGTATCAGTCCTTCCAATGAATATTCAGAGTTGATTTCCTTTAGGACTGACTGGTTTGATCTCCTTGCTGTCCAAGGGATTTTCAAGAGTCTTCTCCAACACCACAGTTCAAAAGCACCAATTCTTTGGAGTTCAGCCTTCTTTATCATCCAACTCTCACATCCATACATGACTACTGGAAAAACCATAGCTTTGACTATATGGACCTTTGTCAGCAAAGAAATGTCTCTGCTTTTTAATACACTGTCTAGGTTGGTCATAGCTTTTCTTCCAAGGAGCAAGCGTCTTTTAATTTCATGGTTTCAGTCACCATCTGCAGTGATTTTGGAGCCCAAGAAAATAAAATCTGTTACTGTTTCCACTTTTTTCCCACCTATTTGCCATGACATGATGGGACCAGATGCCATGATCTTAGTTTTTTGAATGTTGAGTTTTAAGCCAGCTTTTTCACTCTCCTCTTTCACCTTCATCAAGAGGGCTTTTTGGTTCTTCTTTGCTTTCTGCCATAAGGGAAATGTTAAAATATTGAAAATACATGGAGTATTTTCCAGATGAACCAATGGGAGCTTTCAGAGTTTGTTATTCATTTAATGTGTCACTTCTAGTAAGTGACAGAAACAGGATTTGAACCCAGGGTCTTCCAGGCTCTGCTCTGAACCACTGTTCTATATTGTCTTGTCCTAAAAGGATGACAATTTGCTATTCTAGTTACATCAAGTAGGACATTGTACCAGATATGCTTTTTCATTGTTTTCTGAAAACCAATTAACTTCCAAGCTCTATATTATTTGCTTCTAAGCAATAGTGATTAATAATGTGTCTCATTGATTCCAAAACAAGCATTTCCCCCCACATTTTAGCATCTCTGAAATTGGATGCTTCTTATAAGTGATGGTGTATTGTTTAATTGACAGCATTTTTCTTTCTCAGTGGCACATAAAATAATGGTACATCTCACAATTGATATTATCTTAGATTTGATGAAATGCAGTAATGATGATTTAGCGTATATAAAGGATAGGGCAGTGTGGAGAAACAGAGAGATAACCACAGGGTGTACAAGAGTGGGGTCAGGTCTTTGTCTATTTCAGTGTTTCCCAGGGTGCAGGACAATGATTCAAAATGACTAGTTAGGTGGTACCCACTAACATGGGTGAAAACCCTGAGTTAACCCATGAGTGATCCCCCCCGCCCCCAGAATTTAGAATGTTGAAGAGTTTAGAGCTCTTTCAGCCCTTCAGAGAAGCATAGGAGAAAGTTTGTGTTTAATGCTGAGGCATCTTTAACATCTTGTCACACTAACTTCCCTTTGTGATCATGAGAGGGCAGGTTCCAGCAGTATTTAGCTAGAATTTAATTGTTTTGTTTTCATTTATTTACTTTTGTAGTTATCTTGTCCTTGGGGCAAGCACCACTGGTTTTCCAATTATAGTAGGAACAGAAAAATTTCCTTTGAAAAAGATAAATTTATTTCAGTAAAAATGGAGCCAATTAAAGAATATTAAGCAAATACTAGTACAGATGGTATGTAGATACGGCAAGCATTGTGAATGTGGTCCTCATGTGACAGAATGTGTGCAGCGCGATCTGTTCTGATTACTTCACTTCTCTTTGTGTCTGGGCATGCTGTTCCTTAGTTTTAGGGACTCTTTTCCCTGCTCACTAATGATGGATCTCCTTTGCTTTCTCCTGGAAGCCTTCCCTGATTTCTATAGTCAGAATTAATTGTGCGTGCCCATAAGACCTTGTTTAAAACTCGATTTAGTTCTTTTGTTATTCTAATCTTCTTATCATAGATATTCACATGACCATCTTTGTCGTAATTGGAAGCCTTTTATGGGTAGGAACCACTTCTTAATTCATCTCCATGGCTTCTTAAAGGCCTTATATGCAGTTATAGAAAAGAATGAATGGATGGATTCAAAATTCATGTTAGCAATTATTTTATGCAATTTCCCGCATTCTGCAGAAACCTAGCCTGGTTTTAGACAGCTCATTTGTTCAGCTTACCTTTCAGCTTCAGTGTAAGTAGTAGTTACTGAGGCACTTGTAGAACTTGCATTGTTTTTCAGCATAAATATTTTGCAAAGGAGGTCATAGAATCATCTGAAACTATTCATGAGGAGGTTAAGCCTAAAGTAAAGCCAAAGAAAGATTGGAAGGAGGTGTGCCTGTGTGTGTGTGTGTGTGTGTGTGTGTGTGTGTGTGCCTGTGTGTGTGTGCATGGGTGCCGATGGAGCAGTAATCCGTTGACTTGAGAGCTGTACCTTCTGGTTGACTTTGCTCTCCATTTGAAGCCCAAGAGACAAAATTCAGTGACCAAAGATAATGGTAATCTAAGCAGAAAGATAAATAAAATACTTGCAGTTTTTATACTTGAGCAGTCCTGTTATCCCTTTCAGAGTCTTAGATAAGAAGCTTTGCTCAGCCTGCATGAGCCAAGGCAATGGGAAAGTGTACAGAATTATAAAGATAGGTGCTGTTTCTGGAAGGAAGTCCAATTCCTCTACCAATGTCGTCTTTTGAAAAGAGAGAGCAGAAAAAGTCCTGGTACCACTGCACCATCAATCAAGTTGGATTCATTGACTTTCTAAACAGCTCCTAATAAAACCCACTGTTTGCTAATCTTATCTCTGTGAAGGAAGAATGAGGCCAGAGTGCATCAGAGGAAGGGGAGGTTGATAAAAATGGGAGGCAGCTCTCTGGGACACATTTTGTATCTTCTAAGTCTTTCAAAGCGTACCTGGCTGTTTCCATCAAAAATAGCTCTGCTTAGTTCCTAGTATATTCTTAAAGAGTATAATGAGGGAGGCAGTGGTGCAAGCCTCTTGGTTAACCATCTGGCTTTTCTTTTCCTCCTTTTAGGCTTCAACATCATTGAGGTGCAATCAGCATGATAGTTTAATTGTACTCCAGGAATGCTCTAGTTCAGTCATGACTGACACATGATGATCTCTGGACTGAGAATCTTTATTAAAAAACAAATCTTCATCTAGCTGTCAGTCATTTACAAAAGAGAGTCCAGTTTTAATGATTGATGGCAATTGGACACATCTCACTGTCCTTCCTGGGCTGACTTTTCCTTGGGTTTCAGTTGGCAGGTAGGGAAGAAGGGAACAGTAAAAAACAGACAAACTCTTAGGTTATCAGGTTTTCCATGGGTATCCCTAGTGTTCTGGCAAACTGAATTGGAATAGTAACTAATTTGATCAATTTTACATTAAAAGCTGCTAATTTCTGCTTGTATCTTCTGTATCCTTTGCAGGGTATGACCCTGTGGTCTGCTGATCTTTGAAAGAATTTATAGCAGATCTGTTTCAGAGTCCATTGAAAGCAATTTACTATTCACATGTTAAATATATGGGACAGTTGGTCTTGCTACAGCAATACAATTATTCTGGAAAAGAATTTTCAATGATGAAAATGAAAAAAAGTTAAAATAGTCATAATTTACTGCTCCGGAGTGCCGGGCAGCTGTTTTCTGCCTCGATCTGTATTCTAATAAGTCTTTTAAATGAAGAGATTTATGAGATTATTTTAATTTTGATGTCTTTTTAATGCTTCATGCATTTTAAATACAACCTTTTAATAGTTTTTGAGATTGAAGAATTTAATTTTGTTTTATGCTGCAGAAATAAATGTATTCTCAGGAGACCACACCATTATTGTAGTTCTTTTGCTTTCCTTTTTTTTTCCCCCCAAAATCAGCATATCTTCTACACATAGCTCGAATGCCAACCAGATTGGCAAAGGCTTTCTTTAGTTGGGGGGCCAGGAATTAGAAGAAAAGTGTTCATTAGTGTGTTACAACGTAACTGGTGCTAACAGAATTTTTGTAGAATTAGATGTGTATTTGCCCCCATTAGGGAAACGATTTCTGGTGAAGATGACCCGGCTTTACTTGGATGAGTAGTCAGAGATGTATGTTAACTGAATGCCTATGTAATACACCTCTTGCGATGAGGCATGGCCAAGTCAAACTCAAATTTTAGAGTGATCCTTGTTCTGTGTGTATACCTGTTTACTGGTTTCAAAGTACAGTATTATGGACAATATTCACTCAGAATTGTATTTTAGAAAAGTAATAACAATCTGGTGCAATTCATTTTTTAAGGCATTGGAGAAGTCATAGAGATGGATTGAGAAGTGGTCTCTGTCCTAAAAGGCTCCCAATCACAATAAATAAAGGCATATGAACTTCATAATAATATGTTGCTTTTACCTTTTCTTTCTAGGCAGGGAGAAACATAAAGCTGAGGAAAGCTGTTATACCCGAAAGATTTGAAATATTCAAAAGAGGTCTGTTAAAAGGCAAACATAAGGAGTTACACCTAAGCTTTTCCCAGATATTTTAAGATAAAATTATTAAATTCCTAAGTTGCTTTAGACAATTTAACGTGTTGATTGAAGTTAGCAGGAGGTCATGAAACTTAGATCTCCGTATTATGTCAGAGAGGTTTGAATTGCAGAACATTCTTGAATCTATGTGCTATTTTTAAAAGGTGGCATATCCAAATCTAAAAAATCAGTAAAAGTACACTTTCAAACAGTGTTTAATAACATAGAAAATGCTCTTGATATAATGTTAAATGAAAAGCAAGCCAGAAAAAACTGCATATATAGTACATCAACAACAGAAGGAACAGTTTTTGTGTGACATTAGAAAGTTATAATATGACTGCAGGAAGTTGGAAATAAAATTTTATATTGAGGGCATGTCAAGAAGTGGTTGTACACATATGCATATCACACAGCTACAAAACATTATAGCATTGAGGATTTATTTAGAAGTTTGTGGAATTTAGGATGATTTTTTTCAGCTTCTTTTTCATAATTTTCCACAGTAAACATATGTTTTTATGTGGGACCAAAGACTAATAAAAATACATCTGGTTGTGTAAAGTAATGCATAAAAGGAGCCAGAATTTATTATATAAATTGCTAAAAATGCTACCTTCTCGTTGCAAGCATGATTATTTTTGAATAGCAGTCTTCTCTTAATTCATATTTGAGAGGAAAAAAGGGCTAAACTTCCTGTGTTGTGACTCTAATCTCATTTTGAAGCTGGAAGCATGGACTTGTCTGAGGAATGATCATATTCCATGAACTTTTAGGGTATTGCTGCTAAAATACAGTGCTTTATCATCCTGATTTCAGCGGCTTTTTTCATTTTTTCTGAAAAAATAAGCTACTTGTAATTCATACTTTGGGTAATGATTAGTCAAGTTTTACTATACTATTTAAAACTGTAAAGCTATCCAAATTGCTTTGTCAACAAAAAGGCAGACTATAAACTCTTAACCAGTCCCTCGCACCCCCTGAGTTATAAGGGTTGATACTTCTAGTCTGCAGCTTTAGAACAAGTCCTGCATCCACCCTTATTAACCTCCTTATTTGTGGGCAGTCTGTCAGTTGTATTGCTCGCCTGGACTTCCGTTTCTTGAGTTTTATGATGGGTCTAAGACCTGTCTTAGAGAGTCATAGTGAAATCAGAAGAGTTAATAGATGGAAATGATGACATGCCTGTGAAAGGAGTAATAGTACTACATTACCCTTATCTGTTGTTTAGTCACTAAATTGTGTCTGATTCTTTGCAACTCCATGGACTATAGCCCACCTGGCTCCTGCATATGTGGGGTTTTTCCAGGCAGGAATACTGGAGTGGGTTGCCATTTCCTTCTCCAGGGGATCTTCCTGACCCAGGGGCTGAACCCGTCTCCTGCATTGCAGGAAGATTTTAGTGACTGTAATTATAGAGTTAGGATTCTGAAGAAAACAGGGTTATATACCAACAAAGCCAATAAAAGCATGTGTTCTGTTTGACCAGTTTGATTTATGTAACCACAGTGGAGCTGGGAATGGGATTATCTTCACTAAAAATACCAACGTTTGCACACGTCACCGGTGGGAATATGAAGTGATATCGCTGCAACTTCACTGAAAACACTAGAACGGGTCAGTAGCAAGAAATCCACATTTGTGCTTTTGACACAAAAAGCTTATTTATGTCATCATTATTAATATTAATAAGAGCACATTCCCTCATGACCAGAGCACTGATGCTTCTGTGTATCATTGCAGCATCTAATAATAATAATGGCTAATATTATCTATGTGCTTATTATGTTCCAGGCATATCTCTAAGTACTCTGTGTACATTAATCTCACTTAATATTCACAAAACCTCATGAGAGAGCTACTACTATCATCCCCATTTTGTAAATGAGGAACCAATGGCACAGAGCATTCTGGTAATTCGCTGAGGGTCTCCAGGCTAATAATGTTGGAGCCGGAATTCAAACCCCTCTGACTCTGGAGTCCCCCTTCTAACTATTACAGTCTTTGAAATCATAAGCAAAATGAATAATGGTTATCTGAAGCAGTAATATAGGCTGTAAGAAGTTCAGTTCTCATGGAAATGTTGGGAAATAGCCTTTGTTAATCTAAATTGCTTAAAATTGAAGCAAGGCCTGTGAGCAACTTCAAGTTGACCCCACTCTGCCTTAGTGTTGTTATTTGAACATATTCAAAATTTTACTGAAAATATTTAAAAAATAAAATTAAGTTTGTTGTAGATAGTATTCAACTAAGAAAGGAGAGAAACTTGGTAACTTTAGCACTTCATCAACAATTTACTTATGCTGGAACTGTCTGTCATCTTTCTTTCTTCACTTTCTGTAAAATTGGTCAAAAATATATATTTAACATTTCTAGCCTCGACTGTAGAGATGACAGTGTACCCATCGGTATCATTTAAATGAGTCATACTTGCAAGTGGGTAACTCTGTTTAACCTTGTATAAGTTCTAGACAGCGCTTCAGAATCTACGAATGAGTCACAGTCGACAGTCTGCAAACATGTCAAGATACGTTTTAGAGTTCTTTTTTTCTTAACTTTTCTTTCCACTGGTTTGATTTTTGGTTACTTCCTCCCTTTCTTCCTTCCTTCTTCCCTCCCCCCCCTGTCTTCCTTCCTTTTAACTTTTGAAAGTTCTTATAGGAACTTTAAAGGAAAATTTGAAGAAAGAAACAAAAATCTTTCTTTTCCTACTTTGTGTGTGTGTGTGTATGTATTACATTACCCTTAAGGATTTTTTTTTTTTTTTTGGTTTGCACACATAATTTATAATTATATGATTGCAGTCAAGTGAACAATTTTATTCAGCTTTGTTTCACGCAATTAATGACTGTATATGATTCCATTAAGCAGATGTCCGTAATTGATGTAGTTTTCTCCCCATTGTTGAATTTTTAGGTTGTTTCCATGTTTTTGTTCTTCTGGATAATATCCTAGTGAGCGCATCTGTGCAAATAGCATCCCTTCCTCATTATATCATATGATAAATTCCTAAGAGCAGAATTACTGGGTTAGACATAATGAATCATGAATCTTTTTTGTGGATCTTATGCATATAATGAATTTGATAATTTTAGATGAATTGAAGGAAAGAACGATAAACACTTTGACCCCGATATGGGCCAAAGTTCCTAACACTAAATTAACCCAGTAAGAACCACAATGAAAGTGAGGTTTCTTAAATTTCTATGCAAACTTCTTCAACTACACAAATGGATTTTTATCTAATCAACTTCAAGTCTACTTAATGTTGAAAGAGCTATTTAGTTAACCGAAAACATCTTGGTCATTTAGTAGATAATTTAGCCCCAAATGAATTCATTGCTGGTCCCAGATTATTTATAGCTATCAGTTGTATTCCTCATGGTAGCAAACTCTTCCAATAACCTAAGTAACAGAAAAATTTAAGGTGAGACTTTGGAAATGAGATCTCAGGAATTTTTCACACTGACAAAAGATCTTGCCAGTGTAAATTTTAGCTGAATAATGTTATGTTTTAGAGCAAACATTTGGACATGTATTGTCATATCTTTGTTTTGTGGCTGTATGACTATTATATTTATTTTTTAGTTTAAAAATGTTTTATTGGTGTATAGTTGATGTACAGTATTGTGGAGAAGAAGGGGGTGACAGAGGATGAGATGGTTGGATGGCATCATCAACTCTGTGGACCTGAGTTTGAGCGAACTTAAGGAGATAGTAAAGGACAGGGAAGCCTGGTGTAGTGCAGTCCATGGGGTCACCAAGAGTTGGACACAACTGATGACTTAACAACAACAACAAAACTGTGAAAGTTTCAGGGATATAGCACACCAATTCATTATACATACATACATATATATATTCTTTTTCTTATAAGTTGTTACATAATATTGCATATAGTTCCCTGTACATACAGTAGGTTCTTATTGGTTATTTATTTTATACTTGATAGTGTGTACATAGGACTCCCCCAGTGGCTTAGTGGTAAAGAATCTGCCTGCCAATGCAGGAAACACAGGAGACACAGGTTTGATTCCTGGGTCGGGAAGATCCCCTGGAGAAGGAAATGGCAACCGATGCCAGTGTTCTTGCCTGAGAAAGCACATGGACAGAGGAGACTGTAGGCTACAGTCCATAGGGTTGCAAAGAATTGGACACAAGTGGGCAAGTGGGCACACACACAATGTGCATATGTTAATCCTAGCCTCCTAATTTATCCATCCTTCCACTCTCCTTTCCCTTTTGTTTTCTGCGTCTGTGAGTCTCTTTCTGTTTGAGAAATAAGTTCACTTGTGTATTTTTTTTCTTTTAGATTCCATATTTAAGTGCTATCATATCATATTTGTCTTTCTCTTTCTGACTTAATTCACTTAGTGTGATAATCTTTGGGTCCATCCATGTTGCTGCAAATGGCATTATTTTGTTCTTTTTTGTGGTGGAGTAATATTTCATTGTATTTATGTATCACATCTTTATCCATTCATCTGTCGATGGACATTGAGGTTTCTTCCATGTCCTGGTTATTGTAAATAGTGTTGCAGTGAACACTGGGGTACATGGATCTTTTTGAAGTATGATTTTCTCCAGATAACATGCCCAGGAGTGGGACTGCAGGATTGCAGGATATGATAGTTATAGTTTTCTAAGGAAACTCCATACTGTTTTTCATAGTGGCTGCAGCAATTTACATTCTCATCAACAGTGTAGGAAGGTTCCTTTTTTTCCACACCTTCTCCCACATTTGTTACTTGTAGACTTTCTGATGGTTGGCCATTCTGACTAGCGTGAGATGATATCTCATTGTAGTTTTGATTTGCATTTCTCTAACAGTTAGCGATGTTGAGCATCTTTTCATGTGCCTCTTGGCCATCTGTATATGAATGACTGTATTTGTATTAGGTGAAAAAAGATGACTGTATTTCCTGGATCGTCATTTCTGCAACTGTTGTGGTCACCTATCTATGAACCATCAGTGTCCTTCTCTCCTAGTCCTGCCTTCATCTCTGGTTTTAGTGCTCCTTTTCTTCATGGCTGAATTTGCTGAAGAAGTTCCTATCCTCAGGTTCTTTTTAAATCTGAATCATTTCTTGATCTTTTATAAAATTCTGTCTGTACCACCCACTGAAACTGCTGCAGCAGTGGTCAAATGACCATTCTTATTGTTAAACCTAAGTGATGCCTTTTAGCCTTTTTCTGTTTGGCCTTTGTAGCCTTTCACTCCTTCTGTTCCTCAGAATCTCTCTTCCTCAGCTTCCATGATCATCCATCTGGTTATTTTTGCTGACTGTGTGTTCTTGTCCCCAAGTATTGACGTTCTCCAAATTTCTAGGCTCCACAATTTGGCCAGTCTTCTAGGAAAATTCCATCCATTCCTAATTTTTTAAGCCTGAAACAATATGCTGAGTGTTTTCAAGTCTGTTCCTCTATCCTTCACCTGTGACTTGAATATGAATCCATTGAGCCTTTTATTTGTTCTTATCTGAATATCCAGAGTCACCTTTAATTCTATATGTCCCAAATAAAACTCACTAGCTTTTTGTAGGTTAACTTTATTTAGATAATGGTACCATCCACTTATTCCACCTAGAATTCTGGGAATTACCATAGACACTTTTTTTACACTCAGTCACATCTGTCTGGCTGCTAAATTATATTGATTCTATTCCTTAACTCTTTCTGGAACCCCTTCTCTCCTTTCTTTTCCACTGTTGTTTGAGGAAAAAACCTATCAGAATCTTCTGTCCTGGATCCCTGACTCTAGTATTGCCTTCCTCCAGTCCTCTGATTGCTATAGCCAGTGATCTAAAAGAACTCCTCTATTCTTAAGGCTTTCTTGACTTAATCTCTCTCCACATCTCCTTCTCCAGCAGGCTCTATCCATCATGTGTAGATTGAAGTGGGATCCTTTTCCATAGTACTCAAAGTCTTCTGTGATCTAGCCTGTGCCATCTCCATCATCATCTTCTGTGATTCCTGGCTGTATTCTTTGCCCCAATGAAGTTCTTTGTTTTTCTTGTTGTTTCCAAGTGTCTCATACTTCTGGAAGTGGTAGTGTTAATCGCTCAGTCGTGTCCGACTCTTTGCAACCCTATGCGACAGGCTCCTCTTTCCATGGAGTTCTCCAAGCAAGAATACTGGAGTGGGTTGCCATTCCCTTCTCCAGAGGATCTTCCCAATCCAGGGATCGAACCCAGGTCTCCTGCACTGCAGGCGGATTCTTCACCATCTGAGCCACCAGGGAAGCCCCTCTCATACTTCTAGGCCTTTGTATATGTTCTATATAGACTGCTTTCTCTGTTATTATTAAATACCTGCTTACCTTGCAAGAGCCAGTCCAAGATTCTCCTCTTCCTATTCTGAATGTCTACCTAGGGCTACTCCCATGGTTCTCTGAGCCGTCTACTCTTAAAGAGATGATCACATTGACTTATAATTTCTATCTCTTCAGTGGAGTGTGAGTTCTTGAAGGCAGGGATTGTGGTTTTGTTTTGCTTTAAATAACATATATGTGCCATTAAAAATATATCTTATTGTCAAAATCTAAATAATGAAGTTCAAGGGAGGGACTAAAACCATAATGCCCCATCACTCATTTTTATTTCATCTAATTTGCATATGTGCCTATGTACAACTATTTCTTTTATAAAATTGGCATGATAGGATATAGATAATCTTGTGGCCCTTAAAATACTAATATATTGTGCAAATTTCCTCATGTATTTAAATATTCTTCAAGAATATAATTTTAGTTTTAATGGCTGTATTGTATTTGATAATATTATATCCTATAAACATACCATAATTTATTTAATCATTCTCCAAGATGTGTGTTACTTTTTTTCAGTTTTATTGTATTATAGCATTGTCAAACATTGCTTTTTACAGATAGTTAACAGATTTCGTGGGAGAAGGAAATGGAAACCCACTCCAGTGTTCTTGCCTGGAGAATCCCAGGGATGGGGGAGGCTGGTGGGCTGCCGTCTATGGGGTTGCACAGGGTTGGACATGACTGAAGCGACTTAGCAGCAGCAGCAACAGATTTCATGAACTAGAAGAAGGGGACAAAGAAGATCTACAATAATACAAGTCTAATTTTGTCAAATTTAAAAATTCAGTAAAAGGGAGATATTTATAAATAGTAGTAGTTACTTTGATATGGTGAAGGTCTATTAATCTTTTAGATGGTTTTGTTAACAGTATTTATAATTAAAAATGTTTTAAAAACATAACCTTCATTGTAGATTAAACATATAGAATGTGTGACAACGACTGTTACTGGGAGAACCTTAGCTTTTCCATTTTCTGATTTTGCAGTAATACAGCTTTTTATGTAACTAGTTCATATTTGTGAAGTACTTTGAAGATGAAAGCTATTATGTAAGGGCAAAATCACTTCATAAAAATGTTACACATAAAATACGAAAATCCATAGACAGACTTTAAGAATTTCAAAGTAACATCAACTCTTTCATGTAATCATTTATAACCACCATCTTTAGACTAGTAATCCAGGATTCATTTATAGATTATCCTTGGAGTATTTTAGTGCTATCTGTTACGGTGAAATTGTTTTTATAGTCAAAGGCAGTGGTTAGGAATGACATTATTCTTTTTAACCATGGCTATTGAAGTTCGAGCCCAATTTATAAATAGGTGAGAATAAATAAAAATTGGCCATAAATGTAAATCTTTCTTTCTGCCATCCAGCACTGCAACTGCACAGATAGGTATCCTAAAGAAATCGATTTCATCACGTGTTGTTTAGGTTTTAAAGTTGTAGCAACTGTAAATTCTGGACATCTGATTTCTGTAGCTTATTTAAAGAGAGAGTGTACAGACTGTGGGTGAAATGGGCCTGGAGAGTCAGTCAAGTATTAAAATAAGGATTTTCCTTGTGTGCGTCTTGAAACAATATTCCACACAAACAAAATATCCTGCCTAAACTGATGGTGTCCCGATGTTAACATTTGACCCTATTATTCACAGAATGATTTTCGTTTTAAAATATTGCCTTGACAATTTCTCTTGATCCTCCCCTGCCCCCCACCCCATCCCTTCCTAAATACGTATTAATAAAATGAATTATGGGCTTCCTAGGTGGTGATAGTGGTAAAGAACCCGCCTGCCCATGCAGGAGACATAGAAATGCAGGTTCGATCCCTGGGTTGGGAAGATACCTGGAGGAGGGTGTGGCAACTCACTCCAGGATTCTGTTTTTTTAATTAATTTATTTTTGAACTGAAGGATAGTTGCTTTACAGACTCCCAGAATTCTTGCCTTGGAGAATCCCTCGGACAGAGGAGCCTGGCAGGCTACAGCCCATAGAGTTGCAAAGAGTCAGACACAACTGAAGCGACTAAGTACAACATGAATTATTACTGCTGGTCCTGCAACTGAAGCTATAGATTTTCGATGATTGCTTCTAATGACAGTAGTACTCTTCACGGAGACACATCTCAATGCACCGAGTCCAAATGCCCACCACACCGTCCTATGAGATGTGTCCTCTTTGGCCAGAATTGAAACACAATTCTGGTTAAGACAGGGGCCCAGAACTATTACAGTGTTAGGAACCAAAAATCCTAACTTTGAGTTCCATGGGAGTGTCATGGTTGAAGTCCAGTAGCTTCACTTTTGCTTTTCTGCCTTTCTTGTGGTATTGATGTGCATTGATGCAATAAAACTTCAACTTTGGAAATTGAAAACAAATGAAATGTATTTCTGACTTTTTATTTTCATTTTTAGTTCTTCTTTCTATTCTGGGCTTCTTTTTCCTACCTTTCCCCAGTATCCCCACCCCTACCCTCGTCTGGATCTGGCTGGTTTCTAGGGATATTTAAGCTCAGGCATACATGAGGTATGAGAAAATTAATGTTATTCCTGAAATCCTTTTTTTTTTTTTTGCCTTCTGACCTTTTTTGTGCACTTGAAATTGCATTTAATATTTCATTACTACAGGTCTTTCCATTTAATTTCCTGGATTTTTTTTCCACTTGAAAAAAAATCTACAAATTTGGTTTTGCAGTACAGAATTATGGGAGCTAGTAATTCTCCAACCTATGACAGTTCAGTAACGGGTACCCTCTAGCATTTTTATTGCACACCATTTTATTACTAAAAGGTTAGGCCATTTGACCATTTTTAAAAGATGTATCCATCAAACGTTGCTCAGAGAGAACTAAAATCATGCACAACTTAAAATGTAATCAACATTTAGTCATTTATTTGAAAGGCGTGTCCTTAAATTCATTATAAGAAGAATACTCCCTCTGTCCCCCCCGACAACGCCCCACACCTAAGAACATAACCGATGGGTTTGTGAACATGGAAAGGTGGATAAGGATGTCAGGTGTGGCTAGTACCTCATTCGGCTAACCATGCAATAGTGAGAGTAATGAAGAAGCATTTCCCTAATAGTCTTTCCCTTTTAGTCACCCATAAATATTTCTAGAACATTGACCTTTAGTCAGATGGTGAATTGTTTCATCCTGACATGACAAGGAAAGATCAGTGAGCTAGTTAGGAAAACTCTCCTGCATTTATTTTATTTTCCAAATGGCTTAAAAGCAATCAAGAGAACTATACGATTTTCATAAAATTTATAACTTTCCTGGTGATTGGGAGATGGAAGGATCCTTTGTATACAATCGTACATATCCTCTTTGTCTTTCTGAGGGCTGACCTGTATCCACAGAGCAGATTGGGTTCATCCCAAATGTGACAAGTTTTCATGGCGATCCAATGGCTTCTATGATCTCTCTTCTTCACCCCACACGGGACTGAAGTGCCCAAGGTCCGTTTGCTCCATAGGACATGCAGTAAATACCTGACTGATTTTGCAGTTAACCAATTTGATGGAGGGCTCTTCCACTGTTGGTGGTGGGAAATTGATAAGCTTATGTGCTAAATGCATTAAAGGACTATGTATCACGCTTACAGATTCCTTAGTGAGGCTGATGATAGTATTTAATAGTGATAATTTCCCAAAGAAGGTGACATGTATGAGCTGTTAGTTATTATTTAATGTGTGAATGGAAAATCCTCAAAGAAAAGAAAGAAAAAGTGTGTAGTCTTCTTTCAGGCATAATGTCTCCCATCTTATATAATCCATACAGATGATTCTGTGACTGTTACTCTTAAAATCATCAGTAACCATTTGGCATCGCAAGTCATGGTGGGCCTGCTCTGTGTCTCCTCCTCACTGTCTGGTTCTCATCTGACCATGGCCATGACAGGTCTTGCTGAGGACCTTGGGGTTTGCTCTTTCTTGTGTGTGGAGCACTCGTCCTGAGCTCTTAATACAGCTGCTTCCCTCTCATCCTTCCATCTCAACCTAAATACGTCCCTTTGGAGGAGGCTTTCTTGCAACCCTGTCTAAAGTAGGCTTTCTTCATTTTTGGCTATCATTGTTCCCTGTTTAGTTCCATGATGACTCTAATCTCAGTTTTTAATGATTTTATTTAATTGTTCCCTCTCCTACCCACCATAATATAAAGTCTACAAGGGCAAAGACTCTGTCCCATGATTTGCATATCCCTGGCTTTTCCTGCAGTATGTGACATAAAGTAGGTGCTCAATAAATATCTGTTGCATGAATGAGTAGATATACAAGTTAATTTTAATTTAAGCACAATTTAAGAACAATTCCCACTTCAATTAGTTAACATGCCATTGTCCTTTTTAACTGTCTTTTTTGGTCTATCCTGTGTTCAACTCTTAAGGAAGCTGACTGATTTTGACAAAACTTGGTACACTGCTCGGTGTAAGTCTCATCTTGTATTGGATTTATAACTCAGTCTGTCATCTTGAATACAAATGGTGGCAGATAAAACTTGACAAATTGGACGTGGAGCAGATTTCAGTACAGTTTGGTACATGGGTCAATGTACTATTTAATTGAAATGTGTGGAGTCTGAATTTCATGAACCCTTAATCCTAACCTTAACCTCCCACAACTCTATTTCCTTTTTTAACAGCACTGCTTTCTTCAAAACCTAACCTATGAGGCTAGGATAGAAGTGTTTTATAATATTGTTAATATGAAAATGATATTTAAAAAATTTTTGTTTTATTGTTTGTATTTATTCATGTCAAGAATATTTAATATTTTGTAGAACCTCTTAAGAATTTTTTAATTGAAATATAGTTGCTATACAATATTATATAAGTTATAGGTGTACAGTACAGTGGTTCACAGTTTTTAAAGGTTATTTATTCTCCATTTATAGTTATTGTAAAGTATTGACTATATATCCAAGGAGTTTTAGTGATGGCTATTTAGCTGTTTTTCTGATAGTCCCGCATCCCCTAGCTGGACAGGGTTGATGATAGACATGAGGTTTCTTCATGACTTCCGGCAGCCAGGTCCCATGGGAAGACCTCTAAGGATAACGCGACAGAGTGGGATTGCTGTTACGTGTTCTCTGAGTGTGTCTGTGCCAGCAGACTAGAGGTAGAGGCAGGTAGAAGGAAAGTACTGACCTTGACTTAGTGAACACGGAGGCTTTCCCACATGGGGGCCTGTCCTTCCCCAGGGGTGTTAACTGTCATAGTTTTGCCATAGGAAGCATTTTGAATGTTGTAGGAAAATTTTAACTCTGACATCTAGGATCGCCTCTTTGAAACCCATGACATCCTGTATGAGGTTTCATGTATTTTTAGATTGAAAAAATACTGACAAGTGATGTTTTATGAACTATAAGCACCTTGTTGGTTTTGTTTTGGTTTCTGCAGGTCTGTGCTCAATGCTGGGTTCTTTTGCTAGAGCATTTGCAGCAATTTCCTCAGTGATTTATTTGTGTTTGCTATTCCAGAGCAATTCCCAGGTTCCAAAACACTGGAAAAGCCAGTGTCAACACTGCAAGCAAAAAAGGTTAAAATATGGACTACAGCCTTGTTTGCTACTTGCAGTGGTAAAGTCTGATCCCAGTCTCCTAGAAAATAAGGTCTCATGAATGGTTACCCCACCAAATTTTCATTCGCTCTCTTCTTAAACACAGCTCTCTTTAAAAATTGTTTAAAAATATTTTTAAACAATTTTTAAAGGTTACTTTTCATTTACAGTTATTACAAAATATGGACTCTATTCCCCGAGTTTTACAATACGTCCTGGAGCCTATCTTATACCCACAAGTTTGAACCTTCCCCTTTGACCCTTGTGTCACCCCTGCTCGCCCACCACTGGTAACCACTAAGTTCGTCTCTGTGTCTGCTTCGTTTATGTTATATTTGTGAGTTAAAAACCCAGCTCTCTTTTTTGATATTTTAATCTTGTGTCCTCCTCTACCCCCAGCCCTCGCTATCTTCACTTTTTGTCCCTCTCATAATAAACTTGCATGACATGCTTCACTTATTCCTTCTAGTTGTTTCCCTGAAAATAAAAGACATTCCTATTCATTATAGATATGCAATCTGCAGACACGTATATGGAAGAGACTAGAAAGGACCAACAGGTTCACTACTTAAAGACAAACCCTATAACATTTTTCTGTTTCCTTCCAGTCTTCCTCTGCCCTATATGCATGGGAAGGAGAAAGCTAATTTCTCACAGCAACCTTGCTTACAGCAGTGCGAAACATTTCTCCCGCCGCTTATTCTCAGTGGTATGGGAAATACATTCCCTGGCCCTGCCAGCGCTGCAAAGGGCAACTCTCTTTTCTTTTTCTCATCTCTTCCCTCTTCCATCTGTTGCGGACAGCTCTTTGCCCCAGTATCGCTATACTCCACTGTTGCCTCACTACATTCCTTTGACTGGTCACCTCTCTCTTCCTGCGCTTTTGGCTGCAGGAGTCCAGGACTGGCCTACTTATCTCGTGGCCTGCAGTTCTGTTCATTCACACTTGTAGCTTCCCCCTTCCAGGGCGGAGGACCGGATTGTGTTTCTGCCTCTCTGCAGCTGACAGGAGGGAAGACGGTGCTGCTCATGGTGGGAGGCAGGGCTTTGAAGCTCTAAGTGTCTCTCTGGCTGGCGTTGATCTGCTCAGCCGAAGACTGCTCTTGGGGTTCTGGAAATTCAGACTGGCCTTCATCCAGCTCTTTCCTCTGTGAGCACAGAACCCCTGTCACCTCCAAATGGCAGGAAAGGAGGGGTGACTACCACTTATTCACTGTTTCCGTACTATGTATTGCATATGCATTCACTCCTCACAATGGTCCATGAAAGGGTATCAGCCCCATTCTGAGAAACCTGGGGCCTAGGAGATTAAGAAACTTGCTTAAGGCCACCATACTAGGATTCAAAATCAAGTCTGCTGCTGCTAAGTCACTTCAGTCGTGTCCGACTCTGCATAGCTGCAAAGCCAGTGTTCCACCCAAGTAGAAACCCCTTTTATAGAAGCATAAACTTCACCTCTTTGGTGTTGGCAGTTCTCAAGATAAGGCTGCTGCTGCTGCTAAGTCGCTTCAGTCATATCCAACTCTGTGTGACCCCATAGATGGCAGCCCACCAGGCTCTCCCATCCCTGGGATTCTCCAGGCAAGAACACTGGAGTGGGTTGCCATTTCCTTCTCCAATGCATGAACGTGAAAAGTGAAAGGGAAGTTGCTCAGTCGTGTCCAACTCTTCGCGACCTCATGGACTGCAGCCTACCAGGCTTCTCCATCTATGGGATTTTCCAGGCAAGAGTACTGGAGTGGGGTGCCATCGCCTTCTCCCCAGATAAGGCTAAGAACTCCAATTACAGCAAAAGCGATAGTGTTTGTAGACAAAGGCTGGGTAGCACCAAGGGAAACCAGAAAAGGCCACCAGCTCCTAGGTGAGGTTCAGAGACCCCAAGGATGTCAGAGCTGGGTCAGGCCCTTAGGGGTGCTCCACACCAGAAATCCTCAAACTAGGCCCCAACTGGGAAGCTTTATAAATGTCCAGCATGTGCTATGGAGAGGAAAATGGCAACCCACTCTGGTATTCTTGCCTGGAGAGTTCTGTGTACAGAGGAGCCTGGTGGACTGCTGTCCATGGTGTCACACAGAGGCAGATATGACTGAAGCAACTTAGCATGCATGCATGCATTGGAGAAGGAAATGGCAACCCATTCCAGTATTCTTGCCTGGAGAATCCCGGGGACGGGGGAGCCTGGTGGGCTGCTGTCTATGGGGTTGCACAGAGTTGGACACGACTGAAGTGACTTAGCAGCAGCAGCAGCATGTGCTAACCCATTAAACATTTTCCAGGTGTGGGCCCCAATTGGACATTATTTATAAAGCTCTCTTTATTATTTATAAAGGTGATTTGATTTGAATATGGAGCCAACTTTGAGAACCACTGATTGAGGCAAATCCCCCCATTTGGCACCTAAGTAAACCCAAAGCCAACAGATTAAGTGACACGGCCAAGGTCACAAAGTTGGTTAGGAAAAGACTGGGGAGGAGATGGTAGCTTATGTTCTTACTGTAGCTGCTGCTTCAAACTGAATGAAACAAGCCCAGGGCTTTGCATTAAAATGTGCTTCTCTCAATCTCTGGAGGCTGAAAGAGAGATTATCTTACGTAGGTTTCCTAAGTGGCGCCAGTGTGTTTCTGAAGAGAGGCAACCTTCTGAGCCCATCCTCCTGACTTTCCATGGTCTCGGTGTAGAAGGTACAGACACGCCTGCCTCATGGATCCTCCCCCTGCCCCGACCTCTTCCTTCTCCTCATGGGCTTTTCGGATTCCTTCTTCCAGGGATGCTCTGTCACTTCTCCTCTGGAGAAGGCAGTGGGTGGGGCTTGGGGCCAGTGCAGGTAAGGGTAGGTATCGTCACTCAGAACTTTTCAGGACTCTAAGCAGCTTGCTTGTTCTGGAGGAAGTGTAGTAGGGACAGAAGTGTGTGTGTAAAGGATGGAGGCAGGATGAAATTATTCCTGATGGATGAAGGTGATCTGTATATTTTATGGTGGTTTAACATAATTTCCACATTGGAGGTGAGGGATGGCAAGAGGTAGGTGAGGACAGAGAGTGGGGTGGGATGTATGTCATGTAGTCGTGTCTCTGGCTCATCTGTGGAATGCACTACAGCACATGCCTCTCTGTTGTGGCCAGCCCTGGGCCACAGTGAAGTCCTGTCTAAGCAAGACCAGAAGGCCTGTGACTGGATCAAGAGTCACATTGGCAGGGGTTATGTGTATTGCTATTGAAGAATGAGATTCCAACGTGTGTTTTAAGTCACTTGGGTCGTGTCTGACTCTTTGCAGCCCTATGGACTATAGCCTGCCAGGCTCTTCTGTACATGGGATTCTCCAGGCAAGAATACTGGAGTGGGTTGCCATGCCTTCCTCCAGGGGATCTTCCCAACCTAGGGATTGAACCCGAGTCTCTTATGTCTCCTGCATTGGCAGGCAGGTTCTTTACCACTAGCACCATCTGGGAAGCCCAGCCTAATGTGATGACAGTCCTAATAACAAGGCTTCTCAAATTGAAGTCATTTATCTATTATAATTTTTAGAGTCATATCTAGATATGTCTCTCTATGTCCTCTCTCTCTGTAAGTTTATCTGTATTTGTCATATCTATATGCCATCAATACCGTTTACTCCCCATCTGCCACGTGTCTGGCCTCCCAGGTGGCACAGTGGTAGAGAATCTGGCTTCCAATGCAGGAGATGCAAGAGATGCAGTTTTGATCCCTGGGTTGAGAAGATACCCTGGAGAAGGAAATGGCAACATCCTCCTGTATTCTGGCCTGGAAAATTCCATGGACCAAGAAGCCTGGGAGGCCACAGTCCATGGGGT
>NW_011494708.1:2110464-2119346 GCF_000754665.1 Bison bison bison | reverse complement strand
CTCCTGTATTCTGGCCTGGAAAATTCCATGGACCAAGAAGCCTGGGAGGCCACAGTCCATGGGGTCGCAGAGTTGGACATGACTGAGCAACTGAACACACACACACACACACACACACACACACACACACCCCATGTGTCTATCCATTAGATCAAATCATATGAAAGGACCAATTTTTTGACCTTTTTTTTTTATTGCTTACATTCTTTTATTTGGACATCAGCTAGGAAAAAAGACTTATTTTTCATTTTTTAAGGTTATACAGGGCATTGCTAATTTGGTTCCTAATATTTAAAGGAACAAGTACAATAGTTGCAAAGACTTACTCCTTAGCAGTCATTTTCCCTTTATGTAAACCACACATCCAAGCAAGATCAGTTGCTCTATAGAGAGGAACAAAGAGGGTTTCCCTGGCTTTTCAGGTTGTTTTTGACCATTTTTGATCTAAAAAAAAATGCCACCAGTGGTTTCACCTGGTTTAACCTAGTATGTTTATCTCACTTTTTTTGTTTACCTTCAGAAATCTATTCCTAGAAGAAGTGTTATGTTCCCATTTAAATGGAAAACCGGAATCACTTGTTATAAAAAGAAGGATATCTAATAAAGAGTAAGAGAACATCAATAATTAATATGTTTAGTAGTTGCTATTGCCTGGTGAAGGCTATGAGCCTGAACCTGTTTTTCTTTTGTTAAAAAGAGATCTTAGTCTAGGAGAGCTAAGAGAGGTGGTAAAGGTTTTTTATCTCCAACCCAAGACTTTCTCTTTGATGGAATCACAGTGATTGAAAACAGGATTGAAAAGGAACTTAGCACGTTGTTTAATGCTGTGCTTGCTGGACTAACAACATCAGCTGTCTGGTGTGGTGGGTACCTTGAGCCATAAGATGTGGTCGTGACTTGCTCAGCCCCTGCTAATTCGGTAGGTGGGTGGGCACGAAAGATGCAAGTCTTCGCTGCTTTTTTTCATTGTAACTGAATCGAAGGTGTTGACAGGGCACTTGTACCTTCTTGAATAATTATGCAACAGCAAATATGCCAAAATTCTTCCTGCTGCATTTATAGCTACAGCTTTGCAGGGTGTTAAAAAAGCATGGCGTGCTACCAGTTATGGTGTTCTTAAAAAGTGAATGAGTTGGATGTTTTATATTTCTTTCTCTGTGTGACCCTGAGCAGTTTTTCTGTTTCCTCTGAGCTTCAGTTTTCTCCCATATGACTTGGAATGGATACCACTTTTCTTACCTACTCCTTCCCAGGATTGTAATTGGGACAAATGGGACAGTGATTGGAATGTGCATTCAACATGTAAGGTATTGGCGTTATTCTGACTCAGATTAATTTACTTGTAACTTTCATGTCACTGACAATACTCTCCCCACTGCTTGCTTTATTAGTGAACATGAACCATTAGAGGAAACTGTTTCCTCTGCCCTTGATCTCATGGTTTGAATGGGAGGTGGGAAGCTGTTAGATTTTCATTCTGTTTTTTAAAAAATAAGTTTGATGGCTTTGCCTGAGTGTAAAAGGGATGTGCATGTATAATTACAACATTTACAGAACAGAAATATGCAAAATGAAAGAAGTAATGCTGTTCCATGCTCTCACGGCCTTTTGGACTTTTTTCTCCATCAGTACTGATATCAAATTACCCTATATCTTTAAATGCAGTAGCCTCAGGAAGAGGTAATAAGCTTGGCCTGGCTTCAGTCCTCTTCTGAAATGGTGTTTGTCAGAGCCAGCTGGGGTGCTAGCGGGGGGTTGAAGATATGGCAGAATGAGGACCAGGCATAAAGGCTTATCTCCAGTCCATCGTGAAAGTTTGCCTGGCTTCTCATTGAAAGGAGAGAATAAAACTGTTCTAAAGAAACTGAGTTAACAGGCTATGAGAAAACTGCCATCTCCTGACTTTTCCCTCTCTGTTTCTCGTGCATCTCCTGGTGGATAAGCATCCTTCTGATTTTTGTTCCTGGGAAAGTTCTGCCTTTCATACAAGTGAGAGTTCAACCTCCTCCCTTTCGCTTAATGTTGAAAAAGTTAATTGTTATATTAATCAGTTTATTACACAGCCCATTGGGAACAGGACACTTAAAGGTCTTTTTTACATTTTGTGTGGCGTAAATTATGATATGAAAGCACAGAGTAATATATGGATATTTTAAATGCCCTTGTTCAGAGGATCTGCCTTAAAATTACCAAGTTCCATCTAGAAGAGAGAAACTTAAAGATTCTAAGATTTCATTATTGTTGGAATCTTAGTTATCCAACTTCAGATAAGAATATAGAAAAAAGAAAACTAGAAGTGATATTGGGAGAAAGGGGAGAGAAGACTTTTAAAATAAATGTTCTAAATTTGCATGCAGGTTACCATGACTACAAAATATCTTTATCACTTATTGGAAGTATCTGTTAACCTTCTGTGGCTGTCCCATCCATAGCGATATTTCAGGAATGCTTCCCTCAAATTGCACAGAACTTCCAAATTGTTCCTTTAACAGATTGCTAAGTTGGGGTTGGAGACGTCCAGCTTGTATCCAAGTGGAGTTGAGAAAACTCACTCCTTACTGCAGTTTCTAGCTCACCTTTGACCTGGCTGGTTAAGATGATTCACATCTGACATCTTAACATACAACAACATGTTTAGGTTTCTGGGACTTGAAAGTGAATTAGAAATATCTCAGTCATTTTGGCAAGTTGTGGGAAGGTATTTTTAGAAAACCTTACTTATATAATGTATTTCTGATGTCTTTTCCTTTTTTCTTCTTCATGTAGAAACCATAGGTGAATATACAAAAGAATGGTATTTTGAAGAGGGAAAGCATTCATGGCTCTTGAAGAAAGGGCTACGATTCCTAGCCACACTGCTCGTGCAATATGACAGCAGTGTTTGTCGCTGCTGATTGGAGTGTTTTATAAGTTTCTGGGGATGTTCCAAAGCACCACCCAGACCTCTTCAAGGGCAAAAGGCGCCTGAAAGTGGCCAGATTGGGGCTTTTTTTGTCTATAGCAACAACAAAAAACAACAATACCCTCATTAAAGGAGTATAGACATTAATACATATATCTACTCAATAAGAATGTTTATAGAAATTAACTGCTATTTTGAAGAAAGCATGAGAGTAAAGACTTTTTCAGGCATTTTTAAGATGTTCCTGACATCCTCCCAGTGTTTCCTTTAAATTACTTATTACTTGCCTTAATCTGGAATTGTTCTCTTCTTTCATAATTGAAACTCCTGGAGTTGTTTGCAGTTGGGTGGATTAGCATTTGTTCATTGTAAAGCCCATTTCATTTAAAATTTTCTAGCATGTGAACCATAAGTGCCTCTTAAGTCAAGATGGCTGTTGAGGCTCAGAACATTTCTTTCTGGGTCTTCTCTTTCAACCTCGATCCTGAATTAAACAATTAGATCCTCATGATGAATTTGGCCTAATTATGGCTATCCAGTGTATGTTTCATTGTTGATGGAAAGTCAGGGTTCTCCTCTTCTCTTATGATTTTCCTTAGGTCCCCTCCCTATTTCTTCCTTGGGCGCTCACTTTTCCTTCCATGGGAGTAGTTACTAACTGTTGGGCTCCTGCCAGTGGTTACCAACCACTAACCCAGATGCTTCTCTGGACAGCAGTTGCTTTCTAAAAGGATTAAAAGCCGCCTTTCTACAATTTTATCCCTATGACCTATTTTGAATGGCCACATCAGAAGAGAGCAGGATCGACATGACAACATCGACAACCTTGTTTTTTCTTTCTAAGTGTGCACGTCAACTGATGATCCCTCAGACACTGATTTCTCCTCTCCTAAAATGTTCCTGGATGGAATCCCAGCATAGTTGTCATCTTGTGAGCATGATTAGAGTTGGAAAGTAACAGAAAAGGGAGGAAAATACTTATTTTTATTTCAGGGAACAGAAAGTCCTGCCCATGACTGGTGCCAGTGGAATTCTCCAGTGAATGGCCTCTGAGAAGGGCCTGCCCAAGTTAGGTTTTGTTGGATCCTAATTCATCACAATAAGCTGTTGACTGAAAATAGCATAAATTTAGATCTTGGGGAGGGCAGAGTAGACTGCTTTGAACCAGGGTCAAGTCTTTGGAGAAGCATCTGCTTAGGTAGACACGGCCTCTGGCACTTCCCAAACTTTTAATGCTGTAAGTTTAACTGATAAGAGTTTTGTGTCACCTGCTGCTGCTGCTGCTAAGTCGCTTCATTCGTGTCCGACTCTGTGAGACCCCATAGACGGCAGCCCACCAGGCTGCCCCATCCCTGGGATTCTCCAGGCAAGAACACTGGAGTGGGTTGCCATTTCCTTCTCCAGTGCATGAAAGTGAAAAGTGAAAGTGAAGTTGCTCAGTCGTGTCCAACTCTTCGTGACCCCATGGACTGCAGCCTACCAGGCTCCTCCGTCCATGGGATTTTTCAGGCAAGAGCACTGGAGTGGGTTGCCATGCCCTTCTCTAGGGGATCTTCCTGACCCAGGGACAGAACCCAGGTGTCCTCATCGCAGGCAGATTCTTTACTGTCTGAGCCACCAGGGAAGGAAGTCATCAATCAATCCTTTCCGGGATCGAAGAGCTTCAGGTAAATATCAGCTCTCACATAAATTGTGCAGAGTCAATAAAAATCGGCCTAATCATTTCAATAAACATGACAGGATTTCTTTTCTCATTAAAGATTTAAGGAGTAATGCTACGTAAACGATAACTCTCTTCAATGAATGAAAGCGAGTAAAACATGTGAAAAGAATATCTTGGCTGGCTCTAGGAAGGAGAGGCTGGTGTTTTGGTTTAAATGCCAAAGAATTATATTTTCGACTTCATATTTTGATGGTGTGAATTTCAACTCTCGATTAGGTAATTTCTGACTGATGGTTCTTTCAGACTGGTTCAAGCCCAGTGGTTTTCATCCAGGAGATCAGAGAGGGAAGAAATGTTCAGATCTGTTCTCTCCCTTCCTCCTGTCTCTCCCAAGTTGATGATTATGAGAGAAGCCAAATTGGAAAAGGGTAGCATACTAAGTGATCTGGCTGTTCTGAATTTTTCATTGTATATTCTCTAATTTTGAACCTGTCAAGTATTACCTGTCAATCATCTACATATAGCTTGTTAAGATTACAGAGTCGTGAATGTGCATAGGAGACTGACTAAATCTGTGATTAGCAACAAAACTTATAAGGAAAAAAGTTGAAGCATAGGTTTAAAAAATAAAAAAACCCTACCACTAATAAAGACTTCAATGTTTACTTAACAAGAAATAGAAAATAACTGATTGGGGGGAGAAAGGTATGCTGGAGAATGCAGCACAACTGAATTTATCTGATGTACACTTAATAATATAATAACAATGCTGTGTACCCATGAAGCTAAAGAACAAGAGGGATTATTAGATTTGTGCATGGAAGTTAAAATGACTGCAAAGAATTGCTTTGGGAAATATATAAGATACAGGAAATGAAATGAAAGAAAATAAATACAGGGCAGATGACTGGTTTCTGTGTATTGCTGGAGAGATTTAATTAATTGCTAGTATAGCACTGAGCCATGAATTACTCAATCATTGCCATTGTTTCAATTTTGGAATTTTCCTCTTAAATACAGATTCATTAGAAAAGAAGAAAATGTCACTGGGCAGGGAATAAGTTTATGATTTTGAATGTTAAATTCTTCACAGTCATCTGTACAATATTGAGAAATCTTGTGAAAATATTTTAAAGTAATTTGGAAGGTCTTTTTTCTTTATTTTGATGGGAGGGCTTATTTTGTTTAGAAGTCTCATTGCAATCTGAAATAGATCAATGAACTTTTCAATTATTCAGTGCCATCTCTGCAGTGGTCTGTTATTGTAGGTGTTTGACAATCAGCAGGATGTAGTGAAAAGGGCCACGGTTTTAGACTCAAACATATCTGATTCAAATCCTAGATGTAGTGTTTGTCAGAGGTGTGACCCTGCCCAAGCTATATAACTTCAGTGAGCCTTAGGCTTCTGTTGAGCAGAGAGGTATATTATGAGGATTAGTAATTATTCACTTATTTGCTATATTTGAGAACTGACAGTGTATCAAGTATTGTGCTCAATGCTCTGGATATAATCCAAGGATTGTAATTGTAGCTAACATTTACTGAGAGCTTGGGTATTGGATATTACCCTATTTCATGTATATTATCTAACTCAACCCTCACAGCAGCTCTATAATACGTGGATGTATATAAGTGAACACACACAATACATACAAAATATAAAAGTAAATAATTACATAATAGGCCTGGAATGCTTTGTTCTGAAGAAAGATCAGTTTCCTTATCAGAGGGATGTTGAAAGTTCTTTGACTGTTTTCTGTCTTCTTTTCTTATTATCCTTATAAAGAAAAAGGTCTCAAATATTACTCACCTGAACAACTAGAGAAAAAATGTGTAAGAATGTGATGTCATAAGAGTTGGGGGGAAGCCAGAGACCCCCACCTCTTGCAGAGTTGGAGGGCTGTTCGGGGCGGGGGCCCTTGAGGAAGCCCAGCCTCCCTGGAAGCCACATATGGTTTAAGTGCTCACAACTTTTAATGTTGCACTTTGTGTCTGGGCATCCCGTCTGCTAAAGGTCTTGCCATTTGAAATGTCATGCAAACCAAAGTTTGCCATGTATTAATTCATAGTGAAAAGGGATGGTGTAATTGCCCACAGGAAACCCCTTCATAGAGTTTGAATGTCTTTATTATAAATAAGCCTCAAGCGCCTTCACTGAAAACACTTTATATTCATCAGAATGGCCTGTTTCTCTTTCCATTCCTGAAAACCAGGAATGATGGATCATCCACTGTTGATATTTGCTAGCCGATTATTTTGCAGTTGTGGTGGTTGTTAAAAGAGGTGGACTTATTCTGGCGATCTTGGGCCTCTAAAGCTTAATCTCATAAGAAAATCTTTAGCCAAGTCAGGTTTTTAATCGCTGTGTTAGTCATCCTACTGATTACATAAGGAACACTGTCGGAGCATTTCAAATGCCATCAGCTCTTGGCAGCAGAATGACAATGAGGATGAAGTATTAAAAACTAGGTACCCATAAAGGCAGACATGGAGAAAGTGCCTCCAATTCCCTGCTTCTGAATATGCCTCCACATTAATTCCCCTCCTTTAGAAGAAACTCACTGGAAGAAAAGCATAATTTGAATTAATTATTTGCACATATGGTGTGTTCCTGATGTCAGCTAATGCTACATTAAGGACAGACATGCTGGGCACCCATTAAATAATCAAGTAAATATTTGTATTGTTTATGATAAACTGGTTCCTTCTGTGGGTATTTTCTGTGTCTTTGTAAACGTTCCTTTTGTAGGTAGACTTTGTTTGTTGGGGCTTCATACCAGGCTCAAATCTGACAAAGAACGCTGTTTAAATTCCAAGTTCGACAAAGGAACCTCACACCCACTGTGTTTTTTGGAGCTAAGTGAATATTTAGTAACACTTTAATATAATAGCTGGATCATTATGGTATATTACTGAACTGAATGCTATGTTAATAACATTAATCACATGGACTCATTCTTGTCCTAGTCTGAATATTATAAGTACTTCTATATGATTTCCACTATAATTCCATAGTAATTAGTGATACAATTACTTCAAGCTGGCACCAAATGTTTATATTGAACCAACATGAATGTTAGGTCTCAACATTTAAGGGAGCCCAGTGTCTGAATAAAAGATTGGGGCCAAGATAAGTCAACCCAATTTTTCTTTGGTGAAATATGTTGTATAATTGGAACATACACAAGGTTTATAAATGCTCTGAGTACGTGAATGAGATTACTTTCATACTCTTCAGCAAAGGTCACATTGTCATGTGGAACTAAAGGCATTGTCTCCAGGCACATTTCCTGGAAAGAACCCAGTGCTGGGGTCTCTACTCTTAGTTGCTGAAATAGAAATTCCTAATGATTATTGGGACCTTTTGGAAGAAGGTCCTTTTATTGATTGTTTTCCAGTGAGCTTTAGCACATCTTGAAGTTTTTTTGGTTGTTGTTTGTTTTTTTATTGTTTGTTTTGCAGGCTTGATATTTGAAAGCGGCCTCTGTTTGTACTTTCTAATGCCTCCCTTTGTCTCATAAATGGAAGCAAATTGTATGCTGGGCAGTGTTCTACTAAAATCCAAGTGGAGAAGCAAGTGGTACTTGATTAACCAGGATTCTTGGGAACAGACTCTGTCTGACTATGTCAGCTCAGGGAGATGAGTGTAACTGTTGGGATGAAGAGACTTGGAAACCACCTCTAAACATTTCTTGGAAAGTTAGAAGCAAGGATCTCATTCCTTTTCTGGAAGTGAGGAGAATGGGGCCAATAAATCCTTCTCTTTACTTTAAGGCAATACAGCTTGTAATTGCTACTTCTTGGCTGTGAAATTTAATTTGTGGAGGGAAAAATACCTAATCATTTCATCTTCCTCTAAAACTGGAAATAGAACTGCCTTATGATCCAGCAATCCCACTGCTGGGCATACACACTGAGGAAACCAGAAGGGAAAGAGACATGTGTACCCCAATGTTCATCGCAGCACTGTTTATAATAGCCAGGACATGGAAGCAACCTAGATGTCCATCAGCAGATGAATGGATAAGAAAGCTGTGGTACATATACACAATGGAGTATTACTCAGCCATTAAAAATAATTCATTTGAATCAGTTCTAATGAGGTGGATGAAACTGGAGCCTATTATACAGAGTGAAGTAAGCCAGAAGGAAAAACACCAATACAGTATACTAACACATATATATGGAATTTAGAAAGATGATAACAATAACCCTGTGTTCGAGACAGCAAAAGAGACACTGATGTATGGAACAGTCTTATGGACTCTGTGGGAGAGGGAGAGGGTGGGAAGATTTGGGAGAATGGCATTGAAACAT
>NW_011494708.1:2093851-2110262 GCF_000754665.1 Bison bison bison | reverse complement strand
GTAAAGTTTAAAAATAAAATAAAATTAAAAAAAAAGAAATTAAAGGAAAAAAAATAAACTTCATAACAATGTTGTGGAATGTCAAAAAAAAAAAAAAAAAAAAAAAAAAACCTCTAAATGAGTTTACTTCTTCTGGAACCCCAAGAAAAGCAGGTCTCTGATCTTTTGATCATGAATGAACCCATTCATTCATTTACTGGTTCAACACGCTTGTATTGCCTGCTGGAAAAAAAAAAAAAAGTGGAAGTGTTAGTGGCTCAGTCATGTCCAGTCTTTGTGACCCCATGGATTGTAGCCCACAGGCTCTTCTATCCATAGGATTCTACAGGTAAGAAGACTGGAGTGCATTGCCATTCCCTTCTCCAGGGGCTCTTCTTGACACAGGAATTGAACCTCAGTCTCCTGCATTACAGGCAGACTCTTTACCATCTGAACCACCAGTGATTGCCTGCTAGGTCTCAGGAATTGTGTCAAGCTGGCATTGGCATGGGACATTGAGGCAGCCAAATGAGATGGTATGAGATACATATGTTACAAAAGGATATCTAGTATCTGAGGTGGGTGAGCTTCTCAAAGGGCAGGCACTGGGAGGTGGGGACTCATGACTTGGAGTCTCTTCAGAATAGGACACCAGGGACAGGAATGCAAAGAATATTCTGGATAAGTTGCAATACTGCAGGAATGTGAGTTTTGTATAGGACTTGGTCTTGTTAGTCTTCAAGTTTTATTCTGACAGAAAACTCCCTCTGATGTCAGGGTTGGGCTGAAATCTAGGTTATTGTTTTGTGTTTATTCCCATGTGGGTAGTTCTTCTGGACCGTGCATTTGTGTTTGAGGAGACTGGTCCAAGGGGAGGAACATGCTTTATGTTCTTGTCTTGAGCCGTCCCCTTTCCCTCTGCTGCCATCTTGACTTTGCATAAGGTGGAATGGGGTTTCTTTAGCTGATGGTGTGGTCTTTGCCTGCTTAACAACAGGAGGTCGGTGTTATCCATGGGATCAGATGCTGCTTCTTTCTTTGTGTTGGGGTCCTGAGTATACATTTCTCTAGCCTTCAGCTGTATATTTTGTACTTAGAAATAATATTAGATTTTTCTCTTTGATTATTTTTAAGCCTGAAAGCTAAAATAGAGGCATTCCAACAGGAGATAGTCAATCTCAGGGTAACACATACACAGTGCATCTATAGAGTAGGATATTGAGAGACAGAGAGACAAGAAAGAGAGGCAGGGAGAGAGAGACACACACACACAGAATAAACTAATCTCCTTTGGGGAGAGCTCATGGGATTTCTGGAGTTTCCCCAGTGGCTCAGCGGTAAAGAAACTGCCTGCAATGCAGGAGTGCAGGAGGTGTGGGTTCGGTCCCTGGGTCAGGAAGATCCCCTGGAGGAGGGCACGACAGCCCACTCCAGTATTCTTGCCTAGAGAATCCCATGGACAGAAGAGCCTAGCAGACTACAGTCCATAGGGTCACAAAGAGTCGGACACGACTGGAACAACTTAGCCTGTATGCACGCACACACGAGATTCTTGATGATACTGGTTATGAAAGAAAAAAAAAGTTCTCCCTTTCTGGCTTACTGGCTCTATTGCTGTGTGAACTTAGCAATTCGACGCTTGGAGGTAAATTGGGGAGTTTTATGGTCTCTGAATCCCTGAAGTATTTCATATATACTGTTTTCCTGTTTGTCATTTAAATTGATTTCTGTCTTTCCCTATCCCCTGTTAGGCTCTAGTCCTGGCCACATCTCTCATCAGCTGCCCCCTGCCACTACTTCCTTCTCTTTCCCCTCCCTGGCCTCAATGGTTCACTTGTATTCCAGCCACACCAACCACTGGCAGATGGTTGCCTGCACACATCATGCAAGTCCCTGCTTCATTGCTCATTCTCATCTATCTGTGATTCCTGAGGTCCTTACCCACCAAGAGCTAGTTCAAGGGTCACCCCCTTCGTGAAGCTCTTCCCTTCCATTGAATTCTTACCCTGCGCTAGACACTGCTCACTAGACACTCCTTATCTGTATTTAAGCTCTATATAAGATATGTATCTATGCATGCATATTTAAACTATGAAATATAGCTGATTTAAGTTATGCTGTGGCTTATGCTATATATAAGCATTGCATTATCACAGGAGATAGATGTTATTATCATTCCTCTTTTAGAAAAGTGAAAGTGTTAGTCACTTATTCATGTCCGACTCTGTGACCCTATGGACTATAGCCCACCAGGCTCCTCTGTCCATGGAATTCTCCAGGCAAGAATACTGGAGTGGGTTGCCATTCCCTTCTCCAGGGAATCTTCTCAACCCAGGTTGCCTGCATTTCAGGCGGAATCTCTATGGTCTGAGCCACCAGGGAAGCCCTATGAAAAGAAAATTGAGCTCAAGGCGGAGGTAGGTCCTGGTCCCTTGACATCACAGCTGTTGGTTGGGTCTATGTGCTCTCCAGCATTTTGCTGCTTCAGCAGATGTACTGAAGGTATTTGATGAACCAGATATTCTTCCAGTGCCTGAAAAACAGTGGTGCTGAAATACCATATCCTTACTCTAGGGAGGGAGATCAACAAGACACAAGCACATACAGAACAAACCAGATGATGGTAATGGTGGTCAGCGCTCAGAAGACAAATAAAGCAGGGATAGAGAGTGAGGGGGGAGCCATACAGATGGCCTCTGACCATAGGATGTCAGTGTGGCTGGAGCAGAGCGAAGGATAGAGAGAGACTGGGATGAGTTCCAGGAGGTGAGAAGGAAGCACGACAAGGGTTGGTGAGCTATAGACAGAGCTTGGAGTTTATTCTGGGGTTGTAGGATGGTTGAGCAGAGTGAAATTATCTGCTCTTTGGTTTTAGAAACTCATTCCAGTGGCTGTGTGGGGAATGGACTGTAGCTGCCCGAGGGTGGCAGTGGGGAGGCCAGTTAGGAGGTTTTTTATTTGATCCAGGGAAGAATTGATGGTGGCCTGAATGAGTGGCAGCTGTGCAGGTGGTGAGACATTGTCAGATTTGGGATGTATTTGAATGTTGACATTGCTGATGGATTGAATGTGAACTGTGAGAATTGGCCTGGTCAATGGGAGGAATGAATTTACCTTCTACTCAGCTGGAAGGTATGGATTTTAGGGGATGTATTCTATTCCCAGGGCTACTGTAACAAATTGCCATAATCTTGGGTATCTTAAAACAATAGAAGTATATTGCCTCCCAGTTCTGAGGGTTTAGAGTCCAAAATTAAGGTGTCAGCAAGGTCATCCTTTCTCTGATGACTTTAAGGATTCTGCCTGCCTCTTCTAACTTCATGGTTATAGTCCTTGGCTTGTAGATGCATACGTGTGCTCAGTGGCTCAGTCATGTCTAATTCATTGCAACTCCATGGACTGTAGCCCACCAGACTCCTCTGTCCATGAAATTTCCAGACAACAGTACTGGAGCAGGTTGCCATTTTATCCTCCAGGGGATCTTCCTGACCCAGGGTTCGAACCCATGTCTCCTGCATGGGCAGGCAGATTTTTTATCACTGCACCTCCTGGGAAGCCCACTTGTAGATACATCCCTCCAGTTTCAGCCTCCATGGTCAAATGGCATTTTCCCTATGTCTGTGCCCATTTTTCTCTTCTTATAAGGACACAAGTCATTGGATTAAAGCCCATCCAAATCCAATATGACTTCATCTTAACTTGATCACATCCACAAAGACCTTATTTCCAAATAAGGTCGCATTTACAGGTACTGGGGATTAGGGCTTGAACATACCATTTTGGGGGATACAATTCTCCTCATAGCAGTAGAGATCAAGAATTTGGTTTTAGTCAGGTTGAGTTTAAGATGCCTTTTGTTAGCCACGATGTGATGGTGTGTGGGCAGTTGGACACAGGGGTGTGGAGTTAGGGCAGAGTCTGGGTTGGAGGTGCACAGGGGTGGCATCTTAATGGAGGTGGTAGCTCAAACTGCAGGACCAGGCATCTCTGAGGAAGAGTGTGGGTTCTCAAGAGATGAGGTGTAAGGACTGAGCCTCTAAAGCTCTGAAAGTGTTTAGAGGTGAGGAGATGGGGAGGGATTATCTGGATGAAGCTCATTTGATTGTGCCTATCTTTCTTACAAGGAGGAGAGCGGCATCTTCTCTTATACTCTCAGCTCCTGGCACTGGTGCTGACATAGAGGGGCTCTCCATAAATGTTTGCTAAATAGGTGAATGGGGAAATTGCTCTGTTTTAAACCCTAAAGGGCCTCCCTGGTGGCTCAGTGGTGAAGAATATGCTTGCCATTAAAACATGTATAATATCATATAAGAAACGAATCGCCAGTCCAGGTTCGATGCAGGATACAGGAAGCTTGGGGCTGGTGCACTGGGATGACCCAGAGGGATGGTATGGGGAGGGAGGTGGGAGGAGGGGTTCAGGATGGGGAACACATGTACACCTGTGGCGGATGCATGTTGATGTATGGCAAAACCAATACAATATTGTAAAGTAAAAAAAAAAATAAATAATAATAATAAAAAAAAGAATATGCCTGCCAATGCAGGAGATGCAGGTTTGATCCCTGGGTCAGGAAGATCCCCTGGAGAAGAGAATGCCAACCCATTCCAGTATTCTTGCCTAGGAAATCTCTTGGACAGAAGAGCCTGGTGGGCTACAGTCCATGGAGTCACAAAGAGTCAGACAAGATTTAGTGACTAGACAACAACCAACCTTAAATAAATGTACAACATCAGTGGGAAAATGATACCAATGGAAATGAGGGTGTTGACCTGTTTGTAGCCAACCCGATGGGTTTGCAATGGCTCAGTCTTCCATGCTGCCAGCCTGGAATAGAAGGATTCTTGCTTATGTGACTCTTTGTGACCCTATGGACTATAGCCCTCCAGGCTCCTCTGTCCATGGAATTTTCCCAGCAACAATACTGGAGTGGGTTGCCATGCCCTCCTCCAGAGGATCTTCCTGACCCAGGGATCGAACCTGGATCTCCAGCATTGCAGGTGGATTCTTTACCCCTGAGTCACCAGGGAAGCCCATAGAAGAAGGATGGGTGTGTGAAAATGAGGATGGAATAGAATAAGCCCATGTCTTCTTTGCTGAGATTCTTCATGGGAACCAGCTGCTAAGAAAGGTCAAGCCATCCTCAGGTATCACTAATCCAAGTCCTGCACTGGGGCATGGGAAGTCATTTTCAAATTTTGCTGTCCCCCAGCCTCACCTGGGGGAACTCAGCTCTGAGAAATTGGCAACAGGAAAGGAGAGTTTCATAGGGCCTGGAAGATACAGAGAAGGGTTCTGAAGTCAGGGCATTGTTAAAGAATGGAGACCACGTGAGAAGAAACAGAATCACCATCTTTGAATATTTATATAGATAGGATCTCTTTCATAGGGTTATTTTAAAGATTAAATAAATTAGTATTTTAAGTACATAACATAACATAATAATGTCTCTCTAGACATTATTTATTATACAAAGAGGTTGGGCTTAGGGGTCAGAGAGACCTGGATTTCAGTTCTGACTTACCATGTACTAACTGTATGACCTTGAGGTTACCAGCCTCAATTTACTCATTTGTGCAATGGAGATAATAATACCTGCTTGAAAGGGCTATTTTGAGGATTAGTGAGATAATATGTGTGACACCCCTGATATGTCATGAATACTCATAAATGTTAGCTCTCTACCAACAGGAAGGACTCAACTATCTCTAGAGATTGTTCAGATGACAGGTGGGGTTGGCACGTGTCAGGTCAGGGATGTAGAGAGGAAATGGTTGCATCAAAAGAAAGGTCAGAGTTAATACCTTTTACAGCTTTTAATACAGACTATTTTAGCAAGCAGAACTGCTAGTAAAAACAAGGGCAGGAACATATATATATATATAACAAATATATAGCAAAAAGATGAGAAAGTCTAACTTCAATTCATTACTTGAATGTATTGATTAAATATGTTGCCAGATGTGGGATGGTGAATTTTTGTAAAGACACCAGAAGTCTGTGGTAAAAGAAGATGGTTTAACTTAGGGAGTAGGAGTCTGGACTTTGGCATCAGCCAGCCTGGGTTTGATTTCAACTGTGCCATTTGTTGGTGATATGGCCTTGGGCAAATATTGTAGATTGGCTTTTCCCAGAAGCTAACCCTGAGTCTTATATATATATATATATATATTTAAATTCATTATTTATTTATTTTTTGGCCATGCCGTACAGCATGCAGGATCTTAGTTTCCAAAAAGGGATTGGACCCATGCTCCCTGTAGTGGAAACATGGACTCTTGTCACTGAACCACCAAGGAAGTCCCTGATCCTAAGTCTTAGATTTGAGTTGCGTTACTTACTTGACTACACATTTATTTGGATGCCCTCGATTATCTTGGGGGAGAGGGGCAGGAAGCCAGTGCAAGTATGTTAGTAAGCAGGTGACTTCTGTGGGCACCAGGAACCCAGTTCTGCTGGGACCTCCAGATCACCATGCAGACCTGCCTCAGCCTGTCCCACCCAAGGGGCAAGGAAGCTTGAGTATTGCCACCAACTCCCATCTGTCTATTTGAGGACTGCTCCTGGGATGGGGAATAGCGACTCCTTGGCACTTGCATACTGTCCTACTCCTGGGCCCAGGTGCTCCTGTGGCTAGACAAAGCCCTGGGGCAGACTCTGGGCTTTGAGAGCAAGCTAAGGATGCTAACCGGTGAGTATGCAGGGTGTCTTAATCAGCTTGGCGGCTGTAACAAAGCACTATAGACTGGGTGGCTTACCTACAACAGAAGTTCATTGCTCACAGTCTGGAGGCTAGAGTCCGAGATCAGGTTACTGGCATGGTTGGGTTTTCATGAGGGCCCTCTTCTAGGTTGCTGACTTCTTTCCGTATCTTTATGTGGTAGAAAGAGGCTGGGAGAGCTCTCTAGGGTCCTTTTATAGGGGCATTAATTCCAGTCATGGGGCTCCACCCTCATGACCCAGTTCTCTCCCAGGGGCCCCACCTACCAACACCATCACTGTGGAGGTTAGGATTTACATATTTGGGGGTGGGGCACAAAATATTCAGTCCATTGCAGAGTGGATTTGCATAGACACTCAAAGTATGTGCTAAACAAGTCACTTGAACTCCCTAAACCTCATTTCCTCTTCTATAAAATGGGCATAATAGTAACATATACCCCATAGTTATTTGGGGGGATTAAGGGTGATAATGAATAATTATCAATTATTAATGTTAATAATGTTAATGTTAATGTTACAATGTTCATCTTAGGCTGCTTGGAAAACCAACAAGGGTAGCTTTTATTGCTATAAAAGAGAAATGTATGAACAAGGAGACTGTGCCTTTCAAAGAGTAGTGCCCAGAGACTCTACTGAGGAAATAAATTATTAGAGGGAGTTTGTGTCCATTTAATTTGCTTGGAGAAGTGCCCATAATAGAATCTTTTACACTTGGTCACTTAAAAGAATTATGTGTGGCTGACACACTGAAGTCACATTTATCCTCTTGGACAGAGGGTTCATCTTGAGTATAGAGCCTGTAATTTACTTACAGGTGTATATGGTGGGATAACTCAGGTTAATGTCTGTGAACAGAGACCAACAATTAGCAAGTTAATTAGGGTCCTGATTTTAGTAGCGAAGGATAATCATTTATTGGCTTAGGTCAAACCCTGGGCCTTCCCGTGAAGTGACTTTCTATGAAAATATTGACTGAGAGGGACTCCCTATAGCTTCTCTAGTACAATTCACACATGCTTGGGAAACTCATTATCTCTCACAGAGATAGCAGCGAGGATTACAGTAAGTTTAAGAGGCCGGCTTCAGTTGGCCTGTGTTAAACTGATGGTCAAAATATAAATAGGATTCTAATATAACAATAGGAGGATCAGTTCTTCCCCACCCCATCCATGCTGTTCAAGTGCTGTTTTGCTGGTGTGTGACTGCTGGCTGCTGGCACCTGCTCTTTTCCAGCCAATAATCTCAGACAAATTAACATTATCATTTCATGTGAGGCATTTGTTGGGGAAAAAAAATATATATATCTATGTATATATATATAAAGAGTACTATTGTGCCTGGGGGCTAAAAAGCGTTAGGAAGTGGTAAGCTTTTCTCTTTCTTGTTTTTCACAGTGACAGCTGTTGACCCGTACCAGGGATGCTGTATAAGGGCCTGGAGATTATAAATCCAATTTGGAGAAGGGGAGAGGGCACGGATTGAAGGGGCATCTTGCCGTGGATGAAGATCTGAATGGCAGGCAGCTCTCTTTTCTGCCGATGAAAGGCATGGGGTTCATTGCGTCTGGTTTGTCTTCTCACTCGACACTTCTTGCCTTTTCATGGTGCCGGCACCTACTTAGCTTGGTTGGAAAGTTACTTAGAATGTCCTTTGGCTAATAAGGTGGAGGCTTGGCCATGCCTCATAAGCTATAGAAAGGATGATGGACAAGGCTTTTCAGAGCCACTTGGCTTCTGTTTCCTATGCCATCAGTCATGCATTGTGAGTGAGTTGTTTCTGTTTGTTGTAGAACAGGAGCAGAGATGAGGTCGTGACAAACGTAGCTTTAGCAAGCCATTGCAGCTTTTGAGGGGAGTTGATGGACAACGAAAACACTTGCTGGCTTTTCTTTGCTGGGGGCAGATTCCCTCTGCACTTTTTTGCATTTTGGTTTAAGCTGAATCTGCCTACTATGAAAAGTTCAAGTCAACAACAAAGAAATACTTTTAAACGATATGTTACTTTTTTTTTTTTCCTTAGCATTATCTAGGGAAGCTTGAGTTAACTAGGAGAGAACTGGACTTCCCAGGTGGTTCTAATGATAAAGAACCTGCCTGCCAATGCAGGAGATGTAAGAGACTCTGGTTTGATCCCTGGGCCAGGAAGATCCTCTGGAGGAGGGCATGGCAACCTACTCCAGTATTCTTGCCTGGAGAATCCTATGGACAGAGGAGCCTGGTGGGCTACAGTCCATGGGGTCACATGGAAAGTTGGAAGAGTTGGAAGCGACTTAGCACAGATGCATGCAGGAGAGAGCTAAATGGTGGAAATACCCCACAAATAATTTTCCCTGACCCAGGTCTGGGAATTCTAGGTGTAAATGGGTGCATACTTTAATGAATTGTTTATGTTCAACAAGTCCTCTTGTGTGGGAGGCAAAATAATGCTTCGGTCTCTCCACGTGAACATACGCTGACTCCCCAGAGTCTGTGAAAGTTACCTGACAAGACAATGGGCACTTTGTAGATATGATTACGGTTACAGACCTTGAGATGGACAGGTGCTCTTGGATTATCTGAGTGGACCGGATCTAACCACGTGAATCCTTAAAATCAGAGAACTTTTCCTGGCTGTGGTGAGTGAGAAAGAAACGGTGGGCCTGAGAAGGCTTTGATGCGTTACGCTGATCCTGGAGAATCCCAAGGACAGGGGAGCCTGGAGGGCTATAGTCCATGGGGTTGCAAAGAGTCGGACATGACTGAAGCGACTTAGCACGCATGCCTGTTGGTCCTGAGGTGCTAGGGCTGTGTGCCAAGAACTAAATTCTGCTAACAGCCCCAGTGCATGAGGAAAACATCCTTCCTAGAACATCCAGAAAGGGAGTCAGACCTGCCAATGCCTTGATTTTAGCCTGGTGCGACCTGAATTCTGATGGACAGAACTATAAGGTAATACATCTATATTACTTTAAATCACAGAGCTTGAGGTAATTTGTTGTAACAGCAATAGCACACCAATACATCTCAGTTTCTCTGGTCTAGAGTTTTCCTAACGGTAAGGTGGTTTCTGAGCCCAATCAGGAAGTGCTGAATCATTTCTTTTCAAAATCAAAATCTCTGGCTCCAGTGTTTTGATGAATTTTAACCTGTGATCCTGGGTGGCTGGAATGTCAGAAGACTTCGATGATGGGGAGCTGAGAGGACATGAATGAATATTAATGGAGCATCCTCAATGTTTCCAGAATATTGATTATCCTACTTAACCTGATTTCAGTTATCATATTTTATAGATAAGAAACTGTTTCTGGGAGATTCAACAGCTTTTCTGAGCTTAAAGAAGTAATAAGTGACATAGTGAGGTTCTGAGCCTCTAAAAAATGCATTCTTTCCATCTCTTGCCCCACTGTTGCATCCCTGGGCTGACCTCTGGAGTCAGGAAATCAAAAGTGTAGTGACCGAGGATTCCACCACAGTAAACCAGAGAATAGAATCACTTGCCAGTTTCTGCTCTAGAAAACAAGAAAATAGAATCACTTGTTTCTTTGGTTGCTAAAATATTGATGAAAATGGAGGCCATCATTTACAAAAGCCCACAGTGGGACTGGGGGACCCAGACTGATTGGTGCATCTCTCAGTGTACACTCATGTTCCCATCTATGTAGTTGGCTTCTCTGATTACTAAGCAGCAATGCTTTGTGGTTTGCGGAATACACACCTAATTTCTTAGCAAAGGAATTAGGTTGGTATTTAATGCAAAAGAGGATTTGAAAAAATGATTGATTATTTTAAAGGATCACTTGGGACTGGCTTTGCAGATCCTACTGCCTTAAGCCAGATCTTGGTTCGATTGTTGGCAATGCTGGTTGGATTAGACGTGTGTAACACAACCCTGAAATCCCAGGGTCCTCTGCCGGCCTTTAAACAGTCCTGCACGTTGCCCAGAGAGAACACCGACTATCAGCTAATGAACCCCAGCCCCACCTTGTGCTGGGAGACGGTTTCTTTCAGTTCAGCCTTAAGGCTGGTAGAGACCTGGATTTGTTTAATGGGTGATTTTAAAGCACTCACTTTGCAGCATTAAGTCCCACAAAAGTAGGAAAGAGGCATACAGAGTGCTTCCTGCTTCTGAGGAGCATCTGGTGTAGAGGGAGCAAGGAAGCTGATCAAAAAGACCAACAGGTTTTCATAAACACGGTGTTCTGTGCTCTGTAGATGGGGGGATTGCCAAGGACCCGGAGCACATGCCCAGGTTTGGGGCTGGCAGTCGGTTGTTTATGGTGTGTGTTTGCTTATGGGTTGGTCGAGGAGGATGGCTAAAAGCAGCCCCAGGACCGTCTGTGGCTTGAGAATCAAGTGTGTGTGCTGTGTGTGTGTCTGCCATGTGTGTGTGTGCGTGTGTATGTGTGCGCTGTGTATGTGTGGCACTGTGCCACGTATGCGTGTCATGCACATACGTGCCATGCACGTGCGTGTCATGTATGTGAGTGCCACATATAAGTGTGCCATGTATGTGTGCCATGTGATATGTGTGTGTGCACCATGTATATGTGTGTGTTGTGTATGTGTGTGCCGTGTTTGTGCCATGTACATGTGTGTATGCTGTGTGTGTGCCGTGTGTGTGTGTGTACCCACTGCTGAGATCTGGGGGGTGAAACTGGCACCTCTGGTTGCCCTTGCCCATGGATGTAGAATCCTAGTCTGTTAGCACTTCTGAATTCCCTTCCCAAGAGCATGCTTCTAGAACCTTCTCTTCTGTCAGCTGCTGGAGTTCTGCCCATTTGTCTTGGCCATTCTTGTCCTAGCTGCTCCCTCCCCCTAGCTCCTGGCTGGGGCCAGTGTCCGATATTGCACTGCTCTCTATTGGATGGATGTCTTCATGTTCTTTTCCCCAGTTTGTAACTTGTTCTTCAAAGCTCTCCCCCGACCCCTTCTCCCTTGGGTCAGCTTCCATTCCCCTGTCCCTCCTATCCCAGGCCTCTCCTGGGCTCTCCCCTCTACTCTCTGGGGGCTCTGTGTTATTAAAGTCCCAGAGTGCCTCATTTGGGAGTTGGAATAGCAACAGTATGGACCCCAAATTCATCCCTCTGGTGCCTCCTTGATTTACACCCATCGGGTTTATAACTCCCCTTTGAGGCTGTAACTTCGATCCTGGAGCCCAACCAGCACTGTGCCCAGCTCTGCAGCTTTGCTCAGGAACTGCCCCACAAGATAGAATAAAATCCTTACTGAGATTAAAAAAAAGCGACAACCCCCTCTTCTTTGTTGACTGCAAAGGCCTGTTTTAAAGAAGACCATATTAAAAAAGAAATGATTTTTTTCTTTGGTTAGAAAATAGTCTCAGAGTACACTATGCCCTAAATCAGGATGCTATATGTTTTCTGTACCATGAAAGCGTTTTCTTTCTTCCCCCTACCCCCGCAATTCTTACAATAAAATAATTTAAAAGATTTAAAGACTAAGCACTTCTTACATTAGGTAGTTAGTGTCTCTTTGGAAAGACTTTTGGATTATTTTTGGGCTTATTTTCTGGGCTTATTTCTGTCAACTAAGTTTTTATATTCAATTATTTAATGTGCATTGTGATGGCTTTTTATAAACACTCCTTATTAAGTGAAAAATCTTTTAATCAGAAATATCTGCCTTAAACACTGCTTTCAGCGCATCACAACTCTGCTTTGGAAATTCTGGGTTATTTGCTAATCGCTTTGTCTTCTAATCTAAATTTGAGCGTCTGACTCTCCAGGTCTACTTGCTCCTGACCCCACCTGATCTGTCCTTTTCAAATGGTTCTTTTTGTAGTCCTTTCTCCGTGGTCTGCTCATAATGAACTAGAGGCTGTGTTGTAGTTGGTGACAAAGACTCTGAAGCCAGAGTTCCTGGGTTTGAGTTGTATCTTTTAGCTTTGAAACTTTGGCAAGTTGCCTAACTTGCCTGTTTCAGTTTCCTCATCTGTATAATGGGCTAAAAATATGACCTGCCTTATAGTGAGCTATTATTTTACACCCTCTTCTGGTGAGAGAATTGGTGATTTAGATAAGGAAACTGTTTTTGTCCTGTTCCTCCTTTTTTCTTTACATCTCAGGTGTAGATTCCCTTGCTCTTGGTTTAATCTGAAACTGGTGTTTTAATCATTTGGAACATTTAATTAGTATTATTATTTCTATATATTCAGAGACAGGGCAGATTTCAGGACAGTTTTGTCTGTTCAGAATATGTAGACTAAACAATTTTCCTAAAAAGTAGCACCAAATCTCTACTCTTGGCCCTAACTCTTTGCATATACATACAAGGTGTTATCTTTCATCCAGGCAGTCAAGTAAGTTTTAGGTTTGCATCACCTTTTTGTGTTCACTGCCATATTATTGAGCATGGGAACTATAGGTACAGGATAATTTATCTATGAATAAGGGTTTGGTTTGAATCAGGAGACTCTAGAAATGAAGTGTTTTCGTGGTGGCTTTTGCTATTTTGAAACTTTCTATTCTGGTTCCCTGGCTCCCCTCCCTCCAGACAAATCCCAGGAGCCAGTTGACCTTCAGAGCTTAGTTTGAAGTTCATTGACAACATTGGGAAGTGAGAATGCCACAGTGGGTCAGAGTCCTAGTCTCTCTGGCCCAGTTTTCTGTCACCAATATTGGGGGAAAGTATTTTTTCTTTTTTAGGAAAGCATGTCAGAGATCTACCACAGAATTATCTTCAGGAAGTCAGGGGCTTACCCTAGCAGTCAGCAAATCAAGGCATCCCAATGGATCAAACTGGCTTGGATGCTCATAATGAAACCCTCATAAAGAAGTCAAAGGCTCTCAGTCATGGAGTCTGAATTTTTGGAACTGTTCCCAAAACTATTAGAAGAAATCTACTTCACCCATTCACTTTAAAGAACAATCCTCTTTATCTTACAATACCCTAATGAAGAAAATACCTTTTGCATCATGAGTTTAAATCTTGAATTTAAAGTCTTTAAATCAAAAGACTTTCTTTTGATATATGAGCTGGTAGCCATTATGTGGAGAAGGCAATGGCACCCCACTCCAGTACTCTTGCCTGGAAAATCCCATGGACGGAGGAGCCTGGTAGGCTGCAGTCCATGGGGTCACAAAGAGTTGGACACAACCGAGCAACTTCATTTCACTTTTCACTTTCATGCACTGGAGAAAGAAATGGCAACCCACTCCAGGGTTCTTGCCTGGAGAATCCCAGGGATGGGGCAGCCTGGTGGGCTGCCATCTATGGGGTCTCACAGAGTTGGACACGACTGAAGCGACTTAGCAGCAGCAGCAGCCATTATGTATATTTCTCTCTGAAAGAGAAATCAATGGGGTTCTTCTCTTCATAGTTTAGTTGAGGGAGGCAGCATAGGGTAATAGTTAAGAGAACAGATTCTAGAGGTGGAAGATTTGGTGATTGTCAGCAGCATGGTCCTGGGCAAGTTCCCTCACCTTTTGTAAGCCTTGATTTTCTCATTTGTGAATGGAAATTAAAAAAAAAAAAAGAAAATTTCTCTTTCTCTTTTATGTATAAATACACACACATTTATTGAAGATTTTTTTTGAAACTTGAGTGAACAAATGCATAGAGTGCTTAGGAAACAGCCTGGTCCCTACCAAGACTCCATACGTGGAAGTGCAGCCATTGAGTATTCAGGTGCCTTTTATTTCCTGTATTTTATTCCATACAAGGCACAGAGACAACAAAAATGATAAGAAATGGCCTCTGCCTTTGAGAACCATGCAATAAGTGAATATTACAAGGCACAGGAAGTCTGTGGGTTTAGTCAGTAAAAGAAGAATCAAGTTGGTTGTGGGTTTGTTGGGTGTTGTGGTGAGGTGATGGTGTGCTGTGCTGTGGTCGTGTCCAACTCTTTGTGAGCCTCTGGACTGTAATCTGCCAGGTTCCTCTGTCCATGGGTTCTCCAGGCAAGAATACTGGAGTGGATTGCCATTTCCTTCTCCAGGGGACCTTCCCAACCCAGGGATCAAACCCATGTCTCTTATGTTCTCCTGCATTGGCAGGTAGGTTCTTTGCCACTAGTGCCGCCTGGGAAGGTGGTGAGGCGAAGAAGCTGTCTTCAAAATGGCAGCAGGGCCCTCCGTAATGTAGCTTCTGCCTTGGTGAACAGTCTTACCTCAGACTGCTTCCCTTCTTGCTCACTAAACTCCAAGTACACTGGCCATATCTACTCACTCAGCAACCATTTAGTAGATAATTCTTGAGTACCTTCTTTGAGCAAGACACTTCTATGAGTAAGTAGTAACTAAAGTGGATTGGAACCCTGCTTTCCTAGTATGTAGGTACTGCCGGTATCTCAAACATGGTAAGTTCTTTCTCACCTCGAAGCCTTTAATCCTGTGTCCCTTCAACTTAGAATGTTCTCTCTTTGATGCCTTCTTCACTCTAACTTTCATACATCCTCATGTCTTACATTTTACTTTCTTATACAGGCCTTGCTTGTCTTCCATCCCCAGTCCAATCACAATTAAATTTTGCTGTTATCTTTTCTCCACATATTCTTAACTTCTATTTCAAAACACTTATCACAGTTTTTTTTTTTTTTTTAATTCAACTTTTTTTGACCGCACTGGGTCTTCATTGCAACGTGCTGGCTTAGTTGCCACGTGGTATGTGGCATCTTAGTTACCAGCAATCAAACCCATGTAGCCTGCATTGGAGGGCAGATTCTTAACCATTGGATAAGGAAAGTCCTTATCACAGTTTATTTGTATTACTGTTCATTTACTGACTAGACCATAAACTTCATAAAGTCCCAGACTGTGTTGATTTTTAAAAACATTTTTTTGAAGTATAGTTGATTTACAATGTTGTATTAATTTTTGCTATAGAGCAAAGTGATTTAGTTATACACACACGTATATATTTTTCATATTCCTTTCCATTATGGTTTATCACAGGATATTGAATATAGTTCCCTGTGCTCTAGAATTGGAGAAGGAAACGGCACCCACTCCAGTATTCATGCCTGGAAAATCCCATGGATCGAGGAGCCTGGTGGGCTACAATCCACGGGGTCGCAAAGAGTTGGACACAACTGAGCGACTTCTGTGTCTGTGTGTGTGCTATAGAATAAGACCTTGCTGTTTATCTATCCTATATATAATGGTTTGCATTTGTTAATCCCAAGCTCCCAACACTTTTCTCTCCTATCCTGTCTCCCTCTTGGCAATGACAAATCTGTTCTCTATAGACTGTGTTAATTTTGTTTACTATTTTATCTACCACATCTAGGACTTAGCTGGTTCACAACAGATTCTTAAAATATATTTGTTGATTTAATAAAAGAATCATCTTAGCATTAAACTCTATTTTCATTTTACAAGCACTGATGGAAAAATCTGCAGATTTTTGATGGTGATAATGCATTTAGATCAGTAGGCTTATTTTGGTTCTGTTAACTGATTATATGTGTGTATATATATATATATATGTATATATAATTTTTTAATTGCTAAATTATGATCCTGGGGAGCTATTCTTTATGTTTGAAAAGCTTTCAAATAGTTTTCTTTTCCTCCCCACAGGATTAGCTTTTAGAGTGAATTTTTCTTGGGATTTTGTCACGTTCTTTAATCTTTATAATAGCACAGGTCACTCAGTATGAACGTCCTTGGGTGTTTCAGAGGCTCATTCTTCAGATGGAAAATGTAAATCTGCTCCCTTGATTGCCTGTGCTGTCAATGTAAGCCCAAATCTCTGGAGATAACATTTAGAAGAAA
>NW_011494708.1:2056806-2093751 GCF_000754665.1 Bison bison bison | reverse complement strand
CACCAAACAAATGTTACTTCTTTGTTTGCCTGCTGGGGTAAGGACTAGATGGGAAAGGAAGTGGGGCGGGCGCTGGACTTAGATGTCCTCAGCTGATATTAGACTGCAGGGATGGTCAAACGGAAACTCTTCCTTTGGTGAAGCTGACAAAAACCAGCCCTCTGTGTTCCCATCTTTTTGAAAAGTGTTAGTTCAAGTTTCAATAGTGTTACAAAAGAAAAAAAAAAAAAAACTGCTATCATGGCAAATGATGCTGTTGAATGTGGATGGAAACCCCATAAAATTGTATGGGTGATATTAATTTAGTCACCTAGGGCTTAATAGTCATTTTATGGACATTAAAAAAAAGTTTTGTAGCCATAATGTTTTATCCATCTTTATGGTCTCTTATGCTGTGTTTAATCAGTGTAATTATGAGAGAAGATAATTAAATATAGTACTATACAGTTCTTAAGATTTTAATGCTGTTATTACTAAATTAACCACAAAAAAAGATACTTAAAATTTAAGCCATTGCAAATCTTAAAGAGAAATATCCAGTCAGAATTTTCAGGAAGTAGTTTAAATAATAGAGGTACAGCTGTGACTTCTTTTTTTGTCAGTTTATTTATGCCATTTAAAATATTTTTTGTCTATAACTTGGAGGGAAAATCAAGTGGAGAAGAATATTTGTACTCTTCTTTGAACAAAAGTGGTATCTGTCTTCAGTTCAAAATGGTTACATTAGAAATAGATGACTGCTCCAAAGGCTATTCAGTACTTCATTGAAAAGCTGAGATTATACATGCAATATCTTTTATTGTATATGTGTATTCAATACACATTAGCTGTATTATTACCTGGGCATAAATAAGAATCATTAAAAAACATTTTTAAAACAAAAACAGGGACTGCCAAAACTTGAACATGTATTCTGAACTCTCTTGCTTTAGGGGAGGCACTTGAATTTCCATTTTCTGTTATGAAAGCACATATTTTACAGCTGGTCTGACTATAATTGAAGGGTCCTTGAGCTTAGTGGGTGCTTAATGGATCTCTCTTGATCCGTGCTCCTGTGGATCTCAGTGGCGGAGCAGGCATTGAATCAAGCTCAGGCAACCACCAGGGTTTAGATTGGGAGAGCAGGGTGGGGGGTGTGCTGGGATGAGGAACCAGTGTGGGAGCGAAAGGGAAGAGGCCTGAAATTCCTGGGGAAGAGGCAAGGAATGCCTGACTGATCTTTTCTACCCCAGAGCATCAGAACTATGTAGTGGAAAATAAGACTGAAGAAGAAGATGAAGAAGGAAAAAAAAAAAAAATCAAACCAGAATGTGGAGGCTTAAAATGACATGCAAGAAGTACTGGACTGAATACATGGCATATTATTCAGCCTTAAAAAGGAATGAGATTCTGATACATACACAGCATGAGAAACCCTGAAGATATTAAGCTAAGTGGAATAAGCCAGACCCAGAAGGACAGCTATTGTGTAGCTCCCATTTATATGAGGGACCTGGAATGGTCAAATGCATAGAGACAGAAAAGAGAATGGAAATTTCCAGGGGCTGGGAGGAGGGAGGATGGGGAGTTATTTTTTATGAGTATAGGAAAGTGGGGAAGGCTACCCAACAATATGGATGCACTTATTGCCGTGGAATGCACAGTGGCGAATGGTATATTGTATATTATATATATTTCTGTATGTTATACTATAATAAGAACTTAAAGAAAAAGCACTGGATTGAATTCTGTAAGCAACGAGAGGCATTGAAGGTTCTGGTGAATGGCAGGATAAGACCAAGTGGAACCTTTGTTTTTGTTTGTTTTTTTCTGAATGTCATCTTTGGAATTAAGCTCCTGATTTTTTTTTTTAAACTTTGTACTTCTGTTGACAAGCTATGTTTGAGACCATTTTTGTTGCCATCATATAGGAAGATGAGTATTCAGTCTCTGCAATTTCATGAGAAAACTAACAGGGTTGATGGATGCAAGTTTCTCATGGAGAATGTATAGTTGACAGTGAAATTAGGACAGCAATCAATGAGCCAGAGCTGGTACCCCATATTTGAAAGACTTCTTGGCAAACCCAAAGACATTTTGATTTGCCTGTGTGCTTCCAGGAAGCCTGAGTTGGATAAAGCACTGAGGTCTAATGCTGAAAGTTATCAGCCTGGAATTAATGAAAAATGTGAGACCAGCCCTTAGGTTTGAGAGTAGTTTTGTGCACTCAATTGATGTTGTGTTCTTTTACATTCTCTGGCGAACATATTCTCATTGTGTGCTCAGAGGAAATGATTAAAAAACATCATTAAAATACTTCTTTTTCTCTCCTCTTCATTGGAAGAGGCCACAAGTGTCTGCCTTTTCAATTTGAACCAAACCCTCTTCTGCATTCTAATAGTGGCTCTAAAAGCTGATGGTGTGGTTCACAGGCTTGTGGGATTTTACACAATGAGATTTGCAAAGGAGGTGGGTCACTTATCATCATTTCTGGTCTCCTTGTTTTAGAGACAGAGAAGCTGGAGCCCAGAGAGTCATCATTGATCCTTTCCTCTTTCCGTCAGTTTTCCTGGCAGTTAGAACACATTTATACCCTAATAGCCAGCTGGGCAAAGAGAGACATGCCAGGTACACCCAGTTCAAAAGGGAAGTCCTCCTGGGTGATAGGAGAGCTAAGGAGAGGACAGAGCACGGAAGGCTGCCTGGGAGAAAGCAGGTCATGGGGGAAGCCACCGCAGTCTGTCTTTACAGATGGAACCATGGAGTTGGAGCTCAAGTCTCAAGAGCTTTGTTTGGGCTCATGGGGACTTTGCAATGAGCCTGGCATCAGCTTGATATAGAACTTAAAATTTTGGGGGGGATCACTCCAAATTTATATTTATTTTCATTTGTTTATTTTTTTATGTTAACTTTGAATATAACTTTAGTTGCTTTTACAAAATTGAAGTATAGATGATTTACAATGTCATGTTGATTTCTCCTGTACAGCAGAGTGACTCAGTGATAACACATATATATGTTTTTTTTAAAATTTTATTTTCCATTATGGTTTATCTCAAGATATTGAATATAGTTCCTGTGCTATCCAGTAGGACCTTGTCGTTTATCCATTCTGATTGTGATAGCTTGCATTTGATGTAGACCTTTGAAGTTACATCTGGGGTCATATTTGGCTTCATCCTTTATTTCTGTTAACCTCAGTTTTCTCTTTTGTGAAAGAGAAATAGCATCTCCTTCGTGGAGGTGGTCTGAGGATAAATGAGGCAATGCTTATAAGCACAGAGCAAGTGATCAGAAAGAGTAGCTGTTATTACCTTGTTGGCGGAATGATCAGGTGTAATCCCTACTGGGAGGCCTTTCTGACTCCCCCCCTCTCCCTTGTCATCTACAGACACCTAAGCCCCTCTTTATGGAGCCCTTGTCTCGTGGTGCTATTATTCACTTACATGTCTATCTGCCCCACAATACCACTGTTCCTATAGATTAGGGATGACATTCTACTCCTCTTCATGTCCTCAGCATTTAGCACAGGGTTTGGCAAATAATAGCTCAACTACTGTTTGACTACTGGTCGGATGGATGAAAAAGAGAATGGCTTTATTTGACCTGTCCTGCAGCAACCAGGAGTGCAGGAGCTGTTGACCCTCTGAAGGTGGCATGTGGAGAGCAGCTGGTATGTCAGAGTGAAGAGGGACCTCGATTTTTGGGGCCTTTTCCCAGATGACAAATCAGGAGGTGATTTTTTTTCTTTGTGAAACTTATTTCTAAAATTCATAAAAAGGGATTTGGAGAGAGCACAAAGTTTTTGGAATGCAATTAAACAATATAAAGAACCTTAAAAATGTTCATAACCTTTGATCCAACAATTTTACTTTTGAAATTATTTCCTAAGGTAATAATTGAAAGGTTCAGAAAGAACTTTTTGCACAAAGTTGTTCAGGGAAGCATTATTTAGAATGGCAGAAAATTGAAAAAAAAAAGAGCCAACTATTTTTCTTTGATGATTAAGTTATTTAATCATCAAAGGAGTATGATTCAGTATATTTTGGTATAAACATATATTGAAATAAGACGAAGCCATTAAAAATGATGTTGAATATTGTAATAGCATGGACAATGTAGGTATATAGGTAAAATTAGTGACATATGCAAATTTAAGGTATGTGTTGAAATATTTCCAGTAATCACATACAGATGTGAGAGTTGGATCATAAAGAAGGCTTGAGCACAGAAGAATTGATGCTTTTGAAGTGTGGTGCTGGAAAAGGCTCTTGAGAGTCCCATGGACTGCAGGGAGATCCAACCAGTCAATCCTAAAGGAAATACACCCTGAATATTCATTGGAAGGACTGATGCTGAAGCTGCAACTCCAGTACTTTGGCCACCTGATGCAGAGAGCCAACTCATTGGAAGAGACTCTGAAGCTGGGAAAGATTGAAGGCAGAAGGAGAAGGGAGTGGCAGAGGGTGAGATGGATAGACAGCATCACTGACTCGACCTGAATCTGAGCAAACTCCAGGAGATAGTGGAATACAGAGGAGCCTAGAGTGCTGCAGTCCATGGTGTCGCCAAGAGTTGGACTCGACTTAGCAACTGAATAACAACGCAACATAGAAATAAAATAAATGCACACATAGCAATAATTGCTTCCATACTGCAATAATACTGGGTGATTACTTTCTCCACATTTTTCTATACTTTTAAGAAATATTTATTACTTTTATAACAATAAAACAAAACCCTTAACAAATTTAGTTTCCATAATCCATTTAAAGGCAGACACTGGGCACCATTTTCAGCGTGATTTTCAGGAGGAAATAGCCTCTACCAGCACTGCCGCCATCTCCTCCCAGGAGCAGGAGAAGTCGATGGACCAGCGCATCCGAAGTGACACAGTGACACAAAGCGCCTGCCTCCAGGGGCATGTCTGATATCCCTGATATCTCCTCTTGGAGCCAGACATGCAATACCAGGGAAAAGGTGCTCAGGAGACGAGCACAAGAGTTCTGAAAGGGAGGGCCAAAAAGATGGATTGAGAAAAGGATGTGGAAAACAGAAGCCATTAGGACAAAAGAGGGACGGTGGTATAGGAATGGGGGAAATGTGAAGAAACAGAAAAGAAAGACAGCTGGTGTTTGGGGGGATATGAAGAAAGCCCTCGATTAGTCCTTTGTCCAATTAGGTTGGTGATGGACAGGGAAGCCTGGCATGCTGCAGTCCATGGGGTCGCAAGGAGTCGGACATGACTGAGCGACTGAACTGAACTGAGTCCTTTGTATTGCCTGGGGTTCCATATATTCTGGTAAAATAATAGATCGATAGGTGCTTTACTTTATTTCCTTGTTTTTATATAGCAATGGTATCATTAGGCAACAAATAAGTGGGCATATCCACCTGACTTCTGTCTCTAGGAGGCATTTGTATTCAAATTGGAAACAAGAGTAATGTTCCTTCCCATGCATCTCTGTCACCTTGAGCAGCTGGCTCATACTGAGCTGGGACTCCCGGCTCTGGGTGATGGACTGTCGTGTGACTGTTGTCTACCCACAAACACTTTGTTTTCCTAAATACAATATCCTCTGAAAGTTACCCTGGTGCGTATGGCTGAGCACTGAGGGATAGGATTCAGAAATGCTTGCCATGTTTTATTCTGAAACCTTTCAGAGATGACTTGGAAGGGATCGCTTTTTCCTGCTATGAACCAATCCATAAAATGGGAATGCCTTGCTAACATTTGTCACTGGCTGGCATTTACAAAGGTGTCTGTGAGAAGAACTTGATAGAGGATGGGAGACAAAAAGGAAAGAAGGGAAGAAGTGAGGAAGGAAATAGCTGAGTGTAGAGGAAAGAAAGTTGCTTTCGACTTCAACCACCTGTGGGCTGGCAGCTTAACTCACTTACCTAATGACCTGGTAAAATCACTTAATTTTTTTAAGTCTGTTTCCTCATCTATAAATGAAGATAGTCATACTTCATTCAGGGGCTGTGATGAAGATCCCATGACATAATATGTGTAGACACATAACACATACTAGGTGGTCACCTTTGTGATTCCTATTCTGTTACTGACTGCCTCCCTTATGCCAAGAATTATGCTAAGTGATTTCCAGGGCCCCTGCCTAGTAATTTAGACAGACAACTCCCATTATTTCCTCCGAACGCAATAAAGTTGTTTTGAGTATATCCTGATAAGTAATTGCTTCCTTAATGATACTCTAGTGGAATACAATATGGAAACCTCTGAAGGTTCTTATGCTTGAAACTAATTTTTAAGTACAAGTGCTTACAATTAGTCTTGCCTCGGCGTGATTTGTAGCATACCAAAAAGCCCTGGGCTTCTAAATATAGAAATCAAATACCTTGAATCCTCTGAAAGCCGAATCAGAAAACCTTACACAAAAAGAGGATATGCTAGCACTAGTCTTCAACATAATTGCGTATAATGGCCTAGGGAACACTGGCTGTTCAGTTAAGAAGTGTTTTAGAAAGGGATGTGTTTGATTTGTGTGTATAATATATATACATTATATATATTTGATATGTGATGTGTATATGTTCATGTGCTCCGTCGTGCCCGACTCTTTGTGACCTGCTGGACCATAGCCTACCAGGCTTCTCTGTCCGTGAAATTTTCCAGGCAAGAATACTGGAACAGCCATTTCCTCCTCCAGAGGATCTTCCTGACCCAGGGATCGAAGCTACTTGTCTCTTGTGTCTCCTGCCTCAGCAGGGGGATTCTTCACCACTGCGCCACCTGAGACGGCCTTAATGTGTGTATAATGTGTGTGTGTGTGCATACACACTCAGTTGTATCCGACTGAATCATTCAGTTGTATCTGACTCTTTGTGACCTTATGGACGGTAGCCCACCAGCTTTCTTTTGTCCATGGGATTCTCCAGGCAAGAATACTGGAGTGGGTTTCCATGCCCTCCTCCAGGAAATCTTCCTGACCCAGCGATTGAACCTGGGTCTCCTGCATTGCAGGTGTACTCCTTACCATCTGAGCCACCACAGAAGCCCATATATACAAATAATGTATATATAATATATAATAACTAACCCCCAACCATGCCCGCAACCCCCGATACCCATCATAGCATATAAGAAAATTTCTTGGGAAAACAAACTCAGTAATTAAAAAAAAGCCCAAACCTTGTGGATAGTAATGCTTGGATGATGGAGTACTTTGCCAAGCTGGTGGTTAAAAATTTCCCACGCAAATAGATAAGGAAGAAAATATGAGTATTCATTGAGATTCCTGGAATTCTATCTTATTTATTGTCCAGCAGTTCGAGTCCTGTGATAAAGGAGCTTTTGGGAACTGCACCTGCTTTTGACTTTGCTAAACAATTCTTAGACATCATGTCTTTTTAATCCTCATAAGGTCTCAGGTAGTATTTTTTCAGTAATTGAAAAAATGGGCCATGGAAAGGTTAATTGATTTGGCTAATCAACAAGCCAGAATTAGAGCCAAACTTATACTTGGGGCCTTAGTTTGCTAACACAGAAAATGGGTGTAATTACATTTACTTTGGACCAGCAGCATCAGCATCACTTGGGAACTTGTTAGTGATGGGACCCCTGGAACTCATCTTAGACACTGTGAATCAGAGACTCTACAGGTGAAATGCAGCAACCTGGGGCTTCCCATGTAACTCAGTGTAAAGAATCTGCCTGCCAAGCAGGAGACATAGGAGACTGGCGTTTGATCCCTGGGTGGGGAAAATGCTCTGGAGGAGGAAATGGCAACCCACTCCAGTGTTCTTGCCTGGGAAATCCCATGGACAGAGGAGCCTGGCGGGCTACAGTCCATGGGGTTGCAAAGAGTAAGATTTAGAGACTAAACAGCATCAGCAGTGTTTTAACAAGCCCTGCAGGTGATTTGGGGCCCTCCCCCACTCCCTGCCTACTTGAGAACCACTAGGTCTGTTTCTTTTGAGCTGACTCTTTCCTTGTGACTATTTGGTAGACCCAGTGATCTTCTGCTCTATAATGCAATCTGCAGGCTAGATGCTCTAGAGTTTTGACTTCTGTTTAGCTCTTCTCATTTATCCTCTGCCTCTGGTAAGATTGAGAAGCTCTCTATATCACAAGATCCTTTGCAGAAAATTGGGTAAACACAATCCAAATATTTGAGAAGACATAAAGGGATTAGGGAAAATTTTGCTGATGGGACATTTGGAATACATGTGTAATTGTCATTTGTGAATGGATCATGAAACTTAGAGAAAGTAATAATGCATCAGATTGATTTTTAATGTTTCAGAGATACTTGAAATCTTTGAAAATTTAGAAAGATGAGAAGACAGAAATTGTCATTAGCTCACATTGCTGCCATGCTTTTAACTGTAAAGTATTTATGTATCTGTTATTTTATGTTAGTCTTATGAATATTTCAGGCTGGTAGATAGGCAAGAGATTGTCTTCAGTGTACAGATGTGGAAACTGACGCTCAGTGAAACTAGGCTAATTTCTGAACTTTACACTTGAGAAAATTGATGTTAACAGAGTGTCACATCTCTTAACCCTGTAGGCTAAAGCCCTTCCTCTATGGACTTCACTGCCTGTACATTATGTCTTTTACATAGCATAGATGATAATTTATATTTCAGTTTCACCTTGTGCCAATTAGTGTAAATAATTTTACAACTCAACTGCTATTCTTTGATAAGTTTCACATATACAAAATAAGAGATGTACTCTGGGTTCTTGTACATATCAAAATAAGCCATCAGAGGTAAAACACAAACCAAAGATTCTTCATTCACTCACTCAACAAATGTTTATTGAGGTTTTACTCTGCTCTCAATACTGAGTTGAATCTCTGTGTTTACAGTCATCAGCACAGCCAGCCTCCACTGGATTTGTTATTGTCATTTTATTACCTCTAATTACATGGCTTTTATTAAGGCATGAAGTGCTGTGAAGTAGGCCTGTTCAGCCTCCTTCTCTCCTTGGGATCATCCTGGAGACACCTCTGAGGACTGGCTTTAAAGCCCCAGAGAGCCTCAGTCATACAGGATAGTCAGCAGTGGCTTGGACATACAAAGCATCATGTGAACTACTGCCCAAATCAACATCTGGCTAAACATGGAGTTTACTTCAGGGCCACATGGAGGTGTTTCTTAAATGAGAAATGGAAGGATGCAACTGTCATGTTAGGGGAAAACACTATATACATTAAGAAGCTTGCCTCATAGTGGAACTTCCTAAGAAACGAAGATTCGATAAACAATATTCATTCATTTATTTGGCATTTTTTTTTTTTGAGATGCTATCCTAGTGTTGGGCAGATGGGCAAGTTCATTGTCTTTCTGCAACTTGTTTTCTAGATAAGAAAAGGAATAAATAAGTAATACAGTGCAGGGTTATATATAATAAATAAGTAATACACTGCACATGACTGTCTATGAGGGGGAAGGGTCGCTCATTTAGACAGGGTGTCAGGGGAGGCCTCCTGGAGGAGGGGAGATCGAGAATGCTGTAAGGAGCAGCTCAGGCTGACAGCTAAGGAAGAACATTCCAGGGAAAGAGAATTCTCGATGCAGAGCTACAAGAAGGGAATGGCCTTGGGCAAGGTGGCTGAAGAATGTCCTAGTGTATGTACATTGTTCTGGGTAGTGTAAGGATGGGCGACTCTGTTGAAAGATGGGCATAAACAAAATCTTTGGTCTTGACCTTCAAGGAGAGTATGTAGCATGGAGCACAGTATCAGAGCAATGAAAGATGAGGCTATGTCCTGTCTTTAAATGTTCTAAGGAATTTGGAGGAAGCGAACATCAGTGAAGGATTCGGGGAGGGGATCATGACAGAGGAAGGGGATTAGGTTGGTGAGCAGAAGGAAAGGGAAGGAGACCTTTCTAAAGGGGTCAAGAGCTGGAGACTGTACCTAGGAGAAGGTGGCTCGTTGTAGAGTGTTGTGGTGTCATGGAAGAGCGTGCAGGGTCTGGGGTCAGGCTGCCAGCTTGGGCTCCCAGCTCCACCCTTTACTAGGGGTGCAGTTGTGGGCTTTGTGTGTCTCACTCTCCTCATCTATCAAGTAAGTGTTGTTACAGCATCTAAGTGTTCTGATTGTCTATTTCTACATGGTAATCTTCACCTAAATGTGGTGACCTAACACATGAGTTTTTTATTCCCTCTCACAGTTTTGTGGGACCACTAGGATCTGCTGAGCAGTCTGCATGGGCATTCTCACGCAGTCATGGTCAGACCCCGGCTGGGGCAGGAGTCAAGTGAAGACTCCATGGAGTTGAGTGTGCAAGATAGTGTCTTCACTTGGATGTATGGCACCTGGGCTGCGATGGATGCAGCAATTGATGGCTCTCCCTGGACCACTTTCTGTGACCAGCTTGGGTTTCCTCCCTGCATGACAATTCTCTGGGGACTCAAACTTCTTCCCTGACAGCTAGCTTCCCCAGAACAAGGTGAGAAATGGAAAAATTCATGACATCATTTCCGGTTCACTGTATTGGTCAAAACAGTCACATGCCAATTAGATGTAAGGGGACAAAGACCTCCACCTCTCAATGGGAAGAATATCAAAGAATTTGTAGCCATCTTTCATCCACCACACTGTTTTATGGATTGTGGTAAGGAGTGAATAGGTTAGTAGAGAGCATTCAGCAAAGTGCAGGGTACACAGAACACTTTCAATAATGTTGATTATTATAGCGATGGCGATTAGGGAGGGTCTTGAACACCAGGCAGGAGATTTGACAGGTCAGCGCCCATGGAGTGGCAGGGTCATCTGAAATCCTGTGTTGGGATGGTGGGAGAGGAGGGGTTGGAGAGAAAACTCACTCCCTAGTTTGTATGTGCTTAAAACGAAGATTTTGTTCTGCTGGATTTTTTTGTTTGTTTGTTTGTTTGTTTTTTGCTAGGTTTTCTCATAGGCACTTGATAGCTCTTGCTCAACTACTTGATTCATTCATTCATTTGACCTTGGTGATCATTCAAATGTTTGGAGTGCTAGGTGAATAGGATATAGTCCTTGCCAGTGAGGGAGCGAAATTTCAAACCAATGTGTGTGTGTTAGTTGCTCAGTCGTGTCCGACTCTGTGACCCCATGAACTGTAGCCCAGCAGTGTCTTCTGTCCAGGCAAAAATACTGGAGTGGGTTGCCATTCTCTTCTCCAGTGGATATTCCCACTCTCTGACCCAGGGGTCGAACCTGGGTCTTCTGCATTGTAGATGGATTCTTTACCATCTGTGCCACCAGGGAAACCCCTTTCAAACCGACAGTCACCAATAATTAACTATTTATGATTGTGCTAAGGGCCCCAGGAGATCATAATGAGAGACCTAGCCAAGCCTCTGCAGATAACATTCAACCCGAAACAAGAAGGATAAGGAGGAATTGCCAGGTAAGAGCCCTGGGAGGAGGGCCCAGCACCAGTTCAGGCAGAAGTGGAGCAGAGCTCAGAGAACTCGGAAACCTGACTGGCAGCACTTGTGGTTGATGCAGTAGGTTGCAGGGGCCAGTGGCAGGAGCAAGAGTTGACGAGGTAGGTAGGGCTCCATCGTGCAGACCATCAGAGGCTAGTTAAGGACTGTAGATTTTATCCTAAGGGTAATGGGGTTCACAGGAATGGTGGTATTTGAAGAGTTCCCAAAATTGCAAAGTCTTTTTTTCCTGAAGAAGAAGGAAAAAAAATGTCTTAAAGAGATGGGAGATGGTGTTGAGGGATGAACTTGGCTGGTTTCACTTGAACAAACAAATCACCGGTTGCCATTTATCCCCAATCAGCAATAATCCCAGCATGCTCACCCGGGGTCAGTCTGGACAAAAGCTGCCCACTCTGCTCCTTTCCACATTTGTCAGCCTGTAATAGCATCCTTATCTCAGGAAATCTCTAGATTGCTCCCCAACATAAACTGTTTGCTGGGCAGCCAGGGTCAGCCATGCCTGCTAAGCTCACAGACTGACCCAGGTGCCCTGTTTGAACTGCCGGGGGTCCAGCGGAATTGAAGCGGCCGGCCTGAGGCGGTGGTGTTTACTGATACAGGCTTGAGTCTGGGACTGTAATTTCCCCGCACCCGTGAAAACCACCTGCAGTAACCAGTTCATGGGCTGAATTGGCCAAGCAATGCTGGTAGCCGAATTCCTTCCCTCCCACTGACCTCAAAGAATCAGACCATTTAAAACAAGCTCCATTCATGCAAGGAGCAGGATTTCTCACAGAGTGGGTGGGCATTGTAGGAAAAAAAGTCCCTCGAATTATAAAACAAAACAGAAACACATACACATGGCCTTCACTGTTTTATTTTTTTAATTTATTTTTTAGGCTTTCACTTTTTTGTGTGTGCCAACATTGAAATGAAAATAGCCTCCCTTGGGAAGGGCAGTGATTTTAGTAGGTAAACTTCTGTAACTATCTGCTAGAGAAGATTTAACAGCTTTGAATATTGCCAGTGAGAAATTTGGGCTGAAAAAAAACTCTTCCTTGCCCAAAGGGGTTAAAAATGTGAAGCCTGTTTCTTTGTGTTTCTTTTCTTTTGTTAATGGGAACTGACGTTCTCTACAATCAAATGGGACTAAGCCTAATCATATTCTCCATGACAGAAGAAATTAAGGTCTGTGGTAGAAGACATTATAATCCTGACAGAATTTTCATGCTCTCCAAAAGCCCAAATTACTCTGTTTACTAAAATCACATGTTGGCGGATCTTTGTTTTAATGCTCTGATTTGGGGGCCTACTAATTTCCATTTTAGGGGGAGCAGGGAGGCTTCAGTGTTGTCAGTAGCCTCCCATCATTTATCTTTGGATGTGCGTGAGCAGACGAGTGGCTGTAGCCTTTGACTAGAAAATCTCCCCCATGCTGGATAACTTCAGGGTTTGGGCTGGCCAAAGGCAGTAGTGAGAACTGACTCATTTTATTTTTCTCTAAGGCCCAGCATGGTTTCTTCCTTCCCAAATGATCTGTTTGGGATCTTGATCAGTTAAGCTGTCCAGAATTTATTAATAGTCTGTAGAGTACCTGGGCTCCAACCCCATACTCCAAAATATATATATATATATATTTTTTTTTTTTTCTGATAATGGATGCTGTGATTGCATATACTGCTTTTCAGTGACTGTATCCAAAGAAAAAGTAGTCATTGTAACTACATTATTTGGTTACACATGTATGCGGGTGATATTAAAAACATCGAATGTGACCAAAGTGGGCAGTGTACCTGATCAGGGTGCATTCCTATGTAGACAAGTGGCATAGCAGTGGTCAGAGATGGGCTGGTACATGTTTAACAACTGACTCTGTCCCCACAAAACTTTGTAACTAAGTCCCAACTCATAGTGAATGTTGATTTCTGTAATGTAAATACTACCACATTCAACTTCAAGCCACCAGTATAATGTCAATGGGCTTGCAGAATTTCTGTAAATTTCACAATCTGTTCTTTAAAAAGTCAGCATACACCAGTTCTAGTACAGCACTGTCTGAAGCAGGTACATACCACTTTAATAGTATCCGTGCACACATACACACAGATACACATGCATCCAAGAGATCCTTTTCTCCTTCCAAAGAAATGTGAGGTTGAAAATGACATATAAGAACAAGTCAGCTGGGAATAAAGTGTCTGAAGTGTTACCAGATGAACCATCAGGGTTGTCAAGAGGAAAGCTGCAGTTTGATTATTTTCTGCTTCTCCATTGTAGTGAAGCTACCACTCAACCTTCATTTCCAAAATGCATTTCTCACCAAATGGTTTTTTTTTTTTTTCCTAATATGCTTCATCTGAGGGGAGAAAATAATTTTGTCATCCTGGCCATTGATGAAGCTAGCTTGAAAGTCACCAGTTTAAAGAACCATTTTCGTATTTGTTATGTGGACAAAATAAGTGGAAGCTATAATCAAGAAATTCTGCATAAGAGTGCATGGATTTGAACTGATTTTAACTTAGTGGGTAATGAATTCTACAGCATCAACATTGAAATAATTCCTTGCAAGGCTTCTTGGGGCAGCTACGTTCTAAAAATTGTCGATTCTTCTATTAAGTCACTGTTCTCCATTAATCCACGATCTATTTTAGAAGGAAAAACAATCCCATGCACCCCGTGAGAGTTTTGATTTGAGTACTTCGTTGCTCTTTCTTTTACGGACAAGTCCAGAGTTGCTCCTTACAAGTGTAGTCCTTACAAAGAATTCTAATAGGCATCCTGCTGAGTGTTGTCTGTTCTTAAGTCTCTTTTCATTTGAATTGGAGAGAAATAGCAGTCAGTTGAAATACTGGTCTCTTTGGCAGTGGCCTTTGCAGAGCTAAACAATACAAACCAACGTCCATCATCACGCATTACAACTAAATCATTTCCGTCGAATCGCATGTAGCAGATAGAGGTGATTGTTGCTTTGTACAGCTTCTGACAAATATTTCCCGATCCATCCATAAACATCTCTATTGGTGCCTCTCTGGGCTCTGGAACAGTGGTTCCAGCAGGATACTGCTGTGAAAAAAGTAAAGTCAAAGATACACTTGTGTCATCCTTTTTGCTTTGATTTCTTTATATATTGAGATTAGTTTCTGATTCCACTTGGGAGAAAATAATACAGTAGCTCCTCGGGAAAACCTGTCTTCAGTTATACTTAGCAAGGAAATGAGTCAAACTGTTGAGGCACTGCCAGCTTCATCATTATAGGATTATGCATTTTAATGGGACACAAGTTCTAAGGCCTTTGGGTTTGATGGTTGCATCACACATGTTTTAGTTTTCCAAGCATCCTGAGGCCTGGAATCTCCCTAGTTTTTAAAAGCCAGGTGTTGGGTGACCTCTGTTTCTTTTTGCTTCATTTTAATCACTTGATCCTTCTTACACGGTCTCTTTGGGATGAGGGAATCGACACCAGCAAATTTAATTCAAAGGGCACCTCTGTTTTGGAAGCTTTACATGATGACTTAGCAGAGAAATGAATTTCCTCTTCTTCAGAGCTTGCTTTAGATAATTCAGGCTTGCACAAAGAGGAATCAGGCCCTACATTTGGCAACTCTTTGTCAGTACAGCTGGGACTAGGGGGGAGAGGATGGGGGTCTGGATATCTTGGTGGCCTTGTAAGGCTGATTTTTTTCTCTTTTTGGAAAGTGCTGGAATAATGTAGTTTTAGAGGACTATTAGGGCTGACTTACTGGGAGTCATTTTCTAGCTACTGATATTTGCTCAAGTGCAATTTTTGTCAAAATAACAAACAGGTATTCAGAAAGTTTATTATCTAGCTTCTCTAGTTGCCTGTGTGTGTTTCTCTCGGCTACAATCTGTAAATCTGGATGATCCCCACGACACGCTGAGATGCATTCTTATGTAAAGCCTTTGCACATATTCCCAGGAGCTTCTCTGAGCTTTTTGCAAGGGAGACACCTGTTTACCGGCTTGAGCATCAAAACACATCTCTCTGTTTTTTAAATAAGAAGGCCCATAGCTTGCAAAGGATGTTCATTACCCAGCAAAATATTTTCAAGTTCCTAACGCTTAAATATACTTCAGAAATGTCAAAAAGAGTGAAAACCAAGTTTTCATTTTGAATGCATTGCGTTGTGGTGAAAAAAGAGAGAGAAGGAGTGTGTATATCATGACTAATATTGAATGCTAAGGTTGTCTACTTTTCCTCAGACCTGACTAAGGAAATGTAAATCAAGGAGAAGAGAATCTATGAGGCATATTAGTAAGGGTGTTGTATTTACTCTTTGTGAAAACTGTATTGCTCATTCTAGACTATCAAAGGGATGCAACATTTTCCTCCTTTTATGATGTTGAAGATAGAGGATAATTTTAGAGAACAATTGCTTAAACTTGCCAGAAACAAAATGCTGGAGAGGAACTTCTCTGCAGTCTAGAGGTTAAGACTTGACCTTTCAGTGCAGGGGGTGTGGGTTTGATCCCTGGTTGGGGAACTAAGATCTCACATGCCTCTCAGCCAAAAAAAAAAAAAAAAAGAAAAAAAACCCATGAAACAAAAGGAATATTGTAACAAATTCAATAAAGACTTAAAAAAGAAGTTTATCGAAAGTTTGTGGCAGTGGTTCACAACAAGTACACGTTTTCTAAGAAAATCCATTATTTAGAAATTTAAGTTTACTAAGTAAATGAAGAGAAGCCCATTCCCGTGTTCCGGTGCCTTCTTCTGGTGCTCCTGCTACTGTGTGTCATTCTGGGTGCCTTGTGTTGGTCTTTTCTGGAGGCCTTATCTTACACGTGAGCCACACCTGGGTCCAGGATGACTCTTAGCAATTGTCTTTCTTTTTGATGAGCCAGCTTTTTGAGCAACAAACATGCTAAAGTAACCCCCCCCCAAAAAAAAAAATTGCTATGAAATCAAAGATAGCCCATGGATAGAAACAGGTACTTTAGAGAAAAGTAACATATCCTTCTTAGACTGCATTCAACTCATTCGGCAACAATTTAATGGGAGGAAAAAATTTCTTCTCGACTCCAAATGTCTGCCTTGAGTTATGAGTATCAATAACATTAGCCATAACTGCAGATAGAACTCTTACTGGTATGAACGTATAATTCTATTAAAAATAAAGCTCACTAAGCTACTTGGGAAGAGAGTACGTACAGCAGTGAATCCTAAAGCTAATTGTGTGATGTTGAAAGCGCTTCCTAACCCATTAATTTTTTTTTTTTTCCTCTTTAATTTCATGAAGTGTTTCTTTGGTCTTGCATTGTGGTACAAGGTAACCAAAAGTATCCATCTGGCATAATCATGAACCCTCATTTATTAATTACTTCCTTTGTACTTTTTATCTTTCCTGAGGCTTCTCTATTTTCACAATGAAGTAACTCTCATCTCAGGACAAACTAGGTCTTTGCTCAAATGAATACGTCATTTCTGATCTCTTCTTCTTTACATGTCTGCTCTGGACTGATTTTTTTGTTTTGTTTTGTTTTCAATCTGGAATAATCTCCCTGTTCCTCTACATCCCTGGAAATAGTATTTCCCCCTGAAGGTGACGCTCGCATCCTACCTTGTCTGGGGAGTTCATCAGACTTTGTGACACAGTACCGGTACTTAGTTCTCTCTTTGGTATTTGTAAATTCATCAACCAGATTGCTGATTCTTGAGAGAAGGGATGTAGGGGCTCCCCCAAATGACACATCTTTGGTTTAATCAGAAGTTGTTGTTTGATTTAATAAAGACTATTCTGACAATATCAGAGACAAAGATAGCACATGAGGCTGATTCAGGCCATAGCCTGATAATACTTTTCTGTGTATCCTTCAGTGCTTTAAAAAAAATACTGCATTTGGTTTATTGGCACTTTTGATGATGCCAGGCTAAGAATAGGCGTTCTCATGAAGCCGTCCACTGGGATGTGTATAGCTTTCTGTGAAGAAGTTATCGCTTATTCTGGACCAATCAAGACACAAAAATAGCAGAACAAAAATGTTTCCTTTGCCTTTTCTGATGCTGCCTTTGATCAAGGATTGCTCAATTTTGTTAATTCTCTTTTTTCCTTCTGGTTCAAACTTAACTTCAAGTTGAAGGGTTTGAACTATTTTCACAGGTCTAAGAGCCCTTAGGCCATATCATGTGTAATCCTGTCATTTCACAGATAAAGAAATTGAGGCCCAGAGAAATGTACTAAGAGGTCCAGGCTGGGCCAAGCTGCCTAAAACTCTACCAGCTCGATGCTGTCTGCAGTCTACCGTGTACTCTCTTGTCATTAGCTACCTGCATTTTTCTATTTACTGTACTTCATTTGACAAATCATTAAAAATAGATAGCATAACACTGGCCCCGGGACTAATCTTTGAGCAGCCCCATTATTTTTAGCTTCCCATGTGGAGAAGCTATTTATTGGCTATTTATTCCTGCTCTTTGTTTCCTCTCTCTTAAGAAGCCTTTAATCACAACAGAACTTTACCTTTCACCCTGTAGTTACTGACTTGCCTGCCTGGCCTTAATAGCCTCCTATGAGAGAGACCTTCTCCACAGCCTTTAGAAAGTCTAAATAAATTATGCCCACAGATTCCTTTTTATCTGCTGTTTTTAGCACACAATTTTCCCAAACAAAAAACCAGGCCAAAGTGCACGTTCGTCTTGGTAGGTGATTTGAAATGCCTTTCTGTGGAATTTATTCTTTTCTTGTGCTTGGGTAAAGATGGATGCTTGTCTGGGGCCTGGGCTGAGGCTGTGGAGTGTGGCAGCCAGCTCTGAAGGGAAAAATCCAGACAAACAACTGGTTTCTCTGTCTCCAGGGTGCCACGTAGCTAGTCTGCCTGCATGTTTTTTAGGGGTGGCTCCTTTGGTGTTGCCTCTTCTTGCTTGCATGTATGCGTGCTCCTCTGTCCCTGGGATTCTCTAGGCAAGAATACTGGAGCAGGTTGCCATGTCCTCCTCCAGGGAATCTTTCCAACCCAAGGATCAAACCTGCTTCTCTTATGTCTCCTGCCGTGGCAGGTGAGTTCTTTACCACTGGCACCAACTGGGAAGCCCTCTGCTTCTTGCTTGGGTGTGTGTGTGCTGAGTCGCTTCAGTCCTGTCCTACTCTGTATGATCCTATGGACTGTAGCCTGCCAGGCTCCTCTGTCCATGGGATTCCTCAGGCAAGAATGCTAGAGTGGGTTGCCATGTCCTCCTCCAGGGGATCTTCCCGACCCAGGGATCGAACCCACGTCTCTTACATCTCCTGCATTGAGAGGTGAGTTCTTTACCACCAGTACCACCTGGGAAACTTAAGTCCTGCTAAAACTGGACTTCTTAAAGCCCTCTCAGCTCTGAAGCTTTGGGAACTCCATTCTTCCTTCTCTTTCCCTACTTTAGGCCTCAAAGCAAGTAAGACCTCTTCTACCTGGGGGGTCTCTGCTTCCCTCTATAAGCTTCTGTTATGGAGCCACAGCTCTTTTGGACGTTTGATTTCACTGCACTAGACTGGCCATACTTCCCTGATGAATGTCAGGGACTTGCTTGATCAGTACCCACTGAATGAATGACTTCTGTATCTCCAGTGCCTGGAATAAGGTTGGAAAATAGCTAGAATTCAGTTCATGTTTATTATTTATTAGTCAATGTAGGAAATGAATAAATGAATGACTAGGGGGGCACAACTATGTTTAAAAGTAGTGTGCTCCCCAACTATCTGAATGACCATGGGTGAGCTACTTACACAGCCTTTAAAGCCTCATCTTCTTCATCTGTAAGATGGGAATAATATTATTTATCTATAGGGTCTTGGTGAGGATTAAACCACAAAGGGCTTGGGACAGTCCTCAGTTTGATATCTTTATTTCCATTTTTCTCCTGAATCAAAATATAATAACTTTCTTCTCTCCCCCACATGCATACACAGCAGAAATTAATATGGGTTCTGCTTGAGAGTTAGGGAAATGGTAGGGACATTTACAGTCATAACTGTACTGAATTAGCCCAAGACGCAGTGGCCTAATGAATGCCTACCTTACAGAAGACTTTTAAAAATTAATTTCCGTTTTCAGAGTTCTTACAATGTGTCAGGCAAAGTACATATGTGATATCATTTCACTCTCAAAGCCAGTTGTTAAAGGTAGCTGTTGTTATTCCCATTTTGCAGAAAATGAAACAGGAGCTCAGAGATGTCAAAGGGGAGATTTTGCATGAGTAAATGGCACATCCAAGTCTTGCCATTGCCTCTATAGGAAGACGTCATTACAGAAACCAACATGAGATTTTTTTGAAAAGTATTCTTAGACTAGTGTTGGAGGAATAAGTTCTCTTGCAGAAAAGGCTCCTCAGCAGCATAATCATGCCTCTTTATTTTTGCTTCAAGAAGGTGATAGATTATTGAATGATAGCCTGTTAAATAATGATCGAAAAGTAAAGCATTGAGACTTTGCTAACTGGTTTAGAATCTTGACATGGATGCTCAGCTGACTCAGCAGCTTCAGAGATGTGGCTGGTTCCTTTACCATGGTGTCGGTCTCTCCTTAGCCCTGCAGTTGCTGTCTCTGCCCATCTAAGATGGAACCCGCTGTGGAAGAGATATTTGGTGTTGACAAATGCAGCATCACATTGTCTGACCTCCTGCATCAGAAGAATTGTGATCTTCAAGCTCGACCAAGACAGATGAGAGCGTTAATAATCCTGAAAATCATTCTGGAATTCAACAGAAGAGACAAATGGAGCAGAGCCCCCAGCCTCAGGGGTCGGAATGAAAAGTGCTGACTTCAGAAGCGGCTCCCTTGGCCTGGTTCTGGGTGCACTGAGTGCCTGCCAGCCTGTGGCTCTTCTTGCAGGCCAGAGCCCTTGGATATGTATTGTCCTCTCTGAAGAGCAGGCCCAGGATGGAACCTTTAGAATCCCCCAGTTTGGTCTGGCCTTGAATGCTCAGGAAGGTCCTGGAAGTGTAACCTACAAATGTTCTGAGCTTCAGGGAAGAGTTTCTCAACTGTGGCCCTGTTGGCAGTTTGGACTGGATAATTCCTTTGGGGCTGTCCTGTACACTGCACTGTAGGTGTTTTCCAGAATCCTTAACCTCTACCCACTAGATATCAGTCGCTTTGTCCTGGATGTAACAACCAAAATGTCTCCAGACATTGCTAAATGTCCCTTGGGAATGCAATCAAACTGATCCTGGTGGGGAACCATAGCTGCAGGGTCATTGGCATGTGAGGCTTGGCCTGAGCTGGTCAGTGAAAAAAGACTTGATTCATTGATGTATCTCATACCTCAGGTGTACTTTAGAATGTTCAGCAGCTAATGCAGTCTTGGATGTAATTCTGTAAGATGTTCAGGGCCTGATCCCGTAAGACTCCATGCATTTTCAGTTTTGGCCTAGCCAAGGCCATTTTCTTCAAGTGGCTAAACCTGGGAAAGCAGATGCATGTTTTACAGCCCTCCTCCCTTGCTCATGCAGACCTTGCAAATCCATCATGACACTTTCCTACTGACCTTAGAGGCTTCAGCATCCTTTGAACAGAGGCTCCAGGAACCTACCGTTGTTCAGAAGGAGTACGCTGAACTGTCAGCTGTTTGTCATTTCTGGGTTTGACTCTGTGAACTCAATCCAAAATGTTAAAGACATTGGTGGGAAGAAAGTCTTAGTTCATAAGAGGGTCAGGACCCTTGATTTCTAGTTTCTTTTGATTTCTTTTCTTTCCGTAACATCCAAAGCCTCTGCTGCTTATTCTATAAAATGGAGTCAACTTTTCTGGCCAAAAATGGAATGCCATAAGAGCTGTTAATTATTCTTCATGAATTCTGGGTGGCAGAAATCAGGCAGCCTTAGGGACTGAAGAGAGGCTGTGTATATTATCATGATCTAAGTTAGCAGAGGAGAACATTTTTGTCTTCATTCTAGATTTTCCAGGCAAATTTTGAGTTTGTGTTGCTGCTACTGCTAAGTCACTTCAGTCATGTCCAACTCTGTGAGACCCCATAGACGGCAGCCCACCAGGCTTCCCGTCCCTGGGATTCTCCGGGTGAGAACGCTGGAGTGGGTTGCCATTTCGCTCTCCAAAGCATGAAAGTGAAAAGTGAAAGTGAAGTTGCTCAGTCATGTCCAACTCTTAGCGACCCCGTGGACTACAGCCTACCAGGCTCCTCTGCCCATGGGATTTTCCAGGCAAGAGTACTGGAGTGGGTTGCCATTTTAAACTCTGACTCTCAGTACATTCAATAGGAAGCAATTTAATAAAGTTAAGCTTTGTATCCAGGTGATAGAACACTTTTTTTTCCTTGAAAATTCAGTGGTAAAGCATCTGCCTGCAATGCAGGAAACCATCTACAATGCAAATGTGAGTTTGATTTCTGTATCGGGAAGATCCCTGGGAGAAGGAAATGAGAACCCATTCCAGTATTTTTACCTGGGAAATCCCTGGACAGAGGAGCCTGGCGGGCTATAGTCCATAGGGTTGCAAGAGTCAGACACAACTTTAGTGACTAAACCACCACCACCAAGAAGAAAAAAGAAAAGCAAGTACTAGAACAGAAATTCTATTACCACCACCCAGAATGAATAATTTCTAATATTTTGCCACATTCTTCTCAATTTTTTAATTAAAGAAATAGATCTTCAGAGATAAAGTGAAATGTTCAATCCATCTCTAGTTCCATGACCATCCTAATCTTTCCAGAGGCATCCCATATTATGAATTTGTTGTCTGTCTTACTAGGGTATTATTCTCTTCTTTTATTTACATAAAATATGGATCTATAAAAATGTATTTTATAATTTTGGGAATTATAATATTGCTTTTTTTCACTCAGTGGTATGCTTTTGAAGTTTATGCAAGCAGATACATATAGATATAGTTAATTAGGAGTTGAAAACTTGCTCATATTTCATTGTATGAATATAGTTTATTTATCCATTCTTCCATTTATGAATACTTATAGTTTTCCAGTTTTTCACCTCTAGAAATAATCTTTCAATGAGCAATCTTTTAATTTCTCCTAGAGTTTCTTTCAGAGAAGGCAGTGGCACCCCACTCCAGTACTCTTGCCTGGAAAATCCCATGGGCGGAGGAGCCTGGTGGGCTGCAGTCCACTGGGTCGCAAAGAGTCAGACACGACTGAGCGACTTCACTTTCACTTTTCACTTTCATATGTTGGAGAAGGAAAGGGCAACCCACTCCAGTGATCTTGCCTGGAGAATCCCAGGGACGGGGGAGCCTGGTGGGCTGTTGTCTATGGGGTCGCACAGAGTCGGACACGACTGAAGTGACTTAGTAGCAGCAGCAGCAGAGTTTCTTTAGCACATGCACCTGATGTGAAATTGGTGCTTCATTTGGTTTATACATTTTGAATTTCATTAGATATTACAAATGTTCTCTAAAGATGGTGGTACCAGTTTATACTCTCACTAAACATATATGACAGTTTCCGTTTCCATACATTCTGAGATTGGCTGGATTAAATATCCATAATCTTGTTTGACTTTTGAGCAATCAGCCAATTGGGTCATAATGTACTGACTGGATATTTTGCTGTATGGAGATCATTCTACCATAGAAATCAAGTATATTTTCCAACTTGCCTTCCAGTTCACCGGAACATGAAGCCTTTTAAGTGGCAAATGATAAAGCTATACAGAATCAGGGATTACAAGCATTCCATGCTTCTGGATTCTCTGGTGAATGCCTCTTGCTTTGGCTGGTACATGGCAATACCTTCTTTCACCAGTTCCTTGACTCATAATTCTCTTTGATGTCTCAATCTGAGCTGGGCCTGCCTTTCACATAATAAGGTGTTTTCCTCCCTTTTCCTCTATTTCCTGATTCTTCAGTGTGAAAACGGATGCAAATACATTATTTAGTTTCCCTGCCATCTCCTTATCCTTTTGAGTATCTCCTCTGTGCACTGCTTGTCTGGCCGATTCACTGATCCCTTTGCAGCAGTCTTATTTCTGATGTACTTACAGAATTTAATATTATTTGTTGTGTTATCATTGGCTGTTTGTTTTCAAACACCATTTTTAATCTTCTCTAATCTTCACTTTACATCTCACCTGCTAAAGTTTATTCTTCTGTAAGCCTCACACTGGAATGGATTTCAGTTTCTTGAAATATCCTTTTTCTTTGGTACCAATAGTCTTCTGAATCTTGCTGGTTTTCTGATTTTTTTTTTCTTTTGGTCACTGTTTTAATTTTTGTCTGGTGTGACTTTTGTTCTGATTCTGGCTTAAATTTTGGAATCTCTTTTCCAGGGGATTTTTCATGGTAGAATTCCTAGGCGAATGTTTTACAGTTTCATTGTGAGATGAAACAATAAACAAAACTAAAAAAAACAACAAAAAAAAACACACAACAGCTTCTAGGAAAGTAAATTCCCTTGTGCTTTAACAAATCACTTCCCTTCATACTACTGATTAGGTCTTAGTAACAGAGTAGAGACAGAAGTATTGACAGTAGGTCAGTAAGTTGCAACTTTATTTCTTTTAGTCAATGAAAGTCCTTTCCGTCATATGCTTTTTTTGGTTCCTATATTTGCAGATATAAGACAGGGAAAAACAAAACATCAAAGTGGATTTTCTGATGGATAAGAAAATTAAAGCACTTCTTCCCCATTTTCCTTGTGGCTGCTTCAGTAGAACCCCCACAGGGCTTATTCCTTGGGCCATTCCTCTTCTCTGTTCTCCCATGTAGTCTCATTTAACCTTTCTAATTATACAAATGTTGCTGCTGCTGTTGCTGTCGCTTCAGTCATATCCGACTCTGTGCGACCCCATAGATGGCAGCCCACCAGGCTCCCCCGTCCCTGGGATTCTCCAGGCAAGAACACTGGAGTGGGTTGCCATTTCCTTCTCCAATGCATGAAAGTGAAAAGTCAAAGTGAAGCCGCTCAGTGGTGTCTGACTCTTCGAGGCCCCATGGACTGCAGCCCACCAGGCTCCTTCGTCCGTGGGATTTTCCAGGCAAGAGTACTGGAGTGGGGTGCCAGTGCCTTCTCCGATACATGTTAGACCTTTTAATATTTCCCTACTGAGGCTCTGCTCGTTAAAAAAATTTCCTCTCTGTTCTTCAGATTGTGTATTACCTACTGATCTATATTCAAGTTCATTGAATCATTCTTCTGGTCTGTTAAGCCCATTGAATGATTTTTTTTTTTTTTTAATTTCAGATATTCATTTTTAGTCCTAGAAATTCCATTTGATTTTTTTGGATAGTATTTATTTTTCTTTGTGAGATTCCTATCTACTCATTTGTTACAAGTATGCTTTCTCTTACCTCATTGGTCAAATTTATAATAGTTGTTCTAAGAACATAATCTGTTAATTCTAACATCTGGGTCATCTTGTGGTCATCTCCATTGGTTGTCTTTCTCTTAATATTGGTCTCAGTTGCCTAGACTTAGGTATGTTGAGTAATTTTAGATATCCCAGATATTGCCAATTTTATGTCGTAGAAATTCTGTTATAGTCCTCAAAGGGATGGTAATTTTTGTTTTGTAGGTAGTTAATTTGGTTGAACTCAGATAGAAAACTCTATTTCTTGGGTGGCAGCAGCTGAAATCTCAGTTCAGATATTTTTATCTTTAGCTGAGCAGCTTTCAGATGGCCCCATCATTTGTAGTTCAGGGTCACAGAGATTTTCTGTCCTTTGATTTTTTAGGCCAGAAAGACAGGATTTTTTCTTTCCCCCTAAATAAGCTAACCACCATAAAAATGGGAAATTCATCTGTGACAATATATTTCCAAATATAAGTTACTTTCTTGAACCTGTCTACTTTTGTTTACTTTGCAGAGCCTTATGTGGTTGTTTTTGGTGTTTTGTCCACAGCTGATGGTTGTTGTCTGTGGGATCATCAATATGATAGGAGCATTATCAGCCATACTGGAGGGGGCTCTCCCCAACGTCAAGATTTTAAATACCATCTCCAAGTTATAGAGGCCATATTTTCAGCTTCACCTCTGAATAGTCTCTTGAGCTTTATACATATATAGCCAAGGTCCTATTCATCATGTCCATTTGGATATCCAGGATACATCAATATACCTAAAATAAATATTTTGGCTTCTCTATGCAAAATATCCCTCTCCGCATTCTCAGTAAATGGAATACCCGCACCCCCATTCTCAGTAAATGGAATACCCATGCCCTCCCCCACCCCGCCGCGCCCCCCACCCTTGATGTTCATCTAGGAGTCACTCCACACACTTTTCCTTGCTGCTCTCCTCCATTCAATTCATCAGCAAAGCCTGTTGGCTTTATATGCAACATAACCTTTGAATTCATATACTTTTCTGTCTTTAATATTACCACCATTATCTCTTTCCTTGATTAATGCAGTAGTCTCTCAATATTAGTCTTCCTTGCATTTACCCTATATCCTCTACAAAGTAGGCATCACACACTGGCTACAGTCTTCTTCAAATATAATTCAGACTATGTGGCTCTGTTTAACAACACTTCAGTGATTTAGATTCTTGGCTGTTAACATAAAATCCAGGTATTTCACTGTGGTCCACCTGGCCAAGCGTGATCTGGTTTCTTTTCACCTGTCCAACATCGTGTTGGCCACTGTCTCCACCAGGTTCTAGATACACTGTCCCTTCTGTTTCTTAAATGGATTCCACTCTTTCTTGCTTCTAGGGCTTTTTTCACTTAGAGTTCTTTTTATCTGGAATGTTCTCCCTTTTGCATTACTGATACCTTTGTTTCCTTCTGCTCAATTCCAGATATTATCTCTTTAAAGTGACCTTTCCTAACCAATTTGTAGAGTTACAGTCTACCTCATCTTGTTTATTTCCCTTGTGGTGTGTGTCACACCTGTAATTATTTTTTTTATTGGTTTGTAATCTTTGTTTGTCTTTCACACTGGAGTGTGAGTTCCTTGGAAGTATTCTTTTCTATCTTAAATGCTGTTCTTCCTCAGTATTTGGTACAGCAGCTGGTATATAGAAGGTACTCAACAATATTTATTGAATAAATGAATGAAACTAGGAGTACTGAGGCTTTTTCTTCTTTAAAATACTAACTCCTTAAGTCTTTCCCATTTTCCAATACCTCATGCCGAAAGGTTGAAAGAAGTCACTGATACAACTGTGATTTTTTTATTCATATCAACCCTCTTTGAGATGTTACTTTCATTCCATTACCAATTAGCTGGGTGTTCCTGGGTAAGTCTCGCATCTTCTTGAGCCCCCTTTTATTCCATCTGTGAAATGAACAAACAGAATGAGAATCAGTGGTTTACATTTTTTTAAGCTGCAGGAAACCTTCTCGTCTTTTATTAACAATGAAATCTTATGCAGAACCTAAAATAGCTCTATTTAAAGTGAGATGGTCTACAATCCTTCTTCTCACTCCCCCACTTGACCTTTGAGACACCTTGGTAGAGCCTGAGGTCTTTGGCTGCAGCTTGCAAACCGTTGTCTGTTCAGCTCAAGCAGCCTTTTACTAACACAATTGATTTTTCTGAGATGAACTCTGAGGCAAATAGATGGCAAATAAATTCCATATTGCCCATGTGGTTAGAGTATGATTAATCTCTCTGTACTACATGAATCAAAAAACATTTGCAGTTGTTAAAAAATTAAGTCAAGAGAATATGACCCTAAACTCAGCAAACTAAAAAAAAAGTCAACCTAATTTAAATGTACTTCAGAGAAGATGTGCTTTCAAAGTTGCTTTCCTTTTTCTTTTTCCCTAAGAGAATAGCTGTACTCCCTGTTAGTCGGGGAAGGCAGGGCATTGGAGCTCTGGAGCCAGGGTCTGTGTCCTGCCTATTCTCTAAAGGATGAGGCAGTGAGCATCACGGCTACAATACTGTTCTGTGTATTTGTTAAAACAGGCAGGCTAGTGTAAAGAGGCAGGACTGGATACAAGAGTGGGCTCATGAGTCAGCCGGGACTCTGGTCATTGTTAATTAATGGCTCCAACAACTTAATCTTCTGAACCAGGTCCTCTGCTGCTGCTGCTGCGTCGCTTCAGTTGTGTCCGACTCTGTGCGACCCCATAGACGGCAGACCACCAGGCTCCCCCGTCCCTGGGATTCTCCAGACAAGAACACTGGAGTGGGTTGCCATTTCCTTCTCCAATGCAGGAAAGTGAAAAGTGAAAGTGAAGTCGCTCAGTCGTCTCTGACTCTTAGCGACCCCATGGACGGCAGCCCACCAGGCTTCTCAGTCCATGGATTTTCCAGGCAAGAGTACTGGATTGGGGTGCCATTGCCTTCTCCGAACCAGGTCCTCTTCTATCGTTGGGCTCCTCAAAGACTCTGCCTTTATCAAGTCATGCTCTTTTTAGTCTTCCTGGAGTGGGTTGCCATTGCCTTCTCTGAAGTGTTTCTTAATGGCTCTTAACTCTCCTGATTTTTTTTTTTTTTTGGAAACACTGACGAGTACAATTGTTTTCAGCTTCTTCCTTGTTTCTCTTTATTTTGGGGAAAGTATAAGCTTCTTGAAGCCCAGAACAAGTATTAGAATTGTCTCAAATTCACAAGAGTGCCTACCACAATGCCAGGCATATAACATGTACCTTTGACATCAGTCAGTTCAAACATATGTTTAGAGAAGACTTTTTTCCTCTTTATGAAAATAAGGTATATTTATTATAGAAAATTTAATATAAGCAGAAAGAAAGAAGTGTGTCCAAGTGTTAGCTGGGGAGAGCTGCCCCCAGTGTCTTGGTAGAGTAAGTAAAATCCCACTACACAACTCGTGGGAACTTGACACCCTTTTCATGCTACCGCTGTGTCTTGGCCATAGAGATGCCTCAAGGGTGTCTTCCTGATTTAACTACATAGACCTGGAAGTGAACCTTTTGTTCCTTCACTCAATTTTCTCTTCCCTTTTCAACAAATGAACAAACAAATCCATGCATGCAAGGCATTTGTGTATATAGCAAACTTTACTTAAGGCTTGGGAGATGGAAGAGGCTTAAGTTAGAGCACAACAAATCACTTCAAATTAAATATAGAAATGCCAGCTCTTAACAGCCATTTGACACCTTGCCATATTACTTGGCCATTTTCTTTATTCATCTCTATCCCCACTCCACCTTTTTTTCCTTTTCCTATGGCCCAAATAAAAATTTCTTTTTTATTTTTTAATATGGAACATGCTTAACTAGGTTTTTTTCTCCCTGCATTTCCTACCATGGATGTAGTCTAAAATGGATTTTTCAAAATGAGGGTTATGAAATAAATTTTGGTTGTTTGGTGAGGCAGGGAAGGGCATGGCCAGATAGAAAGTCTTCTTGGAATTTTGTTTCAGGTGTGTGTGTGTGCACTACTAGGTCACTGTACCTGTCAGACTCCAAAGAGGAAACAGAAGACACACTTGAGTTAGACTAATTTGAATAAGGTTAATAGTGAGACTGTTTTCAAAGGTGGGGAAGAGAGAAGGCATGAAGGCAGGACCCAGGGGCTAGCCAATGCTGAGCCATTATTAACTGGTCCTTTTGATTTTTGGGGTCTTGCTCATGCATCCTCTCCATGTCTCTTTTTTACCCCCAAGAGACTTACCTAGAAATAGTCGCAAATTAAAACAGCCCTTTCTGGGTGTATAAATGGGTAGAAAAAATGATGGCATGAACCTAAACATCATTTAGCAGGTACTAATGTATCAGTTTCCTGTTGCTGCTGTACAGATTACCATAAACTTAATGGCTTAGAACAAAACAAATTTAATATCTTACAATCATGGAGTTCAAAAATCTGAAATAGGTCTCACCAGGTTAAAGTCAAGGTTTTGGTAGGACTGTGTTCCTTTTGAAAGCTCTAGCTAAGAATCTCTTCCCTTACCATTTCTCGTTTCTAGAGGCTATCTGCATTCCTTGGTTTGTGGCCTCTTCTTCCTTCAATCCAGCAATGACCAGCTGAATTTGTCTCATGCTGCCATTTCTCTGGTTGTCTCTTCTGAATCCCTTTCCATGGTGGCTGGTGATTAATCACAGTGGGATAATCCAATATAATCTCTATTTTAATATTGGCTGATTAATAATCTTGATTCCTTCTGAACCCTTCATTTCTTTTTACTATGTAACCTAACATATTCACAGGTTCTGGGCATTAGTATGTAGACATCTTTGGAGGACCATTTTCTGCCACCACAACCATAGTCACAGCTGTTGAAGGATTCTAAGGCACACAGCTTGGATGCTACAACAACCAGAAGATACAGTGTGCTGTAAGCAGTGAGCCTCAGTTGAGGGGAGGAGATGGTTCTTAAAGAGAAAAGCAAGAGAATTTGAACTCTGGGCCAGCTTCCTGATTTGCATCTGGATAATGATAAAAAGATAAACTTATTGCTTGGGGCAGGTAGTGGGCAAAGAGGAAGCCTGTCTTTTCATTTCTATTTATTTTTTGTTATCAAAGGCAGTGACCTTCAAACTGAAACTGGGTGCTCAGTGGTTTCAAAGCTAGGTAGTCATGGGTCTGACCCAGTCCTGAGCCACCCCTCAGCACTGCAGGACTTGGATTCAGCATCGCAGGACCACTGTGGGTAGTTGTATCCACATCCCATAGGAAGGGAGCCAGGGCAGAGGACTGGAAAGTTACAGATGACTTAATTTTTAAAAAAGAATTAAATGGATTTTGAAAAGCCTGCAAACCAGTGACTATCAATCTTCAAAAAAATTGTAGTAAAATTTAAGAGAAGTAAATAGCTGGTTATTGAACATAGAGAAAAAAGAAAGATCACTAAAGTCAATGAAAAAGAAGCCAAGATAACCTCATTTCTTTTCTGGTGGACTATTAGACTAATGAATCAGGACATGTGTAGATAGTGTGAATATTGATTTCATCAGTGTGTTTGACCAAGACCCTGAAGATTATTTTTCTTCTGTTGGGAGATGGTAGCTAAGTTGGAGAACTGGTGGAAGGGGGTGACGCTTAGGAGAATTTATTGCTGATCAACAACTATGTTCCAGATTCTGACATGTCAAATTTAAGATGGTCACCAGGTTATCACTTTCACCCCACAAGCCTTCTCTGGTTAATATCATTGTCCTCCGAGATGCTAACATGTAAAACCACAGGGCATCTTCAGTATAAACTTCCTTCTTATTGTTTGTGTTAAATCCTGTCAATACTGATTCTAAAATGTTTTTTGACTCTGTACTCTTTAACATCACTGCCACCATCCTGGTTTAGGCTCTGGTTCCTTTTTACCTGGGTTAATAGTCTTCCTGTCTTGAAGTGTGCTTCTCTCCTGTAATATACCTAAGAGTGTTCTTTCCTTAATACTGACCTAATCACATCGCACCTCTCCTCAAAAACATTTACTAGCTTCCAGCTCCCTGTTTGGCTCATACTCATTTTTTATTGCTAATATTAAGTCCAGATGATTGGTCTCTCATTCTCTTTCCTCTATCATTAACCTGAAAATACCAACACTACTCAAATAGTGTTACTGAGAGCTTCAACTTTGCTTTACTATCCATTTATTCACTCACTCACTCATTTTTCATTTGTTCAATGAGTTTTATTAAACACTGAGTTAGATGTTGGGGAGATAATGATGATCAGATATAGTCCTAATTTTTCAGAGGTCCCGCAGCCAGATTTTAAAAATATTGTCTTTGGCTATTTTTGTGCTACAATGACAGATTTGAATAGTCGCAACAGGCACTGTATAGGTTACAAAGCTTAAAATATTCACCATCAATCCCTTTTTAGAAGAAGTTTGCCATCCTCTGGCCTAGATCATCACTCAGAATTCACAGATAAGGGAGCTAGAATATGGGGGTTCTCTATGTTGACCAAGGTCTTGGGGTGAATCTGTGATCCAGCCAAGAACCCAGTGACCATACTGCTCTTGTTCCCTTCTTGTCCATCTGCTCCTGTGATTCTCTTTTCTTAATTGATTAATACTGATTATTCTTCACCTCCTCCGTTTTTGTGTCATTCAGATTTATTCTATAGGTTGAGGACGCATCCCTAATATTCAATATGCGTATCTCCTTCAGGCCCTTCAAATGTTGTGCAAATTCAGCCAGCCAAATACCTTTAAATTCTGCACACCTGTTGGATTTTGGACTTCCCCCCAGGGTACAGGGACCCAGACGTTGCAATAATGGGGATGATGGCTACTATGTTTTAAGCAGAGGCCAACATTGTGGAAGGCATGTAATTGACATAAACACAGCTATTACTATCATTTTGCAATGAAGATGTTATTACTTATATTTTGTAGATAGAGAAATGGAGATTCAGAGTAATTTATTAATGTGTTCAAGGTCACAGAGACAGTAAGTGGTAAAGACTGAATTAGAATCCAGCTTGATTTTTTGCTCCCCAATTCTTATTCTTTCCACCCTAATGCCCTGCTTCTTAGTGATAGCCTGGTATACAATTGGCCCCTGAACAACACAGAAGTTAGGGGTTCAGGCTCCCTCCCCACTTTCCTGGGCATTTGAAAATCTGCGAGTGACTTTACAGTTGGCCCTCTGTATCCTTAGTTCTACATTTGTGGATCCACCTGCAGACGGTGTAGAACTGGAGTGTGTAAACTGTCTGTGTGTAAGTGCACCTGCCCAGGTCTAGTGAATGTGCACTCTACTTTAGTGCACTCTCAAACCACTGTTCTTGTGTATGTTATCTCATTTAATTGATTTTGAACCTCACAACAACCTACCAAAATGTAAACTTCAAGAGAGCAATGACCTTGTCTGACTTATTCTCAGCTATAATCTTAGCATCTGGCACAGTGTCTGACACAGAGAGGGGCTTAGTATTTTCTAGAATAAGTGGATCAGCTCACACTCATAGAAGTGTAGAAGGGGACGCCCTTCTGCCCTAAAGCCAGTGACATATGACTTTTGCTGAAGTCCTCCTTTATCATTGAAACTCTATAACATGTACACTTTCTTCATAATTAAGAGGACTGTGTTCGCCTATTTGCCAAGGACAATTTCAGTTTGCTTCCGTTTTTGCACAATTATTAATAGAATCCCTTTTTGCTTTCAAAAGTGTCCTGATTTGGTCGATGAATCATATGGTCATCCACTTGGAACACTTAAAACATTGCTGAGCCCAGGAGGGTTGAATTTGGAAGTGTAGTGGAGAGAATTTGGAAGTGTGGTGGTTGAATTTGGAAGTGTGATGGAAATGTGGTCATTGCCTTTTGTGAAAGGACCGGCTCTGGAGTCAGACCACCTGGGTTTTAATCACTGCCCAGCTGTATTTTTGCTGTGCAAGTTGGACATGTACTTAACCTCTCATTGCCTCCATCCACTTTTGGAGATAAGACTGAGACCTGTCTCGCAGGGTTGCTGGTAAGGATTAAATAAAATAATTACACAAAGTGCTTACATCAGTGCCTGCATCACAGGACTCTAAATAGTAGCTCTAAGGAATACTCTGTCCTTTAACAAGCTAAAATAAGTTTGGAGATCCGTTATTGGAAGTCACCACCCTTCAGCATTCACTTGGAGTCAAGTAAAATGTAAAAAGCTCCCCTCCAAAAGGCTGTCCCATTGCAACACAAGCCGGTAACCAGCAAACGTTTATAGATCAAAATACCCTTGTACTGAGTGAGCAATTTACTTCAAGCTCTCTTAGTCATCCCAGATCTGTCAGCTTGTCCTCTGGTTGACCGAATCTTCCAGAACAGAAACTTCTCTTTCCTGATTCTGCTTACATTCCAATGGAGTTGGGGTGGGAGCTTGTGGAAGGGTGTCCCCTTTCAAGGTCTGCCACTAAAAGCCGATTCATATTCCCTATGTACATTTCTTACTGGGACTATCCCCACCCATCGCAGACAGCATTTTGCTTGTACATTTCCCCCCCTTCCTGAAATTTGCTTTTAAAATGAAAGCATCGGAACAACAGAGTTTAGTTAAGCCGGACATGAACAGTCTCTGGTTTAAAAGGCACTAGAAACCGACAACAACCAACTTCATCTTTTTTCCCTTCTTTTGTACAACACTGTTTATTAGACCAGATGATGTACTCGACTCCAAAACATTCATATGGAAAAAAAAATTGAAGAATTGTGATTAAAATTGATTTTTTCCCTTTGGGAAGTTGGAATCAAAAATGGTTACCTGCTCATTTATGAAACAGATTTATTCTGTTGACATGGAGGCTTGTTTGAAATGTAATTGAATTTCTGTTACCTAATGGAAAGTGACAGTTAACAGTATTTATTTTCCATTTGTGTCTCAGCAGATAACATAACACAATTTTGATTTGTAGTTAGCTTCGGAATCTGAGATTGTTCTATCTCTGTAATTGAAAAGATGGGAGTGTGATGGCCCCAATACAATCCTTTTTTGTTTTTATACAACCAGTAAAGGTAGCTTTAATACAGTAAACAGCCTCTCTTCCATGCCGCTAATGGTTATATTCAGATGTACTGCGTGAAGCATGTGTTTCTTATTAGGCTCTAACACATCTTTCTATGTTGATAATCTCTCCATTTAGAGTCCCATTTTTTTTTTCTCTCTGCAACTAATTCTGTAAATAACCTCTATTCTTTCTTCTCCCCCTCCCTTTTGTGCAAAAATAACTTCTAGCTTGGAAATAAAGTGAAGATTCTCCACAAGGATTGCAACCATTGCTGTCTAGCTGACATTTCTGGGAGCCTGGTGGACAGGAGATGGAGGTTGTAGATGAAGGATGACTTTTGAATGTGGTGGGAATTCCACCTAGAGGTCTGGGCTCTCATGGCAGGGAAAGGAAGGCTCCCTTTGAAATGATGTTACCCTTTTTCTTTCTCTGAGTCTCGACTGAGAGGTACAAGAATATAATGACTTCCAAAGTGGACTGAAAATGGAAGAGAATGCTTATTAAGATGGGTTTCTTCTTCATTTAGAGAACTTGGAATTCAATCTTGAGCCTGTGTCCCCAGGCAGAGATTCATTTCTCTCCCCATAACTATATTCCTCTGACGCCCTGTTTCCCAGAAACCCGTTTGGATGGATAATTCCTGACTGCCACTGGAGAAACACTGAGTGTGCATGACAAATGGCAGAAACGGAGGTTTCATGGCCGCCGGACTTCATTATGGAATGCCCTGCCTGGCCCTTGACTTGTTAAGTGACCATGGGAAGTTCACTTCATCCACCTGCTATAAACGAGGGCCTCAACGGCCTTCAACAGTGGTTGGATGAAAGGTCTTCAGTGAAGCTACAGCATTTTGATTCAATAAAACAGGCCTTCTGCCTCAGGGCCACCTCCATCAAATACCCTGTCAAAGTGCTCGAGTTTAAGACAAGTAGCCAAGATGGCCTGGAGGGCAGGGGCAAAGAAGAGTTCGGCCAGATGCTGACCATTCATAACAATGGCCTGCAAGAGGAGAACAGACATTTCAGCTCTTGCTAATTTAAAAGTGGCCCATCAGTCTCATGGGCAGTGCAGCTCTCCTCTGGAAATAAAGTGTTCCAGCAAGGACATTACTCAGGACTTTTTTTTTTTTTTTTTTTTGGTATATGATGTTTTGTAAACAGTTATGTAGCCATGAAATCAAACCTTTTATATACAGCATCAGATATCATAACCATCAATTATTATTCTATCATCAAACCATTTCCTTGTTCATGCTGAAAAATGAATCAAGAAGGAAGATGGATTTTTGAAGGTGGCCTGAATTTAGAGTGGCCAGGGACCTATAAGAATGCTGTGTCGGCCTCGAGAGGGACAGCTTTCTGGGAGGGGTGCCTGAAGAGAATAGGAAAGGCTGCCCCTAATGTAGGAATTGCGTTGATTCAAAGTGAAAGTTGCATTTCAGAATCAGCATGGCCCACAGGACGATTTTAGAGAACGGCTCTTCATTCAGTAGGCATTTACCAGGTACATGTCATGTGCCCAGCCCTGTGTTGGTTAATGGGACATGATAAAGAGACTTCAGGATCTTTGCATCTGAAGCAGTCACTGGTTCTAAGAACCAAGAAATCTTGGCTGCCTGCTTCAAAATGCATGCACACACTTTTTTTTTTTAGATGATGATGGGATAGGGAGAGTGCATTTTAAACGTTTCATTAAATGCTGACCCTTAAAGAATTCTCTTTGATGGCCTTAGAAGCTGACTGCAATCTCTCTCAACTGATGTTGCTTATTTACTAATAGACCACAGGCTATTTTATGACTTGATGACTCAGTTTCTCTGTCAATAAAATTATGTCAGTAATTTTACCTACCCCATAGGGCTAGTTGCAATTTGCTACAAATTTTAGGGATGAAAAGCTCTAAATCACTACTGGTGTTATTATTTACTTAACAGCTAGAGTTCAATTCTCATCAACATGAACCTCATTAACCCTGGACTTGGATGGTTTTGCCAGATAAAATCCTCCCAAATTATGGGATCGGAAGGATCTTATATTTCTTTTTAATGATAAATATTGAAAAATAAACCAACTTTTATTAAGATAAAATTTGAATTGGATTTATTTATTCACCATTAACGGACTCATAAATGATTATTATATTTTTTAACTTTATATTTTATATTGGAATGTCGCTGACTAACAGTGTTATGATAGTTTCAAGTGTGCGGCAGTGACTTAGCCATACATATACATGTATGCAATAAGTGACTATTTTGACTTTTAGCGCGGGATCTTTTATATATACTGTAGTTGTGAATAAAAAATCAGGGGTGGGATTTTTCTCTTCACAAATGAAGACCAGAAATAAGCCCTTTAACAGCTCCAAAAATGTATTAGGGACCGAGGGCTTTCTGTTTTTTCATAGTAGTGCATGTCTTTCGGTCTTTCGTCTTGAAGATGAAAGACATTTGCTGAATCTCCAGCCGTTATTTCCGTGTTACAGACAGGAAGAGCAAGGGCAGAGGCAAAAAGGGGGTGAGTTCCAGTCCTCTGTTATCTTTTAATGGAAATCCCAGCGCATCCCAGTCAATGACTTCTGCTTGTGTTTACTTGGCCAGAACTTATGTCCCCACGTGTAGCTGAAAGGGAAGCTATGAAATGGAGCTTCAGCTGGGCACCTTGGTGCTCCAAATGAAACTGGGGCTTTATAATTAAGCAAGATGGGAGAATGAATTTTAGGTTAGGCGGCATGCCTAACAGATCTTAGGTAGATGTTCTCTGTGGCATACATGTACCAGTTTATAAGCCAAGGGTCAGTTTATTACAGACTCAGCTTACTGCCAGATGCCAAAGGTAAATAAGTTTATCTAGCTGAAAATGTATATTATACATTTGAGTTATGTGTTTGTGTGTATATATACCTACTTATTTTTATACAATCATATATTTTGATATATGCTTATATAAAACTTCATCACATGAGTATGTATATATGCCAATATGCCTGTATCCATTGTTTTTAACTATGCAAAAATGCTCTAGTTTAGAAAAATACCATTGTTTAAAGGAGGAAAAAACCCATAAAAGAAGTAACAAGACAGTTTTGCCTTATTTCCAGATAATGAGGTCCTATATAGCAAAATGCAGAGACGTTACTTTGCCAACAAAGGTCCATCTAGTCAAGGCTATGGTTTTCCCTGTGGTCATGTATGGATGTGAGAGTTGGACGGTGAAGAAAGCTGAGTGCCAAAGAATTGATGCTTTTGAACTGTGGTGTTGGAGAAGACTCTTGAGAGTCCCTTGGACTGCAAGGAGATCCAACCAGTCCATTCTGA
>NW_011494708.1:2029689-2056706 GCF_000754665.1 Bison bison bison | reverse complement strand
GATCAGCCCTGGGATTTCTTTGGAAGGAGTGATGCTAAAGCTGAAACTCCAGTACTTTGGCCACCTCATGTGAAGAGTTGACTCATTGGAAAAGACTCTGATGCTGGGAGGGATTGGGGGCAGGAGGAGAAGGGGACGACAGAGGATGAGATGGCTGGATGGCATCACTGACTCGATGGACGTGAGTCTGAGTGAACTCCAGGAGTTGGTGATGGACAGGGAGGCCTGGCATGCTGCGATTCATGGGGTCGCAGAGTCGGGTACGACTGAGTGACTTAACTAAATTGATATAGCAAAATGTGGCAAATGGAATAACAGCATCAAAATATGAGGAAGACACAAATAACAGATGCAAACTGTTCCTGAAGAAAGATCTGGGGATGCCAGAGTCCTTTCGTTTATTTCATGCTGCTCCCATCTAATCAGACCTGACCTTTAGAAGGCCTTGATGTGGGACCCTCATCAGATTGGAAATAATGAATTAAGTAAAAGCTTAAATTGCAAATATGAAAATGTTTAATTTGCACATCATAAGTAAAAAGTCACATGATTTTTGATGCAAAATCGAATTTTAACACGTGGTTCTTATAGATGATGTTGAATGATACACAGTTAACATACAATGATTTTATGTTTCTCCAAAAGGTGCTTTCTCACCTGGAATTTCCTGCTTAGAGCTTGCCTTTAGTGATGCTATTCATATTCTAGTGTAAGATTTGTCTTTCCTGAAGGACCCAAACAGCCGAGTAATAGTCCCGAAGGCCGAAGTTACTTATGTATTAGGTTGGGCCATCCTTTGTTTTTCTTCCTCTGTGCCATAGAGACTTGATTGGCAGTCCATGTTCATGATAACTTAAATAAGAGTCATACTTGGACTTATTTGGAGAAGGAAGACCAAATCATAGCCCACGATTTCACCCCACCAGGATTGAGCAAGGTGGTTAACCATTTTGACCCCCTGAAGGTGCTTTATTTAGTAAAATACTGCTCCAGGGCACTGTAGAACCTTAAAAAATCCCATATACTTACTTATGCATACAATTCTGCCCCTCAGATAGAGCTAAGTCCTTCTATTACAACTTCTTAAACAATAATGCTCATGCCTAAGACATAGACTTTTAACATTGCAATGTCCATATATTTTTTATTCCACTGGAAACCATGGCTTTTGTGAATAACTTAATAGCAGAAGTCCCATTTATCAACTAAGTTCTGTGGTTCGACTGTGGCAGTCCATGCTGACAAATGAGGAAATGAGTGACTGAATTTAAAATCAGGTCCTTAGAGAAGTTGTATAATAAAGAGCATAAAATTTTCACTGCAGCTGTTCTTTGTGTTCAATCTGTGTATTTGGCTGTGACTTTTGGCAGCGTTTGTGCATTGGTTTTGGTATAGAATATTTTATCCCCTTCTTGGTAATGAGACCTATGGTTTTAGCCGACTCAATTCTGTACTTTCTTTTTACTGCTTGGTCCAACAGCGGCCTATTAGCTGTTCTATTACTGTAGCGAGAGGAGCTGTTTAGGTTCTTATCATTAAACATTTAGTGAGCACACTTATTAAACACATATGTAGTGTAAATGCTGTTTCACAGAACGGAGGCATAGGTGCGTCTAGATGCTTATATTTGGAGAGGACTGGATTTGTATGACAGATACCAGTACATCGCAGAAATTTATAGAAACTATGTGTCTTGGACATCTGTCTCTTGGTTTTTTTGTTGTTGTTGTGGAGTTGAGCATAGTAAAAGGCGTGTTTTATAGAGACAGCATACATTTCCTGCTACATTTTAAAGCTCAGACAGTGCCTGTTTCTGTGAACGTTCAAAGCCTAACTCAGAGTTGGGTATGTGTAGGTGCTTAGTGGGTGTTGGTTGAAATGGACTAAACTGTTGTGAAGGTAAAATCCCATAATAGTCAGAATAAGTTGGTTCACAAACAAACAATCCGCAAATCATGCTGGTCAAGAGCAGTCATACAGATCAATCACTGATAAGAATGATGACCAACATTTATTGAGTAGCTGCAACATAGTAAAAACACTATTCTAAATAGTTTACTTGAATTAACTATTTGAATCCTCACGGCTAAATGAAATGTGATCTATTATCATTACCATATTACAGTGAAGAAAACAGAGGCATAAAGTGGTTAAACAACTTATCTGAGGTTACACAGTAAGTCTCGCAAATCCTTGGAAAGTCTGATTTCAACATCTGCACTTGTAATTGCTCCACAGTATTTTTGTAAACGTTTAATGTTTTTGCCTCCCAAAGCCTCTCCTTTTTCTTCTTGCTAATAGCATGTGAATTTTGCTTTTTCTCTCCCAAGAACTGGAATATTAACTCAAATTAGAGCTACAATATGTCTCTGTGAAGGTGGCTGGTAAGAGGGTCTATTAATTCCTGATGTCTGGGTCCCCTGATATCTATGTTCACATTCTTTCTGAAGCCTGACTCTAGTCTTTCAGTTAGCCCTATGAGTTATTATATGTTCTCTTATTCTCTCTTTGTAAAACATTATTTGGGCTTCAGTTAGCCATAGCTGGTTTCTGTTGCTTACAACCAAAGAACCCTGATTGACTCAGAGCATAGCCGGCAGTAGAGTGGTTCCATCTTAGTGATACATTTCTCTTTTGTTTCCATGTCTCTTGGCATGGAGCAGTAAAGGCTTTTGATCCTGGCAGACTAGTCTGTTTTGGCCACTTTTTTTTTCCTGTGTACAAATGGGATACTCATTTGATGGTGATTGAATGGAATCAAAATGGTAGGGCTCTCACTTCCTTTACTTCCCTGAAAGCTCATGATGAGCTTCAGGTGTTCATTATTTTCTGACTCCCAGGATGGAAACTAAACACTTGATGTTGGCTGTTTTTGACCTTACGGTAATGAATCTTTTTTTGCAGTGACCCTTTTATTCTAGATACAAAGATTACATAGGGATGATTGAAATCTATTCATTGGCTTTTATGATGCATTTATATCTCCATGATGGCCCATGAAGGTAAATTGTGTGTTTGTGTTTTGAAGTGAGCTGAAGGCTGTGAGAAGCTCATGGAAAGAAAGAAGAGGCTTTTAAAAGTACATTTATGAAAAGAATTATATCAAAACATCACAGCCTAGTGGTTCAGAGCATGGGCTTTGTGGGAGAGTGATCACAGGGATGTAGATTTAATTCTTCCAGCTCTACTACTTGGCATCTCTGGGAAAGCTATGTAGTCTGCCTCATTTTCCCATTTGTGCTAGTAAAGTTGTAATGCCCACCTTGTGCCTGATATTTAGCAGGTGTTTATTAAATATGCTAATTAGTAGTCATATTGATTTGGTGCCCAAAACCCTTTCCAGTTTCAAGTGAGGGTCACTTTGGCACTTCTTTACTGTCTTTTATTTATTGTACTTGAATGTGTTGTCTTCTAAAAATATTCAAGTCCTTGTCCTCTGTCTCTTTCCTTTGCCATCAACCAAAATCAATCCCAGGTATCCAAGACAGGCAGTCTGCACACATTGTAGACTTGCAGTGGGAAAAAAAGTAAAGTGTTGATTTGATTGAGGAGATAGGAGGACATATGCTTGAGGGTGGGACAGACCTTGATGTCCATCCTGGCCTCTCCATTTACCAGCTGTGTGACCCTGGACAGGTTTCTGCAATTTGCCAAGTAATAAATCATACCAACTTCACAGAGTTGTGAGGATTAAATGAGCTAGAGCTATAAAAATCTAGCATAGAGCCTGGGTTATAACCATGGAGATACTTTTGGTGATAATATTATTTTCTGTTTGAAATATGAATGGGTTACCACTTTAAAGCATTAATCACAGGTACACACAGCTAGGATTGCAAAGTGGTAAAATGTTGCCATGAAAGCTGCTAGGTCCTGTATTTATGACTAATTCAAGCAAATTTTTAGCCAACCTAATATGCAGGTCAGGATGCAACAGTTAGAACTGGACATGGAACAACAGACTGGTTCCAAATAGGAAAAGGAATACGTCAAGGCTGTATATTGTCATCCTGCTTATTTAACTTATATGCAGAGTACATCATGAGAAACCCTGGGCTGGAAGAAGCACAAGCTGGAATCAAGATTGCCAGGAGAAATATCAATAACCTCATATATTCAGATGACACCACCCTTATGGCAGAAAGTGAAGAGGAACTAAAAAGCCTTTTGATGAAAGTGAAAGAGGAGAGTGAAAAAGTTGGTGTAAAGCTCAACATTCAGAAAACTAAGATCATGGCATCTGGTCCCATGACTTCATGGGAAATAGATGGGGAAACAGTGGAAACAGTGGCAGACTTTATTTTTCTGGGCTCCAAAATCACTGCAGATGATGATTTCAGCCATGAAATTAAAAGACGCTTACTCCTTGGAAGGAAAGTTATGACCAACCTAGATAGCATATTCAAAAGCAGAGACATTACTTTGCCAACAAAGGTCCATCTAGTCAAGGCTATGGGTTTTCCAGTGGTCATGTATGGATGTGAGAGTTGGACTGTGAAGAAAGCTGAGCACCAAAGAATTGATGCTTTTGAACTGTGGTGTTGGAGAAGACTCTTGAGAGTCTCTTGGACTGCAAGGAGACCCAACCAGTCCATTCTAAAGGAGATCAGCCCTGGATGTTCATTGGAAGGACTGATGCTGAAGCTGAAAATCCAATACTTTGGCCACCTCATGGGAAGAGCTGACTCATTTGAAAAGACCCTGATGCTGGGAAGGATTGGGAGCAGGAGGAGAAGGGAATGACAGAGGGTAAGATGGCTGGATGCCATCACCGACTCGATGGACATGAGTTTGAGTTAACTCCGGGAGTTGGTGATGGACAGGGAGGCCTGGCATGCTGCGATTCGTGGGGTCACAAAGAGTCAGACACGACTGAGTGACTGAACTGAACTGAACTGAATTGATTTAGACAAAAGTGTCTGGCCTTTGAGTGAGTTTTCCAATAGGAATTACTCCTTGTCTTCTGAGGATCAACTTAAATTCTTTGGGGGTGAGAGTTGACAGGTGAAATACAGGACAATCAGTTAATTTAAATTTCAGATAAACAATGAACAGTTTTTAGTTTAAGTATGTTCCATGCAATATTTGGGACATGCTTATGCTAAGAAGATCCCTGGAGAAGGGAATGGCAACCCACTCCAGTATTCTTGCCTGGAGAATTCCTTGGACAGAGGAGCCTGGGAGGCTGTAGTCCCTGGGGTTGCAAAGTGATGGACATGACTAAGTGATTAACACTTGCACTTTCACTATACTAAGAAATTATTTATTTATTTGGTATTAAATTAAGCTGGACATTCTATGTTTTCCTTTTCTAAAGCTGGCAACTTTATGTGGGACTATATAGCAACTGCTCCCATGAACCTCACTGGTAAAGACAAGAATAATCCTTTCAGGATAAAGTTGAGTTTCTCTCTCCACTTTCTGGTGCCCTGGATTCTAGCACAAGGCTCTCTGATGCTTTTCCCACAAACTCCAGTAGAACCGTGTGTTACCTTAATTTTGTGTTCATTTATTTTAATCCATTTCATCCTTAATTTTGTGTTCATCTATTTTAATCCGTTTCATCAGATGAACAGCATTAACTCATCCTATTTATATATAATCCATTTATAAGCACTGAAAAGAGGGCATATTTGGCAGGAAAAACAGCTTCTATTTAGCAATTGGCAAACGTCAAGAGAGGTTTGGCTTCGATAAACATCTTTAAAAGTTGTCATGGAGGGAAGGCGATTATTGCGATCCTCTTCCTTTTGGGGTAAACTAAAAAAATGAAAACAAACACACAAAACACCTCATGATAAGGAATGAAAGAGGTTTTGCCTTTATCTTTAAAGAATATCCTTTGAGGCTGCTTCTCTGTCCCAGCTCTCAAGGCACTAACTAAACAGCTTTGCGTTAATTGGAGAGGCAGCTGGGTTGAAAGCGGTGATTGATGCCTGTGACGGACCACGGCGAGGCCAGTGGCGCATGAAACCGCCTCCTCGGAAGCCTTCCCAGGGGCTTGCTGGAGCAGGCGGGGCCCAGGGAGGGCAAGGGGCTGGGGACTGGGCTGTTTCACATCGTCTTTGTTGCTGGGGCTGCCACCCTCGGAAAGCCTGATGGTTGTCATCCCAGAGTTACAGTTGTGATGGGTGCCAAAGAACCGGGCACTCCTAATGCCTTGTTATTGTATCTTTGTGCGATCATCGGGGGAAAAAAACGTGAAAGGAAATCCTTTGCCTGGTTTCCTATTTTTAACAGAGAGAGATTAAAATCTGACGGCACAGTGATTCAGTATTCCTGGATGAAGAGACCCATGGGAATGCTGGCTCTTGTTAGAAATCTCTAAAGGCCAATGATTCTCTACCCACAGAAAGCTTGTCTGGGGTGGCGGGGGCAGGTTTAGGCCTCTGTAGGTGTTCTTGGTGGCAACTCAGCTAGTTGATGCTCATTGTCACTTATTCTTTAATTTGTAACCTAACTCTTCTTCTGAATTGCTTCCTATTTATTTTAGAAAAGTTTGTAGCAGTAGATGTGCAATATTTATTCCCAAAGAGGAACTTTAGAGGTAGAAGCTCATAAAAATTAAGCCTTCCACAGAAAAACTATAGTATACATTTTAGGGACATTACTTGTGTATTAATGGACATTGATGCATCATTCAAGTTATATTTTCTGAGCATCGACTACGTATTATAGCTACAGTAACTATAAACAATGACAACAATAGAAACTGGTACTTATATGGGTTTTCTACCTGCCAAGTTCCTTTCTAAAAGTCTTATGCATTTATATATTTATATCCTCATTCGTATATGAGGACGAGATGGTTGGATGGCATCACTGACTCAATGGACATGATGAGTTTGAGCAAGCTCCTGGAGATGGTGAAGGACAGGGAAGGCTGGTGTGCTGCAGTCCTTGGGGTCGCAAAGTGTCAGACACGACTGAACGACTGCACAACAACAAATCCTCATTTATACCATAAAAGTAGCCTCAGTTTTGGCCTAGGTCTTCTCTAAGAAAATGAAGTAGGGAAGAAATAAGAGAAAGCACAATTTCTATGCTCAAAGACCTGTGTTTTAGTTCAAAAGAGAAAGCATTTGTACCTGTAACAATCAGAAAACCCAGGGTGATTCATAGTACCTGAGTTCAGAGCAAGGGGAGGGTACTTGGGGAGTAAGACCATTCTAGAAAGCAGGAAGGAAAACTGTAATCACCGAAAAAGGCCTTGGAGAAAGGTTAGGCTCTTAAGTGGTAGCAAGGATACAGGAGAAGCGCAAGCAAGCAGGTGGGGGATGGGGGCGTGCCTTGGTGAGGCAGCAAGGCAGGCATGACTGGGTGACATTTCTGCAGCTTCTCCGGGAAAGGGCATGTCTTGGAGATGGAACATCAGGTCTTGGCCACCTGGTTATTTGTAATTGACATTTTCCATGGAATAGTGGACAGCAGCCCTGACCTCTTATCTCTTTTCAGCCCCTCCTTTCTTGAAAGCCACCAGAATGGACGTAATCAGGGCATTTAGAGCAGCTCATAACAGTTCCCTCTTTCAGGGCAGGGAGTATTTTTTGAGAGGCTATTTTGTACTTGGAGATTTATATGCATTTTCCTGGGGCTCATCTCTATGTGGGGGTGAGAATTGAGACCAAACCCTTGGCAGCATCTCGCTGTGTAGGACATGAGGCCCAGGGAAGCCTGTATTGTGAGCTGTCTGGCTGTCTCAGGGCTCTGTCCTCCTTTTGGTCCATCTCCCTGCCTTCTGTCTCTTCTTCCTCAACCACTTCTTTCTATCTCTCAGGAAGTCAGACCCTCTCACCAGTCTTCTGCACTGCCTGCTGCCTGACATCCAAAGTGATAGCCCTTTATGTCCTGCATCTTCAGGAGCCCTGGTTTGTTTGTTCCAACTGTTCTAGCCAGTTTCCCCTCAAATTCACTATGTCTTCATTTCTCTCATTCTCCAATGAATTCTCTCTGCTACTCTTCCACTCTTCACTGATTTCACACCTGATGTTTCTTTCTGACTTACTGCTTGCTTCCTGCTCATTTTCTCTTTTAATGAATTTATTTGTTCTGCATGTCCATGGGTCTCGACTCCATGCACCCAGGCCCCTGAGTTCAGCTTAAACGTTCAGGCTGTTCAAGCGTGCAGGCCCTGGGATCGGCTGTACTTGGGATAGAAGATGGTACTATTGCTTGTCGTTGTGTGTTTGGAGACAAGTTGTTTAACTCTCTTAGCCTAAAGATTCTTGTACTTGGGGATAAAACTTCCTACCCCCTGGGGTTCTGTGCAGATTAAATGCAATACTGCAGGCTCTGGGGAGCGGGGAGGGACCCAGGACCATGCCTGGCAGAGAGCAGGAGTCTGATGAATGGCGGCCACAGCTATACTTCACCCTTTAAGGCCATCCTAGTTCAAGTTCAAGGAGTTCTCTTTAACATTTACATCATACACACGTTGACACAGAATGACCTCTTGTCCAGTACAAAATGGAGATGCGGGAAATGGTGGGAAGAAGTTAATTTACTATGTCATTAAGAGATTTTGAGAGAGAGAAGAATTTTAAACAGGTAGTATTGTCAGGCTCAAGGGTTTGAACTTGAGCAAAAAAAGCAAAGGAGACAAACTTCTTAAACAAAAGAGAGATTCTGGGCAACCATTTCCAGAGGATTCATCTGGCATGGGTGGGGACTTTAGGGAGATTGGAGGTCAGTAAACCATGTAGGAGGCCACTGTGATGATCTGAGGGGGTAGAAAGTGGGTAAAGACCCAGATTAAAGTGACAGCCAGAAAGGATGAATGGGGAACATGAAACAGTGGGGATGTAGTGGAGGAAGAAGAGAGTAATATATGAATCAAAGTTTTGTCTGTGATATGGTGAAAATGATTGTTTCAAATTAATAAAAATGACTTTGCAAAGAGGAATCAGATGGAAAGGAGAAACTGAATTAAATTTTAGGCAGATTGTGACTCTAATGTCATATCAAGTGAATCTCAAAATCAGAATCTGATTCTATTGTCAGAAATAAGAGGCTGTCTTTGAGAACCACCAGCACTGAGTCATACTGGAAATGTTCTTTCAGCTCATTAGTTCAGTACATAGTTATTCAGTGCCTACTATGTGCAGGCATGATTCTCTGAGCCAGAAATATAGAAGTGAGAAAAATCAAGTCCCTGCCCTCCTAGAGCTCCCATTCCATTGTGAGAACAGAATGGGCAGTCAAGGAAACCCTGATCATAGATCGCATTGACTTCATGATGGCTCCATGCTCTGCACTTTCCTTGGTTTACTTATGTTATTATTTTCTCAGGTCAACTCAGTGAGATGGATATGACTATAATCTCTATTGCATGAATAAGGCAATGGAGGCTAAGGAAGGCAAATTTAGAGGCAGAAAAGGAAGACTTAAGACTGAACTTCGCAGGCTATTGACCAATGAAGCTGGGAGGGAGAAAGAAGTAAAGGAGAAGGTGAAGAAAGGGTCAGAAAAATGGGAGAGAAATCAGAAGCAGCTGGTGGCATGATTAATGTCAAGTGCCCTGGGAAATTAAGCAAAATAAGAAATAAGAAAAGACCTCAGGGATTTGGCTGGAAAGATACTACTGATGACTTCTCAGTGGTCAGTCTCCCCAAATAGTAATTACAGGTAGATGATGCATATCAGATGCCTCACCAAGAGCATGGCAACCCACTCCAGTATTCTTGCCTGGAGAATCTCATGGATGGAAGAGCCTGGTGGGCTACAGTCCATGGTGTTGCACAGAGTCAGACATGACTGAGGCGACTTAGCACACACACAGTGAGAAAATGGTCAGAGATCACTTATCCCAGAAGTTAGAGAAAGAAGCGAAATAAAACAGCAGTTAACAAATGCAAACACATAAAGTTACTTTCTACGTGGAGAAGGTACAGAAGGTGCAGAAGGGAAAGTAAAATATAGGTGAGGTCAAGAAAGAGAAGGATCCAGGTGGCTGGAGGAGATGGGGGAAATGGTTATGAAGGCTCTTGAAGGATGCAAGCAAGGAGGAGAAAGGAGATGAGGGTGTGGGTTTGCTGAGATGGACCAATGTAGCAGATAGGTGAGGCTCTTGATTCAGACAGCTTTTTCTTCAAACTATAAGACTCCATGTTACCAGGTACAAGTCTTGGTCAGCAGAAAGGATTGGTGACTAAAAGGAGGAAGGAATATTTTCCATATTTTTAGTATCTCTCTGGGGAATTCATCAACTGCAACTTACTATTCAGTTAGTTGTACCGTCGATGTCTTCCGCTGTTTATGTATTTATTTTGGATTTTAAAATAACTGTTCCTTTTATCCTGTTGGTGCATGTCTTGTGCTTGTAGAAAAATGCTGGTGATATTAAAAGGAAATTTGTATTTGCACTTTTGTTAGTCTTTCACATCCTCTTCCTGTCAACTTTATTAGTGTGAAATGCCATTAATCATTACAGTGTCATAAAACACATTTTACAATAATGTTATTTCCCCTCAAGGTTTATTTCTACCATTCTAAGAGATATTTGTGTTGGAAATAGGTTTCATTTTGAGCCTTTCATCTTGAACTCCATAGTTATTCCTGGGACTGCTGTCCCTCAGTTGATAATTGCTTTCGGGTGTCTGTTACAGGCGTTGTAATCTCCAGAGGGAGCTCTGAAAAGAGATGGGTTAGACCAATAAAAAGACCCTTAGGTTTTGAGTAAAAATCACTACATGGTCTTTCCTTAGGACCGTTTATTCACAGCCTGGGGGTTGAGAAACCCAGCCAGGGTCATCAAAAGGTAAGAAGGAACTCTCTGCTTCTGGGAGACTGTAAAGAGTGGACACTTTCTAAAGGACCTCTAGGATGGATCCGTGGGTTGTTGGTGGATTGAGTAGACTCATAGTTCAGGTTTGAGGGTATAACAAGGCTAGCCAGAATCCAAGAGGTGAAGAAAAATCCAAGATTTGCTTGGTCCCTAAAGAGTATTTAACTTGAAGGGGCACCACAAAAGATGGGGGTATGTGTGTGGTGAAAGTGTTAGTTGCTCATTTGTGTCTGACTCTTTGTGAACCCATGGACTATAGCCTGCCAGGCTTCTCTGTCCATGGAATTCTTCAGGCAAGAATACTGGAGTAAGTAGTCAATCCCTTCCCCACGGGATCTTCCCGACCCAGGGATTGAACCTGGGTCTCCCACATTGCAGGCAGATTCTTTACTGTCTGAGCCACCAGGGAAGCCCAAGGTGAGGTGAACAGATACACATACGAGAGTAGGTGCTGCAGGTTTAGATGTCATTTTCCCTGTGTCTTCTGAATGCGGGGTCATTCTTCTCCGTTTCAACTCCATATCCAGGCAGGTCAGGAGCAGTCTTTTACTAAGCATGTGGCATTTACTAAGTGCTTTTAAAAATCCCAATTGGCGTGATATGGTTATCACTTTTTTGAAGTGGTAGCATTTAAGAAAATGTTGTCTTCTGTATTCTGAGCTGAGAAGGCAATGGCAACCCACTCCAGTACTCTTGCCTGGAAAATCCCATGGATGGAGGAGCCTGGTAGGCTGCATTCTGTGGGGTCGCTAAGAGTCAGACACGACTGAGCGACTTCACTTTCACTTTTCAGTTTCATGTATTGGAGAAGGAAATGGCAACCCACTCCAGTGTTCTTGCCTGGAGAATCCCAGGGATGGGGGAGCCTGGTGGGCTACCGTCTATGGGGTCGCACAAAGTCGGACACAACCGAAGCAACTTAGCAGCAGCAGCAGTATTCTGTTGTGTATACATACCACATCTTTATCCATTCATCTGCTGATGGACATTTGATTGCTTCCATGTCTTGGCTGTTGTAAATAGCACTGCTATGAATATAGGGGTGCATGTATCTTTTCAAACTATAGTTTTGTCTGGGTATATGCCCAGGACTGGGATTGCTAAGTCATATGACAATTCTGTTTTTAGTTTTTTAAGTAATTTTCATATTGTTTTCCATAGTGGCTACACTAATTTACATTCTCTTCCAACAGTGTAGGAAGGTTCCCATTTCTCCACACCATCTCCAGCATTAAATAACAGTATTGTTAGCAGAGAAAACCCTAAGTGTCAGTGGTACCAAGGTTGAGGACCTTTGCATGAAAAGAATGGAATATAGCGGGTAGTAATAGAATGCTACTTCTAATACTAGGTTACTAAAAAGATGATGACTTCCATATTGGGCTTCCCTGGTGGCTCAGCTGGTAAAGAATCTGCCTGCAATGTGGGAGACCTGGGTTCGGTGCCTGGATTGGGAAGATCTCCTGGAGAAGGGAAAGGCTACCCACTCCAGTATTCTGGCCTGGAGAATTCCATGGACTGTATAGTCCATGGGGTCACAAAGAGTTGGACACAACTGGGTGACTTTCACTTTCATTTCATATTGGGTCCTTCCCCTCACTTTCTCTTTGATTGCTTCTGCTGGAAAAGTCAGTGGCCTGTATGAGTGATCTTGAAGGAAATCTGATCTTCTGAGGCCTGCCAACTGCCATATGAGTGAGTTTGGAAGAAGATTCTACCCCAGTTGAGCCTTGAAATGACTTCAGCCCTGACTAGCACCTTGACTATGGCCTGTGCATGACCCCAAGCCAGATTCAGTCACCTATGCCACTCTTCGATTCCTGACCCACTGTGGTTGTGAGATAATGTTTGTTATTTTAAGTTGCTAAACTTTAGGCCTATTCATTACACAGCAATAGATTTGTTATAATAGCAATAGCAACCGGTACAAAAGAAGTCTGGAGGCAAGGTGTTTCCAGAATTGGATCATAGATGCAATAATATCATCCAGGCCCAGATTTTCTCTGTGTATCGGCTCTTCCTTGGGCTTTCCCTTGGTGATCCTAAGATGGGAGACCTAAGCATCGTATGTGCTGTGTGTGTGCTTAGTCACTTAGTCCTGTCTGACTCTTTGAGACCCTTTGGACTGTAGCTTGCCAGGCTCCTCTGTCTGTGGGATTTTTCAGCCAAGAATACTGGAGTGGGTTGCAATTTTTCTCCTCCAGGGGATCTTCCCGACTCAGGGATCAAACCTGAATCTCCTGTGTCTCCTGCATTGCAGGTGGATTCTTTACTCACTGAGCTATTGGGGGAGCCCATATACTCAATTCCAAAAGCAAGAAGAGAGTTTCTTTTTTGGCATCTCTTTTTATTAGGGTTGAAAACTTCCCCCAGGAACCACTTACATGACTTTCCCCTTAGGTTCCCCCATGGACATGATTAAGATACATACCAATGATATCCAAGTTGTAAGGCAGGCTGCTGCTGCTAAGTCGCTTCAGTCGTGTCCGACTCTGTCCCACCCCATAGACAGCCTCCTACCAGGCTCCTCTGACCCTGGGATTCTCCAGGCAAGAACACTGGAGTGGGTTGCCATTTCCTTCTCCAATGCATGAAAGTGAAAAGTGAAAGTGAAGTCACTCAGTCGTGTCCGACTCTTAGCGACCTCATGGACTGCAGCCTACCAGGCTCCTCCGTCCATGGGATTTTCCAGGCAAGAGGTAAGGCAGGCTAGGAAAGTAAATATTCGGCATTTTTGCTTCTATGTTGGAAAGCGGTCTCTATCAGCAAAACAAAGAAAAAGATGTGGAAGAAGAGACAATTCCACATCTTTCCCTTTGTGAGTAGAAGCCCGTAGCTTTGGGTAACATTTCTGTGAAGCAATGAGCCCAGAACTCTATTTAGGTCTCCGGGCACTGACTGCTTAGGCAATTACATGTCCCATTCACCTCTTCCCTTTCTGTAGCAGATATTTCCCCACTGAGATATGCTCGCATGCAGGGAATTGGTAAGGAGGGAGAGAAGGCATGGTTGGCTTAGGTATTTTGTTCTTGGCTGCTAGTTGACTCTCAGGGGACTGCTGCTGCTGTAATAGGAATCATTGTTTCCTCTGAAAGTTTGGGCAGAGTTGTTGAAGAGGGATGGACTGTGGTTTAATAGTTTTGCTTTTCCTTAAGCTTCAGTGCAACCCCTGCTGCTTCAAACTATGACTATCGCCTTCTGGAGGGGAAATTATGGAGAGGAACAAAATCACATATTTTATCCTCATGACTGCATTGGAAGTGGTGGGGAGATGAATACATATGAGGGGGCAAGTTTGTAAATATATGACCCGAAAAGGAATGGTTGAGCACAAGTTCTGGTTTAGAAATAGAGACCCACAGTCATTTCTGAGTTGCAAGAGCAGGTTAATATAGAGAGGCAGAGGGGACAGGGGTGGGATCATGGAATTTGGATATAAATGTGTTCAAATCTCAACCCTGCCCTCTGTTAGCAGTATGGTCTTGGCCAAGTCATTAAACCTCTCTGAGGCTCAATGCTATAATCAGAAGTACATGAAAGTACCTAGTGTAGTAAACCGTGTTTCCTTTTCTTTTATGAAAAGCCAAGTCAGGTTTCTTCTGTTGGGTAGAATCTTGATGTCCCCCAGACTCTTTTTCAGAGCCCCCTGTCCCTATTTTATTCCTCCCAGAGAATACCCATGTGCTTGTGTATTTCACCACATGGAAAAGAGATCTGAGAAACACAGGCAGTATTGGGATAAGGAATTTAATTTCTTACACATCACAGACATATTTGCAGTTTGAAAGAGGAAGACTGAATAGATACAGGCTAAATGCAGCAACATAAATCATGAATAGGGGACATCAGTGGGTAAATATTTCTTGGGAAAGATGCATCTTCCTATGACATCTAAGCCACCCTCTTTAGGCATCAGACTCTTCTCCTCTGCCTAAGACTGACCTTACAAATGCAAGTTCCCATTAATAGAAAGGGCTTCACACAACACTAATTATGCCCTCTTGACCTCAGTGGATGATTTGTTACTTTATTCTTTCATTTCTAAGGGGTGAAAACTATTTTGACATATGCTGCTTCAAGGCAGGGACAGAATGGGAGGGTTCACTCATTCTTTATTTAAAACTTTTTATTTTGTATTGGCATAAAGCTGATTGACAATGTTGTCATAGTTTAGGTGGACAGCAAAGGGATTCAGCCATACATAGATATGTATCCATTCTCCCCCAAACTCTCCTCCCATCCAGGCTACCGCATAACATTGAACAGAATTCCCTGTGCTATATAGTAGGACCTTGTTGATTGTCCATCTTAAATATAACAGTGTGTGCATGTTGATCCCAAACTCCCTAACTATCTCTTACCCCCTCCCCTCCCCTCCGGCAACCATAAATTCCTTCTCTGAGTCTCTTTCTGTTTTGTAAAAAAGTTCATTTGTATCATTTCTTTTTAGATATGGCATATAAAGGATGTCATAGGATATTTCTCCTTCTGTGTCTGACTTACTTCACTCATTCTTTGTAAAGGGATGGAGGAGATGGAGCACAGCTCTCCCTAAGTCTGGAGCTCTTTGGGGAAGCCCTGACTTTCTGATCGAGACACCAGGAAGTGCCTCCCTTCATTCTGGTCATAGCTCTGGGCTGCTCTTGTGGTCTTTCCCCCTTTAAATGTCCATCTTTGAGTAATATCACAAGGCTAATAAGGAAGGCTGTGGGTCCAGAAATTGACAGCTGAAAACTGTCCCCATGAAGAAGCTAATGGAGCGGTTAAGAACTTGGGCTTTAAACTGCCTGGTTCCAGTCCCCATGCTTCCACTCAGTAGTCACTGCTTTGAGTACGTCATTTAATTTATCTCCCAGAGTCTCAGTTTCCTCATCTATAAAACTGGATTAATGACAGTAATAATACACAGTGCTTACCTGAGCATGCCCAGACCTGTTCTAACACTATATGCATTGACTCATTTAGTCCTCACAGCCGTCTTAAGAGCTGAGAATCATTATACCCATTCTATGTGTACCGGGCTGAGGCAGGGTTAGGGTACTTGCCTCAGGTCACACAGCAGCCAGTGGGAGAGCCGGGATTTCATCATGAGTAGTCTGATCCAGGGCTCTGTTCCTAACCATCCACTGCCCTGATTTCCTGAGAAACCCTTGAGGCCTCGTTGAGATGATGCAGGCAAAGTGATACAATGGTCTCTTGGTTCTTGTTGTTGTTAGGTCGTGTTTACTGGGTTACTTTCTATAGAAAATCTTGTGTGTTCTTACATGTTGATGAGGTTAAGGATTAAGTATTATTAACCCTTAGAGGTTGCCAGAAAAAGTGTGAATGAAGTCTTTGACCTTCTTTTGTTCCTTCTTTCAAGTTCAAATGCTGCTAGCTAAAAGGAGAACTTTATTTATTTATTTATTTTTTATTTAGAGAATACTTTATTAGTTTCTGTAATCAAACCCATGTAGATAAGACCTTACATATTTAATACAGTGTGTTACCCCTGTACAAATGGAAAAAATTATGTTTAACGTTTCTAGACCAATATGGCTGTTAATTTCTGTACAATGCCAACCCAACACGGTACAACTGGGATACTTTTTCCAAAGTTGACAGCACAGCTAAAGTTTCCAAAAATTCAAATTATATATATATATGTATATATATATATAGATTTATTTATTTATATAAAAAGACCAATAGCAGTATGTTATGCATCAATAGCAGCAACAGCTTTTCCAAGTTCTGCAGTCATCTGAACAAAATCATAGAGACATCCAGCACACTCCATTAAAAAAAAAAAAAGTAAAAAAACAAAACCTCAGAAAACAGCAAAGTTGTGTTACTGTTGTGGTACCTGGCACCATTTTTTAATTACGTTTCTCATAAAAGGAGAACTTTAATGTTTTAATTATCTGAAGGTAGGCAGGTAGGTTTTATGACCCCCATTTTAGGCAAGGGGTTCCCAGGTGGCACTAGTGGTAAAGAACCCGCCTGCCAGTGCTGGAGATGTGAGAGATGAAGGTTCGATCCCTGGGTTAGGAAGATCCCTTGGAGAAGAGCATGGGAACCCACTTCAGCATTCTTGCCTGAAGAATCCCATGGACATAGGAGCCCAGAAGGCTACAGTCCACAGGGCTGCAAAGAGTTGGACATGACTGAAGCAACTTAGCACAAGCAGTGATGGATGGTGGGACTTGTTAGATGATGCAGCAAGAACTGCCATCCAGGTACCTCCTAGCAGGACCCCTGCACGAGGTCGATTGGATATGGTGGGAAAGCACCTGGGACCCCTCAGGTAGTTGAGGACAATCATATTTGATGTTATATCATGATTGTTGCAGAAGCTATACCAACAGGTATCTCTGTTACTACATAATGAGCCTCACAAGAGGGTGGCGGGTGGTGGAGTCAGTCAAATGCCTTGGCCTTAAAGTTGTTGCAAAGGAGAAGTGAAGGCCATCAACTGAGCTGGTCTGTAAGGACCATGGGAAGTAACAGCCGTATTATTGAAGCTGACCTTCTGCTTAAACCTGTAGCCATTTCATCAATCACCCACCGTTTGGGTCTCCTGAAGGTCAGTCAAATGATTCCGTTAATCGCTGGCTCATTCTCAGGTTCTCGCTTCAGGAGTAATACATTTTTAAAACTTTTTAAAAAATGAAAAGTTGGATGACAGGTGTGTATGGAATAAAAATAATCAGATGGAAGAACAGTCATTTAGGAGCAAATGGTCAGAGCAAGTGCTGAATTGAAGGTAAAGGTTTTTCATGGCTCAGAAAGAGCCCCCTGCCTCCCAGACAAGTGCCTGGATGAGAGAGAAGGATGAGGTCCTTGATTAGTCAAGGTGTGTCGTCAACATCACTTGGTTCTGTATTCCTGACATCAAGTCTTTCCAATACTGAGTAAGCAACATCCAGAGCCTGATGTGGGGACATTGCTTAGTTAACCACACAGATAAGGTCCTCACTGGTGACAAATTCTGGTGGACAGGCTCCCTTGAAATCAGAGAGCTGCCTGATCCACTTCTCACTTGTCACCTAAAATATCAGTCTTATTTTTGTTATACAACCTATTGGGGAAAACAAAAAACACAGGCAGACCCATGAAAGATAAATCTGCTTTATTATAAACAATTTTTTTTTGTTTACAAAAATAGATACTGATAAGATGGGGGAAATGGAGTCACTGAATGGAAACATTGAATAGGGAGTCACTTGGTCACGTGGTCACTTCTCACATGGTTTAAAATACTACTGTCATTTCAAGATCATGGGCCTCCAAGTCAGAAAGACCTGAGTTGAGTCTCATTCTGCACAAATAGCTGTGTTACCTTACACAAGTCACTTAAGCTCTATGAGTCTCAGCTGCCAAATTTGTTCATAAGGGTAGTTATATTTCCCCCTTAAGATTGCATTAATGCTTACATGAGAGCCTCCATTCATTCAGAATAAGATTTATTGGTGTAATAAATATCCTACAAGAGCATAGAGGTTAAAAGCATAGATTGTGGAAACAAAATACCTGTGTTTTAATTCCAGTTTCAACACTTAGACAAGTTACTGAAGTTCTCTGAGCATCTATAAAAAACTGGGGATAACAGGGGTATATACCTCATAGAGTTGTTGTGAAGATTCAGAGCTTCTGTATTTGTTGCCTTTAGAAAAGTGCCTGGCACCTAGTTAGTGCTCTGTAAGTGTTAGTCATTATTATGTGGTGGGGACAATGGCAAGCCAAAAGAAAAACAAAGAGAAAAAGAAAAAAAAAGAGGAAAAAAAGAGATAAGAACTCTTTATGCAACTCCTGGTTTATTGGGAGAAGACAAGACACACAAAGTGCTATCCACAGAGCCTGGCATTTAAGTATTCAGTAGACGCTAGCTTTAAGGATCATCACTGCCACCCAAATTACTTGGCCTGAGTCACCAATGGCCAGTCTGAAAGGCAGAGAGGAACTGTAAGTCACATCTAGTCCATACATCATGCCTGCACCTCCTTCTGGTTCCTCATCTTGCATCTGGGATGGATGTATCCTTTGAGATAGTCAGGGAAATAGAGGTGGATGCCTGACAACCCACTTATAAAGTGTATGTTCAGAGAAATGCTGGGCTTCTCCATCTTTGGTGAGTTGATTCTGTTGTGCATTACCTGTGCCCAAGAGAACGCAGACTGCAACATGCCAGTGTGCTGAGTGATTAACTTTACCCCCTTCAGCAAAGTTCCTGTTGAGAAACCTAGCCCATGAGGCCATGGGTGGGATATGAAGGCTCACGCAATGGTGTTTTCATGTGTGCAGTGGATCCATCTCTGCACAGTTGAGGGTGAAGTGAAATGAAACCTGTTCTCTCATTAATTTTCATTGTTTGATTGGAGATGAAGCCCACTGAAAACACTGACTATAGAATCCCTAATTTTCATAGAAATGTGTGTTATAAGAAATAATAAGGCTGTGTTTTGTCTTCCCAGCCAACATTTTCTATTCATTAATTGGGGACAAATAATAAGAAAGGCTCCCCACTTCTTCCTTCCCTTTCTTTGTTCCTCTCTCCTTCAGATCTTCTTTCCTTCTCCTCCCCTTCTCCCACCCCTTTCCTTCTTCCCCCTGCCCTCCTCCCCACCCCCTCTCTCCGAGATAACAGACCGTTCCAGACACAGGAGAACAGAGACACACCCAAGCTGCCAGGATGCAGCTCTGAAGCAGGTCACAGCATATTTCTGAGAACAAAAACTGTGATCTCCTGCCCTTTCTGCTTCCTGGGAAGTTGGTTTCTTTATTTGGCATTTGTTTAGCATTTATTTACAAAGTTTAGGTAGCAGCTGCGACTTCAGCAGGTACACAAAGCGAAGAGCAAGCTGGTTGCCAAATTCCACGAGTACAAATCAAACGTACTGCCACGTTCTGTGAGTTCTCGGTATTATGTGAAATTAAACTCAGGACTGTTAAGTTGCTCTGTGAGAAGCGGTGCATCCACTGATCGCTGCCAGCCAGTGGTCAGCATTAAAGATGACATGTGTGTCTGGCGGGCGTGCATCAGGAGTGTCTTATTTGAGAGGGGTGGGACGTGTGAGGCATTGTTGCAGGGGAAGAATGAACGGAGTAGATATTGGCTTTCTGGTTGAATTGGGCTGGGCCTCTCTAATAATAGCTCTCAGAGGGAAAGGCCAATTTGCTCTCCTGCTGTTTTCTAGAATGCTTAAATTCCTTTTTCTCAGTGGCCCAGTTATGTACCTTAAGCATATGGGAACTCAAACAACTCTCTGCCCCAAATCACATGTCCTGAGCACATTTCTAACAATGTGCCATTTTGACGGTGGAGCGGGAGTAGGGGCAGAGATTGCCCCATGGCAGCCGAGAGCGGGACCCACCAACCCCCTTGCAGAGGGACTCAGAGGAAGTTTCAGTGCCTGAGGGCGCCGCGTGTGTCAGAGCTTTGCCACCATCTGCGATGGGAGTGGGGAGCGAGGAGACCATGTGTGAATCAAGGCGGGAGAGTCTGCCTGCTTCTGGCTTGTGCATTCTTTGTTTGTTTGATTTTACTTTTTTTGGTTTAGAGAGCTAGACACAACGATAACAAATGCTTGGCCTCACTCTACAGGATAGAAGGAGGGTGGTTTTTTTTTTTCTCCCTCTGTTACTTCTTTCCCCATCATCTTGTTCCTCCATTGTTTCTCCAGCTTCAAACTTCCTTCCATGACACCTAAGAATGGGATTACAAGGATCACTCCATAGATTCATATTTTTTCTTTCTCAAGATGTGTGTGAAATCACTCAACCTTGCTTTGATCTTTGCCCAGTGTTTAGTCGATTCAAGACTTCTTGTTCATTTGCACTATACACTGTATTTATAGAGAAAACAGTGAAACCAACAGGCTCTTGGCTCACTCAAACCAAAGACCATTTTATTGTTAAGGCACAGAGGAAAAGGGCAGAATGTGATGTTTGTCTTGTGGTCAGATCGTGGAAGTCTGGGGTTGGAAGGCCCACAAGATCAGACGGGAAAGGCAGTGGCAAATTTTGCTGGCCAGTTGAAGTGACTATGAACACCATCATTTTTCTCAGTCCTGTAAGCTTTTCTTCTTGTTCTAGGGACAAACAGTTTCTATTCATCTTTTTGGTTGTGATGGTGGGAAAATGTATTTGGAATTCAGCCACTTAAGCTCAGGGACTGACTTTCTGGTCACTAGGAGTGACAGAGGGGAAGGAGTTGATGGAGAGGTTTGCTCTGGAAGCAGAGGCAATTTGTTTTTATTTATTTATTCTTGGCTGGGCTGAGTCTTCATTGCTGCACAGACTTTCTCTAGTTGCGGAGAACAGGGGCTACTCTCTAGTTGCGGTGCTTGGGCTTCTCACTGTGGTGGCTTCTCTCATTGCAGAGCTTGGGCACTAGGGCTTGAGGGCTTGAGTAGTTGTGGCACATGGGTTCGGTAGTTGTGGCTCCTGGCTTCTAGAGCACAGGCTCAATAGTTGTGGCGCATGGGCTCAGTTGCTCTGTGGCATGTGGGATCTTCCTGGATCAGGGATCAAGCCCAGTGTTTCCTACATTGGCAGGCAGATTCTTTACCACCAAGCCACTAGGGAAGCTCTCAGAGGTGAAATGTGAATACTGTGTGCAGACACTCTGCTGGTGAGGGAGGAAGTCAAGAAGTTCACACAGCTTTATCCCTGTCCTTCTAAAGCTCACAACATAGGGATTTGTCACTTAATTGAATCAAAACGGCAACACGATGTGGAAATTCAGAGACTGGCCCTCTCTCTGGAGCTAAGAGAAGCAGGGGAGGACCTGGGCTGGAGGTCTCTGAAGGCTTCCGAGAGGACAGATGCACTCTTCAAAGTTCATGAAGGCTCACAAGATTGAGCCTTGTGTACAGTATAAGGATTTTTGCAAAAAAAAATTATGACTTTTCCCCACCACCTGTTTTCTCCTTGTGTGTCACCTTAAATGTTGGTCCTGTCACCTTTTAAAATGGAGCTCAAACCTATACAAGTCCCAGGATCTAGGTCAAAGCCTAATACATAGGTGATGCTCAATTAATGTCAAAAAATGTCAGTTAAATGAATGAAACTGTCTTACGGACCGTCACTTGGACTTAGGGAAGAAAGCATGGATTTTGAGGGGGCCAGTAACTAATTATCTTTTTCTTTTTTGTGTTGAAAATAATTTTAAAGGTGGAGATGTACTGCATGTAACAGCTACCATCTTGAGTGCCTCATGTATGTGTGGTACTTATAGTCTATCAAACTTGGTCTCACAGCAGCCATGCAAGGGAGTTTAATCCCACTTATTGTAGATATGACAAAACTGAGGCTCAGAGATGATGTCACTCTCTGGTGGCACATATCGAGGGGTTGGCATAGCGAGTGTTTGCTCTCCTGTCAGTCTGATCCCCACCTGTGCTCTGTCCCCATTCCCCACCATCTCATGTTAATGCTTCCAGCTGATTGGAAAGTCAGTCTTTTAAACACGGGAATAAATGAAATGAGGGAATTTTATTTCCCATCAGATTTCATCTCTCTTAGAGAGATTTATGTCCCTGGATTGTATTTTCATGGAGCCTTTTTATGAGCAGCGAGATTTATAGGTGATAATCAATAGAACGCTGAGCTGGGTTCCTGTTGCACGTGTGTTCCTTTCACAAAGAGCAGGTAGGGCGTTTCGGGGAAGAGATGGTCTTTGTGGTTCCCAGGCAGCCTTGCTGAGCTGACACTAGTGGCAGGAGGAGGAGGGAGACGGAATCCACACTAGGAGAGATGCTCGGGAAATAGTAGGGGGCCAGATCTATATTTGGAGAAGGCAAACCGTCATAGGAGGCCCATCTGTCAGGAGAGAGCATAATTCTCACACCAGAATCTCCATGCATGTGCTGTTGAAAATGGATGCCCGTGGAGGAAGGCCCATTTGGAGCTGGGTACATCCTAGAACACATGAGGGACCTGAACGTGAATTACTTTTGATGTCAGACTGTATCCAGCAGAAATAGATGAAGCTGGAATGCCCAACCCTGGATACCCACGCAGTTTGCTCAGAGGGTATATGCAATCACACAACCCATGTGTGTTCATGTGTCTGATCTTGTATTGTTGATATCCTCCTTTTATGGGGTATTTTCTTGCCCATTTGGGGATGCTTTGTTTAATGTCTGCAGGGCTAAGTATCCAACCAAGGCACCATCTGGCACCAGGGCTTACGGTCCTTCTTCTCCTCGGTATGTCTGAGGTTGCTTTCAGTATACATGAAGACCAGAAAACCTTCAAAAGGCAAACGAATGAATTGCTAATTATGAGATTCGAGGATATTGAGAGAGCACTGCTATAATTCAAATATGGTCCTTCCAAATCCCAGATCCTTTCAACTATGGTCATAGAGGTCACTGGTTCCTAAACTTTGAAGAGCCTCAGTCGTGTGGGGAGTGAAGTAAAAATACAGGTGATCTAATGCAGGGCTTGTAATCCAGACATGCAGGTTTGGAAAAGGGCTGAAGGACCTCAAGGTTGGAGACCTTCCAGTGTGATGGCTGAGTCTTCTGCTTTTTTGTGAGGACTGAAAGGGGGTCACCAATGTGAGCTTGGGGGTGCGCCTGGGTGCACATGTACTTTGGGGCCTGGAGCCAGCACAGGCTGCTACCTCCACTGCCTCCGTGGCTCCTATCTCAGGAAAAAGCAAGCAGTAGGCATTTTCCTTCTTTACTGTGGGATTCCGGTGCTGCCACCCTTTCTCTGAATCTTAGGAGCTCTCCTGTATGTGTACTATGGAGCCCACTAAACTTTCATCAAGTCATTCCAGTATCTGATGGCTAGGAGCATCTGTGGTCGGGTGTAATTATCACCACGCCATGTTTTTGTTCTGGGGAAGATTGAGGGCAGGAGGAGAAGGGGATGACAGAGGACGAGATGGTTGGATGGCATCACTGACCCAATGGACATGAGTTTGAGCAAGCTTCCGGAGATGGTGAAGGACAGGGAAGCTTGGCATGCTGTAGTCCCATGGGGTCACAGAGTTCGACACGACTGAGCGACTGAATAAACAACAAAATGTTTTTGTACTTGTGCTTTCCATCACTTTTCTTATTCCAATGTCATAATATCCTCCTTCTCTTCTTTGCTTTTGTCCTTCATTCTTCTCTTATTTCCCCCCCCTCCCTTCCTCCCTCCCTCCTTCTTTTCCCTCTTTCCTTTATTCTTTCCTTCCACTTATCTTAAGATAAAGAAATCAGCACAAAACTTAGTATTTGCAGAAGCCTCCGTAGAGTTATTTCCATCAGCCTATTTGTATTATATATACGGGCGTCACCTGTGCATTTGTATTGGCAGCGTGCGCTTGTAAACGCTGCCATAAACTCGGTTCTTCCATCCAGGATGGGAATGGAGTTGTTAAAGACAGTTGATGAGGTGGCATCTGTTGGCCAACAGCTTTATGCTGCAGTAGCTCTGAGCAGATAACATTAATAGGAATCACATTTGAAAGTTGTAAATTTGATGTAAAATACTAAATTTGACAATAATTGCATTATAAAGCAAAAATTCTATTTATTAAAGGGCTCCCGTCTCTGTCTCTCCTTCATGTGAGGGGCTCTGAAATTCTTGCTCATACCTGCCCCTAGCAATTATCATGCCGTCTCTAAAATTCTGTTTTATTTTTCCATTTTCATAACAACTACATTATGATGTGACATATTTTTTCCAGATATTTTGCTTGAATAAATAAATAGGATATTAAATTCAACCGGGGTATTAGATTATAAATTAGTTCTGTAATAGGCGTCATAATGTTATTTAGATTTTCAGTTTACACAGACCTTGTAGCAACTCCCCAGAGCTATGCTACAGAATTAGAAGTAGATAGAAGTTGATGTAAGAAAATTGGTTTTTGTAATATGCTGATACCAGTGCAGTTGTGCTGTGTGTAAAGGTATTTAAATGGAACGTTCCTACTTACTTCATTGTATAGACAAAAGATTGATAATGATTTCAGTGATTGATTTGTTGGTGCTAATATTGGCTGTAGATGAAACAGAAATGTTTCTGTCCTAAATTAAAATTGTATTTACATATGAAGGTTAAAAATCAAGTGGCAAAACACATATCATCCGTCCCATGGCTGGATGTTCCTCTGTAATCTGATATCATAATGTGACATAACTTCTTCGTACAGCTTCTTCTTGGTGATCAAGTTAGTTTTTTCAATTATATTTCCCATCAAGGAAGATACCCCACTCAGGAACACTGTGTGAGAACTGAAGTTACTAAAACGGGGATATAACCTTACTGAAGTCATACCTGTCACATACCAACGGGAAAACATGGACGTTTAATAGAAAACGTCATCAGCCAGGTGAGTGCCAATGGCGAATTATCGAGAGCATCTGGGCAGCAAAAGGAAGTTTTCTTTGCAGTGGATGCTTTCATAACTCTAAACCAGGGGTTGGCAAACTACAGTAGGGACAAAACAAATCTGGCCTCCTTCCTGTTTTTTGAATGGTTGAATAAAAATAAAAAAGATAAATAATGCTTCATGACACATGGACGTTATCTGAGGAACTTCCCTGGTGGTCTAATGGTTAAGACTCTGCCTTCCAACCCTGGGGGTGCGGCTTTGATCCCTGTTCGGGAAACTGGGATCCCACATGCTACAGGATGTGGCCAAAAATAACAATAAATAAATAAATAATTTTTCTAAAAAAGAAAGTTAAATGAAATTCAATTTCAATGTAGATAAATAGGGTTTTATCAGAACACAGCCATGCTTATTTGCTTACATAATACCTGTGACTGCTTTTACACTAGGGTGGCTTATTTGAGTAGTTCATATAAAGACCAAATGGCCGGCAAAGCCTAAAACAGTCATGATTTGGCCCTTTATAGAAGTTTGCTGAGCCCTGCCATAAATCAAAACCAGGGTAGACAGCTGTGTTCTCACCGTTTCAGAAAGCCCTGGACTTGGGGTTGGGGATTGATGAGGAAGTGGGTATCTTCTGCTTGGGACTTCTGTTTACTAGTGAACAGTGGTGCTAAAAGGAGAAAAAGAGCTAACAAATGAGGAAGATTGTACTTCTGGGCCTTAGTTTAAAAAAAAAAATGCCAAGTGTAAAATCAATCCAACTAACTTCTATAGTGTTACCAAACTGAACTTGGGCCTGCTCGCCCACTGTGTAGCAAAGTTAATTTACTGACACCAGGGTACAGTGAAGGGAATTACAGCATTTACTGCAGCTTCTAAGCAAGGAGAAAGGGCAGCTAAATTTCCCATGGCTTGCAGGGAAAGGCTTTTAAAGGTATTATTTGAGTTGAGGTTGCAGGGGGCATGATCTTCTTCTCATTGGTTGGTGGTGAGGTAACAGCGTGGTATTTTGGGAATATTAATCTTCAACCTTCTGGTTCCATCCACTTTGAGGTCTACGTACTTAGAGTCATCATCCTTCACCAGGGCGGGGTCTTACTTCTTACAGAAAAACTGAAAGCTATGTTTCAGAGTGTTATGTAGATCCCTTGAGGAGGAGCTGGAACTCTGTTTTATCACTGAACTATTATTTCTTGACTACTTTTCCTTTGCTCCTGCATCCCTCACTTCCATAATTAGTATTAATAACTTTTGAATCTGCTCTTTGGAACTCAGGGAAGATCTGGGGGACTAAAGATTTTTCTACAAACAAGAAATGGGGGATATAGAGGGGCTTTTGGACCTGGAAGGGCCCTGCTGTGGATCCTGCTGTGTTTCAGTTTCCCCTTTTCTTTGCTACTCCCAAAGGGAGCAGGGGGTAGGACAAGAAAGAGAATAAAGTTTTGGAAATATAAGTTAATCATAAACTCAGCAGGGGAACTCGATTTTAGGGGGGCTCAGTTTCAGCGTCCTGTGCCGTGCTCAGTCATGTCTGACTCTTTGCAGCCCTGTGGACCATAGCTCACTAGCCTCTGTCCATGGTATTTTCCAGACAAGAATACTGGAGTGGGCTGCCATTTCCTACTCCAGGGGATCTTCCTGACCCAGGGATCAAAATGGCATTTCTTGCATTGGCAGGTGAATTCTTTACCACTATTCTTTACCACTGGGAAGACCAATATCAGTTTCAACTATGATTAAACATTTCCTACTGGGATAAACTCAATTCCAAGTTTTTGGAATTTTATCTGAATACCAGAAGACTGGTACCATATGGGACTTATGAAAGTGCCCCAGGAGCACAAAGTCTATTTTAAAGTCTTGTCAACCCTATGGCACTAGTGGAAGGCAGCCGTGGGGTGGCCAGTCCAG